>NC_060120.1:205400819-206028874 GCF_021461395.2 Schistocerca americana
CTGTCTCCTCCTCCCCCCTCTCTCTCTCTCTGTCTCCTCCCCCTCTCTCTCTCTCTCTCTCTCTCTCTCTCGTCTCCTCCTCTCTCTCTCTCTCTCTGTCTCCTCCCCCTCTCTCTCTCTCTCTCTGTCTCTCTCTCTCTCTCTCTCTCTGTCTCCTCCCTCTCTCTCTCTCTCTCTCTCTCTCTCTCTCTGTCTCCTCCCCCCTCTCTCTCTCTCTCTCTCCTCTCTCTCTCTCTCTCTCTCTGTCTCCTCCCCCCTCTCTCTCTCTCTCTCTCTCCTCTCTCTCCTCCCTCTCTCTCTCTCTCTCTCTCTCTCTCTCTCTGTCTCCTCCCCTCTCTCTCTCCTCCCCCCTCTCTCTCTCTCTCTCTCTCTCTCTCTCTGTCTCCTCCCCTCTCTCTCTCCTCCCCTCTCTCTCTCTCTCCTCTCTCTCTCTCTCTCTCTCTCTCTCTCTCTCTGTCTCCTCCCCCCCCTCTCTCTGTCTCCTCCCCCCCCTCTCTCTGTCTCCTCCCCCCCTCTGTCTGTCTCCGGCAATAAATCGGTGACAGCAGGTGAGTCTGAGGCGTAAACTGTCTCATTGAATGTTCTGTGCCTTGGCAGTCTCATGATGTCATCCTCCAATGGAAATGCGGCTGTTTTTTTCCACCGCCTGGCTGAGCTACGGCAGCTGTTAAGTTTTACACCTACTATCTGCATTGCCCTCCAGGAAACCTGGTTCCCAGCAATGCAGACCCCTACCATCTGCGGCTATAAGGGATATTACAGGAACTGTAGCGACTATAATCCAGTGTCAGGTGGAGTTTGCGTTTATGTTCTGAATTTGGCGTGTAATGAACATGAGCCCCTTCAAACCCCTCTTGAAGCTGTTGCTGTCAGAATGACAATGCAGAAAATAACTGTCTGCAGTGTATATCTTCCTCCAGATGGTGTAGTACTCCTGAATGTATTAGCTGCACTGACTGATCAACTACCTAAACCTTTCCTACTTCTGGGAAATTTTAATGCCAATAGTCCCTGTGGGGTGGTACCATGCTTACTGGCCGAGGTAGAGATGTCGAAACTTTACTGTCCCAATTCGACCTCTGCTTCTTAAATATTGGGACCACCACATATTTTAGTGTGGTTCATGGTAGTTACTCGGCCACTGATTTATCTATTTGCAGCCCGGGACTTCTCCCATCTATCCACTGGCAGATCACATGACGACCTGTGTGATAGTGACCACTTCCCCATCTTACTGTCACTGCCCCAGCGTCAGGCCCACAGACTCCTGCCCATGGGCTTTGAACAAGGCGGACTGGGGAACTTTCACCTTTGCTGTCACTGCTGTATCTCCCCCACACGGTAATATCGATGTGATGGTTGAGCAGGTGACTAGCAAAATTGTTCATGCAGCACAAAACGCAATCCCTCGCTCTTTAGGCAGCCCAAGGCGTAAGGCAGTCCCTTGGTGGTCGCCGGAAGTCGCTGAAGAAATTGAGGAGCGTTGGCGAGCTCTACAGTGGCATAAACGGCACCCTTCCCTAGAGCACCTCATAGCCTTTAAACGGCTCTGTGCCTGAGTTCTCTACCTTGTCAAACAACGGAAGGAGTGGTGTAGGGAGAGATAAGTCTCCACCATCTGGTGCCACAGGTCACCTTCCAAAGTCTGGCCAAAGATCAAACGTCTTTTCGGATACCAGGCCCCAACAGCTGTCCCCAGTTTTACCATAAATGGCGAGTTACGTGCCGATGCAAAAGCGATTGCCGAGCACTTTGCTCGAGCCACTGCATGGGAGAGTTACCCACCAGCCTTTCGCACACTCAAACGGTGGTTGCAAAGGAACGTCCAATCATTCACTATACGCTTCAGTGAATCCTATAACGCCCCCATTTACAGAGTGGGAACTCCTCAGTGCCCTTACACATTGCCCCAACACAGCTCCTGGGCCTGATCGCGTCCACAGCCAGATGATTAAACAGCTCTCATCTGACTACAAGCGACATCTTCTCGTCATCTTCAACTGGATCTGGTGCGATGGCGTCTTTCCATCCCCCCCCCTGCGGGTTCGGGGGTAAGAATAGGCCCACAGTATTCCTGCCTGTCGTAAGAGGCGACTAAAAGGAGTCTCAACTGTTTCGGCCTTTAATGTGATGGTCCCCTAAAGGGTTTGACCACTACCTTTCAAAATTTTTCCGTTAGTTTGTACCATTTCGGGACGGACGCCTTACGTGGTGCATTCTATATCCATCTTGCCCTACAATCTGGCATATTCGTTATTGTCATGGAGTTGGACTTACACTGAGCTTCCGGCCCCACCAGCTGCAGTGTGACCCGGGTAGCGTACATTCCCTCCATTGTGTACTCCCATCTTTACTCCCTTTATTAATGGATATGCGACACCCGACAACCAGCATGGTAGCTAGTCCATTGTGGTGGGGTCGTCATGTACCATCTTGGTGGTAGCCCCCTGACTACACAGGGATCACACAACTGATGCCTGGGCTGCTACCTCCCCACGTAATCCGAGGAGTAGATGCATATCCCTCTGGGCCATTGGGACTCCCGGCAAAGGCCATCCTGCCAGGTGGTCTTTGCTGTGGCTGGGTGGCACCTGTGGGGAGAGCCCCTGGTCGGAGTGGGTGGCATCATGGCGGATGACCCGCAATGAAGCGTGGTACATCATCTCTCGCTGGTAGACCTCCACCAGCAGTCTCTAAGTGATCGAGGTCTAACCTCAACGGCAAGAAATACGAACCAAGGCCATTTCCCTCTCTGGCCACTCCATGGGAGGAACGTATGGCTAAAGAAGGCAGTGGAGACTATTCACCCCGGTACCTCATATGTACGCGAGTTGTAGGAGAATCATTTGTGTCGACCAAGTCCCAGTTTTTTGTGGAGCATTCAGAGGACAAGTTCGGGGAGGTGGAGGGCTTGTCCAAAATGCGCTCTGGTTCAGTTCTCATCGAAACAGCATCCTCTGCCCAGTCACGGAGGTTGCTGGCTTGTGACAAGTTGGGGGATGTTTCAGTTAGCATCATGCCCCATAAGAGGCTCAACATGGTCCAGCGTATTATCTTCAACAGGGATCTTCTTCTGCCGGCCGAAGTGGCCGTGCGGTTAAAGGCGCTGCAGTCTGGAACCGCAAGACCGCTACGGTCGCAGGTTCGAATCCTGCCTCGGGCATGGATGTTTGTGATGTCCTTAGGTTAGTTAGGTTTAACTAGTTCTAAGTTCTAGGGGACTAATGACCTCAGCAGTTGAGTCCCATAGTGCTCAGAGCCATTTGAACCATTTGATCTTCTTCTGCAGTTCGACAATGAACTGCGCGTCAACCTAGAATGACGAGGTGTTCACTTCGTCCGATGCGTCCATCGAGGTCCGAGGGATAATCAGCTAGCCACTGGTGCCCTCATCTTGGCCTTCGAGGGTGATGTCTTACCCGAAAAGGTTGTGATGTGAAGCCATATATTCCTCCTCTGATGCGGTGTTTTAAATGTGGAAGTTCGGGCACATGTCATCCCACTGTACTTCTGGCATCACGTGTCGAGATTGTGGACGTCCTTTGCATCCAAATAATCCATGTACCCCGCCTCCTATCTGTGTTAACTGCGGAGAACACCATTCCCCCTGTTTGCCGGACTGCCAGGTCTTCTAGAAAGAACGGAAGATAATGGAATATAAGACCCTGGACCGCCTGACCTACACAGAGGCTAAGCGGAAATATGAGAGGCTCCATCCTATGCCAATGAAGCCGACCTACGCCGCTGCTGCAGCAACAGTTCTCCCATCATCACATACGGTTGGCTCTAAGATCGGTCAGCATCCACTGGCCCCCTTGATTGTGGGGGCACTTCACTCCCTGTGGCTCCTGCTCCATCTACTTCAGGAACAACACCCCCCCGCCCCCCCCCCCCCCCCAACCATCGGGGACGCCGGTCCCCACTTCCAAGCCGGAGAAGCGTCTGTCTTATTCAGCTTCTCTCGCTCGGAAGGGATCCCTTGGGTCACTCCCTTCCCAGGTTCCTACCAGCGGCACAGCACACACCCATCAGTGGCTGAAGAAGCCACAGGTTGCTGGTCGGCGAGGTTCACACTCATCTTCGGTCCCAGGGACTGACTCCAATAAGCCCTCCAAGCAACGGCAACCTAAGGAACAGCGAGAGAAAGCGAAATTGAAGACCCACACGACCAAGGCACCTGCGGTGGCACCTACTCCACAACTACCTACAGGCTTTGCGTCTGAGGATGAGGTGGAGATTCTTGCATCCGCTGAGGACCTTGATCTCACCGGTCCATCAGACGCAATGGATAGCACTTGCACAGGTGCTCCATCGGAGGCAGCAGGTGACCCAGCGGCGTAATCTGCCTCTCCAGTCCCTTCACACCTTTCTGAGCCATGGACAATATCATCCTCCAGTGGAACTGCAGCGTTTTCTTCCACCATCTAGTTGAGCTCCGACAACTTATCAGCCTTCACCTTTTCTTCTGCATTGCCCTTCAGGAAACTTGGTTTCCAGCGATGCAAACCTCCGCCCTCCATGGCTATCAGGGTTATTATAAGAACCAGGCAGCTTATGAAAGGGTGTCTGGTGGCGTCTGCATCTATGTCCTTCACTCACTTCACAGACTGTCTGTCCCTCTACAAACACCTTTAGAGGCTGTTGCTGTTCACGTGTGGACGCCACAGGCTGTTACCGTCTGCAGTCTTTACCTTCCACCAGATGGTGATGTTGCGCAGCATGTCCTGGCTGCGCTGATAGCCCATTGTTACCATCTAGTTCTCTCTTTTTTTGTGTTTTGTATAGTTGTTATGGTACGGAGTGATTGTGATTGGTTCTGTTATGATGTCAACAGTGGTTTTAGTTTTCTGCGTTTATTTTACTTTTAGTTTTGTTGTTCAGCTTTGTGACTGTGTAACTATTGTACTCATTGTTTTGGGCTATCTGCATTATGTCAAGTTCTCTTTGGTAGTTTCCTTTGTTGTGTGGGATTATGTTGAGTCAATGGAGGATGTGTTGAGGTGCTGCTTGCTTCTGTTGGATCGAGTAATTGGCGGATGATGTCAGTTGCTGTGGGATTACGGCAAATTTCACACATATGCTTACTATTTTGCTTTTTGATTGATATAAAGAGAGAGTTAATTTGTTCATTCTGTTCTCTTTATGTTGTGAATTTTATACTTTCATGTACATTGTCAGTTTGTAATTTCTCATTTTTTTTTTGTGATTCACCTATTAAGCAGAGTACATCTTCCAAAAACCTGAAGTAAGGCTCCTGACACTGGGGTCTCTATTGGTAATCCTTCTTCTCATAAATAAAATTCATTATTGATTTTTAAGTAATTTTCTTCTGTTATGAGTCTCATTATTGTATTTCCTTAATCTGTTCATGTGGGAGTTGGCAGTGTTCTCTGGTCCTAATCTAAGATTTCTATTCTTCCTGGTACTGGTGTGTTGGAATACATGCTTCCTATACCTAGTGAGAGGAGTGTTGGTGAGCCTGGGATTTTTACATTTTTTATTTGTGTTATTAGTTGTGTAGTGTTTTTAACAGTTCGGTCTTCTTGTACTTCGAAATTTCCAGCTGCAAGCTGCAAGCTTGTAAGTGTTTTTTCTGAAATTCAGTATTGGTCTTGCAGGGAGATTTGGCTTTGGAAGACAGATGCAGTAGAATTAATCATGGTCAGCTTTCTTTTACCTGTGTTATCCGGCGTGACGTCTGTATTTTACTGAGTTTCTTACTTTTGTCCAGAATCTGTTTGTAGGTCTGATTTTACTTTTGTAATTTTACTTAGAACTAATTAAACCTAACTAACCCAAGGACATCACACACATCCATTCCCGAGGCAAGATTCGAACCGGCGACCGTAGCGGTCGCTCGGTTCCAGACTGTAGTGCCTAGAACCGCACGGCCACTCCGGCCGGCTCACAAATAATACATCTCAAAAGAAAAGTGTATGATAACTCTATCGTTACATATCGCTATGATGCCTTAAAGTGAAAAAAAGGCGAAACGCGTCTCCGCAACTGAAGAAAAGTGCAGCAAGAGAAGGTGTTTTTATTTACAAAACAAACAGATCTGTTAAACATATTGCCGGCCGGAGTGGCCGAGCGAATCTAGGCGCTACAGTCTGGAGCCGAGCGACCGCTACGGTCGCAGGTTCGAATCCTGCCTCGGGAATGGATGTGTGTGATGTCCTTGGGTTAGTTAGGTTTAATTAGTTCTAAGTTCTAGGTGACTGATGACCTCAGATGTTAAGTCGCATAGTGCTTAGAGCCATTTTTCTGTTAAACATAGAGCGCTGAGTACTGACAATATGGCTCAAAGTTGTAGGCAGCTCGCAGAGACTTCCCTAGATGCCAGATATGTACTATAGTAGAGATGATATTGGTACGAATTAGGACCCAGTAAAACATAGGCAGTTGCCCCCCTATATAAACGTAATTCGTTACGTTTGATATCATCAGAGCTACAGAATTGTTGCAGAGTTTAATAAGAGGCAACCAAAATGCAGTGTGTTTTGTTAAGCCTTCCTTGCGCTTGTTTCCGGGAGCACAGCAGCTGCACGAGGAGACCCTGGAGCAACTGGAGCTGAAGCTGCAGCAGCTGCTGGAGACAGCACTGGTGGCGGCGGACGGCCCGCCCCCGACTCCAAGGCATCACCACCCCAACCACCCCCACCTGCTGTACGACAGCGCCAAGTACCGCAACAGAGAGTAAGTCAACAGCTCTCTCTCTCTCTCTCTCTCTCTCTCTCTCTCTCTCTCTCTCTCTCGTGTGTGTGTGTGTGTGTGTGTGTGTGTGTGTGTGTGTGTGTGTAGGTACGCAGAGCTTGGTAAAAATATGGAAGCACCGCGAGAGAAACGCATGCTCGAACATAAATGCAGATGGTAGCCAAGCATACAGATTCCGTTGTTGTGTTTGATCTGGAACGGCATCTTTGAAATGTCGTCAATACGTTGCCAGTGTTAGTCGTGTTCTGTGTATATGTGACTACATTATGTCAGAGCTAAGCGAATTCGAATGTGGAAAACCTGGAGCTTGTATGCTGTGGGAATCCATAACCTAGGTAGCCGAACTGGTTGGTGTTCAGAGCTGGCGTACCAAAGATTTATACCGCGTACAGGGAAAGTGGGAAAGCATGATCCGCTAAGTCACAACGCGGACGGCAGTGTGTGTTGAGTAATAGTGACAGACGGTTGTTCAAGAGGATTGTGAGGAAAACTACGAAGCTGACAGCTGTAGGAGTCACTCCAGAACTGAAGGTCAGCACCAAAACAGGAGCTATATAAGCAGGGAACTGCAGGGCGAACTGAGATTCTAAAACCATTCACCAGTTATGCAAATCCCCGTAATGGGGAAAAAATGGGGCTGAAACCTTCAAACATGGACTGTGGAGTAATGAAAGGAAGTAATGTGACCGGATGGGTCTTGTTATACTTCTTCCAAACTTCTGGCAGAATTTAGGTCCCAAGAGGGAAACAGCAGGAGTTCGTTGATGGTTTGGCAGCCACAACGTGGTACACCAGGGGCCCCATGGTTACTCTAAAACGTCGTATTACTGCCAAAGATCGTTTGACCATTCTGGCTAATTGTGTCCATCCCACGTTATGTTTGTTCCCCAGTGCTGGTGCTGTGTTACAAAACGAAAGGGCTCCTGTTTCCACAGCTCGCATCATCCAGGACAGGTATTGTGAGCACGATGTTGGATTATCGCATCTCGGCTGCCTGCCAGTCATCAGACCTTAATATTATGGAACCTTTGCGGTCTATGTAGGAGAGAAGAGTGCATGATCGCTGTCTACAATTATCCTCCTTACCTGAACCTGCCTCTATTCTGAAGGACTAATGGTACAAGATTGTCTTGGAAACCATTCAGAGACTACTGGAAGTCGTTATGATTGCGAACGGTATTCGTTTACCACATTATCCGTGGTAATGTTGCGTGTTTGGTGTTTGCATATTTTTGTCCATCCTTTATAATAAGTATTTTAATATAATTAGCTCAGTGTTTAATACATCGCTGTGGCATAACTTAAAAGAAATTGCAGTTTAGATAATTGCAGAACTTGAAAAGCATATGACACACATCTCAAGAAGCACATATGACCCATTTGGCGTATGGAACTATGAGAGCGAAAAACTCTTATCGTCATCGTTTACTCAACATAAAATTGATCTGTGCACCCACCTTCACCAGCATTTCACTTACGGCAACAATTATAGACATACACTGATGAGCCAAAAAGTCACCACTGCCCACCACAAAAGTGAATGCCATCTGGTGGCGCTGCGTGCAGTTGTGCGGTAAGAAAAACATTGAAGCTATTTAGACGGAACACAGATACAGAAGAGACGGGAAAACGGGGAAATCTTTACATAATCGACGTCGACAAAGGACAGATTATGGCCCTGCTTCTGGGAACTAGCATTTCTGAATCGGCGAATCTGGTCGTCTGTTGGCGAGCTGCTGTAGTGAGCATGTATGGAAAGTCGGTGGACAAACGAGGAGGAGGAGGAAGGGGTGGGGTGTTTGGACGCTTCTCAGCTCTGTAAAGCAAGACAGGCGTCGATCTCTGATGGATGTGACTACTTAAACAAAACTGGTGCAGTGAAGTGTTTCGCAGGACATTGTTCAGCGCACATTTTTGAACGTGGGTCTCCGCAGCAGATGACACCCTATGTGTGTTCCCTGTTGACTCAACCACGTCGATTGCAGAGGACAGTGATTCATCGAGGAGATTGGATTGTCGACCACTGGAAACATGTCGCGTTGTTCAGGTGCTCAACGCTTCCCGGTACATTAGGTAGATAGTCGCATCTTGATATGTCAATAGATTATATGAGGCCCTTGTGAAATTCAGTAGAGGTAAATTGTCGTATAAATTTCAACCAGATGTTTGCAACTACACCCCTCCCCCCCCCCCCCCCCCCCCGCCTTCCTCTCTTCCCTTACTGGAAAAGACCACGATCAGCTTCGATGTAAGAACAAGTGGAAACTGACTCTGCATAGTAACGTACACACATTGTTACACTGAGGAAATGGAGACATTTGTGTGCGGTTTCCTAAAGAAATATTCTCGTTCGCCAATAGATATTCTTCTAACAAAATCGAAGTTATTTGGGGTAAATCACCGCCACGCATACCATTTCAATATCTAAACACCTTACAGTATGTGCGTTTGAATTTGGCCATGCTATCATCATAATACATGCAAAAGTTCATCTGCTTGGCCAAGATTGTGCTGCTAGAAAATTTTGAGAGCATGAATTTCTTTGACCGGAGGTTTGAAGCTTCATATCTGTTTAATCAATCGGTATTCTCATGACTGACTCCCACGATCTCAACATACCTAAGACTACCCACAACGGAACGCTACCTGTAACTAATAAATACGAAGATTGGAACTTAAATAATGGCAACTGTTTGTCAAAATGTTTGCAGCTGTTACTCTTGTTCAAAGTAGTCACCAGCGTTGTGTAGAAGCCGTTGCCAGCGATGTGGAAGGCGTAGTATACCGTTAGCAGGAGCGGTTGTATGCGATTAAGTATTGTTCCACTGATCCGAGGATCCCGTTAAGGGCTCAGCATTTGTTTGCTGAGTACGTGGTTGGCGACCCCGGGGTCCCTGAGCTGTGGACTGGTAAGCGCCGCCAGTCCCCTCTCACAGAAAGCTCTGGCCATGCTTCAGCGAGCATAGTGCGGCGGGCGAAGCGGTGTAATGTTGTGTGTTTTCAGAACGGGGGTCTTGGCTTCACAGACTTGACCGCGATGAAGGTACACACCTTTATATAAAAAAACTCAACCTCAAGGTGTGCTACGTGCTGATGAGGTAAAACAGTCTCTAGTCAGCAACCTCTGGGGAACCTGCGCCTCCCCCCCCCCCTCCTTCTCCTAGTTGTATAAAGCTTGCTTAGGCATGCAGGGCTCTGCCTGGTACCTGGGTCGACGGTTGTTTCCCTAGCGTCTCGTGGGATCCCTATGGAACGGTCTCATGAAGTTATTACACCTGACGGGGCGGGTGTACCGTCGGGTAGTACCTACACCCACTCTTCAGAGAGAGCTCGGTTGGTCAGTCCTCACGAAAAGAAGTCTCAGAATCATAGTACTAGGGCACTAGTGTTCCGTAACACTTTCATTGTAATCAAGTGCCAAGGGGATCATTTGAGAAGGTCTCCCCTTTCTAAATTCACAAGGCACTGTAATGTATTGCTGGCTCTCTTAAGTGTCAAACGACATCGTAATAGAACACTTCTAGTTGAAACAGTTAATTCAAATCAGGTACCTATGCTTCTGGGGATTTAAGGCCTTCAGTGACTACCCTATCTAGTTTGAGTTGCGTAACACCCTTAACTTTAATAAGGGCGTGGTTACCTGCTCCGATATAATGGTGGACACCTCAGAGTTAAGTGAAGAATGGAAAATATGGGCGTCACGTAAGTGCAAAACATATGAGAAGAGTCAATGGCAAATTGGAAAAATCGGCCACATTTATTGTAACGTTTATTACTCCAGAATGACCGCAACATACCCTTGCAGGCTATATCCGTCTTAAGGTTTGTACGTTTGTTCCTAACCCAGTGCAATGCTACGAATGTCAAAGATTTGGGCATAGCACTATGGGATGTAATGGGGAGGCTACGTGTGGTAATTGTGGAGGCTCAGCTCACGAATCGGGATATTCTTGTACACTTCCTCCGAAATGTGTAAAGTGCTCTGGGGATCACCCAGCGTGGAACAGAAAGTGTGAGGTTTCCAATTATGACAGGAAAATTCAGGAGTTGAAAGACAAGAGAGAGATGCATACCCTATGAAGAAGCTAAGAAAGCTTCCAAAGCTGTACAACCGCCACTTTTTGCTGCTACTTTTGCATCAGCCCCTCACACGCCATTCGCTAAGTGTGATGCTTCCACACAAACTCGGACCACAGTTTCAAATACCGCGTGTCGATGTGCCCTTGGGGGAAACGCTCCACTTGAAACTGATGTCGTTCAGAAGCCATCAGCAATAGTCTTACCACTACCCAACATCAGAAGCCAACCAAGCCATCCCCGTAACCCCGGGCAACCACCACCTCCCTTCCGTGAAGCAAAATGTCCTTCCTGATGGGGACTACGCTCTTGAGGATATGGACTTCCATAGAAGAGATCGGAGCTCCGGTATTAGAAAATGAATTTAAGAGCTTTGAAGGACTTAAGATAAAATAAGGCGGAAGAGGTAGATAAAATACCATCAGAATTTCCAAAATTATTGGGACAACTGGCAGCAAAACGACTATTCACGGTGGTGTGTAGAAAGTAGGAGTCTGGCGACATACCAGCTGACTTTCGGAAAAATACCATCTACACTATTATGAAGACTGCAAGAGCTAACGTGTGGGAGAATTATCGCACAATCGGCTTAACTGCTCATGCGTCCAAGTTGCTGAAAAAAATAATATACAGAAGAATAGAAAACAAAATTGAGGAACTGCTAGATGACAATCGGTTTGTCTTTAGAAAAGGTAAAAGCACTAGAGAGGCAATTCCGACGTTGCGATTGATAATGGAAGCAAGACTAAGGAAATATCAAGACACGTTCATAGGATTGGTCGACCTGGATAAAGCCTTTGACAATGTAAAATGGTGCAAGATATTCGAAATTCTGAAAAAATAGGGTTAAGCTATAGGGAGAGACGGGTGATATACAATATATACAAGAGACAAGAGCGAATAACAAGGATGGACAAATGCTAGGATTAAAAAGGGTGTAAGACAGGGATGTGGTCTTTCCCCCCTACTGTTCAACCTGTACATCGAAGAATCAATGATGCAAATAAAAGAAAGTTTCAGGAGTGGAATCAACATTCAAGGTGAAGGGATATCAAAGATACAGTACGCTGATATTACTATCCTAAGTGAAAGTGAAGAAGAATTACATGATCTGCTGAACCGAATGAACAATCTAATCAGTACAGAATATGGATAGAGAGTAAACCGAAGAAAGATGAAAGTAATGAGAAGTTGTAGAAATGAGAACAGCGAGAAACGTAACATCAGGATTGATGGTCACGAAGTAGATGAAGTTAAGGAATTCAGCTATCTAGGAAGTAAAATAACCAATGACGGACGGAGCAGGGAGGACATAAAAGACAGAGTAGCATTGGCAAAAAGGGCATTCCTGGCCAAGACAAGTCTACTAGTATCAAACAAAGGCCCTAATTTGAGGAAGAAATTTCTGAGAACGTACATCTGGAGTACAGCATTGTATGATAGTGAAACATTGACTGTGGGAAAACCGGAACAGAAGAGAATCCATGCATATGAGATTTAGTGCTACAGACGAATGTTGAAAACTAGGTGGACTGATCAGGTAAGGAATGAGGTTCTGCTCAGAAGCGGAGAGGAAAGGAATATCTGGAAAACACTGATACGGAGAAGCGACAGGATGATAAGACATGAGGGAATGACTTCCATGGTATTAGAGGGAACAGAAGAGGGCGAAAAATGTAAAGGAAGATAGAGATTAGAATACATACAGCAAATAATTGAGGACCATAGGTTGCTGGTGCTACTCTGAGAAGAGGAGGTTGGCACAGGAGAGGAATTCGCGACAAGTGACTGATGACAAAAAACCTCACGTTTAGAAGAATTGCATCTCCTGTTCCAGAAGAAACCGTTCTGCATCTCCTACCATGCATACAGGAAGAACGATATCACTGAACATAATTTTCATTCACTTGTATCATATGGTATTATACAGGGTGTTACAAAAAGGTACGGACAAACTTTCAGGAAACATTCCTCACACACAAAGAAAGAAAATCTGTTATGTGGACATGTGTCCGGAAACGCTTAATTTCCGTGTTAGAGCTCATTTTATTACTTCTCTTCAAATCACATTAATCATGGAATGGAAACACACAGCAACAGAATGTACCAGCGTGACTGCAAACACTTTGTTACAGGAAATGTTCGAAATGTCCTCCGTTAGCGAGGATACATGCATCCACCCTCCATCGCATGGAATCCCTGATGCGCTGATGCAGCCCTGGAGAATGGCGTATTGTATCACAGCCGTTCACAATACGAGCACGAATAGTCTCTACATTTGGTACCGGGGTTGCGTAGACAAGAGCTTTCAAATGCCACCATAAATGAACGTCAAGAGGGTTGAGGCCAGGAGAGCGTGGAGGCCATGGAATCGGTCCGCCTCTAGCAATCCATCGGTCGCCGAATCTGTTGTTGAGAAGCGTACGAACACGTCGACTGAAGTGTGCAGGAGCTCCATCGTGCATGAACCACATGTCGTGTCGTACTTGTAAAGGCACATGTTCTAGCAGCACAGGTAGAGCATCCCGTATGAAATCATGATAACGTGCTCCATTGAGCGTAGGTAGACGAAACTAAAATGAGCTCTAACATGGAAATTAAGCGTTTCCGTACACATGTCCACATAACATCTTTTGTTTATTTGTGTGTGAGGAATGTTTCCTGAAAGTTTGGCCGTACCTTTTTGTAACACCCTGTATTTTGGGGTAACTCTTCCCATTCATATTTTTGGCTCAGAGATGGGCGGTTCGGGCAATAAGTAGTGTTAAGTTCACAAACCTCTTGTCGACCCCTGTTCACGAATCTAGGTATTTTGACATTGGCCTCTCAATATATATTCCTTACTGTCATTTCTTGTAAACAATATAGCCTATTTCCAAGAATAAACAGCTTTCACTCAGTTAACACTCGGCAGAAATAAAACCTGCATTTGGATCGGACTTCCTTAATTCTTGTGCAGAAAGATACGCAATATACTACTGCATCCATTTTCAATAAGCTACCGCTCGAATTCAAAAATCTTAGCAGTAACCCAAACGCCTTTAAATCGACACTGAAGGGTTTTCTCATGGGTCACTCCTTATATTCTGTTAAAGAGTTCCTTGAAAAAAATAGGCTGATTCTTGTTGTATTGTTGATTGAGTTTACTTAAGCCTATGGATTGACTTATTTCGGGTTCATAAACATTTTGTTCTTATGTTATTACTTTTATGTTGTAATTTCATGTACTGACATGCTCCTTGACCTTGGAGATTTACTCCTCAATTTGGTCCTACGGAACTTGAAGAGTAAATAAATAAATAAATAAATAAATAAATAAATAAATTAAATAAATAAATTAATTAAATAAATAAATTAATTAAATAAATAAATAAATAGACTGGGCTAAAGGTGGGGGGCTGTTTTCATTGATGACAAATGGCACTCCTGACCTCTCCCTCTAACCACGACCAAACGAGCAATTGCTGTGAATGTTCTCGCGTCGTTTAATATCACAGGTGTTCTTTAAACGTTCCTCTAATGATGCTTTGAATGCAGATGCACTGGCAGATCTCTTCCAGGCACTCCCACACCCATTACTCCATGTAGGGGGACTTCAGTGCACACAATGTGCTGTGGGGCTCCGCTACCACTTGATGCCTTCTGAACGCGGATCAGGTAACACACTTTTCCACAGCTACAGGGTCTTTTTCAGCCATTGACCTTTTTGTTCCTCAGCTATTGCGGACTCTGTTCAGTGGGAAGTGGCTCCAGATTTACATTCTAGTGACCACCAGTGTGGATCCGTCTGCCGACTAGGATGGAGGCTGACTGGAGAACACGCAGGTGGATGAACAAAGGGAAAATTTTTTGCGGTACGCTCAACAGGCTATTTTTGAACAAAAGGATTGTGCACAGGAGGCCGTGGCTCATACCACTTGTGAGATCCAACGGGATGCCGCGGAGTCCAACCCTCGGTCTAGTGACCAACTCGGATGACAGCCTGTACCTTGGTGGAATGACGGCTCTCGATTGGCAATAAGGGGCAGACGAACAGTTCTACGGAACTTTAAACACTGTCAAGCTACAGAAAATCTTTAGATCTGCTAGGAGAGTGATAAGAGGGCAATAGGGCTTCATGAACGGTATTCGCGACATCCGTAATCGCTCCATTTCCACTGCCCAAGTTTGGGAATCAATAAGACGGATTTCAAACAAGTACACGTCCTCTTATGGCCTTGTCAAGTAGTGAGGTCTCGGTGGACACGCCAGAAGACATGGCTCAGGTTTTTGTTGAACACTTCTTTACTCTTTGTTACTACCTCATCCAGACAAGCTCCTGCTTTTCAGGTATTCTGTAGGACTGCAGAGATGATGAAGCTCAATTTCTTCTCTCGTAATGAGGAAGACTACAACCTTCCGTTCTCCATATGGTCAATGGAATCCGCCAGAGACACTGCTCCAGGACCTGATGAGAATCATTATGCCACGCTTAGTCATCTGTGACCTGAAGATCTAGTTTGGTGGATAGTACCCTACAACTTGGGAGGAGGCAGTATTAATTCCATTCTGGAAATCATGCAGGGACCGTAGCGCCTGTAACAGTTACTGCAGTGTAGCCCTTATCAGTTGTATGGGTAACTCTCTTGAACGCATGGTCAACCGCCGCCTCGTCTGGCTGCTCGAATCCTGAGGTCACCTGAGCCGCTTCCAGTGAGGTTTCAGGCGCTTCCGTTCAACCCTTGACAATTTAATTCTACAGGAGATGGCGATACAAGAGTCCTCCTTACGCTGAAATTATTTCGTTCGTGTGTTTCCTGACCTCAAAAAAGCATATGACACTACCTGCTGGTAAAACATCCTTCGCCAACTTCATGAGTGGGGCCTATGGGGACGCCTGCCACTTCTTATCGAATACTTTCTCGAGGACTGGCGGTTTCGATATCGCGTTGGCAATGCCATGTCTGACTGCTATGTTCAGGAGAATTGGGTCCCCCAGTGCAGTGTTCTCAGTGTCACATTGTTTGCCATCGCTATCAATGGCATTTCCTCTGCAGTCATGAGCCCTGTCAAATGCTCTTTGTTTGTGGATGACTTTACAGTCTTCTACTCTTCCTCTTATCTGACGACGACGACGACAAGGCAGCTACAGCTGACCATTAGGAGGCTGGAAACCTGGGCCAGGACAACTGGTTTTCGGTTCTCACCCGAGAAGACTATGTGTCGATTTCAACAGCGCTCGTCGAAGTTTTAACCAACCAGTTTTCATACTGGGGGATAATATTTTACGTTTTCAAGACACTGTGCGCTATTTAGGTTTATTATTTGACTCGAAATTAACTTGGTTCCCACACCTGAAAGACCTACGAACAAGGGTCTCCCAGTCATGGAATATTTTGAAATGCTTTGAGGAAAAACATTGGGAGCTGACAGGTCCCGCGTCCTGCAGTTTTATAGGGCACTTGTTGGACCGCCTTTAGATTATGGCAGCGTGGTCTACGGATCGGCCCGTCCTTCCTACCACAAGATGTCAGATGCTGTCCACCATGAGGGCATTCGGACATCGACTGGAGCCTTGCGGACCACCTCAGTTTGGAGTCTGTGTGCAGTGGCTCTTGAACCGCCACCCTGGATTCGGCGACATATCGTTTTCGCTCGTCGGGTGCTGAAAATCTCGGCGTCACCTCAGTCACTAAGTTCAGTCGTCAAGGCCACCGTTGAACAGCTGTTCAGGAATCGGCTCCATGCAACCAAGCCATGTAGGATAAGTGCTACAGACTCTCAAGGATCTGGATCTCTCAGGCATCAAAATACACAGCCAGGGATGGAACGCATTGCCGCCTTGGCATCTTCAAAGGCCCAACGTGATTTTAAGCTTGGCACAGTACAAGAAAACTTGTACTCTAGATTTTGTTTTTACAACTTTGTTTTCGTGAATTTTAAGTACATACCTCGGTTATATCGTTGTTTATACAGATGGAGCCCAGCAAGAGAATGCTCTCGGTTCTTCTGCTGTTTTCCTTGATACCGTTTTTAAAGTGCATCTTCTGTAACAATTCACAAATTATGATGCAGAATTACATGGCATTCTGATGGCACTGGAGAGGGTTCACAGACATCACTCTACAGGTTTCTTCTCTGTTCAGACTCTCGCAGTGCACTGCAAGCACTTCACAAAACGTATGCTGTAGACTTGCTGATTCAGCTCATCCATGACTCCTTTCAGCAGCTGCAGCACCGTGGCAAGGTGGTGATCTTTTGTTCGGTACTGGGTCATGTTGGGATACAGGGCAACGACATGGCCGACAAAGCCGCTAAGGAATCATGTTTGGACGGTACTGTCCATCAGTGTCCCATCCCGTTGCACGGCATCCATTTACTGACACACACATCATGCGTCAGCGGGAGACTGAATGGTTGCAGGTGGCAGTCAACAAACTGCGGTCGCGCAAATCGACCACAAAGGCTTGGCAGACTTCATGTCAACCTCACCGCTGGAAGGAGTTCCTGCTTACCAACCTGTGCATGGGGCATAGCCCTTTAAAACACATGGCTTCCTCCTCTGGCAGGAGGATCTACCACTTCGTGAAGTTCGTGGCGTGCCGCTTCCAGTTCAGCATATTGTGGCTACGTGTGTCCTACATACTGATATTAGGGCAGCCCTCAGTTTTTATGGAGATGTGCCCGCCGTCCTCGCAGTTACCGACTCCAGTGTTAAAAGGGTGGTGAAATTTTGTGAACTGTTAGGTGTCATCCCTAAATTGGTGAAGGGTGGCAGATATTAATTCATTATAAACTGCTCTGCATATGGGACAGCCTTCGTCCTCTCCCGTCAGATTTGCATGCTGACTTTTCGTCGGGGCGCTGATGGCCATGATGTCGAACACCCCTCAACCCAAATAGTAATTGAAGGAATGTCGGGAGGATGTGTCTAGTAAATCTTCTTTTAGCAGCACTGTTATCGATAGTATTTAAATTGCCATCTCGCACAGAAGGCATTGATTCCGCCTTGTCGTTAGCATACTTTACATGCGACCAAAATCTCTCTGCCTTTTCTGCCAGGATCTATGATAAAGTTTCACTGTGGAAACTATTATAAACATCTCGCATTGAAGTCCGTGCTAAATTTTGAGCATTGCAAAAGATCGTCTGTGTTGGGGATTTTGCGCTCTTCTAAATTTGGCATGGTTTTTTTGTTACTGTCACTGTATGTGTTCTTACCTGTTTTGTGTACCATTGGGGGGGGGGGGGGGGGGGGGGGGGGTTCGCCCCCATCGTTCATTAATTTGTTATAAATGTGTAAACTGCTGTCGATACTGAATTCAACACGCATCTGGTCTAAACTTGCATTGTTATTTAGGAAGGAGTGGAGATTCTCTCAGGAAGGCGTCAAACGAATTTTTAACTGTTTAAGAAAAACAGGTATATTTTTCATTATTTTTGGAGTGTTTGGGAGTTACGGCAATCTGTCTTGCTATAACAGACCTGTGTTCACTAATTCCTTTATCCGTTTTGATGTTCCTTGTTGGTTCAGGATTATTTGTTGCTAAGAGCAAGTGTGTTCAAAGAACCGTGTACTATTCGCGTGAGCTCATGATCCAATTGCTCGAAATTATCATCTCCGTAGTATCATTCTGTACAGCTGACTGCAATTACAATAACGATCTGGATGAACAAGACATCGAGATTAATGGGGGGCCATATAAAACATGTTCCGGTGTAGAGCCTTCTCGGGAAACAAACTACATTTGGTGTTAGTGTATGTTAATCTCTACAGTTACATATCACAACGCGTTGATTCATAGTATACAGAACGCCTTGTTCACAGACCATTATGTGTTAACCTACATTCCTCTGAATGTGCCCCACACAGTAAGTCTGCCAGGGATGGTTCGCTGCCACAGAAACAGTTCCTGGCCCGAGAGTCGGTGCTCACGGAGATGCTCAAGGTACGGCACTTCCGCACCGTCTACAACATCTTCATCGCCACGCTGCTCATGCTCTTCCTGCAGACAGCAGTCTACGACTTTGTCATCGAAGGGCGGTAAGTAAACACAGCAGACAGAGTATATAAATATTTTCGCAAGTATGGACTACGCCAGCTGTACAACGTTGATGTATCGATATATAGATAAATCGGCATATTTTTCAACTATCGATAAATGTGGGCGATAATATTTCGCCCAATATATCGATGTCAAAATGGCAATGTGTAGTGCCGGTATTTTTACTTTATTTTTTCACAATTTTCGAAAACTATGTAAAAAGTTGTTCTACTGAAATTGTAGCAGCCTTTATCGCGCCCAGTATTTCTCTCTGACTGTATGAAGGGCGTATGGCACAAAAGGAAGTCCGATTGAACTCGGTGGTTGAGGTGCGAATAGAATAGACAGATTTCCGATGTCAAGAAATAGCACGCCTGCTGCGTTAAAATACAAAAGTCTAAATGTCAAGACAAGTCTTTACGGCGGTCGGAGACGTCCGAGGGGGAAATACTGACGTAATCGGCGCTTGGCGCTATCAATAGAATCTGCAGTGTTTAGGTTCACCACGCAATTTTTGACACAACTATGTCCCTGGCGTTGGGAAAAATGAAAGAAAGAGGAGGTCGACGTGAAGGGTTCCGGACAAATCAGATATGTTACGAAGCGGAGCGACGGATCCGTGTGACACTTTCTATTGTCCCACTTACGTGCAGTTACTATTGTTAGCAAAGTGGTTGTCGCCAAGCATGAACGTGCATGGTTTTCATTTCAATTTTTGGACTGAGGAGGATAGACAGGCTGCTAGCTTATTGATGTACAGAACATCTATTAGTAAATCGATACTTAAATGTACAGTTCTAAAACTGGCAGTATTTTACGATGTGGAGCCGATATTTTAATAGGCAGGTACGAAGATATTTTTTCGTTGATGTGTCTACATTTTTCCCAGATATATCGAGAGCCGATATCGATTTCTTAAAAATTCCGACGTATCGGATTCCCGATATTTTTTAAAATATAAGCAGTCCTAGTAAGGACATCTGGTCCCCTTTGCTATAAACCAATCTCCTTTACGCTCTTGATTGGCACGTTACGTAGTTTTTTGGTGTAGTTTCGGGTGTACAGCAGACTTGTTCAGATTTTGCGCACAATGTGTGTTTAGGAGACAGTCGCAGTCCTCTCTAGGTTCTGAGAGCTGTGATAGGTTTCTCGCTACCTGGACACAAATGGCTGAGCTATTGCTGGTGTCGGGCAACTGTGTTTAGCCAAGTTAAGACTCCCGACTTCAGCTACGTATACCAACGCCCAACAGCCATCAAATTACATGATCCAGCTCCTGCATGGTGACGATTGACCATTTCAGCTCAAGGAAAGTGTTTTGAGGTGGTGGAACAAAACCTGGAATGTACTCTACGCACCATGTCAGAATACAACCAGGAAAATTCCTTTAAACAAAATCCCTCAAATTCACAAATCAGGGCTTTCCATATACACTTCTGACGTCAGCGTGGGGTGATCAGTAGTATTATGAACAATGAAAAAGTTAACAATTCCCAAGATCACTAAAATCATTAATTGATACAGATGACTGGTTTCAGCAATTCTGTTTTGCCATCTTCAGATCTGCGAAAGATGATACCGAAAATGCTAAGATACAGCAACAAACATAGCTAAAAGCATACATAATATATGTAAAATTTTCAATACGTGGAATAGCAATATACATATGTTTACATACTCTTCTTCACTACAGTAAGTGGTACTATACATGTTGGTATCGTGAGCTATACTAGAAGTCGGCATGTCAGTTTTAAAATACAGCTCTGTACACACACATTGTTGCAAGGGCTACAAATGCTCACATTCACCACCATTTTAAAACTGCCAGATCCCATTGTAAACATTCTTTGTCGTAATAAGTACACCGGGTAGTGCATTGGTGGTACAGATATCATTTAACACTAGATTAAGGCATAGATATATTATTTCATATAACTGCATGTGCTTAAATTATTATATAACATAAAAGCCAAGTTAGCATCCTATAATTTTTTTAAAAATCGTCTGAAAAACATGTGCAACATCCACAAAGCGTAATTTGTGTAAACCTTTTTATACCATTCTAAAAAAATTCTAAAAGCATTTCATGAACATTCTTAATCCCTTACCGAATTTTCCTTTACACAAAATCACGACCACTACAAAAACCTATAACCATTTAAAAGCTTTGTATGTACAGCGTATGGTATCATGTGTAGGGTAATAGTAATACTTCAAGGGATGGCTTGATATCTACATGAACGTATGATAGTTCATGAAGAATACCTTCAAGGTAGGTGTACCAACAATGGAGCTATTTAATGTTTGTACTTTCGTTGTCAATTACTATGTTTACATAAGTTTGTGAAGGAAAACATTTCACTTGAGACCTAGGTGAACTCTCTCCCAATGTTAAATACCACCAATGTAAAATTATTACACCATGATCTAGGATTACCAGCTCACGCTTACATATACCTTTTCTAGAACGATATTAATCTTAGACGGCTAATGCCAAAATGTCTACATGTACTGGAATATGAGCAGTGTCTAAATCATAATTTTAAAAATATTTTTACAACAAATCCATAAGGAAACTTTTCATACATAATTACATTGTATACCAGGCTTTCTCTAAAAAATCTTTCTAAAATATTCATAGAAATACTTTTAACCATTATTAGTATCAAATTACATAAAATGAACTTAAAGTTACAAAAAGTTCTTGTCTTAACATGCCGTAAGTCATCTAGTTTTATTACATTTTCAAATACTCGAAATCAAAAGTACAATAAATATATTGTAATACTTTTCATCTGGAAAGTATACACTGTACTTACTTACCAATGGAGCTACAATTAATATTTTGCTTTTTTGTTCGCAGACATCCTATTTGTACTAGCTTGTATACATCATCTCATTCTAAGTCTAGGTGCAAGCTCGTTACCGATGTCCACCTGCAAGTTTGTCACCCAAAGTTCAGGTTAAATCTCTATTTTCCATGATCAACGCCCAGTTGTAAGCCCCTTTTATATTACAAATGCTCGTAAAATAACTAGTGGTCTAGTTTTAGTATTCATTGATATGTGTTTAATATTCACAGGTATTCTTTCTGGATGACCATCAATGTGCGAGCGTGTACACCATCTTAATTTCAATCTATCCCGAATTACTTGGAATCAACGACAAAAATTACGTATGGGACTATAAATAGATGAATTATTTTCCATTTTTTACGTGTCATGAGGAATTCTAATAGTTGTTTTCGATCCAGTCATCAATCTACCTAACATTTATTGCCTCTTAATGTGATGCATAAACGTGATTACTTATGACAACGCGTCATGCCACGTCTAGCCGAAATCTCGGCACCCGACATACTCTTCCGTATACAACGTTCAACGTTGTCTCTCGATGTCTAGGTATCTTCGTTTCTTTGATATTCACACACAATTATAAACCCATCTAGGATGGTAGCTACTGATCTCGTATTGCTAACCCTTCATACACATCTGTTGTATTATGATTACTGTTTTCGCGTGATACTCTTTTGATAATTAATATAAAATGTGCTATCATGAAATACAGTATGGCCGATGGTTACATTATTCTGTCTACACCTCATGATATGTTAAGTCATTATTATAAAACATAAAGGTACATGACCGAAACCAAAATACAAAATTTTTGAGAACATCAGATTGTAAGCTGCACAATTTTAGATCGCAGTCAGTAGAAAATCTACTACACACTAAACATTGTTATTACAGATTTTAATTTGATACCTTCTGTAATCTGTATATAAATGGTATTTCTTGTGAAGGCTAGGTGGCTGTTACTGTAGCAATGAGCACATTGGAACCTGAAGTCTAGGTAGATCAAAAAATATTTCTCCTATCACCAGTAACGCTTAAAAATGAAAGAAGTCAAAGAATCTAATCACATTCTACGTCTAAACGTGCATAGTTAAAGATTTCGTCTGTTTAAAGACGCGCTTGGACCTAATTAGAAGTATAACAGCTCATCAAAAACAGTACAAAAATTTGACCAGAGTTCAGCTGATCGTTCAACAAACGTTAAGGATGACGCATTCGATTGCCATTTACCTGCAAAGTCTCTAAAATCTTCAACCTCCTCCCTTCAGGGGCTTTATGTAAGACTTCAGTCTTGTGCCTTATGTTTGTAATATTACATTTCTTGACACATGTTTCCCGACCATAAAATTCTTGATATTCGCCACAATCTTACGTACTCCAGTCTTTCCATATTTGTCTTAGTCTTTCTTAATATTATGTCTCAAGTTTTATTTTATTGTGTTAGCAGTATTAAATGCAAGCTATTTTTTAAAAAAATTGCCGTTTTGTTCTGACACTTTTCTTCTGTATGCAATGGTAACAAATTTACATAAAAATTTTATTTCAAATAGTTTTGTTGTACAGTGCTATTACCTAAATTCTTTTTACATTTTTATTACAGGTCATCTACTAGGACACTACGGTAGTCATTTACCACAGCGATATAAGCTGGAGTACTTCATTAAATACTTCATTACCATGCTATATAGAATTGCAAGATTACCGTTAGAGAAAGTATGTACAGACCTAGAGCTGCTGACTCTTAAACAAATCGCTTACTTTAACAGAGATTGCAATCCCACATGATGTAAGAACTGTTCATCTGCTATATTAAACATTGGAAGAGTGTTTACCTAGATATCAGCGGATCACACTGCACATAGGCGTCAGGTGATAAGATTCAATCTACATCTCGTGTGACGTGTTGTCTTCCATAAGCTCATGTGAACATAGTAAGTGGCAAAAAAAGTACAAACATTAAATAGCTCCATTGTTAGTACGCACACCTTGAATGTATTCCTGATGAAGTGTCGCGTCTGTGCTTGTGGATATCGAGCTACTCCTTGGCGTATTAAAATCAACCTACATGTGATGCCATTAGCTGTACATATAGAGCTTTTAAGTGATTATAGGTCGTCCTATTGGTTGCGATTTTGTATAAAAGAAAATTTGGTAAATTCATAAGACTGCTTATGGAATGTTTCAAAAATTTTTTTCTGATCTAAAATATTTGTATAAATTGAGTGTTATGAAAGTTGCGCGTGGCTTTTATAGACGATTTTTAAAAAATGTTGAATGCTGGTTTGGCTTACATGTTATAATAGTTTGGGTTTACGTAGTTACATGAAATAGTAGATCCGTGCCTTAATCTAATGTGAGATGGTATTATCGATTTGTACTACCACTGCTCCATGTGATGTACTTACGTACCAATAAGAACGGTTACGATGGGATCTGTCAGTTGTAAAAAGGTGGTGAATGTGATCATTTGTAATAGGTGTGTACGTGGCTGTTACTTTAAAACTGACATGCCAACTTGTAGTACAGCTCACGATACCAACACGTGTAGTACCACTTACTGTGCTGAAGGAGAAGACTGTGTAATGTTGTAAACATAGGTATATTGCTAGTCCATGTATTGGAAATTTTGGATATAATTGTGTATGCTGTTAGTCACGTTGGTTGCTGTATCCTAGCATTTTCGGTCCCATCTTTTGAAGATCTGAACAACACAGAACTGCCGAAACCGGTCATCTATATGAATAAATGTTTTTAGCGGTCCTGGCAGTTGAAATGTTACTTCCATCTATGCCCAAAACAAGCAGACTTAAAGGTGGATGTATCATGCAGTGGCCTCACCTTGGAGCACGCGAATAAACGGACATAACTGGACCTGTTAGTGACGTACAAAGATCACTGGGAAAATACTGTCATAAAGACCCAGCAAGAAATAATATGAAATAATTGGCTATCAGTGAACGCAGAACTTGACCAAAGGTCCTGATAACCACTGTCGGGGTATTGTGGTTCATCACAGAAAAACTTGCCCGGTGTGATTCAGATCTGTATATGTCAAAAGGGTCAACTTAGCTTTAAATGGAACTAACAACCGCTTGCATGAAACGCGCGCCATTCGGCGAACAGGGACAGAGTGGCCGGATTTACGGACATGAGTTCTCGAAGAGCTGGTCACAGACACACTGAGGGACTTGGGAATACCTTGTATGATGCTATACCTTATTTGGATATTCCTGTGAACTTGCGAGACTTAAAATCAGCAAGAGATTCCTGAACAAAGATCATACCGAAAACTACCAGGAGACGCCCAGCGCAATGAACTTGACAAGGAAGTTTCGGAGAAGCGTTAACTGCCTCAGAACAGGTGTAAGACAAGTGAAGGCAAATCCAATCAGGTAAGGCCTTACAGATGTGACGAGAGACGGAATTGTAGCGAATATCGGGATAAGAAGTCTCCTGAATCAACTGTCCCTGTAAAACTACCCTCTGCGAATTACGACAGGGACGCAAGAAGGCATTGGACTAGACCCAATTTTGGGCTGAGAAATATCGATTTCTGGACACAAAAAAGTAAAATAAATTCAGTGCCCGCGTGGTTTCGTGAAGTAAGCATTCTCTCTGAGTTTCGCAGACCTGCTGGGTGAGACGGCCGGAGACATCTTAAATAATTGAAACATCTACTAACAGTGTTTCAAAGGAATGGGTACTCAAATCGGCGATCTGAACGGGCGTTGGAGGTATTATCCGCAACAGTTGAGGAAGAAGTTAAGATTGCGAAAGGGAGCCAAAGAAGCCGCTGCCTTACGCTGGCCGAGAGATGGGTATGCGTCTACGGGAATATGATACTCCCATGCATTTCGCTCAAGTTAAACAAGATAAAATATGTTCTTCGTAACGTAAGCGACATGTGAATGTGGGATGTGTTATATGACAGAAGGCTATTAGAACGATCGAGGAGAGGTGAACTGAATATTAGCAGCACAACCCAGTAAAACTACCAAGCAAACCAGCTGTCACAGAGCACTGTACCGGGCACAACTATGAAATTAAGTACAACTCTAGCGTGGTGCAAATGCCAAGTTTCTGGAACAGTGTAAGTCATCGATCAAAATAAAGGTTTTGGTAAACCTAATATTATTACAATGAGTTTGAGTTTCGGACAATTTTACTGCAATATTTTATGTGGTCACTGTTACGTAGGTTTCTGAGCCGTGCGGGGTAGCCGCGCGGTCTCGGCGCCTTGTCACGGTTCGCGTGGCTCCCCCCCCCCCTCCCGTCGCAGGTTACAGTCCTCCCTCGGGCATGAGTGTGTGCGTTGTCCTTAGCGTAAGTTAAAGTTAGATTAAGTAGTGTGTACACTTAGGGACCGATGACTTAAGCGATTTGGTCCCATGGGATCTTAACACAAGTTTCTAATTCCAAATATACAGGTTTCTGCAGAGGACTACTGATACATTTTGTTTACCGAGGCTATTAAATATTCACTCCGTACAAGAGTCTGTAAATATTACGTATGTGTTCAATCAGTACTGTCCTCATTGGTCATTCCTATGGAGATCTATCGACATGCTCTTTGCATTGAATCTGGTGAGTCGACTCCAGCAGTGCTGTAACTGTTCCCTGCAAAATTTTTGGTAACACAGTTCGTGAAGTAGTGGAATTTGTCAGGGTACCACACAGTAATCACCACGTGGATAATTTCAGTAATTCTTCACAAATTTTGAACGAAGATAATTAATTATACAAAGTACTGAAATGTGACTCTGAACAATCGCTACAATTGTTTGAACAAGGAAAAACGCCCTTCAGAAATTGTTTAAATGAGCACGAGTAGAAGAGAGTTGATTTTTTTAGGTGTTGGAGGAGTGGTGTGTTGTGTACATTGCAGAGTGAAGCTTGGCCTGTCGCTGGTGTGGTGGAACTTCTCCGGGTACCACACGGTAATCACCACGTGGCTCTGCATGCAGGCCGCCACCTGCTGTCTGTACGCCGTCTTCTGCCGCTGGTCTGCGCTGCGGGTCGCTCTGCCTACTAAAGGTCAGTTACCGTAGGTTAAGTGAGCTTACAAATTCGAGAAACATTATCTAGGGAGACAAGAGGTGCAACACGGTTAGGTGCTATTGTGATACAGAAACAAGATGGTGTAGAGGTATTGGGGTTCTCTGGTGGCGATAGCTGTGCAGCCCAAGTCAGACAGCACGAAGAAATATGAATACTTCATGTCCCAATAGTTATTATGGAAGACCCGTGTCCACGTCAGGCTGTTGGTGGTAGGTATCAGACGCGTAGTCCACAGTGCAGGATGTGTGGATGAGGCACACCCGTTACTCACTATGGCCTGTCACCTTCCAAGACTAACATTCATGGCGGCCGTGCTGTGCTATGCTAGTGCCAGTGGTATTATTCATCCGTACGCCACTTCAACAAGGATGTGGTACTTCTATCGGGATTATATTTGAAGAACAACAAAAAATAACCAATCATGTGTACAGATCTAGTTTAAAGATGGGACATGGGGTCTGGTGTCCTTACAGTAGAAACCATCCCAGAATTTGCCTAAAGTAATTTTGGGAAGTCACAGAAAAACTGAATCATTATGGCCGGTAAAGACTGGAGCCTGCACTCTCTCGAATACAAAGTCATTCTGTTGAAAACATTGCTACCTCATTCGGTTTGTCCCTACTGTACAATATTGTTTTACGAAAAAGTTACTAAATAATGTAAAAGACTAGTGCTACGTTATTCATTCGTTTCTCACTCCCACTCGATCGTAACACTAGCAACACAAACTGAAGCGCCAAAGAAACTGGTATAGACATGCGTATTGAAATACAGCTATACGTAAACACGCAGAATACAGCGCTGCTGTCGGCGACGCCTATATAAGACAACAAGTGCCTGGCGCAGTTGTTAGATCGGTTACTTCTGCTACAATAGCAGGTTATTAAGATTTGAGTGAGTTTGAACGTGGTGTTACAGTCGGCGTACGAGCGATGGGACACAGCATCTCGGACGTAGCGATAAAGTGCGGATTTTCCTGCACGACCATTTTACGAGTGTACAGTCAATAACAGGAAGCCACTAAAACATCAAATCTCCGACATCACTGAGGCTGGAATAAGATCCTGCAAGAAAGGGACCATCGACGACTTAAGAGAACCTTTCAACTTGACAGAAGTGCCGCCCTTCCGCAAATTACTGCAGATTTCAATGCTGGACCATCAACAAGTGTCGGTGTGCGACCCATTCAACGAAACTGCGATATGTCCTTTCGAAGCCGCAGGCCCACTCGTGTACCCTTGATGACTGCACGACACAAAGCTTTACGCCTCGCCTGTGAGAGTCAACACCGACATTGGACTGTTAACTGAAAACATGTTGCCTGATCGGACGAGTCTAATTTCAAATTTTAACAAGCGAATGGACGTTTACGAGTATGGAGAGAACCTTATGAATCCATGGACCCTGAACTTCAGCAGGGGACTGTTCAAGCTGGTGGAGGCTCTGTAATGTTGTGGTTCGTGTGCAGTGATATGGGATCCCTGTTACGCCTAGATACGACTCTGATAGGTGACAAGTACGTAAGCATCCTGTCTAGTCACGTGCATTCATTTATGTCCATTGTGCATTCCCACGGACTTGAGCAATTCCAGTAGGACAGTGCGACACCCTGCGCATCCAGAATTACTGCCGGCCGGAGTGGCCGTGCGGTTCTAGGCGCTACAGTCTGGAACCGAGCGTCCGCTACGGTCACAGGTTCGAATCCTGCCTCGGGCATGGATATGTGAAATGTCCTTAGGTTAGTTAGGTTTAATTAGTTCTAAGTTCTAGGCGACTGATAACCTCAGAAGTTAAGTCGCATAGTGCTCAGAGCCATTTGAGCCATTTGAACCAGAATTACTACAGAGTGGCTCCAGAAAGCAGTCTTCTGAGTTTAAACACTTCCGCTGGCCACAGAACTCCCCCGACATGAACAGTATTGAGCATATCTGAGATGCCTTGCAACGTGCTGTTCAGAAGAGATCTCCATACCCTCGTTCGCTCACGGATTTATGGACAGACCTGCACGATTCATGGTGTCAGTTCCCTCCAGCACTCCATCAGACATTAGTTGAGCCCACGCCACGTCTTGTTGCGGCACTTCTGCGAGCTCGCGGGGCCCCACACGATATTAGGCAGGTGTACCAGTCTCTTTGGCTCCTCAGAGTGGTTTCATATTATTACACTAAATACAGTATGAGGACCATAATGGAGATTTCATGTACCCATTTTGCGTAAAGCGACTTCCTATTTGCTACCGTCAAAAACTGATTGAGCACCTCCTATAGCAAGTGAGATGACCTCAGAAAGAGAATGTCGTAGTATTAAACATAGCGTAGTCTTAGGAGTAACGCTTTCATGAAAATAAACAGCGTGAAAGTTTAATGTGGGACGTTTATCTCTGTTCTTATTTCTTACTTTTTTTTTATCAAACCAGTAGTCGGTGGTACGATTGGTTCACAGTCTAGAATATATTGCTTACTACATACTTTTAATAATTTTTCTTGGGAATCTCTTCAACCTCCTTGGGCTATATATTGTGAAGTTTCATTCCCTCGTAAATAATTCTGTTTTGAGTTTTATATTTTTCCTTTCTTTGTGAAGGAAAGTTCGGCCTAGCTCCTGTTCCATGATCATAGACAAAGCTATTTGTGCAATTGTAATGTTGCTTCTGATACGTATAGGTGGTGCATGAAACTATTTGCATGGCGTAGTTAAGTCAGTGTTTTGAAAAGGTCCTTACAATGTGCTTGACTATTTTTGGTTATTATTCTTATTGCTGTTTCCTGTAGCTGATAACTGTGTTAATGTTTTGTATGTCTGTTCCCAAGAAATGAATTCCGTAGTTCGGAACCGAGTGTACATATGAATAGTTCGTAACTAAACGTCACTGGCTATTGCACACTGACGACAGAACTGGAAGGGCGTGACGTGCTCGTGACATTTTCTTTCCAAGTATCTTCATGCGTTCATGCAATTTCAACTGAGAATCAATATACATTCCTAGAAATGTTGTTTTTGTAGCACTCTATAGAGGTGCTGGCTATACTGAAGTGTCATTTTCCTTTTTTAAAACTGATTTAGGAACCAGGTTTTAAATTGCAAGACATTTCCAGGGGCAGATGTGGACTCTGACCACAATCTATTGGTTATGAACTGTAGATTAAAACTGAAGAAACTGCAAAAATATGGGAATTTCAGGAGATGGGACCTGGATAAACAGCATACACCAGAGGTTGTACAGTGTTTCAGGGAGAGTACAAGGGAACAATTGACAAGAATGGGAGAAAGAAATACAGTAGAAGAAGAATGGGTAGCTTTGAGGGATTAAGTAGTGAAGGCAGCAGAGGATCAAGTAGGTAAAAAGAAGAGGGTTAGTTGAAATCCTTGGGAGACAGAAGAAATATTGAATTTAATTGACGAAAGGAGAAAATATAAAAATGTAGTAAATGAAGCAGGCAAAAAGGAATACAAACGTCTCAAAAATGAGATCGACAGGAAGTGCAAAATGGCTAAGCAAGCTTGGCTAGAGGACAAATGTAAGGATGTAGAGGCTTATCTCACTAGGGGTAAGATAGATACTGCCTACAGGAAAATTGAAGAGACCTTTGGAGAAAAGAGAACCACTTCTATGAATATCAAGAGCTCAGATGGAAACCCAGTTCTAAGCAAAGAAGGGAAAGCAGAAAGGTGGAAGGAGTATATAGAGGGTCTATACAAGGGCGATGTACTTAAGGGCAATGTTACATAAATGGAAGAGGATGTAGGATCTTTGGTGTGACGTCATAAGCGCGTGACTGCGTGTGAGATCGCTCTAAGTTTTCATCTATTTTTAGGTTGCAGATATATATTTTAACGGCTTTTGTGATAATATTTACTATATAAGTGACTTATTAGTGGTTTCTTCAGTCACCTCTGCCTTTCTTGTGTTGTGACCTGATATTTGTGAGTGTTTCGTATCGAGCAACTTAACCTCTTACCCGTGTTTACATTCCGCGCTGACCAGTTGCAGCTGTAGCGGCGCATCGAAAGCTAAGTACTAATTAATTGTTTGTGTATAGTAGTTTATTTAGGAACTATAGTAGTCTTCAACCGGTGTTCTTGGTGTTTTCCGGTGAAATAACTTCAGAAGAAATTTTTGCGAACTGCTTTCAGTTTCGTTAGTGTCATTAGACGTTTGATTTTCTTTCTGTGTTAGTATTTTATTATATTCTCATTTGTTGTTGATTAATACTGTCAATAATAGTAGTTACTTTCCTTGTAGAGCAAGTTTGTGATTATTGTAGTCAGTTTTTAACATCTTCTTATTGCAGTAGTGGAACTTAGATAAAGTTGTTTTCTTGTTTCAATAACTGTAAAATTGTACCATGAGTGAGAAGTGTGGGCTTTGCCGTAGGTTCGTGAGTAGTGGATTGCGGTGTGAGACTTGTTCGAAGTATTTTCACTGGGGGGAATGCAGTGGGGAAGCCAGTGGGCATTCTGGTGAGATCCTCTCCTGGAACTGCAGGTTATGTAGCAAGAGTAAGTTGATAGAGGAGCAGGAGCGTAAGATCTGTGCCCTTCAGGTGCAGTTGAAAAACGCGCAGGAGGAGCTAGATAGGATGAGGAGGGAGAAGGGGGTTGGGGAATGGGAGCTGGCTGTTGGTAAGAGATCTGTTAGGAGGAGATGATTTTCAGGTAGTTTTACTATTGGTGTTTGTAATAGATATGACCAACTGTCAGAGTCTAGTGGAGAGGAATCTCTAGTAGCTGTAGATGTAGGAAGTATGCAGCAGACCTCAGCAGTTACGGTGGCCAGGACAGTTGCAAAGTCTAAGAGAAAGAAGGTTCTGCTGTAAGGTAGTTCTCATGGTAGAGGTGTAGGCCAGCAGTTGCAGGAAGTTTTGGGGAGTGAGTACCAGGTCACCAGCATTGTGAAGCCTAATGCAGGATTGGCTCAGGTGACTTTTAACATAGGGGAGTTATGTAGGGATTTTACAAAAGAGGATCAGGTGGTGATTGTGGGTGGGGCTGGTAATAGTATTGATAGGGATGGGGAGTATGACATAGATGGTGACCTGGAAAAGGTAGCCACTCAGACTGGCAACACGAATGTGCATTTCGTGGAACTGTTTCATCGTCACGATCGGCCACATCTTAGTACAGCCGTCAGGCGTAATAACATGAGACTTGGGGGGTGCGCTAATGACAGAAGGCATGAGTCACATTTCAGTGGTGTCGGTGGAGTCTATCAGCAGGACGGGTTTCACTAGACATGGCCTGCACCTCAACAGGTATGGAAAGGGGAGGTTGGCAAAGCTTATAGGTGACAGCATAGGTGGGGGTGGTGGGATCACTCATGGGAAAATTCCGGTAGTTGTGGGTATTACAGCTGTACCTTTTTTAGATTGAAGTCAGCTGACAGGTTTTCCTGCTTAAGGGAAGTCTCTCTAACAAAGAAACCACTTTCGACAAAGCTTAGGTATCCGATTAATGAGGGAATTAGTATATTTCATCAAAACATACAAGGCATTAGAGATAAAGTTAGTGAACTGCTTATAGATGTTGACTCTGAAATTATTGGTATATCTGAACACTTCTTAAATAAGGAGATAATTCAGAAGCTTCCTTTACCAGGATACAGGTTGGCTGGCAGCTTTTCTAGGAACTCTTTGCGGTGTGGGGGAGTAGCCATGTATGTGAAAAACGGTATCCCATTTGAGTCAATTGATGTTTCAAAGTACTGCACTGAAAAGGTGTTTGAGTGTTGTGTAGGTGTGGTTAAATTTAGTGGAGCTAAACTTCTTACTGTTGTTATTTATAGATCCCCAGACTCCGATTTCACAACATTTTTGCTAAAGCTAGAGGAGGTTCTTGGTTCACTTTATAGGAAATACAAAAAGTTAGTTATATGTGGTGACTTCAATATAAATTGTATAAGTGATTGTGCAAGGAAAAGGATGCTGGTAGACCTCCTTAATTCATATAATCTTATGCAAACCGTATTCTTTCCAACGAGAGTGCAAGGGAACAGTAGAAGAACCATAGATAACATTTTTGTTCATTCGTCATTACTAGAAGGGCAATCTGTTAGCAAAATGGTGAATGGCCTTTCAGATCATAATGCACAAATTTTAAGTCTAGAAGATTTTTGTGCTGCAACACATGTTAAATATAGTTACCAACATTTTAGGAAAGCTGATCCAGTTGCTGTAGAGACTTTTGTAAACCTTATCAAGGAACAAGAGTGGCAAGATGTTTATAGCGCTGATACGGTAGACGATAAATATAATGCTTTCCTCAAGACTTTACTCGTGCTCTTTGAAAGATGCTTTCCGTTAGAACGTTCAAAACAGGGTACTAGCACAACAGGCAGCCTGGGTGGCTGACTAAAGATATTCTTATATCTTGTAGAACAAAGTGGCAGTTATATCAAAACGTTAGAAACAGTCACAATCTAAATGCAGTAGCCCATTACAAACAGTATTGTAAGGTGCGTAAAAAAGTTACTAGGAAGGCAAAAAGTATGTGGTATGCAGATAGAATAGCTAAGTCTCAGGATAAAATTAAAACCTTATGGTCAGTCGTAAAGGAAGTGACTGGTCTGCAGAGACAGGTCGAGGATATAGAATCAGTGCGTAGTGGGAATGTCCGTGTTACTGATAAGTCGCATATATGTACAGTATTTAATAATCGCTTTCTGAATATAGCAGGTGAACTAAATAGAAACCTAGTCCCAACAGCGAATCATATAGCGCTCGCAGAAAAAAGTGTTCCGAGACTGTTACCTGAAATGCTCCTCCATGATACTGACAAGAGGGAGATCGAGTTAATAATTAAATCACTAAAGACCAAGAACTCTCATGGATATGACGGGGTATCTAGCAGAATACTGAAGTATTGTTCCATGTGTGTTAGCCCAGTACTTAGCCATATCTGTAACTTTTCCTTTAGGAGTGGTCGGTTTCCTGACCGATTAAAGTACTCGGTAGTGAAGCCACTTTATAAAAAGAGAGACAGGGATAATGTTGATAATTATAGACCTATTTCTATGCCATCGGTGTTTGCTAAAGTTATCGAGACAGTTGTATGTACAAGTTTACTGCAGCATTTAAATTCACATAATTTGCTGTCAAATGTACAGTTTGGTTTTAGAAATGGCTTAACAACTGAAAATGCTATAGTCTCTTTTCTCTGTGAGGTTCTGGACGGATTAAGTAAAAGGTTGCGAACGTTAGGTGTTTCCTTTGATTTAACGAAGGCTTTTGATTGTGTTGACCACAAAATATTACTGCAGAAGTTGGAACATTAGTGAGTAAGGGGAGTAGCTTACAATTGGTTCGCCTCTTACTTTAAGAACAGAAAGCAGAAGGTAATTCTCCGCAGTATTGAGAGTGGTAATGATGTTCAGTCCCAATGGGGCACGGTTAAATGGGGTGTTCCCCAAGGATCGGTGCTGGGGCCACTGCTGTTTCTTATTTATATAAATGATATGCCTTCTAGTATTACAGGTGATTCAAAAATATTTCGGTTTGCTTGATGACACCAGCTTGGTAGTGAAGGATCTTGTGTGTAATATTGAAACGTTATCGAATAATGTAGGTCATGAAATAAGTTCGTGGCTTCTGGAAAATAATTTGATGCTAAATCACAGTAAGACTCAGTTTTTACAGTTTATAACTCACAATTCAAAAAGAACCGATATTTTGATCAGACAGAATAGGCACATTATAAGCGAGTCGGAACAGTTCAAGTTCCTAGGCGTACGGATAGATAGTAAGCTGTTGTGGAAAGCCCATGTTCAGGATCTTGTTCAGAAACTAAATCCCACTTTATTTACCATTAGAACAGTATCTGAAATAAGTGACATTTCAACACGAAAAGTAGTCTACTTCGCATATTTTCATACGCTTGTGTCATATGGTATTATTTTTTGGGGTAATTCTTCTGATTCAAAAAGGGTATTTTTGGCTCAAAAACGGGCTGTTCGAGATATGTGTGGTGTAAGTTCGAAAACCTCTTGTCGACCCCTATTCAATAGTATGGGAATTTTGACATTGCCCTCACAGTATTTTCTTTAATGTCGTTTGTTAGCAATATTAGCTTATTCCAAAGAGTTAGCAGCTTTCACTCAGTTAATACTAGGCAGAAATCAAATCTGCATGTGGAATGCACTTCCTTGACTCTTGTGCAGAAAGGAGTGCAGTATTATGCTGCATCCATTTTCAATAAGCTACCACAAGAACTCAAAAATCTTAGCAGTAGCCCAAACGCTTTTAAGTCTAAACTGAAGAGTTTCCTCATGGCTCACTCCTTCTATTCTGTCGAGGAGCTCCTGGAAGAGCTAAAAAATTAAGCAAATTCCAGTGTTACATTCTTGATTTTCTTTATTTAAACTAACGACGTGTCGCCTGAATATGTTTCTTATATTTCATTTTATCTGTTTCTACAATCGTGTTATAATTTCATGTATTGACTCTTTCCATGACCATTGAGACTTCTCCTTAATGTGGTCCTACGGAACAATAAATAAATAAATAAATGAAGATGAAATGGGAGATACGATACTGCGTGAAGAGTTTGACAGAGCACTGAAAGACCTAAGTAGAAACAAGGCCCTGGGGGTAGACAACATTGCATTAGAACTACTGACAGCCTTGGAGAGCCAGTCCTGACAGAATTCTACCATCTGGTGAGCAAAATGTATGAGACAGGCGAAATACCCTCAGACTTAAAGAAGAATATAATAATTCCAATCCCAAAGAAAGCAAGCGTTGACAGATGTGATAATTGCTGAACTATCAGTTTAATAAGTCACGGCTGCAAAACACTAACGCGAATTCTTTACAGACGAATGGAAAAACTGGTAGAAGTAGGTATTAAAATCCATGGAGAAGAAATAAAAATTTTGAGGTTCGCCGATGACATTGTAATTCTGTCAGAGACAGCAAAGGACTTGGAAGAGCAGTTGAACGGTATGGGCAGTGTCTTGAAGCGAGGATATAAGATGAACATCAACAAAAGCAAAACGAGGATAATGGAATGTAGTCTAAGTCGGGTGATGCTGAGGGAATTAGATTAGGAAATGAGACAAAATAGTAAAGGAGTTTTGTTACTTGGGGAGCAGAATAACTGATGTTGGTCGAAGTAGAGAGGATATAAAATGTAGGCTGGCAATGGCAAGGAAAGCGTTTCTGATGAAGAGAAATTTGTTAACATAGAGTACAGATTTAAGTGTTAGGAAGACTTTTCTGAAAGTGTGTGTATGGAGTGTAGCCATGTATGGAAGTGAAACATGGACGATAAATAGTTTGGGCAAGAAGAGAATAGAAGCTTTCGAAATGTGGTGCTACAGAAGAATGCTGAAGATTAGATGGGTAGATCATATAACTAATGAGCAGATATTGCATAGGATTGGGGAGAAGAGAAGTTTGTGGCACAACTTGACTAGAAAAAGGGATCGGTTGGCAGAGCATGTTCTAAGACATCGAGGCATCACCAATTCAGTATTGGAGGGCAGCGTGGAGGGTAAAAGTCGTAGAGGGAGACTAAGAGATGAATACACTAAGCAGATTCAGAAGGACGTAGGCTGCAGGACGTACTGGAAGATGAAGCAGCTTGCACAGAATAGAGTAGTATGGAGAGCTGCATCAAACCAGTCTCAGGACTGAAGACCACAACAACAACAAAACTGATTGCATAATGATCAGTTGATGGGTCAGCTTCTGGCGAGGCGGCTAAGGCGTAAGCAAAACGGATTGCCGGACTGCCGCGGCGTGTGGCGGACACCCCATGGATTTGTCGCTGGAAAGTCCTCTGTTCGATCCTTGGCCCGTCGGTGCTGCGGATAGATCACCCCAGCCAGGCAGTTATCAGGATGGCAGTACAGCGATGGTGACTTCACGGGGAAAGCCCACGTTAAAGCAGACCCCCGACTCGATGACTCGCCGTCAAGGACCCAGCATGATTAGGCGTTCCAGCGCGGCCTTTTTGAATATACCAATATGACTGACCAATTACCAGTGAATATTGTTCTTTTCAGAAGTAAATTTATATACTTGTATATTTGTCTAGCGTAGTGCAGGAACTCGAAATGGCACGGACTCAACAAGTCAATGGAAATCCCTTGTAGAAACATTCAGCCATGCTGCATCTATAGCCGCCCATAATTGTGGAAGTGTTAACAGTGCAGGATTTCGTGCACGACCTAACTTTTGTCCCATAAACATTCGATGAGATTGACGTTCAGCGATCCGGATGGCCAGATAATTCACTCGAATTGCCCAGAATGTTCTTCAACCCAATCCAAACAACTGTGGCCCGGTGTCATGACGCAGTGTCATCTGTAAAAATTCCATCTTCGGTTGGAAATACGAATGACTGCAAATGTTCTCCAAGTAGCCGAACATAACAATTCCCACTTGGTCCATTTGGACCAAAGGACCCAGTCCATTCCATGTAGCCACAGCCCACACAATTACCACCAGTTTCCACAGTACGTTGCTGAGAACTTGGAACCACGGCTTCGTGGGCTCTGCGCCGCACTTGAACCATACCATCTGCGCTTACCAATTGAAACAGCGACTCATCTGACCAGGCCACAGTTTTCAAGCCGACTGGGATCCAGCCCATATGTTACGAGCCCAGGAAATGCGTTGCAGGTGTTCTGTTACTAAAGGCACTCGCGTCGGTCGTCTGCTGCCATAATCCAGTAACGCCAAATTTCACAGCGCTGTCGTAATGGATATGTTCGTTGTACGTCCCACATAGATTTCTGCGGTCATTTGATGTAGTGTTGCTTGTCTGGCGGTACTGGCAACTCGATTCAAACGCCGCTGCTCTCGATCTTTATGTGAATGCCATCGGCCACTGCATTGTCCGTGGTGAGAGGCAGTGCCTGACATTTGGTATCATCGGCACACTCTTCACACTGTGTGTCTCCGAATACAGAATTTCCTAACAATTTCCGAAATTGAATGTCCGTTGCGTCTTGCTCCAACTACCATTCGGCGTTCAGAGTCTGTTAATTGCCGTCGTGTAGCCGTAATCACGTCGGATACCTTTTCACATGACTCACCTGAGTAGCTTTGTCAATGCACTGCCCTTCTTCCGTCGCCTCTATGCATATTTGTGTGTATACTTATGAAACTGAGTCAAAGGCTGCTGAAACTTTGTTTTAATATCTAATCTCTATGCAGAGAATGTCTAACAGTTGACATACAGACTTCAAACTGTGACAACATCACAAGAAAACATAATCCGAAGATGAAATTGTCATGTTAAAAAGACTACACAAATCACATGATTTTCGGTCGTAGGGACATGACTGACTTTGCTCTGTGCCCTGTTGTCGTTTGAAGGAGCCCATATGTTTTGTCATGGCGGATGTGGAATGAACAGGAATACAGTCCTTTTGTTTGCACTGAACGAGCTTTATACGAATGTGTTTTTCGTCCGTAGCGTGGTCTGTGGTATCGGAGTTTTTCCAGGCGTCAGTATTTTCCTTAAGGAGCACATTTGCAATTGCATGCACGGCATCAGTTAATTTTCTTCTTACACCTTGGACCGTCTAACAAATCCTATGTTTGTTACAGGTCATCCGATCTTGAGAGTCGATCGTTTTCGCCATTTTTGTGCTAATTTACCACAATAAGATGGTACTCGGCTTCTGTACTAAGAGTAAATAACTAGCCTCGCACTCCAGCACGCTTCATGTGAAACCAAACTCGGACTTTCCTCACATGACATACTAAAGGTATGGATGAGCCCAACCAGGTAGATGCAGTGTTTCGTGATTCCCGAGCAGCGTTTGCGTTAGTGCCACAGCTACGCTTATTGTCAAAAGTACAATCATATGGGTATGAAGTGAAATTTGTGACTGGATTGAGGACATTTTGGTAGGGAGTATGCAGCATGTTACCTTTCACGGAAAGTCATCGCCAGATGTAGTAGAAACTTCAGCTGAGCCCCACGGAAGTGTTCTGGGATCCTTGCTGTTCATGTCGTATATTAATGACCTTTCAGACAATATCAATAGTAAAATCGCACTTGCAGTTATCTATAATTAAGTACTATCGGAAAGAAGCGTAAATATTGTCAGGTTTTGACAAGATTTCAAAGTGGTGCAAATAATTGTCAACTTCCTGTAAATGTTCACAGTTGTAAAATTGTGCTCTTCAGAAAACGAAAAACGTAGTATCCTAAGACCATAGTATCAGTGTGTCACTGTTGAAATCGGCCTACACGTATAAATACTTGGAGGTAACACGCAGTAGCGATATGAAACGGCATGGTCACATAGGATCAGTCGTGGGTAAAGCTGGCGGTAGACTTCGGTTTATTAGTAGAATACTGGGGAAGTGCAGTTAGTCTACAAAGGAGATTCCATACAAACCACACGTGCTACCTATTCTAGAATATTGCTGAAGTGTGTGGGGCCAATATCAAATAGGATTAACGGGGGTATTGAACGTATACAGAGAAGAGCAGCAAGGAATGGTCAGACTTGTTAATCCGTGGGAGTGTCACAGAGATACTGAAGGTACTGAGCTGGCATACTCTTGCAGAAAGACGTAAACTATACCGAGAAAGTGTATTAACAAAGTTTCGAGAACAGAATTAAAATTATGACTCTAGGAATATAATACATTCCCCTACGTATCGCTCACACAGGGGTCGTGAAGATAGGAACAATTACTGCATGGACAGGGGCATTCAATCGGTAATTCCTCCCGCGCTCCATACGTGAATGGAACAGGAAAAAACCCTAGTAACTAGTACAATGTGACGCACTCTCTGAAAAACACGGAGTGTAGATGTGGTTATGAGGGAACGAGTCGACGGGTGGGGAGCAGCTGCTGCGCCATCTTTCCGACTCGTCATACTCGTTGAACAGCAGCAAGGCAACATAGCAGTGACGTACAAACGGCACCTCGATTTCTAATGTATGGAACGCAATCATTAGAGTCGTCCTCGCCCCGTTTGATCTCGAACAACAACAACAACGACGCTGGAAATTGACGGAATGGAGCGCTGGCGAGGTGGCGAAACACTTCACCAGCTGATTAAATTAGGCAGCACAATTACGGCAGCGGTTCCTTCCCTTGACTTGCATCACTAAAGTGTATTGGGAAGTTGGACAGAGTTAGGAGCTATTGTGTATGCTGTCGTTCTCCTGGTGGCATATGGAAAGTAAGTCTCAGGTCTGAAGCACTTACATACCAACGCTGGATGTCAAACACGCGGCGGCGCGGTTCCTTCCGTCCCTTTACGTCGTACCTGCACCTACGTGTGAACATTGTCTCAGCAGATCATCAGTAGGGAAATCGAGCGAAACCTACTGTACTTCGACGTGAACCAGGCTGCTATTAAAGTCACTAATCTAAGTTTAGGGAGAAAGTTTTCACACGAAATGAAAGGTTGTAAATTTTGTCCTTAATGTATTCTGAAACTTGGGTGAACAAGTATCACCGCCAAGCCCGTGCTAGTCTTAACACAGTCACTCACAATCCCTTTTAATCACGTTAGCAAGTTTATGGTGTTGCATTTCCCGAAATCGTAACAGCTACAAAAATACGGATTGGTTTTGATTGAGAATGCTCGACAAATATTAAGTCTGACGGTACCTAATGCAGTCACAGTTATTAGCCACCGACCTGCTCAATACGCCACGCGGAATTTCTTTTCTCGTCACGAAATTCACTTAAAAATTTCGGAATATGTACACCCCCATCGGAATAATTATGCCGTCACTTTACAACACTTTTGATGTATGAAACACTGCTAGATCCGGCAACTTATTTCCATCGGTACTACTACTACTACTACACACGTCCGAACTGTTTAACGGCTAGGCTCCGACTCCCCTCTAGAATACTCTCTTCTCTACTAGCAGAGAAAGGAGCGCGAAGAATATTGCTTTACCATTGGTCAGTTTACTCTACAGCAAATAGCAAAACAACATTCTCCCGCGTCAGTCCGCACTTTCATCAATAACCAATCGCAAAATAGTAAACCTAACGATTGCACTTTTTACCGACGTAATTATCTAGCATGCTGAAGTTTTGTTTATGCATAAAGTTATTTACTATTGTTATTTATACCTGAAATAACTTTCCCTTTACCATAAACTTACTTGACAAATGTATTCTACAAAAATCCCCTTCGTCCACATCCATATTTCTTCGAAATGTTCCCACACTATATCCCACTACATCACTCGTTAAACAGTTATCTCCATATTAACCTTAAACCACTCACACATCATTCATACTGCTAAAACACGTTTATAACATTTTACATACACGAAAAGACTTAACACTTTATGAAAATAGTAGAGCAGTTTATGAAAAACATTCTACTACTTTAGTGCACTCTAGTGGGCACAATCGAAACTAAATCAGTCCCCTATCCAATACTGTCCTCTATCGGCTGATACATAAACTACGTGCGCGTCCAGTCTCACGTCACCATCTCACTATCCAGCTCTGAGACACATCTCCCACTTAACCGCCTCCAAGGCAGGATCAATATACGGCGCTACGCCTCAAACAGTACAGCGCAGAGTGGACCATGCCGTCCGGCAATGATTGCTACAAGGTTCTTTCATTGCCAGCCAAATGGCTTCTGGACGCCAGGGGCGATCCCTGTTGACGATGTCACACCCCTCTGCTGGGAGAGTATTCAAGTAATCCTCCAAATACTTTGCTGTGTTCATCTTAGGGTGGGTCTGTATCTTTCCAGATGAAGCTGCTGAATCCAAGCACCTCCTGCAAAACTCCAATAGCAATGAGGGTTAAATTGAATCTGGGGTTGTCATTGCTAGAAACGTTGACCGCGAGTTTAGCCGTTTCTTGACGCACTGTGACTAGATGGGCTGAGAAGTTTCTTCTGTCGTGCTACGTCTAACGGGGCTGTTCTCTAGGTCAGGGCTTAGGTCGCGGTTTAGGGACAGTTTGCACTTAACCAACATTGGCTACACTGTTGAGCCAAAACATTACGACCGCTGCACAGTGCAAGACTGAAAGCCGCCAGGTGGGGCTGAGGGCATGAAACATCTCTAATACCATCTCCTGGTAAGATTGTCGGAAACTCAACTTAGTTGTGCTGCTAACAAATGCAACAAATTTTGCATCGGCCGATTCTGCTCAAACTTACGTCAGACTCTAATTGACAACGTGGTGTTGGGAACTCTTACCTAGCGGCAGTTTACCGGGGTACACATCTCTCTGTTGATGCTGACCTACCTGCCAATACTGTGTCCTTGAAGGCCAGCCACACTTCGTCGACCTGCCGAATTCACCTGACCTTACCTCCAGTGCAGTTACCAGTACGCTGCTCTCCAACATGTACATTCTGTCTGATTAAGTTTTCAACAGTCACACATGGGAAATATTACTAGACCTACAATTAAGATACTAATTCTGGTGAAAGCGATCAGTGTTGTGGAATCCAGTGTATTCAAAATAAGTGTTTGTGCATTTGTAATTTCATGGAAACAAAATCACAGATGGCACTTAAACAGAATTCATAGCTTGCTCAGACATGAGCCAGTTCTTAAGGAGAAAATATTTCCTGCTTTCCAGCTTGGCATGTATTCGCGTCAAGTGCTCCTTGAAAGGAGGTGTCCTGTCTTAGGGGTCCTGGCCGGTGCAAAAGAGCAGTAACTTCCAGACAAGCCAAAGAGTAGAAGCTGCCACATAATTTCAAAGATTTCTTAACTAAAATGAATTAGTTACAAGAAACAGAGTAAACTGACCAAAAAGTAATTTGACATTTAAAATTGTTGGAAGTACTCATAGCTCTTATTACGATGATCATTTCTCCCAATGCAGATTCCTGACGAAATAATATTTCCAGATTCATAGGAGACAGTTGATGATTGAAATTTCGTGAAAACATCAGAGCGAAAAACGCCTTTGTCTCAATGATTGCCCCTCCCCCCGAACTCTTATTATATGCATGATTCACTCTCCTATTTCACGATAGTACGAAACGAGCTGCCCATCTTTGATTTCTTCGATGTCCTCCGTCAGTCCTATCTGGAAAGGATGCCGTAGGACACAGCAGTACTGTAGCAGAGGATGGACAAGAGTATTGTAGGCAGTCTGTTTAGTAGACCTGTTGCAACTTCTCCTTGTTCTGGCAATAAATCAGTGTGTGTTTTGCCAACCCATTAAATTAAATTATCTATGTGAATGTTCTCCTTTGTTGCTCCTAATTGAAATTTTTAGGTATTTAGTTATCTTGACCGTATTTAAATTTGTGGATTTATTTGTACCCGACATTTAAGATTTCTTTTCTTAGTCATGTGTCTGACCTCACACTACTACTTCCTCAGAGACAACTGCCACTTTCCTGACCGTACAGACATTTTGTCTAAATAATTTAGCAGTTTTGATCTTCTGATGATTTCTACGTGACGGTGGATTACAGCAACATACACAAATAAGATGGCTGCTCAGATCGTTTGCTAAGTTGGTTATATGGATCAGGAACAGTAGAGGGATTATAACACTTCTTTGAGGAACGCCAGATATCACTTCAGTTTTATTCGATGATTTTCCTGTCGATATGTAATGGTCTGTCGATAGTGCTCACTACTTCGTGTTTCCCAAGGATATCTTCTGAATCCGTGCCGTCTGTGTCAGTAGACCGTTTTCTTAAATGTAATCCGTAATTCTGGAACACAGTAATGGCCCATAACCCTCCTGCAAGTTGACATCAGTGATACGCGTCCTTAATTCATCGGATTAATCCTACTTCCTTTCTTGAATATTGGTATGATCTGTGCAGCTTTCCAGTCTTTCAGCACCGATCTTTCGTAGAGTGAGCTGTTGTATGTGATGGCTAAGTATGTCCCTCCAGAATGAGATGTTCACTCTGCAGCGGAGTGTGCGCTGATATGAAACTTCCTGGAGATTAAAACTGTGTGCCGGATCGAGACTCGAGCTCGGGACCTTTGCCTTTCGCGGCCAAGTGCTCTACCAGCTTTTCCGCTGCAGAGTGAAAATCTCATTCTGGAAACATCCCTCAGGCTGCGGCTAAGCCATGTCTCCACAATATCCTTTCTTTCAGGAGTGCTAGTTCTGCAGGGTTCGCAGGAGAGCTTCTGTAAAGTTTGGAAGACAGGAGTCGAGATACTGGCAGAAGTAAAGCTGCGAGGGCGGGGCGTGAGTCGTGCTTGGGTAGCTCAGTTCGTAGAGCACTTGCCCGCGAAAGGTAAAGGTCCCAAGTTCGAGTCTCGGTCCGGCACACAGTTTTAATCTGCCAGGAAGTTTAAAGTATGTCCCTATTGTACCATGATACTTCGAAAGTAACCTAAATGGTATGCTATCTGGACTGGAACACTTGCCTTTATTATGTGCTTTAAGCTGCTTTGCTACATCGAGGACATATAAATTATTCACGATGGCAGCTGTTCTTGATTCCAATTCTGGAATATTTGCTTGGTCTTCTTTGGTGAAGGAATTTCGGAAAACTAAGTTTAATAACCCCGCGTTAATGACACTGCCATCGGTAAGATTACCAATTGTATCGCGCAGTGAAGGTATTGTCTTGCAGCTGGTGTACTTCACACACAACCAGAATCTTTGAATTCCGTCACATTTGGACAGTTTCGTTCAAGGAAGCTATTAAAAACATTTTGCAGTGAAGCCCGTGTTAAGTTTTGAGCTCAGTAAATCACCAGTCTTGGAAAATGTGCGTTCTTTTAAATGTGGCATACTTTTTCATCGCTTCTACAATAGTGGTTTTGTCCCGTTTCATGTGTGAAAGGGGATCCGTACCATCTATTAATTTATTCGGTATATGTCTCTAAACTGCAACAGATGATATTTATTTGAATCGATGCCACATTTACATAGCTGGCAAGGATCGGAAACTGTCAGCAAGCCTACAAGCAGAATTTTTATCTGTTGTTTTAAATACATATATTTTGCTTTTACTTTTTATGAATTTGGATGTTGCGGTGGCCAGTCTCGCTACTACGATCATGTGTTTACCAATTCCTGTATCCGTCATAAGCCTATTTGCTCAGAATTGTTTGTTGCTAAGAGGCCAATACGTTTTCGCAACCATTTACACTTACAGGGTTCCTGAAGTAATCAGTCAAAATTATTTTCAGAGAAAGCATTTAGTAGCACTTCCGACGCTGTACTACCGGCTCTGAAATTCATTTTCGCCAACATATCGAACGTAGACTGAAGTCACCACCAACTGCAACTGTATGAGTGGTGTAGGCCCTACCTATTCGAGATGATACTACTGTTTTCTTTGAACCGTTTAGAAACTGAATCACCTGTGTCTGCGGATGGTGAAAAGGAATCAGTTTTTAATTTACTCCAGTTGGCATGTATAACCTCTATCCATAATAACTCCCAGGAACTATCTCCTTCAAATTCACTACAAGATGAACTACTTCCAATAGCAACAAACCAACCGCTACCAACTGTAAGTAATTCACAATGACTTATGGAGGTAACTCACAGGTTCATACAACTTTTATCAATGATGTATTTTCAGCATACATGGTAATTCCGTGACTGAAGTTCTGAGTCACTGCTACAGTATTAAAGTAAGTTGACAGATAGGTCCTTCAAGCAAGTCTCTGAATATACAGGGATGGTTCTACATGATGGTGGCTGTCGCTTCGTGGTGTAGAAAACTATGGTCATTTGTACTCCAGAACACATTTAATTCTTGCAGACTAGTTGGTAAGAGCTGACTGAGCCCGTAATTCTGTCAGGAGTCTCCACGACAGCATCTGGAAGCATCGTCTGCGATGCTAGCGTCGACTTGGATGACCGCTTACTGTGTGCGTTTTTCGCTGGACTGTGCTGATGACTTCTCATGGGGTGCTTCTGCCGACCCGTATGTCCTCAATGCAGTGGCATACTTAGAACTGTTTGTGTCTCGCGGAGGCCTCTCCAGCCAGTCTGTTGCTCGCAACAAGAAAGTACTTTCTCCTTCACCCTTCTTTTGTATACTGCTTTGTTATGTCGATCTTTCAAACCCTTTTGTGGTTAAAGATGGTACTTTACCTTGACTAAAATAAATCATTAGTTGTTAGCAGATGTAATGGTATAAGAGGTTACATAAGAAGGCTTCTTTCTTTTTTTTTCTTTTAAGGTCAGATCTGTCGTGAAATTAATACCATCTTGTAAATCCGATGATGCTTTGCTCATGTATGTTGTGCAGTCTCTGTAGTATTCCCACTGACTACGTCATGTCACTCGGGCAGTGAGCACGTACAATGTCTAGAACAACAGTGTCTACCACAAATTGTGATGCGAGTAGAGCCATTACACTGAGGTGACAAGTCATGGGATAGTGATAAACGTACACAGATGGCGGTAGTATGACATACAGAAGGTATAAATGGATAGTACATTAGCGGAGCTGTTATTTGTATTCAGGAGATTCGCGTGAAAAGGTTTCTGATGGGATTATGGCCGCAGAACGGAAATAAAGACTTTGAATGAGGGATTGTGGTCGGAGCTAGATGCATGGGCATTCCATTTCGGAAATCGTTAGGAAATTTAATATTCCGAGATCGACAGTGTAAAGAATGCGCCAGAGATAACAAATTTTAGGCTTTACCTCTCACCACTGACAACACAGTGGCCGACGGCCTTCACTTAACGAACGAGAGCAGCGGCATTTGTGTAGATTGATCAGTGCTAACATACAAGCAGCATTGCATGAAATAATTGTAGTAATCAATGTGGGACGTACGACGAACGTATCCGTTACTACAGTGCGCCGAAGTTGGTTGTTAATTGGTTACGGCAGCAAACGACCGTCGCGTGAGTGTTTGTTAAGAGCATGACATTGCCTGCAGTGCCTCTCCTGTGTTCGTGATCATATCGGTTAGAACCTACACGACTGGAAAAACCTGGCCTGCTCAGACGAGTCCTGATTTCAGTTGGTAAGACCTGATAGTAGGGGTTGAGTGTGGCACAGACTCCACCAAGCCATGGACCCAATTTGTGAATGAGGCACTATGCTCCTTAATGGTGTGGACTTCGTTTACGTGGATTGTAACCCATCACTGACAGTAAATGCTTATGTTCGGATACTTTGAGACAATTTGCAACCATTTATAACCTCCATGTTTTCAAACAGTGCAATTTTTGTGGATGACAATGCACAATGTTACCAGGGCACAATTGTTCACGCATGGTTTGAAAAACATTCTGGACAAGTCGAGGGGATGATTTGTCCACCCAGATCTCTCGACATGAATCCCATGGAACATTTCTGGGGGATGACTGAGAAGTTAGTTCGTGCACACAATCCTGCAACGCCAACACCTTCGCAATTATGGACGGCTTTAGAGACAGCATGGCTGAGTATTTCTGCAGGGGGCTTCCATCAACTTGTTGAGTCCATGCCACGTCGAGTTGGTGTACTGCCGGGCAAAAGGAGACCCCAACAGGATATTAGGAAATAGCCAATGGCTTCTGTCACCTCAGTGTAGATTTCTTTTTGCTGAGGGGTTCCACCTGATTTCTTGCAGCCCACTAACGTAACTGTCATGCGTGACTGGGAAGAACAGCAATGGTGCAAGAGTTCTGAAGGACGACGTACATTAATTCATTATGCAGTCGGTTAGGGAAGGAAGAGATTGTCACCAGATGAGTTTCTTAGAATGGATCAGATGGTTAGAGGAAATGGTCTACGAAGGGCAATTCAGAACAAGGGAAGGGGAATGTTGTCATTGGGCATTGGCCTCATTACGACACATTCTTGCAGCGTTTTCGATGGCGAATGTTTGATCACCCACCATAGTCGGGTCTGCGCAACTTCCTATTTTCATCTTAATGCTCACATGATCAGCTGGCTATGAGGACAGTATTTTGGCACAAACAGCCTGCTGCAGAGCAGCGTAGAGAATGGGCAGAAGGCCCAGTTGTCTGCCTTCTGTGAGGAGAGTATCGGAAAGTCAGTACAATCCTATGACTAACGTCTAAGTCGGAGCGGGACTATTTAGAGAAGTAGCTCGAAGGTGTAGAAAATTCTGAAAATGATACATTTTTCCATGTTTCCATTTCGCGATCGATAGGACCTTGAGAATAAAATATCGCTTGTGTAAGGAAGGTCAGTTTGATGGAGACCCTGAGAGGTAAATTCAATGACTGGTGTCTTGCATGTGTAATATTTCTGGTTTTACAGCCATCATATTCGGTTTCAAGCTCTCCTTAGAGCAGCTGAGAAGACAGCAGTAGCAAGATGACGTAACGTGGTGTGACGTACCGATGACAGATGGTTCACTCTGTACGGATATCGTGAGAAAGGCTGCCTAAATTGTGGTCCTTCTCAGCGTTTGACTGCTACATTCGGAAGTTGCACGCCAAAATGATAAACTTATATTATTATTAGAAAAACTGAGCAGCATATTTACTTAAGTTTCAAATTAAAGCATCTCAATAGCGTGCTGTCATTCCATTATTTCAAAAGTACAGGGTGGAGAAGAGGAAACACATGTTTTCCACTGCTGAATGACTGGGACACAGTTTGATAAAAATAATAACAAACAAGCATTAAGTGATAGATTTCTAATGCAGTTTTGAAATATACATACTTTAATTAGGTTCGAAAAATGTCTTGGAGATGACGTCCTTCTTGCTGGATACAAAATTGGATCCTCTCGCGAAAGTTACGCATGGCACTCTCCAACATTTCATTCGGCACGGCTTCAATTTCCTGACGAACGGAATTCTTCACGTCATCGACTGTGCGAGACTTGTTCATGTAGACTTTTGATTTTAAATTTCCCCACAAAAAGAGTCGCATATCGACAAATAGGGTGAGCGAGGGGGCCAGTAAACATCACCATTCTCGAAATAACATGTGCTGGGAACATTTGTCGAACCACTTCCATGGATGCTCTCGCTGTGCGAGCTGTGGCACCGTCCTGCTGAAACCATATTTCTCTCATGTTCACTTGACGCCTTTCAATTTCTGGACGAAGAAAGTTGTTTAATATTTTAACACAGCGCGCTGATGTCACAGTAACTGCGGTTCCTTCCTCTGCAAGAAAATAGGGTCCAACAATCCCCATCTTTGAAATGCAGCACCACACTTACTTTTAAACTGTGGAGAGGTCTTTCGAGTAATTCATGTGGGTTCTCCAGAGCCCAGTACCGACAATTTTGAACACTGACGTAACCGTCCACATGAAAATGTGCTTCATCACCCATGAAGACTGTAGCATCTGCATCTTCCGTAAAAATTTCGTCCATTACGCGACAAAACTCTCTGTGCTGCACAAAATCCCCTTCACTAAGCTGCTAGACGATCATTATCTTGTACGGGTGAAACTTAAGATCATCATGTAAGATGCGGTGATGCGAACGACGTGACATACCCAGCCCTACAGCCTGTCGTCCATCCGATCGTTTCGGACTAGCAAGAACTGCCGTTCTCACTCGGTCTACTTTTTCCGGAATACGAACTGAACGGGGAAGACCAGGTGGTTTCTTTTTTATCACAGATCTAGTACTTGTAAACGCTGCAACCCATCGGACTACATTATTTCGATCAGGCACTGCACCTCGACGTCCAGCTATAAAATTTTGACAGAAAAGACGTTTCACTGTGACTACAGAATCATTGTTTCTACTGCTCGACAACGAACACACGATGCTCTAAGCTTCAACGCTCCATGGCGACTGAAACTGCATTGTCTCTGCTGGCCGGAATGGCCGAGCGGTTCTAGGCGCTACAGTTTGGAACCGCGCGACCGCTACGGTCGCAGGTTCGAATCCTGCCTCGGGCAGGGATGTGTTTGATGTCCTTAGGTTGGTCAGGTTTAAGTAGTTCTAAGTTCTAGGGGACTGATGACCTCAGCAGTTATGTCCCATAGTGCTCAGAGCTATTTGAACCATTTTTTGCATTGTCTCTCTCGTCGTCGCGTACTAGCGGTTCAAAAAACATGCGTTTCCTCTGCTCCACCCTGTATTAATATCCTGCAGAATAATAAAAAACTGCTAAACGAAAAGGCAGACGAAGCACTTCGGAGATCTTCGGATCGCGCCTAAATTACATGACGGGCGAAGTGGTTTAGCAGTAAGATAGAGCTGGACAGACTATTTTCGGAGACAGAGCTGTTGTCTGCAAGGTGTCAGCTAAAGCTTAATTTACAATGTCTAGTTCGTAAATATGAGAGCTGTAACTACGAAAATACCCAGTTCATTAATTTGTTGTAGAAAAGAAATTGAGTACAGTGTAATGTGATTGTGCAGTTTCTCTTCTGACAATAAAAAGCGGGGGCATCCCGTGTAAACAAACTGATTACCTGTGTAATTATTCCTAAGATAAGTTCCGCGCTAAGTCTCTCCTACGGTCTCAAGATACCGAATTCACGACCTTCGCGCAATTTTGTGCGCAGGGAACAGTTTCTATAAAAGACTGGAGGTTGATAAACATTTATTAGAACTTGTACATACCACTCGGGGCGGTGGAAGCAAATACACCTCGCGTGAGATCAGTGACACCTCATCTGTGGCAACACACAGGTGGTATGAAAGAGAAATATTCTTAGGGAAGGGGTTTATAATACGCACGTATATATAAATCTGCCACTCTTTTGCGACTTGCCATTCCTGATCTCGGTAACTCCTGCCAACCTCCCTTCAACACACCCCCCCCCCCCCCACCCCGCCTCCGACCTTTCGCCATTATTTGCCTGTGTGCTGCAGAAAAGACTCACAAGCGACCATCTTTCTACCTTAAAACATTGCTGCGCAATATTTTGAAAAAATGGTGTGCCAAAATGTAGCAGAACCATCGCTGTTTCCCCTCGAACTTCATGCTGTCATAATGTTAAAAGCTACACTTACTACACTAAGAGCTACACTGTCCCTTTCAGGTGGTAACCAACTAACATAGACATTCATTTGAAACTACCAAAAATGTTTGAAGAATAATATTTACCAAATTTGTCCAGCTACCAAGTTCACGTATTTGTCATTATGCAATCTATTCATTCTGATGCCGGTGTCTCGTGTGTGTGTGTGTGTGTGTGTGTGTGTGTGTGTGTGTATTTAGTGTCTTTTTTCTTAAACGCTGCCACTCAACAATCAGATGCTGGTTCAGGGTACGGGCGACGCGTTCTGGACCTTGGTGGCCTGGTGTCTCTGCTGTGGTTCCAGACGCAGTTCCTAGTGCTGCCGGCGCGAATCGTGTATGCCAACAGGCTGCCCCCCGTATCTGCTATGATCATTCTTGCCGAACAGGTTAGTATTAGCACGGGGAGCAGCTGACCACTGATTAGATAACAAATCAAAATTTTGTACATCTTAACTACACTACTGGCCGCCAAAATTGCTACACCACGAAGGTGACGTGCTACAGACGCGAAATGTAACAGACAGCAAAAAGATGCTGTGATATGCAAATGATTAGCTTTGTCAGAGCATTCACACAAGGTTGGCGCCGGTGCCGACACCTACAACGGCTGACATGAGGAAAGTTTCCAACCGATTTCTCATACACAAACAGCAGTTGACCGGCGTTGCATGATGAAACGTTGTCGTGACATCTCATGTAAGGAGGAGAAATGCGTACCATCACGTTTCCGACTGTGATAAAGGTCGGATTGTAGCCTCTCGCGATTGCGGTTTATCGTATCGCGACATTGTTGCTCGCGTTGGTTGAGAGCCAATGACTGTTAGCAGAATATGGAATCGATGGGTTCAGGAGGGTAATAACGGAACGCCGTGCTGGATCCCAACGGCCTCGTATCACTAGCAGTCGAGATGACAGGCATATTATCCGCATGGCTGCAACGGATCATGCAGAAACATCTCGATCCCTGAGTAAACAGATGGGGATGTTTGCAAGACGACAACCATCTGTATGAACAGTTGGACGACGTTTGCAGCAGCATGGACTATTAGCTCGGAGACCATGGATGCGGTTACCCTTGACGCTGCATCAGTCAGGAGCGCTTCCGATGGTGTACTCAACGACGAACCTGGGTGCACGAATGGAAAAACATTCTCCAGATCTCTCACCAATTGAAAACGTCTGGTCAATGGTGGCCGAGCAACTGGTTCGTCACAATACGCCAGTCACTACTCTTGATGAACTGTTGTATCGTGTTGTAGCTGCATGGGCAGCTGTACCTGTACATGCCATCCAAGCTCTGTTTGACTCAATGCCCAGGCGTATCAAGAACGTTATTACGGCCAGAGGTGGTTGCTCTGGGTACTGATTTCTCAGGATCTATGCACCCAAACTGCGTGAAAATGTAACCACATGTCAGTTCTAGCATAATATATTTGTCCAATGAATACCCGTTTATCATCTGCATTTCTTCTTGGTGTCGCAATTTTAATGGCCTGTAGTGTATAGTGCTAGTTCTTTCCGTGAATTATACAATTCGCAACCTGCTTCGTCAAATCGTAAACCAGTAATTTCTTCCCAGTTTACCTAATAGCCTGTCACATTGAAATTGAAATTTGACATTTGATATTGTTACATTTTTCGGCAGTTCAAGATTTATAACTCTCAGGCATTGTTGCATGCACTACGTGCAACCCTTTAATTTTTCTTTCAAAATCGTAAATGCTCTCATTTATGACAATTATCATTTTCTAGGTAAGGATGCTGATGAAGACGCATGCGTTCATTCGCAGCAACGTCCCGCATGTTCTGGCGTACAAGCCACATACAGAGAGAAGTTCCAGGCTGGTTCCGGAATTTAGCAAATTTCTGTACTTCATGTTCGTGCCTACACTGTTATACAGGGATTCGTATCCAAGGTAAATCTTTGCGTACCTTATCTGTTGATAGTTAACAAAGATGGTAGAGTCGTTATGACGTATCTCTTTCTTTAGGAAACATTTTGTATTAGCAGCCAAAAAACTTTTAAAGGTGCTCTGTATTTAAGCATGGACCCAATTTCTCACTTAACGTAAATTTTCGAGAAGATCTCTAGGGTTAACAACCTTCGCATCCTTACTGTGTTCTTGGTTTTATTTGGGTATCTTGGCAGGGTTTGCGCGCTGTGTGACTACTCGTAGTTCCTGAGCGGCTGTGACAAGTATTCTCCTGAACAGTGCATGCGGTTTCATTTCTTTCGCACCTGCATTTCACTTCCACATTCTCCCACAGCTTATGCCTACTAACATTTAACTAAGGCCATATTACAAGGCAACTAGTAACTCTGGAACGTAATACGAGGGCGTTCAGTAATTAATGCAATACTTTTTTCTGAAAGGTCAATTTTATTAAAGATTCCTATACACCAGATTATTACCCTCTCTTTGGGCTAGAAAACCCTGTTTTTCAACATAATCTCCAATGTGATGACATAAGGCCACCTTACTGTGCAGGTCTGTATGCCCGCATGGTACCACTCTACTGTTGGACCCCGCAATCAAGGTATTGATGCCTCAATAACCTCCCCATCATCTACATACTGCTTCCTGCGGAGTGCATTCTTCATAGAGTTACGCAAATGGAAGTCGCAAGGTGCGTAAGCGGCGACGAACTTAGCGGGTACAAACCTTTGAGTACTGCAACTAGAGGACGAGTGTGTCAGTACTACCAGCAGAGACTTCAGTTGTGTAGCGATGTGTTTGTGAGTCGTCTATAATCTCGAATGGGTGTGTGTGCACGTTCAAACGTTGGAGGAGTCACAGCTGTGAGCGGCCGGCCAGCACGCCTGGCGGGGGACAGATTCGCTCTACCTTGTTGGGATGATGTCAGACCCCTCGCCCAACGACTCATCGTGCTTTTGTTAATTGCCAGGTCTCCGACGACATTCTGCAAGCGCCTATGATTATCCACAAGCCTCTGATTTTCCGCGAAAAGAAACTCGGTGACTGCTCTCTTCTTCGAAGGCACCTCCGTTAGAGACGCCTTTTTGAAGGCTGCGTATGGCGCCTCCACCTACTGGAACTTCGTGAAACTATAGGTGCTGAAGTGGCGATATTTCACGATACGCCACAACAAATTCCGCATTTCTTAAATCGGAATTAGCTGAGAAAAGTGTTGCATTACTTACTTAACACCTCTCGTATAAACAGATTAACTATTGAGCAACAGGGTCATCACTAGGCTTTCACCCGCAAACAAGTCACAAGTTCAAATGGCTCTGAGCACTAAGGGACTTAACTGCTGAGGTCATCATTCCCCTAGAACTTAGAACTACTTAAACCTAACTAACCTAAGGGTATCACACAAATCCATGCCCGAGGCGGGATTCGAACCTGCGACCGTAGCGGTCTTGCGGTTCCAGACTGTAGCGCCTAGAACCGCTCGGCCACACCGGCCGGCGAAAATAAGTTCAGCTTATATGCGTGTCGAGGTACGAAAAGCGAAGCTGCACTTAGAGTAACGTATTATGATGATTATGACGATGATGATTGGAATGGAGGCATATTTAAGCATTACCAGTGAACAAAATGCGTATTTAGCAGCACAGAACACTAAAAGAAACTTTCCTGTTAGGATTATCGTAATACACGTACATGTTACTCATATAACTAAATATATGTACTATTAAAATATCCGGTATATAATTCACATGCTAACGAATATACATATAGCCAAATCTGGTCACTCATCCACGAGTGCTACCGCACTTCCATGGACCATACTATGCAGCCAAGAATGAATTCGTGTCCCACTGTTTTTAGCAGGCTGCCGTCCGTATTGTCCATTTGAAAATCTCCTCTAGTGTGGGGGAGGGGCGGGCAATTGCTGGTTTGAGAAGCTGCCCGTCTGTCCAACTGTCCAACAACCGCTCTTCTGAGGAAGAAGCCTATGGAACGTGCTGCCCTGGGATTGGCTGCAAACTGTTTCCGCCGACTTGGCACCTAAGTATGCGTTCAATGACACCCTACGATCTCGTTACCTTACAAAGTACAGTTTTGGTCCATTTGTGCTACCCTGTATCCTCGCAAGTTAGATACGTTACTTACTTTCTGCATTTCTATTAAGTTCATTCTTTACTGTGGCGTCATGTATTGTATGTTGACAGCCATGGAGTGGCAGCTGGTTTAGCTGTGATAGTTTGTGGAAAAAAAATCTTCGCTTGCCGACAATGTTTCGTGGTTTATTGCTGTTAGCACAGTGCGAGTGCTGGATGTAAAATATTACAGGTATTAGTTGGCCAGTGTTTGCAGTTGGTGTGTAGCGTTAATGGGATGGGATGTGATGGCAACGGTGTCATACCGTATTATCACTTAATTGCTGTTTCCGACACGATGTTACAAATTTGTTGCTCGTATCAGTATTTCTGACATAGTGTAAATTTTTGTGAAATTTTTTGTCTACAGTCGTGGCATATTTGCGTTTTCCAGATACGTATTTTAACACGTTCTGTTAGGTATCTTCGTCTGTCTCTGTCCGATGCGAATTTTGCATTTGATGTTAAACTATCTTCCCAGCGGTACAGTGACGAAGACATTTTAAACATAACAAGTTATACACTTGGGAAAAGGTAGTAGAATAAGTAAAATTTAAGTCATTTCAAGGCAGGAGCTCTCCTGATCGGTTATCTTACAAACTCTAAAAACAATGGTAAATCATTTTCAAATTTTCGCGGCACAGTCATTGTTCCTTAAAATTTCGGTCGTACGCACACATAAATTTCACTTCTTCTAAAGCTTAGTCGATCCACACGATGATACCAAAATATCACTACGAATTGCGCAGTTGTGATATCTTGGTGTCTTCATTACAGAAAGTGGCGGATTCCGTCGCAAAATTGCAGCTCGCAGTGAAATTTACATATCACCGTGTAGCTATAGATCTAATTCCATGCATATGTTGAACTACTTTGCCGCTGATCAACGCCCCGTCGCCTTGTGTATCTATGGCAGAATGCACAGTGGCACCGTCCATGGGTTTAAAATGACTGTAGTAGTACTGGAGCGCCAGTCACCCGGCTCACTCTGAAGATGGCTGGGCGCTATACAGCCGAAATACGAGGAGAAGAAGAAGAAGCGATATTTATGTAACTGGAACAATGTAAAAGCAGTCCACAGTATCTGAGAGTTGGTATAAGGACCACAGTGCTTTACTGGGCCTGGTGCTGTGGGTATCTTTCGATAATTTAACTAGATTGTACATCCAGTTACAGGGAGACTAGCAATTTTACGTGGAATCCTAACCAAATTCCAGCTTCCCATTTTTCGTTAAACTTTTCCTAGAGATAAAGGAAGTGAAGACGGAAAAAAAGTCCCTGAACTGAGAGGATTCAACCACAGGCCTATGAATATACACTCGGGCACTTACCTACTGATCTGCGAGTCCCACCTAGAAACCTTATAACTTATAATGTAGAAAAATCTGCAGTTGGAGGACTGAGTAGTAGAAATTTTATAGTGAAGATAAAGGTCTACAGAAAAATACTGTGGGATTTGAGAGGCTTTATCTGTATTTAAGGAAATAAGATTTCTTTTCTTATTGCTTTTTATTCCCTTACGTGCAAATTATTGCCGGGCAAAATTTTACTTATTGCAAAATAAATGCATTCAATTGAGGCAATGAAAAATTCGTAGTGTAGCAGTGGTGCTGGGTTGAGTAAAATGTCTCACTAGAACACCTTCAGTGAAATAATTAAACTGAATAACAGCGATGGTTCTGCTACATTTTGGCACACCATTTTTTCAAAATATTGCGCAGCAATGTTCAAAGGTAGAAAGATGGTGCCTCCAGAATAAAGCTAGCTTACCTTGAAGACCTTGTCATCTAGACGGTGTTTGCATTGGATATCGAATCTACAGCGGAGTTTTCAGCCGTATCATGTTACAAAGTAAGGGATAGAGGGAGGGCCACAGGAACATACAAGAAAAGCAATAAAATACAACAGAAGGAGAGGTAGCTTCTAGATAATGGGACTGCACAAGTCCACAATTCTAGATTATTCTTTGTATAGCGAGTCCTCCAAGGGAATGTGAAGTTAAAAGAGGAAAAATAATTGTCTGATTACTGCTCGTTCAGCGCTCAAGAGGCCTAACCAGTAAAACATTTGAAACAACCTAGAGATGAAGATGGGAGACACTGTTGACCGTGAGAAATTATAGACATGAAAATAAAGGGCAGCAAATGCGGCAGCTCTTATCTAACCACGGCAGATGGCGTGTTGGCGTAGTTCGGGTGATCGAAGTAGGCACGTGGATACCCTCCTGACGCGACCATATCCTTACCGACGTGACTCTACACAGAAATTACTCCATACAAATGGATGCCAATACATGTTAAGCAAAGTTGGCCGCAACTTCCACTCTTCTTCTCGTGATTGAGAGGACTGGGTGTATTGAGAACTTGGGTAAGACAGGGGCCCGGAAAGCGTCTCATTTCTTTCATTGGCTCAGTGGGTGCGCGGTGAAGCGTCTCCACAGGTAATGAATTTCCTCAGCCAAATTTACTGGAGTGGCTGCACTGACCACTCCTGTGGCTTTTTAGGCAGAGTGACGGGGGAACTCCCTGGCACTTAGGCTGGCTCTTCTGCTGTGGCATCAATCAGGATCCCGTGAACAGTATTCCTCGGTGGTAGTGGGTCTGCAACGCCAGTTTGAGCAAAAAAAGCCTCTTTTCTTCAACGATCTAAGCCGTACTGTGAGTTTACTAAATGTCATGGGCAGAAATTGAAACTACTTTTTCACGATCTGACATTCCTGACTCTAACCACGTCGATGTCCAGAACAGCGAGAAAAAATATTTTACTACAAATGTGCGTGTTGGCTGCTTAGATAAGCACACAGATGACCTGTTATTGTGACCATCATATTTGTAATTTTGACCCCCTGAGTAAATCTGGGATTAGAATTTTTAAATGGTTATTAATGGGTGACTTGTTAAATGTAAAGTGATTTTCGAGTAGAAAAGGGGGGGAAGCTAGCCTATGTGGAACACTGCAGTCTAATGCAAGACCCGTATGTCACGAAATTTTGATGGGTCACCACCCAATTTAGTTAAAACTGGGAAAATTAGTATTAGAAATGAATTAATCACTGAATTGGTCAGCATTACTAAAGTTTTCAGCAAGCAGGATCCTAAACTTGAACAAAAAAATCATAATCAGACAAACATCTAAAAGTATTAGGTCTGCCTTTTGCACGTCAGAAACGGCAGGCTGGATGTATTAAAACTCTTAGAAAACAGAGGGTTTGTATGAGAAACAGTCTTCACAAAGAAATTTTAAAGTATGTTTGTCGTTGCCTGTTGTTTTACTAATACTATTATTGAAGTGAGTGTTGAGGTATATTGTGGTGATGAATAAAATGGAAATCTTAAACGGGCATGGGAAAATTGATATAAACATATACGATCGACACGTACAAAAATAGAGATAAAAAATTTTACCCATCGCAATAAGTCATAGCTCAGTCATCCCTATCACTATGATTGAATTATTGTGAATACGAATACTATGGGACGCTTTCCGACAAAGAAATTTATATCCATCGTCTTCTACATGAAACTAAGGTACACTCTAGTGAAACTCCTGTAAACGCCGTGAATATTCAAGAAAAAATAAAACTTACAAAGACTGAAACTTCCTGGCAGATTAAAACTGTGTGCCGGACCGAGACACGAACTCGGGACCTTTGCCTTTCGCGGGCAAGTGCTCTACCGACTTTTTTTTTCATTTTATTCGTTGTTGATCGTTGTGTTTGGTCGTTGCGGACGTCGCAAGACATCCTGTTCAAGTTCGGTGGTTGATCCTTCCACTGAGTTTATTATTACAGAGGCCAATCGGCTCTCTGGCCGAACACGATTACCGACTGAGCTACCCAAGCTCGACTCACGCCCCGTCCTCACAGCTTACTTTACAGACGCTCTCCTGCGAACCTTGCAGAACTAGCACTCCTGAAAGAAACGATATTGCGGAGACATGGCTTAGCCACAGCCTGGGGATTGCTTCTAGAATGAAATTTTCACTCTACAGCGGAGTGTGCGCTGATATCTGCCAGGAAGTTTCATATCAGCGCACACTCCGCTGTAGAGTGAAAATTTCATTCTACTTACAAAGACTCTTGAAAAGGCGGGCCGGAGTGGCCGAGCGGTTCTAGGCGCTACAGTCTGTAACCGCGCGACCGCTGCGGTCGCAGGTTCGAATCCTGTCTCAGGCATGGATGTGTTTGATGTCTTAGGTTAGTTAGGTTTAAGGAGTTCTCACTTATAGGAGACTGATGGCCTCAGAAATTAAGTCCCATAGTGCTCAGAGCCATTTGAACTCTTGATAACTTCAAGAATACAAATATGAATCATATAGACACGAAGACGTATAAAATATCAAGTAGAATTAGGAGTAAAACTTACAAAAGATTGTACTGAAATTACACACCGTGAAATTACTACCACGTGGTACGAACGAAGCTACACATTCTTAAAACTGAAACGAAATACAAGCAATAAAACAAACTAGAAAACATAACACTTATATTCCAACTAAAAGAAAAGTCAGAAAACTGACCTTCAAACCCGTGTTAGAGTAACGACTTCGTACCTCATGTGTTCTGTTTGTGGGGCAGCGGATTGATAGTAATATAATAAATACCGTATTTCTTCGTCCGTCGCCGTCTTTTACGACAGCCTGAAAACTATTTCTGTAATCAGCCAGAAAGCGATGGAAAACATACTGACCATAGTCCTCATTCTGCAAGTCCACAGTCTTATTGTACTCACTGAAAGAAATGTTTCTACTCAACGAGACTAGGAACTAAGACTATAAATGAAAGTTTGACTTCTGATTCACATATTTCATAAAAATGTACACGCACAACGTGGTAATACTCACAACAACGACGACGACGACGTCTCTATCATAAATAGCACTATGAATAGTTCAGAGGCGACCTCTACGATAAGTTCCCATTAAATGATCTTTCGCCCTTAGTTCTAATAATCAAAGTTAATTGTTCGTTAGAAAAGTGAAAAATAATCTCACTTTTGTTGACATTACGATCGTACACAAAGTTACTTCCCCGGAATCTAAGCGATCCAGGACGGTGTTACAGTCCTCGCGATTTCACTTCCTATTCTTACCGGAAACCTGAATTTAGCAGCAGATTGTCTGTGACGTCATCCGAGGTAGTGCGTAAGACAGTGATAGCTGGGTGCGAGGTGTCTCTGTACTGCCTCTCAGGCCGTATTTATACATCGGCGCAGCAGACGGCCGAACGGAACATCTGACGTCATCTGCTGTATGCCTTTAAATTGCGGCTTTCTTGGACATATTGTAACACTGTCATGGACCAATTTAAAATCTTCATAATTTTTATATGAATGGAATTAAGTTATCTTTAATTAAAGAGAGTTTTAGCTCGACTATTTAAACTTTGCCGGCTAGAATTTTTAGAACGCAACTGACAGAACATTAACTCTGAAACTGCCTGTTTAAGTTACATTATATTGATTGGTATTTACATCAGTCTTGAAACTTATTGTGACTCTATTATTTAATGGATGTAATCACTTGCCGTAATCGGAAGTATCATTAATTTAACTGATACTTAATCTATTAGAAATAGGGATGGTCTTCTTCCAAATTTAGTTTTTAGTGAATTTCTTGAAAACTATTATAGGTAGCTTAATGGGGTCACCAAGTTAATGTTTTTATGTCAAACTGAAGCTTTATACGAGTTTTGATATATCTGAGTCTAATAGCGCGTTCGATTTTTCGTAATACGCCAGTTTTGACTGAAATGTTGTCTTGATCAAGTTGAAACTTGTAAGTGTTGATTGTGACATACATGTGCACATTCTGAACTATTTTTGGTTTTCCAGCATCACTATTTAGCTCCACTTGTTTTTTTCCCCTAAAACAATGTATTTAGGGAAACAAATTCATCTGATCACTCTGAGATTTAACAATTTTAGCATTAATACGCTGAAGCATATGTTGCCAAAGTTTGGAAAAGGTACTTTAGTTCTTAATTTCATTCTTAGATTATGGCGCTATACTTTGTATGCTATGCACAGGCGCATTATGATGACGTGGCGCTAAGGGCAGTGAACTGGGGTTAAGTTCCGGTACACTCGATCGCCTCTGTATCTCTCAAATGATACAGCGCTCCTTTTGCCACGTTTACACAAAGCAAGAACCGGAAAAACTTACTAAATACAAAATATATAAGATACTCTCGAAAATGTAAGAATTAGACTACCGAACTTGAAACTGGACTAGCGAATCAAGTGTGTACATCAGTTAGAATAGCTACACAGCATCTGTCATTAACACATCTCCCTGTAACGAACTTCCTCCAGGTACCCAGAAGAGATAAGAGGGGTCCTTTTCGCCACCAACTTAACTACTATCGAAATACTACCAAAAGGTACAAAGCTCTTCGCCTTGACTGAGAAAGCTACCTTGGCTGCACCGTTACTACCACAGTGGACAGCCAGACACTGTACTGCTACCATGTGAAAGACAGTTTCAACGTACAAACTCACTCACTCATACACAGGATAAAGAGAAGAATTTTCGAGGCACAGAATGTGGGTAATATACACAGGATTCGGTGCTTAGTGGAAAAGTCTATACCCCATTCACAATTGGTTGAGTGCGAAACAGCATGAAAGCAGCAGTTCAGTAACATGAAAAGAATCTGAGAGGCGTTTCATTATTATTTATCGAATAATTAGGTACACAGTCTCCGCAAGGGCTGGATGAAATGCTCGCTAAGACCTCTTCACCTGTGTGTGAAACTGTGGAGAAGTCTCAGGTTTACAATACATTAAAGTGTGTTCAGATATTTCTGGATTGTCAGTTTACTGGTAAAGATACATGGAGAAATGTTCCAAATAATGACTTTTGTTTGCCATAATGACTTTTGTTTGCCATAATGACTTTTGTTTGCCATAATGACTTTTGTTTGCCATAATGACTTTTGTTTGCCATAATGACTTTTGTTTGCCATAATGACTTTTGTTTGCCATAATGACTTTTGTTTGCCATAATGACTTTTGTTTGCCATAATGACTTTTGTTTGCCATAATGACTTTTGTTTGCCATAATGACTTTTGTTTGCCATAATGACTTTTGTTTGCCATAATGACTTTTGTTTGCCATAATGACTTTTGTTTGCCATAATGACTTTTGTTTGCCATAATGACTTTTGTTTGCCATAATGACTTTTGTTTGCCATAATTTTAGCTGTATTGCTGCGAGTTACCCTTGAAAACTTCTGCCACAGGACGAAAGAAATCCGCTGGAAGGTGGTAGCCTGGCACTTGGCTGAGGTGTGCGCCGTCATTCTGTTCGTCAGCATCACCTTCGAGCGCAGCCTGCTGCCTCTGTTTGTGGACTTCGGGAAGCACCCTCCATGTCCCCGGTCGCTGATCGCCGCCATTTTTGGAAGTATGGTGCCGTCTCTTGCTGTTTTTCTTAGCTGCTTCTACTGTGTACTGCATGCGTGGCAAAACGCATTTGCTGAGATGATGGGTTTTGCTGATCGCATGTTTTACAAGGTAATACTTCCGAGCATTAACAACATTGTATGTAAAGAACCAATATGTTACAGTTTATTATAAATTGTTATAATTTTTGTTATAATTTATTATAAATTATAATTTTTGTTATAATTAATTATAATTTATTATTACACTTTATTATAAATTATAATTTATAAATTATAATTATAAATTATAGTTTATAAATTATAGTTTATAAATTATAGTTTATAAATTATAGTTTATAAATTATAGTTTATAAATTATAGTTTATAAATTATAATAGTGTAGTGTCCGTTTGTATCGGTGCACTTTGAAGCAATGTTTCTTCAGACATCCATGCAAATAAGAAAGTCTAAAGCTATGTTGGAATGAGTTAATTGTGCGAGCACTATGGGAAGCAGATACTGGAACAGTTGGAGGTATGGTTCGGACCTGAAAGCCTGCTCGGGTGGCCGAAGCAGTTGCAATTTGGGAATACATTTCATGTTATACGTTATTTAGTCCATGAGACAAAAGTGAAACAGAACTCTTTATCCTCTACTAAAGTCTCAAAGCATTGTTGGCATTTAGGCAACAGAAAGGAGTTTTTTATTTAGTAATTCATTTTTCCTAACAATATTGTAGTCGCGAAGGTCCTTCCTGTTACAAACGAGTTCTTCACATTTTATCCTTGTTCTACAGACACCGGTGTGATGAGAGCTTACATTTAGTGTGGAGTACTACTTTGAAGTAATTATAAAAGACATAGTACAAACTTATATATCTGTAATGGGAATAGCAGTTCATTTGTGGGGAGTAAAAAGTCAGAATTGTAGACAGATAAATGAGACTATATTTGGTGGCAAAATGGACAGTAAAGAAAAGATGATGTACTTTAACTCATAACTGACAAGGTGTGAGCTCTCAGACCACGTCAGAATTTTCTAAGTCGCTCTCGTAGGTCAGTTATGGCGGATTGTTTTTATATACCACATACCCTCCTTTAATCAGCAACCCTACACATTATTATTGCCAGTTGCGTTATCGCCATACTTGATTGTTACTGACATGACATGTGTTGTTGACATGTGATGGGATCTCCTAGACCGCACCTTGTGAACTACGGACCTGATTTAGTCATTTGAGTACAAAATGTGTTCACAAGAACGTGACAATTTACGCATTCAAATTCGACGGAAGTTTGTCAGCGGCTGGAGAATGATGCCAATGACATAGAACAAGAAGACAAAGAAAATAACGATTTTTAAATAGCTAGTGATCATAATTCTGCTAGCACACAAAAGGACCATTCAGAGGAAGAACTCCAGGACAATGGTGATGAGCACCTTTCAGTTTCTCCAACAAAATACTTAAGTGTTAGTTAAAATGAAATGTGTTCTGAGTGTTGGTAAAGGAAAAATGTAGATCTCAATACTGAACGTTAATTTTGCAGCCTTTCTTTTTCTGACTATAGAGCTCAGTTCTTATATGCGTGTTTAAATCCCTGAAATTAGTTTCGCATGAAAATTTGCTTGCTACAGAGATACCAGAATTTTTGAAAACGTAGGGTTCAGTTCTCTAACAGTTCGTTTAAGTGTACCATTGAAGAAACTTCACAAAAGTATTTTTTACGTGATAAAAAATAAAATTCTGCTGGCTTTATTTATTGCAATAAAATCGACAAAGAGTATTTAAACAGCACTTACCTATTTGTAGCCATAAATGTTGTATAACGTAAATTAAATTTTTGCAGCTAAAATCTTTGTTTAAATTTAGGGGTCCCAGAGGACACGCCTAGTAGTATACGTTACAGAAAAGCTACGTCGTGACTTAAGGGTTAAGAAACACCGGAGAATGGTAAAACACAGCTACTAAGAGGATGAAAAAATTCGTCCCTGAAAGACGGAAACGTAAGTGGAATAGAATGAATTCTTGTCAGCCTGACAGAAGTGTCAATACATACACAAATTTTTGCAGAAGTGGGGATGCGAAACGATCATTTTCTTTAAATCCAAGAGGATGTTGAATTGTGCTTGGTGGTACGTACCAAGTACCACAGACGGAAAGCAGAAGTTGAAGAGTTTGCGTTTTTTTTTTTTTTCAGCTGTGGCACTAAAAAAGTTGCAACCTGCGTTGTAGTTACGGTACTCCGGCACACTTAATCTGTGATATGACACATCATGGAGATGTTGCGTTGCTTAGCCAGTGAAGTGGACGTAGCGTATGGTAGCTGTGCAACTCATCTGGCAGCTGCCATTGTAGCTGGCTGTATCACGCTCTGATACAGATGAAGTGAAGGATGCACAAGACTGCAGTATTCATAGTTAGAACTACACGTCTCTAGTTCTCGGAACTTGCGTCGTCTTGGACTAAATTTTAATTCTGGAGGTCACACAGAAGGAAGGACAACACATGAACACGTTTGACATCCTGACCAAAGGAAGTATAGAAAATTCTGGATAGCACAGGCAAGATAATTTTCTGCAAGTGATTAATTTTCTTTGCTACTTATTGAAGATTCTCGTCGAATTCTGCACTAAAATTCTTCCCAGTTTTCTGATACGCCACTGGGGTATTATCAAGAACAGTAGGAGGGGGCGCGGGGGGAGTGATATCCTCACATCGTTAGGGTACTAAGAATACTTCGGACTAACTTTTCATTTACTTTTACGCACAGGAGTTCTACTCACTGGGAAACTAAATACCAATGGTCATTCAGTTGGATGATAGTATTGATATCTTTAGAGCAGCAATCTAAGTAAAGTTAGAAGTCATTGGCACACCAAGGTTTACGTGAGGACAGAACCACCGCCATGCCGTTAACAGGAATGAGGAAGCCCAAGGCTGACTGGAGTGGCGCTGCTGAGAGACTTTGGTTCCAAACCACTTCTTTCCTAAACAGTTCATCAAGATAGTTTCATATCACTTCTGTGAAATATCTGAAAATTTTATCTGTGACGCGTTTTATGAGCGGTATGTCGACCTGCTGTATCTAACGCTTGGCTAAAGTATAACGATGGCAATATTATGTAATCCTCATTTTGTCTCGCGTATTTCAGGCCATTGGGAGCAAGGAGCTGTGTGTCTTCTGGAACAAAGGGGGGGGGGGGGGGCGGCGACAATTGTTGTTCTCAGGTAAACAAACCAGCCAGTTACACTAATCTAATGACTCTTATGTAAACAAACTTCACTTGGGTGCACGTTTTGTTTTTTTGGCTATAATTAATGGTCAGTAAGTGCCATGATAATTACCGTATTTTATGGACAAAATGTTCGCCTAGTGGGTTTGTGTTTGTTCAACGCTTTTAGCTTGAAGTGATAACTTTTATTTTTAATTTTCGTAATTCGTGTCCCAAAAATGAATGCCCCCTCCATGCTTCTACTGGCTATGTCCCTACTACCACACTCCCTGCTTCTTTGTGTCCGCAAGATTATCATTCTTAATGTGGACCTAACTCAAAAAGAAGCAGCATCAGCAGTATACTACCAGCATAGCATAGCATAGCATAGCATAGCATAGCATAGCACCTAGTGGTACTGGCCTAGTTTTAAAGAATGTTGAGCACCTTATATATAATCACCTAAAACTTGGACCACATATTTTGCCGAAATGGATAGTACTATAGATATGCGATTTCCACAGAATGGATTGGTAATCATAGGTTCGTATTGTTGGCCAATAAACATATTTTAATAACACTTATAAAGACTGTTTTTTTGCGCAGAGGTCCACTTTTTAAATTAAGAATGCCTGTTGGCGTGGACAATGCCCGTTGGCGTGGACAAATTAAAAGTAGGCTAAATTAGAATGCCATCGATGTTTGTTGCAGGATTCTAGTGTGACTCATTTGCCAGATATTTCATTTTGAAAAGTTCCCACTCTGACACTTTTACAGTACCTATGGTAGCACATATTATAGAACAATGCAAGTGTGTGCACTAGTTACCTCAATTCTGACCAGTAACGAGACAATATCCAATCACAGGTTATGTTCAAAAGGACCACTGGCAGTGTCACTACATCCTTCCAGTCTGGTACAGAGCAACCACTGCACACATGCTAGCTTTTCTGTGGAGACGTCCGAGCAGGTTGCAGTAATACGCCGTTGTATATCATCGGGTGTAGTTGGTATGTCCTCGTAGGTAGCCTTTTTCAGCTTTCCTCCACAGGAAAAATGCTACTGGAGTCAGTCTGGGAATTTGTCAGCCAAGGTAATGTCCTCCAAGAATTTGGAAACAATTCGTGAAGACACTCTGTAGTTCTTTGTGCAATATGGGATGGACAGCCACCGTTTTGGTATCACAGGTTCCTCCTAGTGTGCAGAGGAACGCCTTCTAGCATCTGTGGAAGATGGCTCGTTAGTAGGCTGCAATACTCGTTCTCATTCATTGTTCTATCTATGAAAAAGGGACTTACGAGCTGATGGTTCACTATCCCTCACCACACGTTTATGCTTCATGAACGCTGACGTTCCACCTGACGAGGCCAACGGGGATTGGCAATAGACCAATAGTGCACGTTCCGGCGGTTTACCTGGTTGTCATTGGTAAATGTGGCTTCTTCATTAAACAAGAGACATGATAAATCTGGAGTGTTCTATCTTGATGCCCATGTACAGAAGTTAACACGAGTACTCAAGTAGAGATAGTGTTGCGAATCAGTGGACAAAGTTCAAAACCATCGTACAATATGCATTCGATGAGAATGTGCCAAGCAAGGTCGTAAGAGATGGAAAAGAGCCACCGTGGTACAACAACCGAGTTAGAAATCTGCTGTGGAAGCAAAGGGAACTTCACAGCAAACATAAACATAAACATAAACATAGCCAAAGCCTAGCAGACAAACAAAAATTACGCGAAGCGAAATGTAGTGTGGGGAGGGCTATGCGAGAGGCGTTCAATGAATTCGAAAGTAAAGTTCTGTGTACTGACTTGGCAGAAAATCCTAAGAAATTCTGGTCTTATGTCAAAGCGGTAGGTGGATCAAAACAAAATGTCCAGACACTCTGTGACCAAAATGGTACTGAAACAGAGGATGACAGACTAAAGGCCGAAATGCTAAATGTCTTTTTCCAAAGCTGTTTCACAGAGGAAGACTGCACTGTAGTTCCTTCTCTAGATTGTCACACAGATGAAAAAACGGTAGATATCGAAATACATGACATAGTGATAGAAAACCAATTAAAATCACTCAAAAGAGGAAAGGGCGCTGGACCTGATGGGATACCTGTTCGATTTTACACAGAGTACACGAAGGAACTTGCCCCCTTTCTTGCAGCGGTGTACCGTGGGTCTCTAGGAGAGAGTAGCGTTCCAAAAGATTGGAAAATAGCACAGGTCATCCCCACTTTCAAGAAGGGACGTCGAACAGATGTGCAGAACTGTAGACCTGTATCTCCAACGTCGATCAGTTGTAGAATTATGTTAGAGTATAATGACTTTTCTGGAGATTAGAAATATACTCTGTAGGAATCAGCATGGGATTCGAAAAATACGATCGTGTGAAACCCAGCTCGCGCTATTCATCCACGAGACTCAGAAGGCCATAGACACGGGTTCCCACGTAGATGCCGTGTTTCTTGACTACCGCAAGGCGTTCGATACAGTTCCCCAAAGTACGAGCATATAGACTATCAGACCAATTGTGTGATTGGATTGAAGAGTTCCTAGATAACAGAACGAAGGATGTCATTCTCAATGGAGAGTAGTCTTTCGAAGTAAGAGTGATTTCAGTTGTGCTGCAGGGGAGTGTCGTAGGACCGTTGCTATTCACAATATACATCAATGACCTTGTGGATAACGTCGGAAGTTCACTGAGGCTTTTTGCGGATGGCGCTGTAGTTTATCCAGAGGTTATAACAATAGAACATTGTACTGAAATGCAGGAGGATCTGCAACGAATTGACGCATGGTGCAGGGAATGGCAATTGAATCTCAATGTAGACAAGTGTATTCTGCTGCGAATACATAGAAAGAAAGACCCTTTATCATTTAGCTGCAATATAGCAGGTCAGCAACTGGAAGCAGTTAATTCCATAAATTATCTGGGAGTAGGCATTATGAGTGATTTAAAATGGAATGACCACATAAAATGAATCGTCAGTAAAGCAGATGCCAGACTGAGATTCATTGGAAGAGTCCTAAGTCAATGCAGTCCGAAAACAAAGGAAGTAGGTTACAGTACACTTGATCGCCCACTGCTTGAATACTGCTCACCGGTGTGGGATCCGTACCAGGTAGGGTTGATAGAAGGGATAGAGAAGATCCAACGGAGAGCAGCGCTCTTCGTTACAGGATCATTTAGTAATCGCGAAAGCGTTACGGAGATGATAAACTCCAGTGGAAGACTCTGCAAGAGAGACGCTCAGTAGCTCGGTACGGGCTTTTGTTGAAGTTTGGAGAACATACCTTCACCGAGGAGTCAAGCAGTATATCGCTCCCTCCTACGTATATCTCGCGAAGAGACCATGAGGATAAAATCAGAGAGATTAGAGCCCACACAGAGGCACACCGACAATCCTTTCCACGAACAATACGAGACTGGAATAGAAGGGAGAACCGATAGAGGTACTCAAAGTGGCCCCCGTCACACACCGTCAGGTGGCTTGCGGAATATGGATGTAGATTACCAAAAGCGTTTCCATGCAGGTCTTTATGGAGAGTGGCGTGATAGGGATGGAACCTTTGTCTATTGAGAATGCGTAGGACACTTGACAGATTCACACCACTTCCTCGTGCGATTGCGTGGGAGCTAGCATGCAGATAAAGTGCAACACACCCAAAACGGTAATTTTTGCCCTCTTCTGTCCTCACTTGTTCCTGTTGAACTACCACTTTCAAGTAAGAGGTTGATATATAATTGCCGAGGTGGGTGACTTCTATTGGAATAGCTTGCTGCAGGCACAATACAGAAACGAATAGAATTCTTGCTACTCTCTCCACCATGAGCATATCGGCTTTTCTTACTTTTGTAAATCCTATCGTCCACTCGTGACCTACTGCTTTGATTGCCACACGCTGACTAGAAAGTCGCACATGCACTTGCGGAGCACACAGGCACACTGCAAGCAAACATAACATTCTACGTAGCAACTACGCAGGTTGAATGGCACAGCAAGTGTAGGGGCGGGAACTGTTCAAATAACGATATCTAGAACCGATTTGTAATGGAGTAGAGAAACTCTACTTATGAACGCAAACTGTATCACGAACAACAATACGCACGTTCTTTCACTTTTCAACATAGTCACGGTGAAGATTTAAACATTTGTCAAGATGTGGCACCAGTTTTTGCATCCCACCATGAAATAACTCTGCAGCCGGCCGTTAGCCCAGTTAGTAACAGTTTCATTCAACATGTCGTCACTTTCCAAGCGCTTTCCACAAAGAAATGCCTTCAGTTTTGGAAGCATATGAGTCTGATGGTGCTAAGTCAGGGCTGCATGGCGGACGATCCAGTAATTGCCAATGAAACGTGTCCAGCTGGGTATTAGTTCTTGTCGTAACGGGAGGCCGATGATGATGATGTCCCGTACTCCTAGGAGCGTAGGGGACGATGCGCGATACACGCACCGACGTACTAGACAAGGTCCTAGTGGGGAGGGGTTTGCCATTGCCTTCCTCCGATCGTAATGGAGATGAATGTTGATGATGAAGACGACACAACACCGTCATCTCGAGGCAGGAAAAATCCCTGACCCCGCCGGGAATCGAACCCGAGACCCCGTGCGCGGGAAGCGAGAACGCTACCGCAAGTCCACGAGCTGCGGACTAACGCTAGGCCGAGCGCTGTCGTGAAGCAGAACGACGCCGCTAGAGAGCAGTCCCTGCCGGCGATGTTGAATAGCGCGCCTCAGCTTCAATAATGTTTCACAATGCCTCTCAGCATTGTCATTCCTCTTGACAAAAAGTCAAACAGAAGAATGCCTTTCCGGGTCCAAATAACCGTGGTCGTGATTTCGCTTGTCGAATGATCTTGGGAATTTTCGTGCTTTCGTCGGGGATTCTGAATGATGCCACTCACTGGATTGATGTTTATTCTCTGGAGCGTAGTGTGCCAATCAAGTTTAATCATTGATCACAATGCAACTCAAGAACTCGTCACCATCCTTCTGACAGCGCTCCAAAACGGTCAAAGAATGTGCCACTAGCTTTGTGTTCTTCTGTCGACAATTTCGGCAACCATCTCTCAAACATTTTGTTGTAGTGAAGTTTGTCAGTAACAATGTGAAAAACTACTGATCTTGAGACTTGTGGAAAATTCTGATAAAGCTCGTCAATAGTGACGCGCCTGTTTTGGCTAATTGTGTCATCAAGTTTGTGTCATGTCTTAATTCATGACTGTAGACCGTCGAGATCGTTCATTATGACGAACATTTGTCCTTCCTTCCTTCATTAAACAGCCTGACCTACACCATTTACGCACATTTCCATCATTCATAACACTTGCACCATAAACTTCAACAAGCTGCCGGTGAATTTCAGCAGGACGAACTCGTTTCGCATTTAAGAACCGAATAACCGAGAGCACTTCACAGTCGGCTGAATTACTGATTGACATAGACAAAAACTAAGCAGTATAACCATACAACCAACTGCGGCCGACCGTGAACGGACGTCACGTGACAGGACGCACGGACACGCTGTCGGTTCGTACTTTAAAAATGACCGTCGAGATTTAACCCACTTTTAGTTTGTTACTGTCAACAGGCAGTTTTACATTTAAAAAGTGAATGTTCGTAGCCACGTGTCAGCTGCTGTTTCCAAAAGTGTCTTTGATTGGAACATGTCAAACAATTACAAAATTATACAACAGCTTCAATTGACACATATCCTTCGTAAAATTTATCAAACATGTGGAACGCAATCAACAAACTATTACCACTACCATTGTTTGAAAGTTAAATTAATGCGGCGTTCGATATTAGAGTGCTTGAATACATGAGTGATGTTACATGTGAAAAAGTGGCTTTAGTCAGATGGGTGTCTGTATTTTGTCTCATTACGCTTCGAATATTTCATTGAAATCTCTCACCTGCACTTGGAAGTGTGATTGACTGTGCAACTCTTTCAGGTCCGTAGAAAGTTATTTTTATTCAGGCAGCGAAATTATTTTAAACAGTGCGAAAAATAAAGCAATAAGTTATGATACTGAAATGTTTTTGCTCCAATTATATCGATATTTCGTTTCTTCACGTTACCGAAGTTCCTCTCATAGAAGTTAAACAGGTGACCTTTCAAAAATGGTTTATAAAAGCTAGCACCACGCTAAGTTATAAAAACGTACAAAAAAGTACCGCAGAACACATTTTTATAAAAGGTCTTTTTTATGAAAGGTGTTAAGACCATTTTTGATAGTGTAATACTGGCCTAGGACGGACAGTTCGCGTGAGTAGAATTTTGGGATGGACGAGATACGTTCTAATCACATTTCCGTGCGGCTCAGTACGAGACGCATGACGATGAATAATACGGGCCGGTTTAAGGCCCTAGCGACACAACTTGCCGCTTGAGCCGAAAAGGGGAGAGCGGCACCGGAGGCGCCATAACTGTAGGATCTCCGTCAAGGTCGCGTCACATAATAATAGTGTCCGCTTGGGGGGCGCAAAGCTGAGAAGTGCGTCCTAGTGCAGGATTCGTGTACAGAGTGTCCTGCAATTAGTTGCGAAAACTGGCAAGGTTGCAAGTGTATTGGAGGATAGAGGCAAAGGAAAACACCAAATAAGTCGTTTATGTTACGTAACCAGGCCCGCGCACAAGACTTGTCCGTTATACTGTGATGGCTTGTACAGCACAAATAAACGTTAACTTGCAATACACTGATCAGTCAGAACATTATGATCACCGACCTGTCTGTATAAACCGCTCCAGCCGCTAGCAACGTCACCTGGCAAGAAATGACTGTTACACCCAAGTACGTTGCATGTAGCTTCAGTGAGCGTGCTGTCCGTGTGTAGAACACGGAAGACGCCAGATCTAAATTAGTTTGATCGATGGCGGATTGTGATTGACAAATTGTCAACGGCTTTCGACAACTTTTCAGTTGTTAGAGGAGTGCTGTGGTGTCCCCAACACGTGGTGAAACTAAGGTGAAACCACGTCCAGACGCCGTGGGGTTGGCCGGCTACCCCTAATTACAGATGTGAACCGTCCGTCGTAAGTTGGGCAGGCTGGTCAAACAGAACAGGCGGCGAACTGTGGCGGAACTAACATCAGACTTCAGTGCTGGGCAGAGTAAAAGTGCGTCTGGACTCTCTTTGCACCGAACACACCTAACGATGGGCCTCAGCAGCTGCTGACCCATGCATGTCCCAATGTTAACACCACATCTGCAACTACGGACTGAGATGAGCACGTTGGCGCAGTAGCAGAGCATTGCATGGTCTGATGAAGACCGATGCCGCCTTCATCATGTTGACAGGAGGGCGCGAATCCGTCGTCTTCCAGGGGAACATCTCTTGACACCTGCGCTGCGGGACAGAGACAAGCTGTCATCGGCTCTGCTATGCTCTGGGGAACAATCACGCGGGGGTCCATCTGTCCAGCGGAGCTCGTGCAAGGCACCATGACGGCCAAGGAGATCGTACACTGGTTGCAGACCGCTTCCGTCCATTCATGACGATCATGTTTTCCGACGGCACTGCATTTTTCAACAAGATGTCACATGGCCGGAGTACGATGAAATGCATCAAAGAGCACAGTGGCGAGTCCATTTGATGAACGGATACCTTTAATGCGATTCTGTCTTTTAATTATTCGGGAGTTGACCGTCTGGTTTTAAACTTTCTTTCCTTTTTCGTTTAATTTGATTGGGAAACCGTTGAGATTGAACTTACCATATACATGGATGGACATGAGACATGAAAGGTTGCAATAAATTTTTCATCTGTGATTATTCCTTTTCGTATGAAATATTCTGTTGCAGATTAATAAAAATGAATTTCTTTGAATATTTCAAAATAATTATTCAAGTTTTACTTTTATTCAAGTACTGAAGCTGTTTGTGTAAGAATGAAAATATTATTGTCCATCGAACTTAGCAAACATTTTCACGTTGCAGTGGATTTTTGTTTAACTGGATATACCCCGACTAGCTTGGAAGCATAATACTATCTCTACCATATGAAAATGTTTTCCTTTTTTATATTGCTAAGTTCTCATGAAAATTATCCACTTTTAAATACACTTTACGATATGTTCAGAACGTATCACTTTTTTGAATGAAAATTTACAAAAGCTGCGTCTTGTATCCACCTGCGAATGCACAAGACAAAATCTACTATCTCCTTTTATTCTGCGGCTGGAATGCTGTGGAAAGAAACACTTTATCATTTTCGTTCATCTCTACCTGTACCCTTTTTAGGATGTGGTCGTTATAACGATCGTATATTTAAATCTGCCGCTGCTGCAGACTGCTCGCTCGCGGCGCAGCTCCGCACCGCCAGCGATATCCAATAAAATGCTGAAACTTCTTGAATAATGTCCGGTGCGAACTTTGCAGTAATTGTGACAAACAGGTTTTACTAGATAAATATACTTTAAGAGAAACGATTAAAATCTTTACACACCTTTTACAATCCCAGCTACAAATGGCGTCGATCGTTGACAAATAACTACGTAAGAGCCTAATGCAACGTCACAGGTTCCTCTCCCCATTCAGTCCGTGCAGAAGACAAGCGATTCTATTACAATATATTGCCTATTTATATCTTAACTAATTCTTGTACAGTCTTTGTCATTTTGATTGCATATCGTTTCTTCTGTAGCGGTTTTCACATCCTCGGCCACAGATAGTATTTCACACTCTTTGAATAACCATTTATAACAGCAAAATTTATAATTATATTTTACCTCACAAAATTGAGTCCATTTGAAATTCAATTAACAGAAATACATATAAATTATATGTTACAGTGAGCATTATACATCGAAATGTTCTTTTGACTTTGGATGCGTGCTGCCAGAGAACGTTACATACCCCATCTCGCCAGATCTGAACCTGATCGAACACAGTCGGGTTGCGATTCAATGTGGCATCAGAGTTCATTGCCTCCCCCCCCCCTTCCCCCTCGTGGACTTTACGGGGATTAGGTGTGCGCAGATATGGTGCCAACTCCCCCCAGCCACCTACCATGGCCTCCTTGCTTCCACGACACGATGCGTCGCCGCAGTTCCCTTGCTAAAGGTGGACATACTGGCTATTAGGCAGGTGGTAACAGTATTCTGGCTAATCGGTGAAAGTGACTCTGTTACAGGTGCAAAGCAAACTTGAAGTTTGGTGTTGTACACCTGCGGCGAGACACGCTCGCAGTCAGATTTCCGCGCTCCGTTGCAGGACTGGTGGAACGCGCGGTCGCACGCGGCGTACTACCGCACGTGGAACGTGATCGTGCACGACTGGCTGTACGAGCACGTGTACCGCGACGTGAGCCGCCTGCTGGGGCCCGGCCGGCGCACCCAGCCGCTGCTCGCCGTCTTCCTGCTGTCCGCCGCCGTCCACGAGTACATCGTCACCTACACGTTCGGCTTCTTCTACCCCACGCTCTTTGTTGCGTTCGGCATCTGTTCAGGTGCGTGCTATCTCTTAATGCTGTACGGGTTCAAAGTTCCAGAACAAATTTAACTATAACGTGCAACGAAATTTAAGGGCCAATTTTCTGAAATACCGCCAGTTTCTTTCGTTGCACCAGAGACATCCGAAATATGGCTTGAACGTGCCTACAACGTTCCTCTGTAGTAGAGCAAAATCATGGCTTCTTGTGACGTCACCCTAGACCTCCGCGACGCTTCAAACAGCAAGGTCTCACATGTGCAAGGAAAATTAGGTAAAAGCTTAGAAGTACATGTGAGGTGTAAACTGGGCGAATGACTTCACACTGTCACATTTCAGCAAAATTCTTCCCACCGCCACAGTGCACGTGTCATGCGATGGGAATTGCGTCACACTTCCCCTTATCCACATCTCACCTCTTCCCTTGCTGCTTCTGCGACAGGGGTTGGTAGCGCGACGCCCAGCGTCAAAATCGAGCAGTTCTCTTACGTGTGGACGACGAAAAGGTTTCAAACACTTCGTTGCTCAGAACTGACACTAAAACGCCTCAATATCAACGTCATAAAGGGCGTGAATGAAATAACTCCTTCCCTTGGGGATATTTCGCTATCGAAAAAGATTGTTTGGTATGGGATTTGCACCAGGACGACGTTCTGGACAACATTTGTTGCAGCTGATCTCCCCATACGATTCAACCCTTCCCTAAGGACATCACGGGGCTGCAACCCCACTCAACGTGGTTCCGTCTCTTAGGAGTGAAGCATGACCACAGTTTTTTTTCCCTCTGGTGTACAGAATCAAACCGCTAGGGATCGCTCAAAAGCATTCGACGAAATCTGAACGCGATCCGAAACAAAAACTGTGTGTGCCTACTTTTCCATACCTTCTTTTTTCGCACTCTCCTGTGGCTTATGCACGGGAGGGAGGGAGGGGCGAGGGGTGAGCTATAAAGGAAGGTCTGACAATTTCCCCATGGGTTGACACGTCCATGGTCTCATTCGGGCATTGTAGTTGTGTACGACTTAGTAAAAAAAATGGTAAGCGAGAGGTGGGCTACAATGTGTTGTGACAACTGTCTTCATAGGAAAGCTAGAAAGGAACAGATGATTTACGAAAAAGATAACACAATAAACAGATGATTTACTTAACCGGCATTTCTCAAAGCCTACGAAGACTCACTATAAACAATGCAGCAAGGAGTAGTCCAGCTCTAGCTCTCAATATTAACAAGGAAGATGCTTTCTGAACTAAGTCACGAATGATGGTGTCGGAGCCACGACTGGGTGGCATCCGTGTAGTGTCACATAGGCTCCAAATGCAGGTGGTTGTCTGGCCGCCACCGGCCACCCTATGTAGCGGTGACAGAGGGCGCTCACCATCCAGAGCTGCTGTAGGCGTGGCACAGTGGGCGTGCATCATTGGGTCCGCCGTGTCCTGTACGACTGCTATCGGGGTCTGATGGAGACTTCCAATTCCGTTACCAAATTTGACGTCCATGGGATGGTATCGATAAGTAATGTCACAACTGCGAAATTTGTTGTCGGTGTGGTGTCATTAACACTACTTAAACCTTATATGTACTTCCAAGCTCTGGCCATTTTTTATTTTTTTCATATGTCGACATCTTGCTGTTTGAAGAGTACCTGAGCATGAGGTTGACATTGCAGGGCGCCACGCTTTCGTACCATTACAGAGGACGACTACTGGCATGTTAGAGCCATATTACTAGTCCCTGTGTTGCAATGGGAGGAATTGACACGGTTGCAAAAAAAATAGTGCTTTAATGTTGTTGAGTAGTATATAAAAGAAAAACACAGTGTTGTCGTTCTGCAGTATTTATTTTGTTAACCGGTTTTCGTATTACAGTGCTACCGTCATACTTCAAATACATATCGTCGTCAAAGAGAACACTAAATTCGTGAAAAATACTGAAAAAGATTTTACACATTGAGAGTGAGGTACGAGTACAGACTGAAAGTCCTCTTTGACGGTGCAGTGATACTAAGGTGATACAGAAACGGAGGTAAAGATGGAACTGACAATTGCAACAACAGGATAAGTGGAGCACATACACATTTGCAACAAAATAAGTACAGGTATAGACTGAAATACTGTGGGAAGCACGGGGAAAATGTGAGGATTTAGTGAGTTTAGAAGGGGGGGAAGTACTGGGCCTGTGTGGCCACATACTATTAAATCAGTTGTGTGTGCCAGACATTTGTTGGTCACCTGAACTTGATCTGTTTTAAGTTTTTTGCCTTTGTTTCCTAAGTTGAGGACATGATACTACGGCTTGTATCTGTGGCCCACATGGAGATGCTCAGCAAATCTGAGGTCATAATTCTGCAACCTCCATCTGCGTTCGTCTTCAGCCAATCTAATAGCTATAATTGTGCCTGGTTGACCAATATAACACAACTAGGGCAGAAATTTTGCATACTTCGCTGTTGGCTAATAATTGGATGTTAACTTTAATGCTGAAACTACACTGTGCTGTGGTGGTTCCCACATAGTAGAAAATCCTATAGTTTAGACTTCAGTGTTTTGGCTACATTGTCTGATGCTTCGCTAGACATAGAATTGTACACCACTTGCTACAAACATTGGAGAAACAACAGAGGGAAGGTATAGGAGGATTGTGTCAGTCAGGACATGGTTACAGCCATTTGTGGAGGCAATAAATTTTATTGTTTAAGTCTTTAAAATCTTATTTTTATGTATGAATAGATAACAACTCTTGCACACTTTAGTGGAAACCTGAAACTTGGTGTGTTACTAGTATTATTGTGCCTATAGCTGTAATTTATATGAAGTCCGAAACAATGTGATTGCAGACTGATACCAATAGTCACAGCAGCCAATAGATTTCTGAACTGAATGTTTCTAGGTTGGCTGTTTGTTATCCAAAATTGTGGTGAGCTGTCTTGTAGTGCCTATCAACATAAACAGTAAATGATTTTTACCTATGTGAAGCTGCATTTACTATTTCAAATCTACGACTATTTATTCAAGAAATGTGGGAATTGTGCATGAATATCTCATCTAAAAGTGGACTAAGAAGGAACTGAATAGCTAAGCCAGTTTCCACATAGTCGCTTCAATCACGTGAGCCAAGTACGTGTAACTACCAAGTCTGAAGCCATCCATTTCGACAGGCTTCCCGTTAGATCTGTAGATAAACTCACTCCACTACTGGTATATTGGAATAAAATTGGAGATATCAAATGGTACTGATTTAGCAGTGTGTGAGATAGGTCTTTTATTCTGTTTAGAAGGCGCGCTGATTTCGAAATACTAGGATTTCGATGATTCTTAATTTTTAAGTAGCGTAAATAGTGTCCAATTTACAGCTGGACAGGTGGGTTAATTTTGATAAGGTAGTTGTGCAGCTTATAGAATCTGGGAGGCATGGAGTTCATGTTAACACTGTGGAACACAAATAACATTGTTCTTTCCATTTACAATTACGAAGTTTCTCTACCAAAAATACAGAAGAATCAATTAATATGGAAAGATTTAAAATTATTACAAATTTTTTGGGCCTTACGGTCTCAGCCGCCTTGCCATGGTTCACGCGGCTCCCCCTATTGGAGGTTAGTCCTCCCGTGGGCATGGGTATGTGTAAAATGTTAGATTAAGCAGTGTGTAAGCCTCGGGACCGATTACCTCAGCAGTTTGGTCCCATTGAAACTTACTAACACCACATTTTTTGTTCCTGGTTACATTGATAGTAACCTTGGTTCGGAATATTAGCCCATTACATGTAAAGTTAACAAGACACGTTACTATTCAAATCCTTATAGTGCACTGGTAGTTTTGGAATGGAAGTGAATGGTGTAGAACAGGTACCAGGTGGTTCAATTATCCTCCATCACTGATGTAGCTCATGACGGTGAAGTGGTGGGCACGAGCCAGTTGGTTGTATGGACTCAGTAAGGTGAGCTGAAACAGAGTAAAAAATGGCAGAAAGCAGCTGTGGTATTGGGAAGTACCAATGAGCAAGTTTTCACATTTGTTCTTGTACCAATGTGGACTATCCAACGAGTATTACACGAATGATACACCACTTGCAGCCGTGTACCACGGTGTAAGAAGATTGGCCGTAAAATTTAATAATTCTAGTCGACAGGGACTAGGGAACAGTTGGGTGAAGCAATCAACATGATAGCAATCTGAGATCTGTACAGCTCCTAATTACTTCAGATGAATATGGCCTACTTGGAAAAACTTGCACGCACTTCCTCACCAAACTGACGCAATACAGTGAGCAGCCAGAACACTATGACTGCCAACAGCCAGTATGTCCACTTTTGGCACAGATAACAGCATTGTTGCACGGAAGTAGGCCGCCTTAGTAGGCCGCCTTAGTAGGCCGCCTTAGTAGGCCGCCTTAGTAGGCCGCCTTAGTAGGCCGCCTTAGTAGGCCGCCTTAGTAGGCCGCCTTAGTAGGCCGCCTTAGTAGGCCGCCTTAGTAGGCCGCCTTAGTAGGCCGCCTTAGTAGGCCGCCTTAGTAGGCCGCTGGTACAACATCTGCACACTCACACACATCACCTAATTCCCATACGTTCTGGGGGGAGAGTGATGAGCTCTAACAACACACTCACACCCCGCACGTGGTAGATATCGTTCGGATCTGGAGAGTTGCGGGGCCAGTGTATCAACTGGTATTATCCACTCTGCCCCTCAGACCACCCCTTCACAGACTTGGTTTCATGACATGACGCATTCTTGTTGGTAAATACCACTGCCGTCGAGAAACATGATCGTCATGAAAGGGTGAACATGGTCTGTGATCAGACCTGGATACTCCTTGGCACCCATGATGCCATGCACGAGCTCCATTGGACTCATGGACGCCCATGTGAATGTTACCTGTATAACCCTATCGCTACTATTGTAATTCAGTATACTCTTACCTAAATAACAGAAACCCTGTTTCTATGTTGCCACGTATAACCCTGTCACTAAAATTTAGTTTAGTTCCCATATAAAGTACCCTATTGGAGGATAGTCCTATTTATAAGAAAAGCTAATCAATAGTGTTACCCTTTTTACAGGATTTGACCTATGTCGTGTCTAATGGATATGTAAATCAAACTATTCACTTCTTTTCCTAAGATGTTACCCAGCAGTTAGAAACGCAATATGAATAATACATACATCAGAAAAAGTATTGCATCACCCCGTTTCTCAGAATTGCTGAAGATAGATGTTGACTGTGGATATTGTACCACACAAACAGTCCCTTTAACTGTTCAGAGGTCACTAAACCCGCCCAAAGATGTAAACAACCATGCTTGAGCAGCGCCTATGAGACGGAGGGGGTCCGACAGCCAATCGCTAGTCATTCCACCAGGAATGAGGTACACGGCTCGTATTGTCTGTAGTTCAACCATTCCTAGACGGTCAATACCGTGGTTGCGATCGTGTCTCCATTGTTACTTTGTGCCAGGAGGGGCTCTCAACAAGGGAACTGTCCACGCGTCTCGGAGTGAACCAAAGCGATGTTGTTCGGACATGGAGGAGATACAGAGATACAGAGAGACAGGAACTGTCAATGACATGCTTCGCTCAGGCCGCCAAAGGGCTACTACTGCAGTGGAAGACCGCTACCTGCGGATTATGGCTCTGAGAAACCCTGACAACAACGCCACCATGTTGAATAATGCTTTTCGTGCAGCCACAGGACGTCGTGTTAAGACTCGAAGTGCGCGTAATAGGCTGCATGATGCGCAACTTCACTCCCGACGTCCATGGCGAAGTCCACCTTTGCAAGCACGATACCATGCACCGCGGTACAGATGGGCCCAACAACATGCCGAATGGACCGCTCAGCATTGGCATCACGTTCTCTTCACCGATGAGTGTTGCCTATGCCTTCAACCAGACAATCGTCGGAGACGTATTTGGAGGCAACCCGTCAGGCTGAACACCTTAGACACACTGTCCTGCGAGTGCATCAAGGTAGGCGCCGTAACGGCTGTACGATACGTGAATACCATCCTCCGAACGATAGTGCAATCATATCGGCAGCATGTTGGCGAGGCATTCGTCTTCATGGGGGACAATTCACGTCCACATCTTGCACAACTTGTGAATGACTTCCTTCAGGATAATGACATCGCTCGAGTGGCCAGCATGTTCTCCAGACATCAATCCTATCGCACATGCCTGGGATAGATTGAAAAGGGCTATTAATGGACGACGTGACCCACCAACCACTCTGAGAGATCTACGCCGAATCGCCGTCGAGGAGTGGGACAATCTGTACCAACAGTGCTTTGATAAAATTGTAGATAGTATGCCACGACCAATACAGGCATGCACCAGTGCAAGAGGACGTGGTACTAGGTGTTACAGGTCCAGAAATCTGGACCACCACCTTTTAAGGTCTCGCTATATGGTGGTATAACATGCAATGTGTGGTTTTCATGTGCAATAAAAAGGGCGGAAATGTTTTTGTTGATCTCTCTTCCAATTTTCTGTACAGTTTTCGGAACTCTCGGAACCGATGTGATGCAAAACTTTTTTGATGTATTATACTGAGGCTATGACAACTCAGTTTCAAGTTCATTTAGTGGTTTAAAACATATTCTAATCGTCACCAGCCTATCCAGGCAATGAAACACTGAAGTTTTGGAAAATCAGAAGTATGAATTTTGCCTACTTTCTTGCTATTGTTTAAATTTCTTCTTCAAATAAACATTACTGCACGTAGATAATGTTGGTGCTGACCCTAGAGTTTCTTTTTGACTACTACACCATTGTACATCACGTTTTAAAAGTGAAAAAAACCCAGTAGATAAGTTCAAGGAAGCTAAAAAAAATTTTGGCCAGGGGACCTTCAGAAAAGCACTTCCCATAACCCAAAAAAACTTAGATACTAAAGCACATTCTTTTTGTACTGAACATTTCACTTCACGAAAACCTTTCTTACTGGAATTTACTTTCAAAAGCTGTTGTTCTTTGAACTAACTCTGTATAGCCATTGAACACTCTCTAGGAACTTGGGTACAGTCTGATTGAAGTTTATGTAAGCGGACTTCTACTGTAACGCTTTGCAATAGTTAACAAAACACAAAAACAATTTAAATGGTGCCTCATCATATTAACGTGGCAGTTCGTAAGTCGGATGAATGAAACACCAGGAAGGACCCTACATAGGTGTGTGATTAGGATGAAATAACAGGGTGAACCAGTTTCTTTAAAGCTCAAGAATGATTATTAAAACATACTTTAATTCAATGGTTCACGCTGTACAAAAGTAAAATACAAATAATTCTTACCTGGTGGCTGTAGGCTGGAGTGTGGCGAACAATTACGACGGCTACATTACCCACAGTACGACCTGCAAGTATCTTTCTGTATGGGCTCAATTTATCTTCTTGGCGTCGTCTAATTTTACTTACAGTAGCCCAACAACTCGCAGCTATGCCGTCTTCATCCTAAGCAATTTTGTGCAAATTCGCAGGGAAAGTTTCTTCTGTTCCACAAGGGTGTTGCCTCAATGACGGCTCCCTACAGACTGTGTGACTTACTTCCCACACTTGCTCTAGGTAGTGCGCCAGTTCGTCGTTGCCACCTTTTCCACTCCCCAGAGCCACTTTCGTTTGAAACAAAAGCATACCGGCTTTTGTATAACACCTAATTTTTATATTGTTCCTAAGTGTGACCATTTCTTAAATTGTCAAATTTACATGAGCAATTTATGCACACAAATATTTTTAAATATAAAATGTCATCAGAAAATTAAACATAATAAAAAGTTTACATAGTATTTTACGTACATTACTCTCATACAATGCAAAGAATTTCAAACTTAAGTACATCACGCTGTACTTCATATATACAGAAAATATAGTGCCAATATGCGAGAATTTAAAGCAAACAATACAAAATTTCAATGAACCATAAACAAATAGTCATACCGGAAGCATAATTGAGCCGCCGCCATCTTGTCTCCATCCCACAGTACAAGTGTCAAGGAACTGTTACCCTGGTAGATGACTGATGACGGATTCGCGTCCTCCCATCGACGTGATGGTATCGGTATCGGAATTCATCAGACCATGCAACGCTCTGCCACTGCACCAACGTCCAGTGCTGATGGTCACATACCCATCTGAGTCATAGTTGCAAATGTTGTAGTGTTAAAATCGGCAGATATGAGTCGTTGCCTGCGGAGGCCCATCATTAGGAGTGTGTTTAGTGCACTATGCATTCAGATGCACTTGTACTCTGCCCAGCATTAAAGTCTGTGCCCTGTTTTAGCGGTCTACCCTGTCTATGACGTCAGACATCTGTAATGGGGGGGGGGGGGGGGAGGGTGCCCAACGCTAAAATATCTGGATGTGGTTGCGCCTCGGTGTCGTGCAGTTTTCTAAAGGCTCATGCCTAGCCTCAGGGCCATCACAATCTGCCCTGGGTCAAACTTGCCTGTTTTACACATATGCAACTACTCATTGATACTACATGCGCTGCGCATGTGTCCGACAAACAGTCGCTCTTCACCAGATGACGGTGCTGCTATTGCCTTGCACGGGTTTCTATCGAAAGGTCGGTGGTCATAGTGTTCTGGTTCAGCAGTGTATAAAGTCTAGAAACTTCCTAACACAGTATTAGCCCGATGTGCCGGCCGGAGTGGCCGTGCGGTTCTAGGCGCTTCAGTCTGGAACCGAGCAACCGCTACGGTAGCAGGTTCGAATCCTGCCTCGGGCATGGTTGTGTGTGATGCCCTTAAGTTAGTTAGGTTTAAGTGATTCTAAGTTCTAGGGGACTGATGACCTCAGAAGTTAAGTCGCATAGTGCTCAGAGCTATTTGAACCATTAGCCCGATGTCTCCTGTGGGCGACTTATTCTCTTTTCCAGTCTACTTACTCTCTACACTTACCTTGCAGCCTAATGAGCGTTTAACACTGAGAACTTGCGGAGAACTGTCGCGCTAGAATGGCTTTGGTCGTGTGCCGCAGTGGGTCTGGTGTTCGTGACGCACGACCAGCTGAGGGGCGGCAACGTGATGCTGTGGCTGCAGCTGATGGTGGGCACCGGGCTGCTGGTCAGCGCCCACCTCATGGAGTGGGAGGCCCGACGGCGCTGCCCTCCCGCCGTCGTGAGTACCCTCAGCTACATGGCACATACTGTGACACACTTGCATATTAATGTTCATGTTTGTTAAATGTCAGCTTCACCGTCTATCTGCGCAAGACATAGTTCCTACGTATGATATGACTGCCAAATGAACTGTTGGCGCAAGCGTTTGCAACGTGCAAGATCCTTTATCATTTAGCTACAATATAGGTCAGCAACTGGAAGCAGTTAATTCCATACATTATCTGGGAGTAGGCACTAGGAGTGATCTAAAATGGAATGACCATATAAAATTAATCGTCGGCAAAGCAGGTGCCAGACTGAGATTTATTGGAAGAATCCTAAGGCATCGCAGTCCGAAAACGAAGTAGGTTACAGTACACTTGTTCGCCCACTGCTTGAATACTGCTCACCGGTGTGGGATCCGTACTAGATAGGGTTGATAGAAGAGAGAGAGAAGATACAAAGGAGAGCAGCGTGCTTCGTTACAGGATCATTTAGTAATCGAGAAAGAGTTACGGAGATGACCGACTCCAGTGGAAGAGTCTGCAAGAGAGATGCTCAGTAGCTCGGTACGGGCTTTTGTTGAAGTTTCGAGAACATACCTTCACCGAGGAGTCAAGCAGCATATTGCTCCCTCCTATGTATATCTCGCGAAGAGACCAAGAGGATAAAATCAGAGATTAGAGCCCACGCAGAGGCGTACAGACAATCTTTCTTTCCACGAACAATACGAGACTGGAGTAGAACGGAGAACCGATAGAGGTATTCAAGGTACCCACCGCCACACAACGTCAGGTGGCTTGCGGAGTATAGATGTAGATGTAGCACCTTTTCCCAAGCACTGAATTCCGCAGGCTTTCTATTCAGACATCATATATCTTCTACATGTGAAGCAGTTTCTTCCTGAGAGTGCGAAAGATGTGCTATTCCATTTGCAGTTTGGTGGAGAGCTATGGATGGTTGCCTCATTCATTTCTTGTTGATCCTTTGTGGAAAAATGAAGAAATAAACGAAGACCCACAGTTTTATGAGTTAAATAATGAAACACTGTAACAGTTGCTTATGTTTTCATGCTTAGCGCAATGCGTAACCAGAATTTCTCTTTTAGAGTGATTCTACATACATTAATACATTTGGTGACGTCTGAGTTTTGATTTCCTACCTCTCTTGTATTGTAGATTTTTGTAAAGTTACACTGCAACACAGAAATTGGACAAAATGAATACTGCTAGCTGCTGCATAACAGAGACTGCCAGGAATTTTCAATTTAGATACACTGAACGCATCACCTGTTACATAACGAATTTGCAGAATCAGCAATAGCAAAACCCACAAACGCAGGAACCCATTGGGAAACAGAGATGGTACTCTGCGTCCAAAAATCACGTACAGTACATTAAATGGATGAGCTTGAGATTTTTGTAAACAAAAAAAAAGGAAGGAGAAAAATTATCAAAGACTAACTAGGTAGTGAGCCACTTGGCCATCTTCAGTTTTTTCCTGTATGTGATAACAGTAGAAATTTTCATATATATGTATATTTCCACGTACATGGAAAAATATAACTGGTAATTCAGTACTCAATAGTGCTAAAAACATATCGGTGACATTTTAATATTTATAATCTAATCCAAAAACACTGTAATACCATTGTGTACAAACTCTTTGTGAAACCAAACTGTCATATCTCTATAGCATGTTTAGATTACAAAAAACAGTGTGATACTAATGTCCGTGACATGATTTGCAATGGAGGAGGCACAATACCTATAACTAGACAAACAAAAATACCGTATCTAACATTAGAGTATAAAAACACTGCAGGATCCAGTTCGTCCGACTTTTCCAATTGCAGTATAGCCTCAGAGAAACATCTAGAGTCAAAGGAGAAAATCACACTTGCAAACCTCATCAAAAATATTCATGTAAACAAATGGACTTGAATGTGAGAATAAATTCTCGAAACGTACTGTGCTAAGCATGAAAAAATAACAGGTGCAGTTTTTCATAATTTAAATCATAAATGACGCAGCTGCAGGCTTTCCTAAAACGTCGATTATCATGAGCGAAATTGACATTCGTTCTGAGATAGAAATTATTTTCACTTTGTTTGGCGGCGCCAAATTTTAATATACAAATCTAAAGAAAAGTAGTCCACTTTTCTTATCTTCATTCTCTTATGCTGTATGGCATATTTTGGGGTAACTCTTCCCAATCTCAAAGGATATTTTTAGCTCAGAAACGAGCAGTTCAGGTGATCAGTGGTGTAAGTTCGAGAACCTCTTGTCAACCCCTTGTTCACTAGTGTGGGTATTCTGACATTGGCCTCTCAATATACATAGTCTTTAATGTCGTTTCTTGTTTACAATATCAGCTTATTCCCAAGAATTAGCAGATTTCACTCAGTTAATGCTAGGCAGAAATCCAATATGCATTTGGATTGCACTTCTTTGACTCATGTGGAGAAAAGTGTGCAGTATACAGCTGCATCCACTTTCAGTAAACTACCACAAGAACTCAAAAATCTCAGCAGTAATCCACACGCTTTCAAATCTAAACTGAAGACTTTCCTCAATGATCACTCCTTCTATACTGTCGAGCTGATCCTCGAAAAATTAAACTGATTCCTATGTTACATTGTTGATTGCGTTTACTTAAACGTATGGCTTGTCTTTCTTTGGGCTCATTAACATTTTATCTTTTATTACTTTTATGTTGTAATTTCATGTATTGACAAATTCCATGACCTTGGAGATTCTCCTGTTTGGTCCTACGGAACTCGACTTGTAAATAAAAAAAAATAGATTGCACCACACTGGTTCGCCGTCGTCATCATAAGCCAATTTACTTGATGTGGCTTCTTTGAGTCGGCGTGCAGCATAGGTCCCCAATAGGTTCCTCCGCTTCTGCCGATCTTGAGCTTCCCGTTCCCAGTCCAGGTCAGCTGTCTTCCTCAAGTCTCTGTACTGTCTGTCCAGCGGGCTTCCCTTCAGTCTTCATCGGTTAACTGGGAGCCACTCCAATACTTATAAGGGGAACCATAGGTTATTTCATCTCTTTCTCAGAACCCGGCTTCACTTCGTTTTCCTATTCAGTTTAGACATTGTGATTTCTAGAACTGATGGAAATAGTTTCGGGATAATCACCTTATTTTACACACTTTTGAATAGAAACATCATTGGTTTCTTCAACTCATTTTTCTTGTGTTACAGCCTCAAACACAACTGGTTGATTAATCGAATCGAATGCCTTTTCAAGACAAAGAGCTAGATGGGACTCACTTGTACTGTTGTTTCACCTAGAGTGAGTATACGGCCAATTGCACTTAATCCTGTGCGGAAATCGGCTTGCACTGTTGGCTGAGCATGTCAAGTGCAGTGCTAAATCTGGAGTTAGAATTCTAATTTAAAAAATGTAGTGTGTGGACAGAAGGCTGACAGAGTAATAGTTCTTTGTATCTTGTTATTACCTTCCTTACGTATCGGGCTTATTTTGGCTTCACTCAAATCTCTTGGGAATGTACCATTGTACAAACAACTCGAAAATATTTTAGCTAAATGCTTCCTAGATTGCTAATCCATTAGCTTTAAAGTATCGGCTGAGATGTCATCACTGGTCACTGCCTGGAGTAGTTCTTTTTCTCATCTCCTCTATTAATTATATTCGAACTTCATCAAATAAAACTATTTGGATAATTTTACTTGTAGTACTATCATCGCTCTTGTATCCTCAACGTTCTATCTCAAAACGTTAATTTTCTTTTTCACGCACTCTCATGTCATTCGTTGTCGTCCCTGCCCCTGCTAAAGTTCGACTCACTCTCTGTTTTCTCTTCAATGATAACACTTTGGCGTCCACTTCTGCCAGCTACATCCACCTACGTCACGCGCCTTGCTTTAGTGGGGGTTGTCATAGGGTAAGGTTCACCATTAGTTTGCCAGGTTGTGTGTTTCATTGCGATCCTTCTCAAGCCAGTTTAAAGAAACTACATGATTCAAAAAATCCGCTTCCATCATAAGTCTAATAGTTTGCAATTTAAAGTAGGAATCGCTAGCTTTCCATCTCTATTTTTTTTCTTCTTGGGGTGAATATTACGTTAAATATTGATACGTATGAAATGTAGTTAACATATTGAATTATTGTGTAATCTTGAGAGGAAAGCTACATCTATCTCCAAATTCAAGAAAATGGATTACATGTAGTTCAGCTCGTATTTAGAGAATGTAATGCTCATAACGTGCCTCACATTTCATAAAATGTTTGATTACCTAATGAGGTTTTGGCACGTGATAGCCTGCAAACAATTATTTTGCCATATGTTTAATATGAAAAACTTTATCTCAACATGTGAGAAGCTACACAGTTTTTCTATATAATAAAGTAATTTTTAAGGGTCATAGATACTTGATGTAGTTGAAATTGAGTGGAATCTTGAAAGTGCGTTATTCAAGGAGCAACTGGGGGCAAGGGAAGTCACTAGTTCATGAAAAAGCACGTTTTTGTAAAAAAAAAGTTCAAATTGTAAAACCCACAATAATTCTCGTAAAAAAACTGTCAGTAACCCTTACAATTTACATAATTGTCTAGAAAAAACGGTCAGTATCCCATACGTTGTGGTAGGTAAACCAGTCTCACTTACTAACCATACAGCGAAGTACATTTCCTCTTTGCGTGATATGATGGTAGAAAACGCGTTTCAAAATCTCAAACCATTTATGAGATATGTCACGAATATTTCATTCTGGCTTTACCGTCTGCACGCACGAGTTTGAGTACACTAAATGCACTCCATTTTCATGAAACTGAAGATAGCTACATCTCCTCAAAATATTATATAATTATTCAATATGGTAACTGTATTTCATGTGCAGCAATGACCTAACATGCATAAAACACTCTCTTAGTGACTTATTTTTCATTGCCGTCACTGGACAGGCGACTTCAAAGTAAAATGTCTCCCAGGAATGGTAATACACACAACGAATGTACCAGTGCAGGTTATACACTTACGCTTGATGGCGTAAGGAAGTTTGGGTCTGGCTGTGGGGCATCCTGAAATAGCTCATGGTAAGGCGACTGCTCGAGATAAGAGGGAAATCCGGGTTGAGGGTGTCCTGCTCTGGCAAAAATTTTGGTTGCCATTCCATTATATAGCTGGCGGTTGCTCATATTCGCAACTCCAAATACATTTCATGTAAATAAAACTGGCAAATAGTTAGCACACTTTCAAAATCTTGTTCTTGTGAAATACTAATAGTTCTTTATTCACTCGAAGTAATCAGTACTATCGGCAAGGGGGCGCAGGTTGATTACCTACTTGTATATATCCAGAGGCCTTTTTACACCGTTCCTCAAGAGGCGATTTATCAAAAGGAACCTATGGTGTGTCGTGGGATTGCATTTGTAATTTCCTATTGGAGAGGAGACAGTTCACAGTAACTAATAGAAAGTAATTGAGTAAAACAGAAGTGATATCGAGCGTTCGTAATAGACATAAACGGTTGTGAAGACAATGTGAACAGCCGTCTTAAATTCTTTTCACTTGATGCGGTAATTTAATGTCTTGTAAACTCATCAGAAGATCAAAACCAGTTGCAAAATGATTTTGATAAGAACTGTATGGCGCGAAAATTGGCAGCTGATCCTAAATAATGAAAAGTGTGAAGTTATCAACATGACTGCTGAAAGAACTGCATGAAATTTCGGATATAGTATACATCACACAAATCGAAAGGCTTCCATTTCGACTAAATAACACTGAAAAAGAAACAATTACATAGTAAAGCGAACTAAAGCCTGCGTTTTGTTGCCAAAGTACTAGGGAGAAGGAGTAGGTCTACTAGGGAGACTGCCTACACTAAGCTTGTCCGTCCTCAGCTGGAGTATTGCTGTGCGATATGGGATTCTTACCAGATACTACAGACGTAGTACATCGAAAAAGTCCAAAGGAAGGTATCTTGTTTTGTTATCTTCGCGAACTAGTGGAGACAGTGTCACGGATATGATACACCAGTTGGGAATCGTTAGAACAAAGGCGTTCTTCGCTGCGGCGGTATCTTTGCGCGAAATTTCGAACAGCAGCTTTCTCCTCTGTATGCGGAAATTTTTTGACGTCCACCTTCATATGCTGAAATGATCGTCGTAATACAAGAAGAGAAATCACAGCTCGCACGGAGAGATTTAAGTGTTGGTTTTCCCCGCGTGCTGTTAGAGAGTGGAACTTTGGAGAAACAGTGTGGGTGGTTCGATAAACCCTCCGACAGGCGCTTAAGTGTGAATTGCAGAGTCGTCACACAGATGCAGACACCGATTAGAACTCTTGATAAACCAGCAGGGGTAGCATTGGGAAAACCTTTGAAGGTAAACAACAGCGGGACTACCCCAGAAAACTTGAAGAGCGCCCTGAAGGAAAGCCGTAACACGAACCAACAAGTAAGCTTACGGTGGATACTACTCTGCCTCACATGGGCTGCAAGTACAGGGCGCGGCGTTTAACTCGGTACGAATTTCAGTTTCAATTTGAATTTCCCGCCATACAATAGTACGACCGGAGCTCACGATTGGAGTTTTTCAGCCGTAGGCATCTAATAACACTCAGAACCTCAAAGTGGCCGAGATACTACAGACAAGTGCGGAGTACAACCGAAGAGCCGCGATTATCGAAACTCTTCGCGCTGGGCGTTCGCCCACTGAAATAGTTAGATTTTTCGGGTACCTGCGATCAGTTGTCGGCTATATTGTAGCCATGTATAACGCTTCGGAGAAGCCTGGGGTTCACGTCCTAGGTGTTGTGTCCAGTGAGGGTGATTTCATGTCACCACATTTCTTTGAAGAGGGACAAACTGCCACAAAAGAAGTTTATCTGGAAGTTTCGACGAATGTCGTGAAACCGTGGATGGTAACTGTGGTCTCGGGGAGACAATGTCTTTTAACGGAGCGGTGCACCGGCTAATACGATCCATTTACTCCAAAGCTGGCTTCGGAGTTCTGGTCAAAGAAGTTCTGGCCCCCCCGAATAGCCCAGATTTGAACCCCCTCGACTAGTATCTTCGGAGAGTGGTAGAGTGAGTTACCAATAGACTAGGCACCCTAATGTCGCATCTCTAGGCATCGCTATCCAAGCAACATTCACGAATATGGACAGCGCTGTTTTAAAGAGTGCATGCGATCGCTTCAAGACAAGATTGGAGACGATCACTGCGACTGAAGGGGGTTACATCGAGCAATGTTACTCTTGAAAGATACCACTATTTATATGTAAAAGAATTTTCATTTCTACTTTGTTTTATTAAATTGGCCTTTAAAAAAGTTTTATTTGTCTGGATTTAAGCGTAGAACCCTGTGAGCCTCCGGCAGAAGCTGACAAAACAAAGCGCGCCTTTCACGTGATCGACTGAAGAGTGCAATACTGTTCTTTTGCTTTACTGTGCTTTCACAATAAAACAGCTACATCAAAATGGTAGTGTCCCGAGGTGAATGTAAATACTAATTTACGTATAAATTTAAATGATACGTAATTGTAAATGATTTGTGTAAATTAAGAATGTGCTTTGACGTTTCAGAGGGTACGGTAGGATAGGGAATTAAGCAAACGGTCGATACTTTCGTTATGTCGTTATGAAAAGACCCACAAATTGTCTGTGCGTGCTTTACACCTATTTTCGCCAGCTGCGACATAGTCGCTTATATTAACAGTGATCCAATACTGTCTTTGATCACAGTATCAATTCTTTTGACGATGACCGATTTCAGTCAGTAATGACCATCCTCAGATTTTTTTATACACCATGTCCTAAAGTGATGATATGACGATGCTATTACGGCCGTATCACTTTAGGACACGGTGTAAACAAAGATCTGAGGATGGTCATTACTGACTGAAACCGGTCATCGTCAAAAGAATTCATATTGTGATCAAAGACTGGAATAAAAAACACTTTACACCTATCTTCGCTGTTTACAAGAGCCTGAGAACTATTTCTGCGGTATCGAGAAAGCGATGAAGAACATAACTTACAGTCTAAAAGTTCACATTACTATTTGTGCTCACTGAAAGAAAATGTTCCTAATAGCTATTTACTCAGTGGAATCAGGAACTATGACGGTAAATAAGTTTTGAGTTGTAGCTGATGTACTCTAAAAGTTCACTTTCACAAAATATGTCCTGGTTTTCTATCTAATATACTTACCTGAAACAGCAGTATTACCACTTTAGAGGCGGTCTCTACGAGAAGTTCCAAGTAAAACGGTATATCCCCCTGACTTCTAATTAGCAAAAGTTAACTGCTCGCCTATAATTGGAAAATAATCTCGCATATGCCATGCAATTTTGTCAACATTGCGTGTGGCACTCAAACAGTTACTTCCGTAAAATCTAAGCGATGTAGGACCGTGTTCAATCCTCGTGAGTTCACTTTCTACTTCTTCCAAAACGCATTGAAGTCTGCCCAGCTCTGACGTCGTCCGAGGCAGCACGCACGCAGGCGTTTGACTGGCGCGAACCGATTGATATCTCGTTATGAAGTGTGTCTTCTTAACTGGGTCTCTGGTCATATTTATATACTGGCACGGCTAACCGTCAACCGGAACATCTGCTGTCAACTGCCCTAGACACAGGTAGCAGCATCTAAATGGCCCCTTTCTTGGACACGTATTATTACCTCCGTCGTTTAACAATTTACAATCTTCTTAGTTTCTATGTAAATTAAGTTTGCGTTAGTTACTGAAATTTTTTTAGCTCGACTGCATTTAAACTGTGGCAGCTAGAATTTTTAGAACAGAACTGAAAGAACATGACCTCTGAACTGCCTCTTGAAGATTCCTCCTAGTCATTGTCATTTACAATACAGCCTTGAAACTTGGCACAGTTGTGTTATTGCTTAAATGTATTAGTGTTGTGATTAGGACTTTGTATTACAGGCACAAATGACAATATAACAGGAATAAGGACTTTCTCGTTCCAAATGTTTGTTAGTAAATAACTTTAAAACTAATAGAGGTAGCTTACGATATTACATGGTAATGTTTTCATATGAAACTGAGGCCACATACGAATTTTTTACCTTTCTCAGTCTAATATTTGGTTCCTTAAATTTTTCGTAAAAATGTGCAATTTTGACGAAAATATTGCTCCGATCAAGTTGAGACTTGACTTTTAATTGTGATACACATTTGCATGTTGTGAACAATTTTTAATTTTATAGTTATATTATTCAGTGCCACTTATTTTTTCTTAAAATAATATATCCATCGAAACGTATTCATTTGATCACTCCGAGACGTTAACAGTATTAATGTAAATATGCTGAAGCATGCACTGGCGAAGTTTGAAAAATTTATTTTAATTTTTAATTTCAGTCTTAGGTTATTGTTTAATCATTTGTATGTTAAGCACAGGCGCGTTATGAAAACGTGGCGCTAGTGGTAGCGAAGTGGGTTAAGTCCCGGCACACTCGCTCGACCCTCTACCTCTTTCAGTGACACAGCACTTGTTCCACCTCACGTGCACGACCCACAGCCAGCTGCAAACTTCCACACACACAGCCGTTCCTGGATAAGTCTATATTCGTATGCATTACGTACTTCCCGCACAGGGGAAGACATATCAACTGAAACTCGCTGCCTGATATCGGTGGATGAATACGATACTGCAGTGACTGTGTTCTAAAGAAAAATGACGCAAAGTTCATTCTAATATGCACACATGTCCGAAAGAACGGGGCATCGTATTTTTTTTTACAACACAGGCACTGTAATATCGTATCGATATCTCGCAACCATCTTCTAGGTGGTCTTTCACGTTTTCTTCGCTCAGGTGGTGTCAATTCATAGCGTCTCTTTGGTCATCGGTTATCGTTTGTTGGATGTGCTCATACCGCCGAGCCGAGCGGGATTAGCCGAGCGGCCTAGGGCGCTGCAGTCATGGACTGTGAGGCTGGTCCCAGCGGAGGTTCGAGTCCTCCTTCGGGCATGGGTGTGTGTGTTTGTCCTTAGGCTAATTTAGGTTAAGTAGTGTGTAACCTTAGGGATTGAATACCTTAGCAGTTAAGTCCCATAAGATTTCACACACATTTGAACATTTTTTTGTGCTCATACCAAGTCAATATTTCGCTACATATGGAATCGAGAATGTATTTCCTCAGTTTTTTCATTTCTGACTTACTCGTCTGTAGATGAGACAACTTCTTCAATAAAAACTCACGTTGAGGGACATCAGTTCATTTCTGTTCTTTTTGGTTAGCTCCATATTTCAGGAAAACGATCTACAGCTGACAGAAGGACCTTCGTTTTCATTCTAATTTTGACACTCCACAGCCGACACATGGCCAATTACTCTTTTCCTTGCCAAATTTTGTGATGCCTTGTGTGCCTCTTCTCTAGCCTGTAAAAATGACTCAGGTACTTAAATGTTCAGAGATTTTTAATTTTACATAATCGTATGAGCCGCATTGTCCTTCACTCATTAGCATGCAATCTTTTTTTTTTTTTTCTCAGTCAGTCTGTGTTTAGGGTATTCTCCATACAGTTTCTGTAAATGTAATTGCAGTCGTGTTTGTCTCCTGCTATCAGGACCTGGCCGTCAGCGAAGAGTTAAGCGAACAGTATTTCTTGTCATGCAGGAATTCCCGTTCGCATTATCTTCGCTTCCACTTTGCAAAACGTCTCGCCTAATCACCTTTATCTGAGAACCTTCTTTACGAAGAGGTCTTGGGAATATTAGTTACCTACCATAGTATTGGAACAGACATCTGTCGAATTGCTTCAATATATCTACTGCCGATGCCAAAATATTCAATTGCTAATCACAGCGTACTTAATGATACTGTATCGTATGTCTTCTGCAGATCAATAGAAGTGAAGCAACATTCACATTTATAGCCTCATTTCAATGAGGTGTCAAAATATGCCATTCTTGTATAAGCGTCCAACCTATTTTTGCACCTCAGTTTCTGTTATTTTTGCTTCTATTTGATGCTTTATTGCTTTACCGCACAATCTGGCTGTTGTACTAACAACTTTAATTCGTCTATAGTCTGCAAAAACGAGTTTTGAAATAAGTTACATATTACACAAATGAGAGAATTCATTTTGGGGCTTTAATGCCGATAGAACCAAACCTTGAGTATTTTTGAAGTGCCATGGAAAAGCCCATATGCCTATGCCTAAAACTGCGTTAGGAGTAGAAAAACCTATCAGAAGTTAGGGGAACACCAGTTTTGGTGTAATACTGTATATTGAGGAAAAGTTCCATTCCCAGATCCCTATAATGAAATTACGTTGATAGTAGTAATTAATTTTAAATGACAATTAAGAGATGACAAGAGAGTAATAAACCAAAATAATGAAAATTGTAATAAAATTTCCTAGCTGCTTGAGTTAGTATTTAGTTTTATATTTTTGTCGTATTAAAAGTTTTTTTTATATCAAAGGCTGGAGAGAAAATTTTGAAGTACTGTGTTGCTTAATTCTGGGTAAGGAGCCACTTTAAACTAAACAGGAAGTGTACTTTCAGCAGCACATTCCAGTCCTTATTGTAAGTTGATGACAAAATGTATTAATTTAGGAATATTTTGATACTACATGTAGATATTGTCACCCATCGTCACAAATGTCATTTTGTGAGTTCGTCCCCAAATGCTGCTTGTAATTCGAAATGCATCTTCCAGTAAAGTCTTCTGTGACCGAAGACTTTCACGTTCCACCGAGAGCATTATTGCAAATAATTGTTTCAGGATTCATCTTGGGATTTCTACATTCCCCGATCATGGTTCTGCTTTTCGTCATTGGAGGGCATCTGAACTGTCAAGCACTAACACCATGGCGATGCCTGCTTATTTGATGGATTTGTACTTCAAATTTGTTTGTTTGATTTAATGCAATGATTTTAATAGATAGTTGAAACATCTTTTAGCGTTAGAATAATAAAGAAAATTTACCATATCACTAAAATATGACTAATTTGTCTCTTTTTCGTCTCGGTTCATTGGCTTCATTGTGTCAAGTACTTCGTTGTACCATGTCTCCATCAGGTGCGACGACTCGTCATACCGAGGGATGCATGTGTCACCATGAATCCCAGACACTGTCTCACAAGATGTTTTCATCAGGATGAAAGGGTGTTTATTCGGGAAGCTGCCCAAGTGGAAGAAGCTATCCAGCGATTCTGAATGGCGAAGTTGGACAATAATACTACAGCTACAGCTAGGCTTCAGCAGGAGCTGACTAAACAAGGGAAACTGAATGAAAGAAGTCGCAGCTATTCAGTTGTGAGATTCGACCACTACAGTCTGGTGTATCTTCCAGGTCCGAGGTTCGGGTACACGATCGCATTTATATGTGTACATTGTGTCTACGACCACTGTCTACATCAGCTTTGGTGCTAGAGGTGGACATTACTATAGTCACCTACCAAGGACTTAACCTCCAGCATCAACAGGCAACTGTCTCAGCTGGGAACCCTCTACAGACAACTTGGAGCATTCATATCACCAGATCTCATGCTGGTGCCCACCACCCTAGTGGGATGGACGTTGGAGCATCCTGAGGGACTCTGTCTTCGCTGATCACTGCCCATTGCAGGCATGTGGCTTTGACTTCAGCTTAAGCACACATTAGCACATTTTTGTAGAAAAGTTGTGAAATTTGGTTGACTGTCAGTCTACACTGGAGAATTGAAGAAGGCACTAAAACCTAGCCCTTGGTTGGCATTTCCGAATTACGAAAAAGTTTATCCTGTTCTGTGATGTGAGCAACCAAGTTGTAGGATGCATTCTGAGACAGGAAGACGCTGGCAATGAACACATACAACATATGCATCAAGACAATTACATAAATTGGGACAGCATTACTCGCTTACCTAAGATGTTGAACTTAGTATATGGCAGCATTTAGTTTCATTGTTACCTGCAGAGCAGGAAATTCATAGTTACAACAGACAATCCAGCAGTTAAGTGGCTGTAAGGAGTCTCCAAACAGACTGACTCGATGTGCACTGCTTCAAAATCGAATTCACTAAATTTTAATGTTAAAAACCAGCAGGAATCATGGCAGTTTGGATAGGTTGAGCAGGAAAATTGGGGCCATGAAACAGCTCTGCTGAATCTTGCAGAATGGCAGAAGGTACAGGCCACTAACACAGCCACAATTTGTTATGCACATTGGGCCACCATGTAGAATGACAAAATTTGGGCCCTGCATCATGGTACCTGCAGCAGTGAAAAATGTGTAAAGAGGCCCACAGCTGCTTATTTGAAGGACATTGAGAGAAAAGGTAACTGTATCATAAAACAGCTGAAAGAATTTGGTGGAAGAGGACGTTAACCAGTATATAAAGAACTGTGTCCCATGTACCAACAACAAAAACCACTTCAAAGATCAGTGGAGGTGTCAGCCATTTGAAATGGTAGGGATACACATTTTGAGTCTATTTAACCAGACAATGGAGGTTAACTGACATGCATTAAACATCATAGACCACATTTCAGATTAGGTTATGATGGTTACCGTTTCTAAATCAACAACTGTGTACAGTAGGACAAGAGACGGTAAAAAAACGGATTATTGAAGTCTGCTCCACCTGACACAATAATTCCAGATCAGGGCACCAATTTTGTATCAAGTAAGCAGGCAATTATCTCCTCTGCTGCGAATCCATAAGCTAGGATTGAGTCACTTTCCCCTCAGGTAAACTGGAGAACTGAGTGTAATCATTGCAGTAGTGGTAGAATGTCAAGTGAACAGTTACTGCAGTGACTGGGACCTTTATCAGCCTTATTTAACACCTGCATACAACTCAAGAGTACACTTTAGTGTTGGGCTGTCATCCTATGAGGTGATATATGCCGGGAAGATGTCACCTTTCAAAGTTATTAAACGTAAAATTGGGAAAAAAATGAGAAATCAATAGGACATTTTTCAAAAACGTTGAAGACTGTGTGGAATATGGTGAATGAGGTAAATACTAGAGCCCATGAGTGGCAAGAAAGATGAGACAAGTTGCTGTGAAGTTACTTCTACAGGATTGACCAGTGGATCATGCCAGCAGGTCCCTATTCACTTAAGGTCACAAACGAAAAAACTCCTTACATGCTACCAGGATCCATATAAGGTCACAGAGGTGACAGCACATGTGAATGAGTATTCGCAGTAACCAATCCAAATGTCTATTATCCATGAAGAATGTGTTAAACCTTTCAAGGGTACTCTGCACATGTTAGATCGACTGTAGGTGCTATTCCATACGAAGGCAAAGAGGCAAAGGTAAGAACAGATGGATAGAGACAGAAGTTAATACACAGTATTCACAGGAGGTGCCATGTGCACTCAAATCTTGCCTGTAAGTATAGTGTTTCATGAGGCATGCAAAACTGATTTGTTGTAAAACATGTTTTGGCTACTTAATTGTCCTAGCTCCATGGAGTTCTTACAGTTTGTTAATTTAGGTGATTTATTTTATATTTTCTGATACAGTTTCTCACAACAGGAGTGATTGAAAGTGTAAAATGTAAATCTGATGGCAATACACCTCTTTGCGGAAGGAGTGGTGGATGCACTACAGAATGAACCACTCAAAAAGGTGTGCTGTCCTCCAGGTAGGGTGACGCTATGTTAACCAGGCACCAATGGACACAAAGGTTAACTTGAGACTGTTAGGTAGTAAGTAATGAGGAATGGATTCCAGAGAAAACATGCACTGGATTGCATCTTGAAATTTGAGAAAAAGCAGTATTGGAACGGATCCGAATGGAAAATCAGGGATTTGAGCTCTCATACGAGCAGTTAAGAGTAGTTGGCTCAAGTGACGAATTTAGCACGACACACTTTGCTGTTTGAAAATAGTGCATGGGTAGGTGCAGGTGGGGAATTACTGAAGACAGTATTGGAATGGCAGATATTGATGTTATCAGGGAGTTAAATAGCTGATTGGGACAAGAGCAAGAATTACAGAACAGAAACAAGACAGCTAAGGAGTGCCATACCACACAATTCGGAAATACCGGTACACAGAAAGGTGTGTTGAACAATATCCAGATGGTAAGGGAATTAAACTAATGAATTAACAGGATACATGAAGACAGCCAAGATCCAGACACAATGTAAATCAGGTATGAGAATTCCCATAGCAAGACTTATCCAATATCTAGAGGACACATAGGGAGTGACCAGGCGAGGATTTTGATGCATTGGAATCTTAAACAATGATAAAATGTGAAATAGATCAGGTACTAAATTCTGTGTCAGTTATCAACGGGGCAACTATAATGGATCTGTGTTGGCCAGAAAAACGATTAGATGATTCAGACCTAACCTTCTAAAATAACTTGAAACAAGACCACCAGCTTTCGCTGGATGTGCCTTACAAAACAGTCGTTTTGACGCTGAGTGAATGTTAACAGCGTGTTTGACAGTACCACAGTAAACAGCGCAATATGATTGTGACAAAAGTCTTGGTTTCTGGTACCACTGTGGTTTCAATGTAGCTTTGTGTAACTTACATCTGCTTCAAATTGAAAACTGCCAGAACTGTTGAGCTCCCAGTGCACCACTCGGCAGAGGATTCGACTAAAAAAAAAGTTCAGGACTAAGGTTCAGCGAATGAACCATAGGGTTCATGCAAAGAATTAGAGCAAGAAGACAAAACTTTTTCTTTTATTCCAATTAGTGAAACGTAAGTTACTTCTTCAGGTGTGTAGAAATGTCTGTCTGGAGACCTGATTTCTCCAAAGAGGGAGGAATGAGGTCCCATGACCCTGACAGGTGAGATGAACCACACTCCTGTCGGTCAGCAAATTGCCATCATGCAGAGGGAAGTGAGTGTCAGTAGTAGAGCAAAGTTCATACGAGCACTGTTTGCTAGTGCAGGTTGTCTAAATCGGGGCAGGTATGCACTCAGGGGAAAACCTATTGTTCTCCTTCGACTGATAGGTACTTAACCTATTGTTCTGCTAGAAGGATCCTTCCTTTTGATTGACAGGTCCTTAAACTATTGTCCCTCACCCCCTCTCACTCCACTCATCCCTGGACATCTCCAACCCACGCCAGCCGAAGTGGCCGTGCGGTTAAAGGTGCTGCAGTCTGGAACCGCACGACCGCTACAGTCGCAGGTTCGAATCCTGCCTCGGGCATGGATGTTTGTGATGTCCTTAGGTTAGTTAGGTTGAACTAGTTCTAAGTTCTAGGGGACTAATGACCTCAGAAGTTGAGTCCCACAGTGCTCAGAGCCATTTGAACCAAGCCATCTCCAACCCACCCACCTCCCCCTCACTGTTACACCTGCACTTCTGATATCGATTTGATTAACTATTTAATTAAACCAAACCCCCTCCCCCAGAAAATTGTGGGAAGTTCACATTCCAGCAGGGCAACGCAACACACCACGGCTACATCCACTAACTTAAGAAAATAGTGGGAAAGAATCACTTGGGCTGCCTACTACCACCTGTCATCTGACCACCTCTTCCTAGGGAAAGGACTCGGTCTGTGCTGGACAGGATGGACGTAAGTCTTCATTTTGCAGGCAGTCTTTATTTAAACAATTTGAGGTAGTACCGCCATCCAGTGGGTCCACCATGAGGTCCAGAGTCAAACAGACGTAGTACACATTACCGACAACAGAGGGTACTATCGCCCCTCCCATGACGAAATCCGAGATTGTGGTCTGGAGGGGAAAATGGCGGGGAAAGCCTATGCTGGGCTGCAGGAGAAAGGAAGGACTGTATTTATTTCGGAACAATTTATTTATGAACGGATTTGACATAGTATATTTATTACACTGATACAAAACACTCACCCTGACGTGCTTGAGGTCGCAGTAAATAGTCTACAGACCTGCAAACTACTTGTAAATAATACAGTACAGTGATGTGAAGAGACACAAACAACTCTGGGGGCAAACATGTTGCATAACCCAATGTTCAGCACTGTACTCTGGGTGTCTTAACCTAATGTTTTGATACGTGGTTTTCCATGTCACCCCCATTTCCTGAAACTATTGTACCGCCTTTCGTACCAAATTATGTAATTAGTTATGTCCTCCCACCATTTTCTGGTACACTCCTCGAATTTCACATGTTTTGAACGCCATTTCTGGCGCATTTTTCTTTGTCACACACCCCGTTATACTAGTGTACTGCATTTTATATAAAAATTATGTAAAGTAACCTAGTGTTCTGCACTTAACCTGCTGTTCTGCTTCACACAACCCACTCACGCACACCCTCCCCCTAACTATCGTACCGCTAACATGATATAAAAAAATTTATGGAAATTAATTAAATCGATAATCTTCGCATGTACGGGGTAGTTTTTCTTAATTTGCAGCATCCTATTGGTTGGTGAAATCGATGGAATATAGTTCAAACAAAAGATCGCTAGTAAAAATTACATCTACTGGACTGTACTCCCAAAAGTCAGGATGCACTGGTGGACCCCATGAAGTGATGACACAGCTCTCGGCTGCTGAACCCTGCTCAGGTATCACTTGTCCCCCTCGCCCCCCCCCCCACCACCACCACCACCACCACCACCACCAAGGCTGAAGCAGCGGCATCCCTTTCATACTTGACACCCGAGAAATTCCTGTCGAAATATGTGTTCACCTAGGCACCATTACTGGTGCGATGATGCAGAGCTGCAGATCCAGCTCCATAGAAATCTATTCCAACGCTTCCCAGAATAGCACAGCCTGATTTCTCTTCCTTGCAATCCTAACGGGATATAAGAGCTGCATCTAGCCATGCTTACCCGCCCAGCACAGCTGACACATCGCCGCAATGCGCGCGTAGCTACTATCTCATTACAAAGATAACATCGTTAAATGAGAAGAAATATAATAAAATATTTTTTTGTTGCAACACAGTGGGATCATCTCAAAATAACTGATAATTTGGATTTTAGTTTCGATTTTTGAATTTAAATCAAATTGCTTTTTGGAAAATTGGTTGTTTAATAATAGCTAATCCTGAGCAAAATTATTAATCACGTTAATAACTGTAAGACACATGGATACTGAAACACGTTACATTTAAGTTGAAAAATGAAATAAACATTTTTATATTTTTGCTTCAGCTAAACTTTTCTGCTCAAGCATGAGATCTTTGATTATTATTTGCATTTGCCCACACTTGCGCAAGAGAATTATTTCTTACCACTTTTTTTTTTAATGCATTGTTGTCAGTTGTGGCTCTGGATATCGGCTGTTGAACTGAAAATTTAAATCTTAAAACTACGTATCCTACTGCCGCATTTGTCAGCTGTAGAAAATATGCTTATTATAATTTACTGGGGAGAATTATTCGCTTCCAATAATTTTATAAATTAAGATTGCCACATAATGGCGTGTATGGCTGCAGTGGCGGCTGCAATTCTTTCGCTGAAAATTACTTGAAATACAGGTATTTAAAGGAAGCGGACATCAGAGAGGGCTCACCTATTACAAATAAAAATGAATATTAACAGCAAACTACTATATTATCAAATTAAGATTACAATTGATGTTACATTCAACAGCACTTGCCAATATGTCTGATTTCTTGCACCAAAGACAAGAGAGATAGTGTGAGTACTGATAAAAGAAAACTAAACAGCCCTTTTCATCTATATTGTCCATTATTGTCAGAGTGCATCCTTCTTATTCTTTTCACTTGAAAGTCTTAACAGAATTTTAGATGATGATGATGATGATGATGATGATGATGATGATGATACATGAGAAAAATTATCTACCACCTGAGTGGTCAGTATTCACGTACAGTATAATATTTCATATTGAGATAAAATCTCGTGTCCATTTTATTTCTTTTATATATCACATTAGAGTTTTTTTGCAGTATTTCCACTGGGTACGGCACACTACACACCATCACAAGCGCATCTAAGGAGTTCAAATGTGTTATACTGATGTCACATCGCTATGTAACATAAGAACCAAGTTGACCTCTCGGAAATTGTATAGTATCCCAGAAATAGTTAATGCTCATTTTTGTAGAAGCTTTCGTGATGTCTCAGCTTGTCTGCATGGAAATTCTTGCTGTAACAGAACCTGTTTACGAAAATAGCGCAGAGTAACGTCGAATGCATTCTTCCTTTGGGTCCTAACTTGGCACCCTGTCCATCACGTGTTACCCTTCCTGCTTTCAACATACGCAAACCTTCTCACCGCTATGTAGACTCTCCTATATCCCAGCACAAAGCATGTCTTGTGAATGAATGGATCGTTATGATTGGCTGTTATCGAATTTACCCCCCCCCCCCCCTCCATCTTACTGATGCTGCAGATGTGGAAGCAATGTGTGCCTTTTTTTCCTTACTGCAGACGAGACTTTCAGTGGCAAAAAACTATTTTACACAGATCGCCATATTGCACCAACAATTAAACCTTGCAAAGTGCCCTCCATATCGTCAGATATGGAAACACTCTTACTCAATTAAATTGCTCTCCCACTGAGGACAGGAGCTTGAATATTAGAGCATGAAACCGATCTCCAACAGTGTCGATGTAATAAACATACAATTATCCTGCACCATACAAAATCACCCCTCTTACATCATTTGTACATATACCATGAAGACAGCATAAGCACATGCACCATAGGTATACTCGTGGCACTAGATATTTCCTGCAAGGTTGGGTGGTCATCCGCTCCCAGCACATGACCAGAGCACCCTCAGTGGATCGAAGTCAGTCTCAGAACTGTTCTACACAATCGGAGTATGCTCCCTTCGGCAGAAACGCGTTACTGTTTCAGGACCCGACCTGCTTGCTTGCTTTCTTGCTTGCCTACACACATCTCCAGACTTTGGGATTACAAGAACATCTACATGAATGCTCTGCAAATCACATTCAAGTGCCTGGCAGAGGGTTCATCGAACCATCTTCACAATTCGCTATTATTACTATCTCGTATAGTGGGCGCAAAGAATGACTTTCCATATGAGCTCTGATTTCCCTTATTTTATCTTGGTGATAGTTTCTCCCTATGTAGGTCGGTGTCAACAAAATATTTTCGCATTTGGAGGAGAAAGTTGGCGATTGGAATTTCGTGAGAAGATTCCGTCACAATGAAAAACGCCTTTATCTTAATGATGTCCAGCCCTGTATCATTTCTGTGACGCTCTCTCCCATATTTCGCGATAATGCAAAACGTGCTGACATTCTTCGAACTTTTTCGATGTAATCAGTCAGTCCCATCTGGTAAGGATCCAACACCACGCAGCAGTATTCTAAAAGAGGATGGACAAGTGTAGTCTAGGCAGTCTCCTTAGTGGGTCTGTTACATTTTCCAAGTATCCTGCCAATAATATGCAGTCTTTGGTTAGCCTTCCCCCACAACATTTTCTGTGTGATACTTCCAGTTTAAGTTGTTCGTAACTGTAATACCTAGGTATTTAGGTGAATTTATCGTGTAACCGGAGTTTAAAGAGTTCCTTTTAGCACTCACGTGGATGACCTTACACTTTTCGTTATTTAGGGTCAACTGCCCCTCTTCGCACCATTCAGATATCTTTTCTAAATCGTTTTGCAGTTTGCTTTGATCTTCTGATGACTTTATTAATCGATAAATGACAGCGTCATCTGCAAACAACCGAGGACATCTGCTCAGATTGTCTCCCAAATAGTTTATATAGATAAGGAACAGCAAAGGGCCTATAACACTAACTTGGAGAACGCCAGAAATCACTTCCGTTTTAGTCGATGTCTTTCCATCATTTACTACGAACTGTGACCTCTCTGACAGGAAGTCACAAGCCAGTCACATAACTGAGACGATGTTCCATAAGCATGCAGTTTCACTACAAGCCGCTTGTGTGGTACAGTGTCAAAAGCCTTCATAATGTTCGAAAATAATATATGTTCTAAAATCCTTTTGCATATCAACGTTAACGATATGGACCTGTAACTTAGTGGATTATTCCTACTACCTTTCTTGTATATTGGTGTGACCTGTGCAAACATAAGTAGCTTCACATGGTTTGCCAGACTATCGTGCCATCTTCGTGATACTTCTCGATATCAGGCACATAGCTATATCGCTTATGTAGCAGTACCGCTGGCACAACATAATTCTGAAGGTACAGACTATAAACCTGAAACTTCAGCGAGGTGGAGCGTGCTGTAAACCACTAAATAACTACAAACCTATCACGTCTGTGAAGAGCATTACATGAAAACTCGAAAAAATAGAGGACACTGATATTTCCACTTGCGAATACAAATTTCGGTGATGTACCAGATCCCAAATCATCCCTGTAATTTACAGTCAACTAAGGTGTTTTTCATGTCTAGAGAACCAGCAAACGTGCCTTCCACCTGTCTTTCACCTGCTAGGCGCACACACCACAATCGATATTCTCTCAACTAAATAAAGGTGCGAAATGTGCAGAAACAGTCCACCGGACAATTTACTTGGAAGGGAATAATATTCCAGCACAAACACACGTCCATATTGAATCTTCTCAAATTTCCACGCGATCACGAAAGCTCCCAACACATACTAAGTATTAGTTCGCTATTCGGCCATCTAGAGGACGACACCGTTAAGTCAACTACATTTCTGCTTTGCAGCAACCCTCTCCATTCAGATGGTCCCTGCCGTTAGCGGAAAACGTGAATCATTCCCACCACAGGCCACGCATAGACATTATCATCATATGAGATCGTCCACATATATATTTGATCGCTATACTTACAATTAAATCTTAAGATGGCGGTTTCAGTTGAATGGCATTCGACAATGAGCGAAGTATCAGAAATACACCCTGCTGACGGCTTTGGCTCTGGAAATAGAAATATCTGTAAAATTCTTATGACTTGACATACGCCTCCCTTCGCCAACACAGTATTGCACGTCAAATCCATACCTTCCTTACGACTGGACATAGTCATTCCCTTTGCAAATGGCTGAATGCGAACACATGCTTTACAAGCCTCATGCTCAAGGCGAACCTATCACACTTCCCCTACTACTAAGTATACTGCTTAGTCAGTAACTGATTGCTGGCGATACAAAATAATACTAACTGAAAATTAACCATGGGTGGACATGTCTAATAAGTTTCCTTGCGAGTGGCGCCACTGTGTCCTAGAAAGAGAGGCGAAGTCGTCTTACAAACAGCGAGGATTTGAAAAACACAACCATCACAAGTGGTCTAGGTTCTACAGGTGCATACAAGTATCCCTGTTAAATGCTATACCCGCTCTACAAATCGAGGTACGGCATTGCCTCTGAATGAGGTGGTTTTTGTCCACACAAATACCCTGACACTGAATACAGACGTTGATCGCTGGAGTATATAGTATCAGACCAGCCGTGCGGCTACACGTCGCCGACGGAGCAAGCTCGTAATAAAATTACCCAATTTAGAAAGTGATTCAGCTAAGGAACATGGTATGAAACTAGTATTTTTAACCCATGGATATTTCTCCAGTACTGGTAACGCATTCTGTCTCAATGCCATGTCAGAGGTTCGGTGATACATCAATTGGGCTATAGGCGATGCTTGATTGAGAAGGATAACACAGTGTGGATGATGTGCTGATTGAGGTCGTAAGAAATGTACACTAGCTCTTCAGATCTCTAGCGCTACGCATCCGCTAGAAATGCTGTCTGGGAATTGGAATCAAGTCCTCCCATTCATGCAGATACCTGCATAGGATCCTATGAAGGAGTCCTTCAGTGATTACAGCCACTAGTGAATCATATTTCTGTCACTCTTTCTCGAACCCATCTGCTACAGTAAAATTACAACCTCGTTTTAAGTAGCCCCCATGCATCTTGCAACTGCTGCCATTACTCCAACTTTACGTATTTGATCGTTCCAATTTCAGTCGGAACTGAGTAGGAGTCAGAGAAAGCTATATCTACCACCTTCTGTAACCCATGTAGAAAGAGGCTAAGCTGCGTTACAACATAAGTCAGTTACAACATAAGGAAATTGGAAGAGTTTTGCAGCGTTGTGGGCAGTTTCCAAACCACACCCCCAAGGTTATTCACGAGCTCTGCATTTAAACTCATCTGTCACAGTGACTGTTGGTACATTGTTAAGTCAGCTGTCCACATCACAACTACTGCATTTCCATTTCAGATAGTGACGCTGCACATGTATGAGCTCATTCACTACACGGTATGTCTACAGACGAAGTCAAATTGCGCTCTCACAATATGACTACGCTCAAGATTTTTTGTTAGGCTTAAACATTATAACAAAGAAAAGTGACAAAATATGCATTTTAGCAAAATTATTTAAAAGGTTTGTTTAAATACATACTTAAATTTATATTTTTATCTGAAATAGTATTTCGTATATCATTGATCTGTTCTGTTTCGGGAATTTCTTAGTTACAGTTTATCTATAAACAAGAAATTTGTTTACGTAAGTCACATGACACCGTTTCCTCTACGAAATTGCGATTTGCATCCATGATGGATGCTTCAAAATTGGTCGCAATGTTGGTAACAGCTTTGTAGGTTTTCCCCCCTTTCTCGTCTCCTACCACTTTAAATTCCTGGTTATCCAGGGGTTTTGCTTTAGAATGTTGGATCCTTCCATATGAATCACCCTGTGTAAGTTACTCCATTTCGAGAATATTTAACAATGTTTAACTGCGAAAATTTAAAGTACGTTTATTAACGTTGTAAGTGTTCTATTGCATTACTAGTGTGGTGATCATCAGTAAGAAACCAACAGAAAAGTCTGTGTATAGTGTTAAAGGACGTACTGCGAAACTGTTATTTAACATTAGAGAAGACTCAGATGCAGAATAACTTGACAAGTTCACCATTATTTAATTTTGCGCCCTACTCATTCTCAAAATGCAAAATGTTTCCTTGAATGGTGTAGGAGTATGTTGTCCAGGGTCGGTTAAATCGCTTCAAAATAGCAATAAGAGTTTCAGTTCTTAAAGGAAATCGTAAGGGGAACATGTAATGCGTCTTGTGAAGAAAAACAATTGAAGGCTTAACTTGTAGCACTACCGAGATATGTCAGGGTAACTGGTAATTACAATATAGCAAATTTCTCGGAACATGATGAATTACACATGCATTATTCTTCCTTCATGTGATACGTGGCCTTTTGTTGCATTAAAAACAAAAACGAACAGTATTAATTTCAAATTCCTATTGTAAGATTTACCTATCAACTTTTAAAATTTCTTTATTGAATTTTTGATTTAACTTTGAGGCCGAAAGGTTCTTTCTTACATTTAAGAAGTCGAAGTTTACAAGTTTTGCCAATATGTCGAGTGGCAGTAGGAACCATTGAATGACTTAAGAGCTAAAGCTATAGATTTACAACAGTCTACAGAAAACATTTTAGGATTATTATTTTGATATCCAGATTACGAAATAATGGACTGAAAATGAAACAAACTTTCCAGCAGAGATGTAGTGGAATCGTTACCACTTCAAGAGGCAGCTTTACCTGCGTTACATGTCTTTTGGTTTTATGTAAAGCTGTCGTGTTTGTCCGCGATAAGTGAAACTGTTGAACAGATTGCAACTTTGTTGCCACCCAGAATCAACGGTGAGAGATAATAAATCAGGACTTATCTTTGTATTGTGGAGCATCTTTACATAACAGCTATCTTGGCATTTCCACTCTGCAGGTACGCCTTTGTGACAATAGCTGCCGGGAAATTGTGCCAAAGCAAACAAGAAGAATCAGAAGTTGTAAATGCATACGAAGTATTCTAAATCCAGACTTTGTTTCCTTACGTAACTCATAAAAACGTAGCGTCAGTTTATAACACTGTAGGCTATTACTACAATGGAGAGGAGTCTTCAGAAGGAAGAGTGATTTCAGGTGTGCCGCAGGGGAGTGTCATAGGACCGTTGCTATTCACAATATACATAAATAACCTTGTGGATGACTTCGGAAGTTCACTGAGGCTTTTTGCAGATGATGCTGTGGTGTATCGAGAGGTTGTAACAATGGAAAATTGTACTGAAATGGAGGAGGATCTGCAGCGAATTGACGCATGGTGCAGGGAATGGCAATCCAATCTCAATGTAGACAAGTGTAATGTGCTGCGAATACATAGAAAGATAGATCTCTTATCATTTAGCTACAAAATAGGTCAGCAACTGGAAGCAGTTAATTCCATAAATTATGTGGGAGTACGCATTAGGAGTGATTTAAAATGGAATGATCATACAAAATTAATCGTCGGTAAAGCAGATGCCAGAGTGAGATTCATTGGAAGAATCCTATGGAAATGCAATCCGAAAACAAAGGTAGTAGGTTACAGTACGCTTGTTCGCCCACTGCTTGAATACTGCTCAGCAGTGTGGGATCCGTACCAGATAGGGTTGATGGAAGATATAGAGAAGATCCAACGGAGAGCAGCGCGCTTCGTTACAGGATCATTTAGTAATCGCGAAAGCGTTACGGAGTGGAAGACTCTACAGGAGAGACGCTCAGTAGCTCGGTACGGGCTTTTGTTAAAGTTTCGAGAACATACCTTCACCGAAGAGTCAAGCAGTATATTGCTCCCTCGTATGTATATCTCGCGAAGAGACCATGATGATAAAATCAGAGAGATTAGAGTCCACCCAGAAGCATACCGACAATCCTTCTTACCACGAACAATACGAGACTGGAATAGAAGGGAGAACCGATACAGGTACTCAAGGTACCCTCCGCCACACACGGTCAGGTGGCTTGCGGAGTATGGATGTAGATGTAGATGAACAGCAATTCCCCTAAAGTGTTACTCCTTCGATAGGAATTTAAGTTCGACGCTAATCGTTTACTAATGGAAATTATTCGGCCACAGAAGGTTAACTAACCAATAAAGAAAATTATAATTCCACGAATTGAAACAGCAGTTTTGAACAACATTTATTATATGATTCTTAAACCTTGAAAGGAACTCCGAATATCTCCGTAATAGGGAAAGGTCCGTATAAAGATAATTCATTGAGGACAAATCAGTGTTCACGATAGAAGGATAAACATACTTATTCAAAAAGTCAGGAAATTACTGATCCATGCGTATATGTGCAACACTAAACTTTACTTGTCCTGCCGGTGGCTACATTGGCGCTCTTCTGTGGCGTATACCGTCTCCTGGCGTATTTTTCCCTTTGAATATCCTTGAGAAATGGACTTAATATTTTTTTGTAATATGTGGAAAATATTGACATTTATTCATGTGAAGAACATCGAGTGAAAAGGACGAAGGCAATATGCACGATTTATCATCTGTGTAGACAATGATTAAAGAAGATGATATCTATTCTGTTAACTTTCATTTGTCTGGTAAAGGAGAAGACACTGCACCTTTTCGAGTTGGACCACTTCCCTGGCAAGACGCCCTCTTCCTACCTTTCATATTCAAAGATCCGTAACAAGTACAATAATTGTTTCAATAGTAACAAATAACATTTCGTATTCTGAAAACGATTTAGATAATTTAACAATCTTTTATCTATAGGAGAACTGTGTCCTTTCCTGCAGTTATTGAAAGTTTTATTAGTTCTGATCTTATCGTGCTGTTGTCCGCCATTACGGTCGGTAAAACTATTTTTAGTAACTACGGCTCTTCTAGCCCAGATATTTTTGAGAATAGGTCTTTCTATGCACTCATGCAAGTGGTAAAGCATGTCCGACATTATTTTCATTTTATGGTGCAAATTTTGCCGTAATGGACCACTAATGTCGAGTATGTTATTTTTCACACAAGCGCCATTACAGAGGCTTCAAGTTCTATAACTAAATATGCTTCATGCAATTACCGCAGTAAAGTCCGATGTGGTAATTGTTAATCGAACTATGGACCTTCACACTAGCAGCTGGTAACGCTAATCGTGTTTTAAGGACACTTTGTTTATATTTAATTAATCTTCCCATTGTCACGTCTCTGCTGGTGTCGTTCTGTCGGCAAATTGCCGTATCCAACCTTCAAACGTCGTCCAATGATGATCGTCTAATGCAACCGAGCAGCAGACACATTCTCGTTTAGCTCCACTGATTGCATAACTAAATAGTCGCCTGATTTAGTGTTATCCGCGAAAAAGATCTGACACCATTTCTTAATTACAGCCAGCCTGTATCATTCGTTTTCTACCTAAGAAAATCCAAGATACAATAGATTGAACTTTACAAATCATACATAGATTTTACTTTATTGCATTGTTAAGACAACATTTCAGAATTGATAAAAAGGCACTGTACTTGAGATCTTCTGTTACTCGAAGATATCTCCTTTCTAAAATTATATGTCTTTATTATCAGAACAATCCTGTGAGGTCTTGTAAGTGGTACACGTAGATTTGAGGAATATCTTTCACGGCTAAAGTAAATGCTACTCCAGTTGTTTGCTCTCGCCTGCCCCAACACGCGCTTTATTCGCACATCATCAAAGACAGTGATGGTGTTGATGATTGTTGAAATTGGGGCTCTCGACACTGACGTTACAATTTGTTGACCTCGGGTCCAGTACTACAGATGGGCAAACAATGTATGGCGAATGTTGTTACCTGTAGCATACTGGATGTGAAAGAGTGGCTCTTCCCCCTGGCTGTCAGTCTCCTCACTGGTTTGATACAGCCGACCACGAATTGCTCTCTCTGGCAACCCATTCAATTCGAAGTAGCACTGGCACGCAACGTTCTCTATTACCTCTTTGATACATTCCTACAGTTTTTACCATCTCCAGCTCCCTCAGGTACCACGTCCGAAATGCTTCCAGTATCTTCTTTTTCGGCTTCCCCCACAGTCCATAATTCACATTCCACAGAATGTGATGTTCCAAACGTACGATCTCCGAAATTTATTCCTCAGGGTCGATGTTTGGTGCTAGTAGACCTCTTTCGGCCAAGAAGTCCTCTTTGCCTGTGATTGTTTGATTTTCTACTGTGCACTGCAGAATTGAAGGATGAAAGTAGCTTTTGCACAATGTTTTACCAGCAGCTACCAATAGAAGCAAGTAGTACAGAAGGTAACTGAAAGAAACACGGAATGAGACGAACGGAAATGACACTTTTATTTGAAGACAATAGTTAAACTGAAGTCACAGTAATTTGCGAAGGTCCCCTGGATGTTACGAAAGGCGGGACATGGTTCTTAATAGATTGTGTGATAATCAAGGACGGCTGTACGTGCTCCTCAATGCGCTCCCATGCTGTCACAAGGTTGGTAAGGAATTGCTGTGGTAGGTCGTTTCATTCCTCCACCAGCGAGGTTGATAGCCACTGGATGGTCTTTGTTGGATATGGACGTGCTGAAATACGTGTCCCCAACGCATTTCTCACGTGTTCGATGAGATTTAAACTGGGGGAACGGGTAGGCCAGTCCATTCGCCGAATATCCTCTCGTTGAAAGAGCTTCCTTTATCTTCTCCACCTGCGCTGTTCGCCGCGATCGCGCACCGTCATCCATAAAAATGCACCCCTGAAAAGACGCATGTCAGGAAGGAGTACAGCGTGGCAATAGCTTTGACTGGTGAGTGTGTTTTGTCGAGAGATTTGAAGGTCATGCAGAATGCCAATGCAAAGTTATGACTCCACCCAGCCACAAACATTTGGACCACCAAAACGATCAATCCGACTATGTTCCTGGCTACATTACGTATTCCCACCGCTCGCCATCGACCTCACATCTCGTTGGTCCCCCCTTATGCTGTTAACACCATCGGAACTGTGCCGCCAATGTGTGATTGCAGATTGCAGCGTAACGCTGGTCGTCGCTCGTCGCACAACGAGAGCAGACCCCTCCCCCCCCCCTCCCCCCCTCACGTACTTGGTGTGCCGCTGTGGAGCTTGAGACTGCTTTGCAGACCTTTTAAATGTGTTTCCCATTGTACCTGACGGACTGTTGTACGATGTAGCTGTCAGCTGCTGCTGTAGTTGACTATGGCCAACCACCTCCTCTCCTCCTGGCAGCAGTTCGGAACGCTCACCATACACGTTAACCAAAGCTGTGAGCAGTATTAAACTCTAGGGCTACACTCATCACACTTGGTACATCTTCCAGTTAACCGTGTGAAGTCATCCACATGTCGTCTACGGACCATGTTGTTACGAAGAATATCACCGTAGTACACAGTAACTGTTCACTGATCCCTTCACCTGTCTCGTGGCTTGGGGCCAACCGCACGTGACACTAGTCACGCTGACTTCACACCATGTGACGTCCAATGTTCTGTGCACGACTGGGAGAGTTCTGGTAAGATGCTCCCACACTTTCGTCCATTTCCACCAAGTAGTTAATGTGATATGTTACTTAATCTATATCGTTTTGCAGAGCGGTGTGTGTTTTTCATTTGCCCAGCATGTGTTATTTTGCTTCCGAGGTAGCATAATTCTTTCTTGTCATCTACCTCGTGGTAAGTTAATCTCTAATATCCATGCACCACTATCATTCACCGTGAATGCACAGAGTAATGGTGGTTAAGATTGACATAACGTGGGCAGTTTTAGGGGGTATTAAATTACAAGATTGTGTGAGAAAATGCTTCTTAGCTAGCTGGATGCTGGTGAAAAAGAGAGAACCTGCAGTTTTCCCCCCACACTTTTTCATGGGTGCCTGCAGTGAAAATGTGGTTCCTCCCCCACGTTCCGAATGCCTATAAACCCTGATGGACACGGAGTAAGTTTTGCCGTAAGCTTGCTAAATGGCGCGCTTGACTGCCGGCTGTCAGGGAGAGGAGTTATGGTTACCTCACATGCTGAATCTCTCGGACGGTGTGAAAGTCGGCGCGTAAGCTAACAGGCTCAATTGACTACGTGAACAGCAAGGCGCGCAAGCTGGCCGATCTGTAGTCTTTCTGAAAAGATTTCAAAGAAACTATTCGGTAATCAAAATTACATTCTTGAAAATTTTATAGCTTCACTCATCAGTCTCATGAGAATTGTTTGTTGTTTCTTTAGTGATTATACTTACTGAGATAGTTCGAGAATAACTAAGGTACTGCAGTAAATTCGAAAAGTTTGCACCGAAGATAGCGATCGCTAGGGATTTGGATTTTGGAGGATGTTAGATCATACTTCGCTACCTTTGAAGTGAAGTGTAGGTAACCCACTGAATTGTTCTTTAAACTTCGGAGGATATCGCTGTCAGTCTACAGTCTGTAGAAAATGAATTGTATGTACAGCACTGCATCCTGGATCAGCGTGACTGCGAAAAAAGCGAAGTATTCATAAATCCCTCGTATCTTATAAATAGTTCGAATGATCGAAACAAGATTTCGGTATGTGATAGCACACAAAGAGGAGAGTATTTTGACAAATGACTGATATGTGAAACTCCTACAACTACTACAATAGCAAGCAACTACAGATTTTCAATGAAATGATGTAATTTTTAAGGCCGTCAGTAGTTGTGGGAACTAGAACTGCTGTGTGTTTCGCAACAATATAAGTGAACTGTAGTACTGAGTATGGGCTTTTTCGTAAACTATTTAACAATCTTGCTCTCATGTGGTGGTTTGATAATACATCCTCTTAGGATTCTGTCACAATTTGAACTGGATTGAAAGATTACTGAGATGAACATTTGTAAACAACATTGTTTTGGCAAATGAAACAGATTTTAACACGGCAACAAGAGACGTTACTGATAACTTTTCTATGAAGGAAAAAGATTCCTGAGAACTCTGGGAAAAATAAATTACTACTTTTGTTGAAATTTCGGTGTAGTCGTATGATAGTTTATTTCTGATAATGAGTGATTGGTAATGAGATTGACCTAAGGCTTTTATTTCTATATCTCAGTTATTTGAGAAATATGAAAACATTTCAGTTTACAGACTTTTGTGTTTTACCCCTTATGGTGTAAAGAGATCGTCAATATCTTCGATGAACTTAAAGGTCTTTGTGGTGAAAAAATACATCTTTCAATCCATGTAGGGACTGGAACTAAAGTATCGTATACTATACGCTATTCATTTTTTCCATATTTCTCAGATAATTTAGATATAGAAACAATATCCTGTGGCCTGTTTCGTTACCAGTCGTTCATTATTGAAAATACGCTGGGTTATAGGACTACACCTAAATTTCAACAAAATTAGCAGTTTATTTCCCCCATGTTCATATATTTCCTTCATATAAATGTTATTAATAATGCGTTACTTCCGCTCGTTTCTACATTGAAATCCACTTCTTTTGCCAATACACAGTATTCCTAAACTAGCAACTGAGGAAAAGAGAAATCAGTAGTTAATCAAAATACCCATTCTTGATATGAAAATAAACTGTAATTTCTTCACATATATTGTTCCAAACTCACAGCAATTCTCGTTTCTCCAGCTGTCGATTGCCCTTAAAAATCACATTATTTCACTGAACAAATCGGTACCTGCTTGAATATGGCTCTACATATGGAAGTTTCGCAATATAATCATACGGAAAAACGCTCTCCTTTTTCCGTACTGTCATTTCGCAAAATCTTGTTTCATAGTACAAAACGTTTATGAGATATGAGGAATGTTGTGAATATTTCATTCTGACCCTTCTGTTGGCTCGTGAGTTTGAGATGAAGCGCTTTGTATTCAATCCATTTTCTCAAGAATGGAGATAGTTAGCGATATCCTCCCAAGCATAAAGTGCGTTAGCTACATTTCACATGAAACAAAATATGACCTTACTTGCACCAAACGCAAATTCATAGTGACTCCTATTTTTCATGGCATACTTTTAAAATTTCAGGCAGTAGTTTACTTAATCTCGAAATATCACTGTAACTATGACCATTAATGACACGATAGGCAGTTCATCATGAAGGTAACGAATTAATGTTTGTGATATGCCAGAATCAAGTTGTTTTATCAAATAGTTTCTTTACAATCGATTGAGAAGGAATTCAGGTCAGCTTAGAAAGCAAACGTCCTTCGGACAAACTTGTTCAGCTATTTCCTTTGTTTTTCAAGTTATTAAGTAAATTGTGTATTTTGATGTAAAAACATAGAAACATTACACATTGTAAACTTTTTTGGCTTAAATTGCAGACCAGTTATTTCAGACCATATTTACTATTAATACAGTGTGTCCCAGAAGGAACAGTCAACATTTAGGGATATTTACAGGAATTCTGGTTTGAAACAAGAAAACTCCATATGGACACATGTCCTATATCGAATGTTACTACACGGACTGCAGATCATGTTAATAATTGAACAGCTCGTATGCCAGCGGAACTCTTGATGAAATGTTGCACCAGTATTATATGTACTCTTCGTATTTTGATCATACTTAGTGATCATACGATCTCCTGGTAGTGTTTGCTGCATAAGTAATTCTGAGGCTCCATGTGAATGATAAGGTAATAAATATAGCTAATCTCTAAATTATTTTCAGTTAGAACAATTTAAATATCGCTAAAATCGGTTGGTCTCATTCAGACAACCTGTGCTGGTGTGTCCGTTGTTGTTGTTGTTGTTGTTGTGGTGGTGGTGGTAAGTTCTTATGGGACAAAACTGCTGATGTCACCGGTCCCTAGGCTTACAAACTACTTAATCTAACTTAAAAACTAACTAAAGGCAAAACAAACAAACAAACAAACAAACGCACGCACACGCACGCGCGCCCGAGGGAAGACTCGAATCTCCGACGGGGGTAGGCGCGTGAACTGTGGCAAGGCGCCTGAGACCGTGGGGCTACCTCGTGCGCCTGTGTGCCCTGTTCTTCTTATGCTCGAGAAAGGCAAGGCTAGGTAGCATACACCGCATTTACAGTCATGTACAAACAGTATGCCTCGCAGAGAACGCCTAAAACAGTTCACTTCCTAAGCAAATTCCTATTACATAAAAATTAATTGGTTAGTACTTTAAATATCATAAAATCTTGATGAGTGTCTAATACAGATTACCTCTTCGTGACAAACTCCGAAAAGGAATATAATGTCCATAAGTCTCAAGATGAAATAGTTATACAAAGAAGATCGGTAATCGATTAACATGACATAACCTATGTAATTACAATGATTATGACAACTGCAGTCTTCACTGTGTATTGATTTCAATGTGAAAAACATTTATATTCCATTTAACAAAACTGTTCTGTGATGTAAGTTATTCTCTTCATGGTGATGGCAGGTTCACCAACTGGCAGCTCTGGAATTAATGACTATGCAGCTAAGAGACCGATACTCAGCACTTATATTGCACTTTGAAATCGATATAACAGATCATTTCTGTCTCGAGATACAAACCCTTCGTTGCGCATGGAAGGAAAAAGAAAGAGGTACGGATTACTAATTTTTGTTATCCCGTGATACTGGGATTGTTAAAACTATTAAATATTATAATAAAAAGTGACTTAACTCTTGTCTTACAGCTGCAAATTTATGCAATAACACACCCACATATCAGGGGCGTGACAATGTAACAGCAACAGTAACGTAAGCAAAATTCACAATAATCTGATGGTATGATTAAACAAAGACGAGATCTAGCCAACTACATGGAAATGTGGCTTACTATTGTGAAATTACACAGGTTCGTTACATTGTTTCATTGAAGCTTCCTGTGGTGTCCACTGTGTGATATCGCATGCTAGCATTACCAGCTGAAGACGACAAGTGCTTCGTACTGCAATATAAAGTTAATGATTATGCACGGCGATCACTGTGCTCTTTGACTAACTCTTCAATTTTAATCGAACTAAGACCTGTTTTTGAGAAATAATACAGACAATTTAGACATGGCTTAACAGTGTTTACTTTTTTTGTAAAGATAAAGCTATTGTTTTCGACAAGTGCACTTTCAGGTGCAAGTTTTTTCAGAAGTAACAACCATAAGTGTTTTGTCGTGTCATAGAACAAACTTCTGTATATTTCGATAAATGATACATACAATTTTCTACTCTTTGTGGAACCTTGTTCAACATTTTGTTTGACCATTTTGTATGTTTACATTTCATATTATGCTCCTTACAATATCATCTTGATATTAAGTAGGTGTTGATTAGAGAAAGGAAGGGAAATAGTCTGTAACGCTTTTAGAGACCCTTAGCGCCGTAGTTACAATCGGTAAATGTTGCAACATTCCTTAAAAGTTCATTTTTGTGTATAGCCTCATGTAGGCCTGAAAACGAAGTATCAATGCTTGCTTAGCATTTCATTTTTAATAACATGTGACTTATATTGTTGTGTAACAATTATACATGGAAATAACGTTGTGGCAATTGATTTGAGACACCACAGTCAAGTTTTAGGCATCACACATTAGCTGCAATCTTTCAATTGCTGACAGTTACAGAACAGCGATTCGGACTGTCTGTGTACTTGCTCGATGAGCGTTGTATTTTGGATAATGTGTTTTATATAGTTATAGGCCTGGACAGTTCGTTTTTGGGCAAAGTCTCATTTAGGTCTTCCTACCATGTTATTTTAGCCATATGTGTTTTGTATAGCTCGATCACATTTTTGAGTATTGAACATAGTTAATTATCTTCCTTCTCCCTAAAATTATGCTTGGTGAGTTGAAGCATTACAGAGCAACTTTCAAAGTGTGATCTTTGTAACAGCCTGAAGTGCGCTATGTGAATTTAATTTGGGGATCCACGTTGTCTTACAGTTTGTTTGTAGTATATTAACTGAACTAAGCTTGTTGACAAGAGCTGCTTAACCTGCTAGTTATATCTCTAATTCCTAGTTACCCCACCATTGTCAACAACTTTACCTACCTTCATTTAATAGCACTACGCTGGATTTAATATTTTTGGAGCGATGTTTCCTGACTGTAAGGCCCTATTTGACATATTTTAAATTCTGATTTTCGTTTTTCTGCACCACATAAGCTTTTTGTACAAATGACGTCTAAAGTCTTAGCTGTAATCACATTTTTTTTCTGACACAGGATTCTTTAATTGCACTAAATTTATTTATTTTGTAATCTTGTGCAGAATCACTACACACTGCATTGGAATAGACAATAGCATATGTTAACTTAAAATGCTAATAATTATTACGAAGCGCAAAACATGTGTGGCAATTTAATTTCGCTTCACTGGTTTCACAGCAACAAGTTCCTTCTGACATGGGGCAAAACTTCCCTTCATTGACTGTCTATTTTCACCAGTGCCATCTCTTTTTAGCATGAAACAATAGTCAGCCATGATGTTCTTCAATGACAGTGCCAAGGTTCGCTGGGAAAATTGAATATGTAGAAAATGAAGCTTCACACTCACATTACATCAAAATTTCATGAAACTTCGCAACATCGCTTTATTAATGATTTTGTAAATGAGATGTTTGTTGTTGCGCACAAAGTTGACCACTACGTCTTTAAAAAGAACCGGAGCTTTTTTCTCCACTGGATTCACTGTACTTTCAAACAAATCGTCTTTCATAAAATTTGTGATCTGCGGATTCACGAACACCCCTCTTTAAGCTTCTTGTATTTTTGGAAATCTTGTTGTCAAGTACAGGAAGCAGTTACCATTTTTTGGAAATACCGTAGTGAACTATTCATTAGTCAAAGCGTGATATGAAAAGAAGGTCATTATATTTTGTGAACAACTAGTTCATTTATTACATTCTATGAACCCAGTTGGAGGGTTCATCTTTCTGGCCAGTTAGTTACCTTCGAATGCCTATTTTTGGCTTGGCTGTCACCCTCACAAATGAACGACATTTTTGTGAAGCGAGTTTGTTGACCAGTAACATGCCAGCTACTCTCAAATCCCCACATATTGCGCCATAATGTTTTTCATAGTTGCTGTGTTTCAACATAAATGTGAGGTTTCCGTACTGTGGGAAGGAGGTAGGCCCAAGGCCAAACAAAGCTGAAATCGATAGACTGAGTTCAAAGTAAAATAATATTCATCTACTGATAACACTAAAATTACAGTTTGAACTGCCTGGGTATTCATTTTGTCAATTTTCTGTTACAGACGAAAACGAAAAGTGATCTGTATTTATAAGGAAGTATTGTAAAAATTTGAGTTCCCTGTATTCGTGAAAACACCTCTGAACTTACGAAATAGTCGTACAAAGAAATACGCGTAATTTACAAATGTATTATTCGAATTGAGAAACATGATTCTGGATAGTTTCTGTGCACTGGGGACAGCTAATTCACGTCTCTAGAACGCGATTTTGTGAACGTCTCTGTGGCTACGGCTCTTCGTGGCCACATAGACGACTATCGTTTTCGCCTACAACCATTTGCATTTCGCAGTTAAAAGCTGTCAAAGGCGTTGCAATATGTCAGGTATTCCCTTAAGTCGACTGGACTGTAGGAGTGTCTTACTGTTGGTAGTAAAGAATAAATGTGTGAAAATTTCATGTGTGATGTTGCATTTTTTTTTCACACATCTCAAGTGTTTATGACGCCATACCTCTTGAATCAAATGTCGTGCAATGATAAGTTCATTCAGCGGCATATGTTAATACTGTCAGCGAAATATGCTGTGGGCAGAGTAGCAAAAAGTAAATTTAAATGTCATGCACAATGCTGATGCCGCAATGTTTTGCGCATCTCAGTGTTTATGACGTCATGTCTGCAGAACAATACGTGGTACCATGATACACGTTTTAGAAGTGCGTTTAACGGCGTATGTGGATAGTGCCTACGGCATTTATTGCGAATGCAGTTACTAGCACATTAGTGTTACATCTAAACGTTACACATGAGATAGTAGTTTCTCACGCATCTCATTGTTTACGACGTATCTCCTAAAGTGTAATAGGTTGGTGGTTCTTACTCCTACAACGATTGTTGCCTGACAGTAAGGGATATGTGTACCAAGTTTGTTTGAAATTTGTCCACTGGTTTACGAGATGTGAAACTTACACACACACACACACACACACACACACACACACACACACACACACACACACACATTATATAATAGTATGTACAACCATTAAACGCAAGAAAATTTTAGCCGCAGTAGTAATAACAACGACAAAAGGATATTATATTAAAATTTTGGTATCATGTTCAATATTATAAATATTATATAATTAAACATTATGGTCCAACGAAATTACGTCAGCAGTTAGATACATAGTCTTACTCCAACATTAAAGATATAAGAAGACTCTTAAGAAAATGTCTGGATACAACTTAGCACCATGTTTAGTGTCATAGCTTAGGAGAGCAAAACGGTACTTTAAGTTCAGAACGGACTGGACTCAATATCACTTTGTGAATAATCAACCAATAAGAAGAATAAGATAATAATTACAATAAACACTAAACTCTCATTGGCAGGAGCCCAGCGCCGTCACATAGGGCTTGGTGCTGGAGCTGCAGTCCATCAGTAAATACACATAAGGAAAGGTCACAGCTATCCTCAGACAACTGCAGGGTAACAAGAGTAAACTAAAAACCTTGCCGCGGTCAGATAGTATAACAACACTTTCCATAAATTTAACAAGCTGACTACACATCAACAACATATCCTCCTGCAAGACTACAGTTATATAACAGCATTAAAATACGTGTGCAATTCATAGATGGTTAAAGATAATCATACAACTTTCCATTTACAACCTACACTCCCACGAAGTTTATCGCTATACAGAACCAATAGTGCGCTAAAACTTGTATAGCCAAAACTTTCCACCAATCTGATATACTCAGTCTGTTTATAAGAAGACCACATCAACGACAAATATCCCTACTGTTAGTTATGCTGCCACTGTTTGGTCATGGTTACTCATAATTAGTTTTTTTTTCCATTAGAAACTTTTGACAAACAGCACTTCTATACCGAAAATAAATGTGCATACAGCTGTAGAATACTTTTCACATTTACGCATATTCAATACATACCTACCAAGACACCGCCTTAACGAAACACTGTCCGTGTGGGCGAGGGGTTTTGTATGATCCAATGAAGTGGAGGGCTATGCCGGCGGTGGTGAAACTACCAGCAGGGCCTCCCAAGCCGGACAGGTCTCTATAGAGGATCCAGACAAAGTGAGTCTCACAACGTCCCGTCTAGTGTCCTGTCCTGTCCTGTACTATCCTATTTTGTTCCGTCCCATCCTATACACGGTCGCAGGTTCGAATCCTGCCTCGGGCATGGATGTGTGTGATGTCCTTAGGTTAGTTAGGTTTAAGTAGTTCTAAGTTCTAGGGGATTGATGACCACAGACGTTAAGTCTCATAGTGCTCAGAGCCATTTGAACCAATACAGAGCTCTCATCTGGCGCCACCATCACGGTCAAGGTAGGCTGCAACCTCTCCTGACACGCGGCTTCTCCCCACGCCAGGCTGCGTCCCACTACTACCAACAGCTAACTGTTCGCTCGCTACCACTCGCAATAATAATATCTCAAAGTTGCTGTAGGCACGCAGCAGCAGAATCAATAGCCCACATCCCAAAAGACGATATGAACGTCAAACTTTCAAACTATCGGTGCACAATCCGTTTAAATAGTAACTAGAAAATGGCGGTATGGCCACTCAAAGACAAAGTACCTGATTCAAACAGAAGAATAAATGGATTCCTTCCGTACTTCGAACTTGAGTAAACGCGCTATAATTAGGCTAAATTCAGGCTGCTCCATTCCCAGAACTCACACTACTCTAGGGCAGCAATCAGTGTATGTGGTGGGCTCATAAACCACATTGAGAGCTTGTGGAAAAGCACTTCTTGAGCAAACAAGCGACTGCCTTTCTTAGTTGTTCCGACCAACGACCAACTCACTGATCTCGTCTCTGTCTTGATTGCTGCCATTAACCAGTTCTGCCAACAGAGAGGGAAGAGCAACTACTAGGCAGTGTAGGTAACCGATAGCCTGGGGCTGCTAATGCAAACGTAGGCAATAGTGCCGCATACAGCACAGTACATCTCCTTATGGTGCACTGAGTGTGCAACTGGTATTGAGCCAAACAAATTTCCATTACGTAAAAGTACATCTTTCTGCTATGTTTTGACAAGGCTAAATAACCTCCACTGATATGGATCATAAACGTTCAGTATCACAACAAAGAGCCATATCTTCTACAATAAATAGTTTTACTTATTCTGTTTCTCTGTTCCTGTACAGAGATTGGTTGGTTTGGGGAAGGAGACCAGACAGCGTGGTCATCGGTCTCATCGGATTAGGGAAGGATGGGGAAGGAAGTCGGCCGTGCCCTTTCAGAGGAACCATCCCGGCATTTGCCTGGAGTGATTTAGGAAAATCACGGAAAACCTAAATCAGGATGGCCGGACCCGGGATTGAACCGTCGTCCTTCCGAATGCGAGTCCAGTGTCTAACCACTGCGCCACCTCGCTCGGTCCTGTACAGAGAGAATGAGTCTCCAGGTAATGGGTTTTTTTTTTTTTTTTTTTTTTGGTAGGGTTTAAGGGCGCTCAACTACTGAGGTCATTAGCGCCCAGTCACTGGTGTTAGAGAACATGGAATCTGCTAAAACTCAAGGGGATGGGACACCAGAAGGACCTGACAAGGATGCAGAGTAAATAAGTAAAAAGGTTAAATGTCTTTGGCCAAGCCAGTCAAAGTTATAAAACGCAGAATACGAGCAGCTGCTCGAGCGTCATCAGCTAAAACATCCGGTAAAGTAGATGGCAGGGACAGGACAACACGAAATTGACTAAAACGGGGACACGACAATAAAACATGGCGCACCGTTAATGCCTGACCACAAGGGCACTGCGGGGCTGGGTCACCAGAGAGCAGGTAGCGGTGGCTAAACCGGCAATGCCCAATCCGCAACCTGGTCAGAAGGACTTCCTCGCGCCGAGATGGTCGGGAGGAAGTTGTCCAAGCAGTTGGGAGCGGTTTTACTGCCCGGAGCTTGTTTCCTTGGAGGGATGACCAAGCATCCCACCACAAGGACACAAGCCTCTTACATACATCCCCACAAACGTCAGAAGACGGGACACAATGGGAGGCTGGCCGAGGCTGGAGGACTGCAGCCTTGGCTGCAGCATCCGCAGCCTCATTCCCAGGCACTCCCACATGTCCGGGGACCCACAGAAAGCTGACAGAACCGCCATTATCAGCGAAACAATGGAGGGACTGCTGTATTCGTTGAATCAAGGGATGGACCGGATAGGGAGCCCCAAGGCTCTGAAGAGCACTGAGTGAGTCAGTGCAGAGGACATATGATGAATGGCGGTGGCGGCGGGCATACTGAATGGCCTGATGGAGAGCAAAAAGCTCGGCCGTAAAGCTGGAACATTGGTCAAGGAGCCGGTATTTAAAGGTGGCGGTCCCGACGACAAAGGCACAGCCGACACCATCGTCAGTTTTGGAGCCATCGGTGTAAATAAAGGTGTGACCAGCAAGTCGAGCACGAAGTTCGACAAACCGTGAGCAATACACTGCAGCCGGAGTACCCTCCTTCGGGAGTGAGCTGAGGTCGAGATAAATACGAACCGGAGCCTGGAGCCAAGGTGGTGTCGGGCTCTCACCCTCTCTGAAGGTGGTAGGGAGGGCAAAATCCAATTGTCGAAGCAGGCGACGGAAGCGGACTCCGGGGGGCAGCAGGGCAGACACATATAACCCGTACTGACGGTCGAGAGAATCAGCGAAGAAGGACTTGTAAGAGGGGTGTTCGGGCATAGACAACAGCCGGCAGGCATACCGACACAGCAGTATGTCGCGCCGGTAGGTCAACGGTAACTCGGCAGCTTCAGCGTAAAGACTCTCGACAGGACTAGTGTAGAAGGCTCCGGTCGCAAGACGTATCCCCCGATGGTGGATGGAGTTGAGCCGGCGTAAGAGGGATGGCCGAGCGGACGAGTAGACGAAGCTCCCATAATCCAGCTTCGATCGGACTATGGACCGATACAAGCGAAGCAGGACAGTGCGATCCGCTCCCCAAGATGAACCGCTAAGAACTCTGAGGACATTAAGGGAACGTGTACAACGGGCCGCCAAATAAGAGACATGTGGAGACCAACACAGTTTCCGGTCCAACGTGAGCCCTAGAAACTTAGTTGTGTCCACGAATGGGAGAACAACGGGACCGAGATGTAAGGATGGCGGAAGGAACGCTTTATATCGCCAAAAGTTGATACAAACCGTCTTCTCTTCAGAGAACCGGAAGCCATTTGCCACGCTCCATGAGTAGAGGCTGTCTAGACAACGCTGGAGGCAGCGCTCCAGGAGGCATGTTCTCTGGGCACTGCAGTAGATCGCGAAGTCATCGACAAAGAGAGAGCCTGAGACATTAGGTGGAATGCAATCCATAATTGGATTGATCGCGATGGCAAAAAGGGCTACGCTCAAGACGGAGCCCTGAGGCACTCCGTTCTCCTGGAGGAAGACGTCGGACAATACGGAACCCACTCGTACCCTAAACTTTCGATCCGTTAAAAAGGAATCAATAAAAAGGGGCAGACGACCGCGTAGGCCCCACTTGTGCATAGTGCGGAGGATACCTCCTCTCCAACAGGTATCATAAGCCTTCTCCAAGTCGAAGAACACGGCTACCGTTTGGCGCCTTCGCAAAAAGTTGTTCATGATGAATGTCGACAAGGTCACAAGGTGGTCAACAGCGGAGCGGCGGCGACGAAAGCCGCATTGGACATTAGTAAGTAGTCGTCGAGATTCAAGAATCCAAACTAACCGAGCATTAACCATGCGCTCCATCACCTTACAGACACAGCTTGTAAGAGAAATGGGGCGGTAACTAGAAGGAAGGTGTCTATCCTTCCCGGGTTTGGGTATAGGAACAACAACGGCGTCACGCCAACGCATGGGGACCTGACCTTCGGTCCAGACGCGATTGTAGGTACGAAGAAGGAAGCTTTTGCCCGCCGGAGAAAGGTGGGCCAGCATCTGAACGTGAATGGCATCTGGCCCCGGAGCAGAGGACCGGGACAGTGCAAGCGCACGTTCGAGTTCCCGCATAGTAAAGGGGGCATTGTAAGTCTCCAGATTCAGCGAGTGGAAGGAAGGTCGCCGAGCCTCGTCTGCCTCTTTCCTGGGAAGGAAGGCAGGATGGTAATGGGCGGAGCTTGAAACCTCCGCGAAAAAGCGGCCAAAGGCGTTGGAGACAGCCACAGGATCAACAAGGACCTCATTACCTGAGGTCAGGCCAGGTACTGAGGAGTGGGCCTTAATGCCCGACAGCCGGCGCAGGCTACCCCAAACAACGGAAGAGGGAGTAAAACTGGTAAAGGAGCTCGTGAAAGAGGCCCAGCAAGCTTTTTTGCTGTCTTTGATGACTCTACGGCATTGCGCTCGGAGTCGTTTGTATTCAATACAATTCGCCAACGTAGGATGGCGGCGAAAGGTGCGTAAAGCACGCCGTCGAGCACGGATAGCGTCCCTACAAGCCTCGTTCCACCAGGGGACGGAAACGCGACGTGAAGAAGAAGTAGTACGAGGTATGGAACGTTCGGCAGCATTGATAATAACAGCCATGAGGTATTCGACCTGACTGTCACAACTGGAAAAATCGCGGTCCGGAAAGGTCGCCAGGGAGGAGTAAAGTCCCCAGTCAGCTTTCAGTATGTTCCAGCGCGAAGGACGTGGGGATGGGGTGTGGTGCAGGAGACGAACGACACAGGGGAAGTGGTCGCTCGAATAGGTGTCAGAAAGGACATACCACTCGAACCGACGGGCAAGAGTGGTAGAACAGATCGAGAGGTCCAAGTGGGAGTAGGTATGAGTAGAGTCCGAGAGGAAAGTCGGGGCGCCGGTATTGAGGCAGACAAGATTGAGATGGTTGAAGACATCCGCCAAGAGTGAGCCTCTTTGACAGGATGCAGGAGAGCCCCAAAGGGGATGATGGGCATTGAAGTCGCCAAACAATAAGAACGGCGGGGGAAGCTGATCGATCAGGTGCATCATGTCAGCCCGACTAACAGCAGATGACGGTGGAGTGTAGACGGTACAAACGGAAAAAGTAAAAGCAGAAAGAGTAAGGCGGATAGCTATTGCTTGGAGTGGGGTGGTCAATGGGATGGGATGGTAATATACATCGTCCCGAACGAGCAACATGACCCCACCATGAGCTGGGATACCGTCCACAGGGGCGAGGTCATACCGCGCCGAGGTATAGTGGGAAAAGGCAATACGGTCAGTCGGGCGCAACTTGGTTTCCTGGAGACCGAGGATGAGCGGACAGTGCAGGCGGAGGAGCAGTTGTAATTCCTCCCGATTAGATCGAATACCCCTTATGTTCCAATGAAACAACGCCATTGCTAATCAAAAAGTTGGGGGAACGAGACGGGGAAGAGCTGGTCACCTCGATGGCCGCGGAGGGCCAGGTTGCGAGGCAACAACGCTACAACTGACGGCAGGCGGATCCGGTTCCATCGACTCGTCGCCAGCTGCGGCCGCTGTCCCTGATTGTGTAGGAGGGGCCGCATCATTTGCCGACAAAAGGCCGGCGGAACGCCTGGCAGCAGAGCGTCCCGGCGAAACTGAGGACGGCCGGGAGCAGCGACTCACGGATGAAGTGTCAGATGAAACGCGCCGGGGTGGAGAGGGGGATAGAGATTTCTTCTTGGAGGCCTTCTTGGAAGGCCGAGGAGGCACAGGGATGGTGGGCTGGACCCGAAGAAGGTCCTCACGCGCGGGGTCCGTTTTGGAACGCCGGACCTCGGAAGCTGGGGTCCGGAACGTTTCCCCGATGGACGCCTGAGAAGAGGATCGCTTCTCAGGTGGCGTGGGGGGAGGAGGAGGAGGAAGGGTGGCCCCTGGGGCAGGGGGGGTGGGGGCCGCGGGGGAGGAGGATTTGGAAGGGAGGGATTTGGGAGGCGGAGGCAGAGCCCCCTGACGGGCAGAGGAGGCGGAGGGGGGACAGGATAGAGGTGAGGATACAGCGGAAGGAGTGGACACAACTGAGGCAAACGAAGTGGCCAGTGACACGGGATGAAGGCGGTCATACTTCTTCCTGGCCTCAGAATAAGAGAGCCGATCCAAAGTTTTGAGTTCCTGTATCTTTTTCTCCTTCTGATAGGCGGGGCAGTCCGGGGACCTAGGCGAGTGGACGCCAGGACAATTAGGGCACCGAGGTGGTGGGGTGCAAGTATGTTCCTCACGAAGAGGACGTCCACAGTCGCCACAAAGGGGCTCAGCCTCACACCGGGACGACATGTGCCCAAAGCGCAAACACCTAAAACAGCGCATAGGAGGCGGGACGTAAGGTCGCACGTCGCACCGGTAGCACATCACCTTTACCTTCTCCGGGAGAACGTCCCCCTCGAAGGCGAGGATAAAGGCCCCGGTGTCGATGCGACGGTCCTTGGGGCCGCGCTGGACTCGCCGGACGAAATGCACGCCGCGGCGCTCCAGGTTGGCCCTGAGCTCCTCATCAGATTGTAGCAGGAAGTCACGATGAAGAATGACCCCCTGCGTCCTATTGAGTGCCAGATGTGGGACAATGGAGACTGGGATGTCCCCTAGGCGGTCGCACGCCTGGAGTGCCGCCGATTGTGTGGCAAAGGTGGTCTTGATAAGAACGGACCCCGATCTCATCTTGCTGAGAGCCTCGATTTCCCCGAAGACGTCCTCAATGTGTTGAACAAAGAACATGGGCTTGGAGGTGGCGAACGTCCCCCCATCTGTTCGAGAACAGACCAAATAGCGGGGGAAGTACTTCGCCCCAAGCCGGCGGGCCTGTCCCTCCTCCCATGGAGTGGCCAAGGGGGAAAGGGCAGGAGAACCAGAACTAGAAACGGTACCTTTTCTTTTGGAAGACTCGGCCGCAGAGCGACCTGATACATGTTGACGTTTCATGTGCGAAACGTCCGCCCCGATACCACCCACTCCGACCAGGGGCTCTCCCCACGGGCGCCACCCAGCCGCAGCAAGGGCCACCTGGCAGGATGACCATTGCCGGGAGTCCTGATGCCCCAAGGAGACGGGCATCTACTCCTTGGCCAACGTGGGGAGGGTGCAGCTCAGGTATCGGCAGTACGATCCCTGTGTTGTCAGGGGGCTACAACCTAGAGGGTACATGACGACCCCACCACAACGGGCTGGCTACCATGCTGGATTTCTGGTGCCATGGAAAGTCCATCATGATCGCTGGTGCAGATGGAGAGGCACTATGGGCGTAACGTGGACAACCCATCAGGCGTTTAGGCCCAATTTGAGGAATAATGGGTATGGTGACAACGCCGGTGCAATGCTGAGTGCCAAGGTCTTAGTGCACTTAGGACCAGTGGTACACCATGTAAGGTGTCCTTCCCCAAAAGGCTCGTACTTCTGTAGAATTTTGAAAAATGGAGGTCAAACCCCAAGGGGGACCATCACATTAAGGCCAAAACATTTGAGACTCCTTTTAGTCGCCTCTTACGACAGGCAGGAATACCGCGGGCCTATTCTAATCCCCGGACCCGCAGGGGGGCAGGTAATGGGTGTTTCGCTTTCAGTTTACGCCCGTACAGTTTGGCAGGATCCCTTGTCAGTCAAGTCACGAGTTAAATCACATGAATCGTTTCAACTAAATAATTATGGTACATAATCTTTTTCTGGCTTGTAATCACCTCTATCATCGCATTCATTTTTGGTGCTGCTCTCCTCTCGTAAAATCTTAAGAATCGTATGTGGGTTTGGAATAAGGAGAGATTCACAATGCATAACCGGTCGTAAGGGCGAAGAAATGTTAGGACATTTTGTATCTTTCTGTGTCCAACAATAACCACAACAACAACAACGATATACATGTTTTTGCAGCTCCCTCCACACTATGGGAATTGCAAAAAGCTCTGATTTTCTCTTCTCATTATTCCACAATCTCAGTCCGTTAACATATGTACGGCGTACGTTGTGAGGTGTTCAGATTTTGTCTTGATTACCAAGCCTTACACGAAAAAAGTTTGTTTAGTATACATTATTCACAAAACTTATTGACCAGTCTTCTTACCAATTACATAGCCAACACAAAGATAATAGAATACGTTTGTGTAATTCAAACACTTGTTGAAACTCATTTAAGAAACTGGAAAAGTACATCTAACAATGCAAATGTAGTCTGTCAACACTGTAGCATATCCACAATCAACTGAAGCTTCCCCCTAGCAATCAGCTGGACGTTACAGTATAGCCAGCTACTCCACATTATTAAAATAAAATTTTTCTTACTTGCAACAAAATTTCTCCTTGTGAAATTTAAAGCTGCATGAAAAATGCGTTTACTCGGCTTGTGAAAAGGCTGTACACGGGAAAAAAACCAATAACTGACTTGAAATTAGTAAGAAAAAGTACTCAAAGAACAGTGAAAATTACACAGAATTAAAAATCATATTGGGTTGTATAATCGATTGCCTTTGAGGCACAAAATCCGGATCGTTCAAATACTTTTGAACATAGCGCCGTATACTTCCAATGTTTTGGAATTTTTTTAATGTTTCAAATTTAATTGTTTTTAATTGCCCAATAGCACAACTGGGTTAGTTTCACTTATTGCAATTTTGAATTTCCCACCACCACCATCTTCCATCTTTTCTTTTTCTTTTTCATACCACCAGCGTCATTGTGACGTGGGACACATGCTAAAGGATACTTCAACCCAATGAAGACAAGGCAATAATTATCAATGAAACACAAACCCTGGATTGTAATTTCCAACAGATTTTATTTAACAATTGCATGACAACAGCAAAATGCTGTTACCCCAGAATAATATACATAAGTACACTAGAAATTGAAACATTACTAAACAGACAAAATGTCTACGGGCGTCAAAGCCCACCCCAAACAAATAATTTTAGAAGCCTGTTTGCATAAATCTTAAGAACTATATGAACAGTAAATGGTTCACTGACAAACACTCCCACAGAAGCAGGACACCTTTTAAGATATAACAATTGTAAGAAATTAAAAACCCAGTAGAATGAAAGACATCTTTTAGGTATTACAAAAATTTCAGTGACAAGTAATGGCAAATCAAAGGTTTGCGGAAACTGCAACTCAGATCGAGCTTGAATGAAAGCTGAAAGGAACGGTGGAAAAGGAAAGACGGACGCCTCGACGTCACCAGGAACAAATAACAAAATATTCAACTTAGATTCGCCAGAGAACTGCTGTCTACGGATAAACACGGCGACTGAGCTATCGATTACAAATCAAACTGGCCGCCGCCAAGGCGGCGTCCCCCAGCTAAACGACCATCTACAACGGACGACGCGCACCGCTGATTACACCACGGAAACACAAACACAAAACCACACAGCAACTGGGCAGTACCCTGAATAACACATTCCTTAAAACATTAGGAAATTTCAAAACAGGAATATTACCACACGGGATATCTGTACTATTTTGTCATTAATAATACGTGCAGACAGGCTTATTCCTGCCAGAGCAGGAAGTGACGATATACTCAAAAATATAAGAAGCTGGTCATAGTGCTAAATCACGCACTCGTAACTTAACTCATAATATAACACCAGAACCGATTAGTTATATATATTCCATGAACACACACTCAGTAATAGCACCCAATAAATTTTTCCATCATTGAGCCACCGCTTGTTTACCTCTGAACACGTTACCTAAAATCCAGCAGACAGCCAGAAAATTCAACCTGTGGTTATTTCGGAGTGCACAGACACACACACACAAATATACACTCATTGCCCATATTTGAGTGCGTTCAAAACAGGCAAACCTCGTTCACACAGGTAACAACTATTCAATAAGTTGTGCACGTGTGGTCAATACGAAACAGATAACATGGGAGGCCAAATACTGTAAGATTCCTTAACTGCAAACAGCAAGAAACTTTATATATATACACAGCAGAACTTTAAGAACCTGAATAATTCCCACAGTTTGATTCTGTAGCTTATCCGGTTGCAGGCTGATACATACGAAAGGCGCTATCACATGTTCACGCCGTTTAGCAGCACAGACGGGACCATCGCCCTCTCACTGGACGCAGTACACACTCGCCGACCGCACGCACGTCTCCGTCCGCAGCCCCACTGCCCACGTGACGGAAAAAGGCGGAGCATGCGCAAAGAGCGATCGCCGAAAACCAGACTGCGCACCGTAACGCCAACCAACAGACCAAAACCGGCCCTCTCCCCACAGCGTCGTGCGCTTAAATAGCCGAAAAGCGACCAAAGAGGAAAACAGCGGCCACGTGATACAGAATCGATGGCAAAGGTCTTAAATGAATATTGAGAAGCGACTGGCGCCAGCAGAGCCACTTATCAGTCGTCTTGGATTTTTTAAATTGTTCACCAGTACCATCTCGGATTTTTAAGATATTTTCTGCCGTCGCCGTCTTGGATTTTTTCACCAACTGCAGTGCAGATTAATGGTGGACCCGTGAGTTGTGCGACAGATCTCTCATAACCATACTACCTCCATAACTTATCAGCCAGTAGGTCTAAAAGCTTGAAGTTAGTACTTGAAATGTATACCTTATCCTTTACAAGGCAGTCAGAAAGAATCCGTTTTACATCCCACGTATCAGTAGACTACCGGAGTAGAATTGTCTTCAGTGATGTGTCCTGCTGTGACATGGGGCCCGATGATCAGTGAACGGTCCCTTGCTGCACAGTGGCACACCTTTCATGGCATGTCACCTTGGGCTTATATTTCGACAAGATAATGCCCACCCAAACACGACGAGTGTGTGTCTGAAGACTGCTTGCCTTTGAGCCTGTCAAACCTTACTTTGTCCAGCAAGGTCGCCGGATCTCTTCCCAGTTGAGAAAGTTTGGAGCATTACTGAAAGCGATTTTGACAACCTAACGCGCCAATTGGACAGTGGGATATCCAAAAACTCCATCAACCAGTGCCAAACCGAATAATTGCTTGCTTAAGGCCCAGAAGTGTATCAATGCGTTATTCAAAAAATGGTTCTAATGGCTCTGAGCACTATGCGACTTAACTTCTGAGGTCATCAGTCGCCTAGAACTTAGAACTAATTAAACCTGACTAACCTAAGGACATCACACACATCCATACCCGAGGCAGGATTCGAACCTGCGACCGTAGCGGTCGCTCGGTTCCAGACTGTAGCGTCTAGAACCGCACGGCCACTCCGGCGGGCCAATGCGTTATTCATTTACTGAGTCTGTGAAGCTCATTCTCTTAAAAAAATCACCCAATTTTGCTCAAACTGTAGTCGTTTGCTTGTGTGTAGGTGAACATCAGTTCTACCGACTTCCGTCTCATTCGGATAATTTCTTCGCGGTGCCTGTTTTCTCTTGTCTTAGAGTGTAGTTAGTGTGAATGAGAAATATCTTACATCGTTTTAATACTAATAAGCCAAGTCAATTTCCATCGTTTTTTATTGCAAAACATGCTTGTCATAATTGATTATTAATTTTGTGTGCCAGTAACGAAGACAGTAGGCACAAGATTTCATAATATCTCGGGCTGGAGAAGTTTGAAAGTTGTCTCCCTTCGAAGGACCGGCCTTCAAATTAAACGAACTGTAGTATTTAGTAAAAGAAGCCGCTCCTTACAACTTCTGTGGTGTAAGAAATATCCAAAATGATAGTACGATGAGCATCAAACGTCGCACCAGACTACTTTAAAAGGGCGAAAAGAAACTCTCCCAGAACACGTTGATGCTCGGATTCGGTTACTATTCACCATACGTAAAAAAACTAACAAATTTTCGAGGTTAGTGACATCTGTAGTTGCTCTTTAGAAAACGACCAGCTTTCTGGTGACGAAGTTTCATTTCATCATCTAACGAATTTCTGTGTATCATAATTGGACTCATGACAAGCAGCCCTCATTTGGCCATGGCTTTTCCACAAGGCTCGTTACCAATGGCGCAACTCTTTGGAGAAATGTTGCATTCGCAATAGACGTAATCGATATCTCGATTCGAGATATTGCAATCCTTTTAGATTATCCCGATATCTTCACGCTGTGAAACGAAAGCTAGAGATTTTGCTTGCTATCATGTTTAGAAGTGCTGTTTCAGTGAGAAGTTCAGTGAAGTACTGTCGCTGTATATGACTGCATCCTACTAATTCGAAGTATCTCGTATTATTTTCTGCTCATACTGAAATTAGAGTATGTTTATTATCCCACTGTGAAATACGAACAATTTGTTGATTCTGCAACAGCTCCATACTGAACAATCATATACTACCGCTCGCTCTACGGAAGATCCGTACCAAAAGACTGGAAGTTGCACAGGTCACACCAAAATTCAAGAAAGGTAGTATGATTAATCCACTAAATTACAGGTCCATAGAATTAACATCGATATGAAACAGGATTTTGCAACATATATTGTGTTCGAACATTATGAATTACTTTCAAGGAAACGGTCTATTGACACACAGTCAACACGGATTTAGAAAACATCATTCTTGTGGAACACGACTAGCTCTTTACTCGCATGAAGTGTTGAGTGCTATTGACAAGGGATTTCAAATTGATTCCGTATTTCTGGATTTCCGAAAAGCTTATGATACTATAACCACACATGTGGCTTGTAGTGAAACTGCGTGCTTATGGAATATAGTCTCAATTAGTGACTGGACTCGTGATTTCCTGTCAGAGACGCCATAGTTCGTAGTAACTGACGGAAAGTCATAAAGTAAAACAGAAGTGATTTCTGGTGTTCCCCAAGGTAGTGTTATAGGCCCTTTGCTGTTCCTTATCTATATAAACGATTTATGAGACAATCTGAGCAGCCGTCTTAGGTTATTTGCAGATGGCACTGCCGTTTATCGACTTGTAAAGTCATCAGAAGGTCAAAACAAATTGCAAAACGATTTAAAAAAAGATATCTGAATGGTGCATTAATTGGCAGTTCATCCTAAATAACGAAAAGTGTGAGGTCATCCACATGAGTGCTAACAGGAATTCCTTAAACTTCGGTTACATGAGAAATCAGTCAAATCTAAAGGCAGTAAATTCAACTAAATAAATAGGAAATACAATTACGAAAAACTTGAATTGGTAGGAAGACATAAAAAACGTTGTGGGGAAGGCTAACCAAAGACTGCGTTTTATTTACAGGACACTTAGAAAATGTAACAGATCTGCCTATACTACGCTTGTCCGTCCTCTTTCAGAGTATTGCTGCGAGATTTTGTTTCCTTTCCAGATAGGACTGACGGAGTACACCTAAGATTTCAAAGAAGAGCAGCACGTTTTGTATTATCGCGAAATAGGGGAGAGAGTATCATTTAAACAAAGGCGTGTTTCGTTGCGCAGCAATCTTCTCACGAAATTCCAATCACCAACTTTCTTTTCCGAATGCGACAATATTTTGTTGACGCCGACCTACATAGGGGGAAATGATCACCATGATAAAGTAAGGGAAATCAGAGCGGGTATGGAGAGATATAGATGCTCGTTCTTTCCGCGCGCTATATGGTATTGGATAGTAGAGAACTGTGACGGTGGTTCGATGAACCCTGTGCCAGACACTTAAATGTGATTTTCAGATTATCTATGTAGATGTATGTGAAGATGTAGATTCTAAAATAGGTAACTGTCAATCTCTTTTTTAAAAAAAGCGTTCTACTTTCTGTGAAGCAGTGCCCTGATTTGATAACTTTGAGTTGTCGACCCTATTTAAGTGTCAATCAGAAAACTATTTAGAATGATAATTTCACTTCTCAGCGGAGTGTGCGCTGATATTAAACTTCCTGGAAGATTAAAACGGGAATCGGACGGGAATTTTATAAAATCTTGGTGCTGCATAGTGAAAATATCATTCTGGAAACATTCCCTAGGCTGTGGCTCAGCCATATCTCAGCAATTTCCTTTCTTCAAAGAGTGCTGGTTCTGAAAAGTTCGCAGGAGAGCTTCTGTGAAGTTTGGAAGGTAGGATACGAGGTACTGGCAGAACTGTGTGAGGACGGGTCGTGAGTCGTGCTTGGGTAGTTCAGTTGGTAGACCAAAGGCAAATGCCCCAAGTTCGAGTCTCAGTCCGACACACAGATTTAATCTGCCAGGAAGTTTCAGAAAACTATTTCTTTCGCCCTCGTCCCTTAAATTATTTGCGATAATGCAAATGCAGAGGTTTGACGTCATTTTCCTTTGTGCCACTTCTGCAGCTTATACTGCTAGGAAATGTAAACACTTTAAGTTTTCTAGTGCCACTTTCTTCACAAAAGTAAATAATTTCATGCCACTACTGCCCACTCTGAAAACATTTAGATATGCATAGATATTAAATATTGGACAACAAAGAGCTTCGCTGAAGATTGGTTTTCTGGTCGCCTTTAACTTCAAGTACCACTGTCCGGTTACGAGGGCGCGTTGAAAAGTATTGCCTCCGAATCCTTTTATTTTGTATCCAATATCAGGAGTTACATGACATGCGTATTAGCCGGCCGACTTTTCCGCATCGCTGACATAAGTTGCAACTCTCTGCCACTTGAGGACTCCCAACTGTAGGATGCAGCATGGCAATGTGTTACGTAACAATATCAGTGCACTGCGAGACACTCAGAAACCTGAAAGCGCGAATTCCAAGAGTTTGTCCGCATATCGAACGCCCTCTCCTTCAGCATAACAATGCCAGGCCACACAGGAGCGCTGCGATATCTGCAACAATCCGGCGTCTTGGGTTCGCTGTCAACGACTGTAAGTAGGCTGTTTATGTTTTCTCTATGTAAGTAGGCTGTTTATGTTTTCTCTATGTAAGTAGGCTGTTTATGTTTTCTCTATGTAAGTAGGCTGTTTATGTTTTCTTATTGGCAACGTTACGTAGCGCTCAATATGAAAATCACTGGCTGTGCTGTGTGCAGTCTGTGGCTAGTTTGCATTGTTGTCTGCCATTGTAGTGTTGGGCAGCGGCAGCTGGCTGTGAACAGTGCGTAGCGTTGCGCAGTTGGAGGTGAGCCGCCAGCAGTGGTGGATGTGGGGAGAGAGATGGCGGAGGTTTGCAATTTGTCATGAACTGATATATATATTATGACTTGTGATGATATTAAGGTAAATACATTGTTTGTTCTCTATTAATATCTTTCATTTGCTAACTATCCCTATCAGTAGTTAGTGCCTTCAGTAGTTTGAATCTTTTATTTAGCTGGCAGTAGTGGCGCTTGCTGTATTGCAGTAGCTTGAGCAGCGAAGATTTTTGTGAGGTAAGTGATTTGTGAAAGGTATAGTTTAATGTTAGTCAGGGCCATTCTTTTGTAGAGAATTCTGAAAGTCAGATTGCGTTGCGCTAAAAATATTGTGTGTCAGGTTAAGCACAGTCGTGTATAAATTGTTCAAAGGGGACGTTTCATATGTCGACCCTTAGCCTAGGATACCTCACTGGAATCTTCTGATTTTTTTTCTTGTAGTTTGTGTATTTAGTGTAGCTTTTGTTTATTGCTAGCGCGTAATTGTAGAGAGAATCTCCTTTGTAGTTGCAGTCTTTCATTGTTGTACTGTAAAACAGTTGTGGCATGCATGTAGATTTGCACCAAGTATTTCGCAGCTGCGCTGGTAATTAACTAGATATTATTTTCAGTGCTATGTTAATGTGTTCTCTTATTTTTGATCTTCAAATTGTGCTTTTCTTTGTTATCGTGTGAAATACTCTGACAATAATGGCGTGTGAAAAACGTAATACTAGGCTCCAAAGTAAACTGAGAAATGACAGTGAAGACGAAAGCAGTGTGTTAACGCCACCATGTAATGAATTAACAAATATTCAAAGTAGTAATTTGGTAACTGTGCATAGGGAAATGGAGCGGGCGTCAAATAATGGTGTAGACATTGAAACATGTAGAGAACAGGGAAGCATTATCGATCGATCGGTTGGCAACAGCTCGCCTCAGGAATCCGAAATGACAGGAAACAATCTCGCAAATACTGTAGATTCAGGTTTTGGATCCTCACCGTTTTCTCAAATAAGTCAAGACACATTTTCTGCTTGTCAAAATGTGAATGTTGCCGGTGCAAATGCACTGCCGAACAGCGTAGAGAAACAGATTCCAGACACTAATACATTATTATTGCAATTAATGCAACAAATGGAACAAAATCAGAGACAAACACAGCAACAGTTAGACACAGTGGAACAAAATCAGAGACAAACACAGCAAAAGCTTCAAAAGTTAGACACAGTGGAACAAAATCTTAAAAAGTTAGACTCATTGGAGCAAACTCTTGAACAAACACGTGAAGATTTAACTACTGAGTTACATAACATTGAATCGAAATGTCAAAAAGTCTGTAATGACGTAAAAACACAAATTTGTGAGCATTTTCAACCTATTTTTTCGCGGCATGAAAATGCATTACAGAATCACGAAGCAGCCATAAAAGAACTGCAAATTATTGTTCATGAAAATCATGAGACCTTGCAAGCTAAATTTGACTCAGTTGCATCTACCGATTCGGTTACGCAACTTGCAAAAACTCAGGAAAACTTTAAGGACACAGTAGATACTCTGAAACTTGGTTCAGAAAAACACACTGAAGAAATAAGTACACTATCGGAGAAAGTAGCCGAACTTTCGGATCAGGGCACTAACTTATCTGCAAAGGTAGATGATGATCTGAATGACACAAGACCCGTAGCCTTCACTGACACAGAAGAGTATGAACAAATAAGAAAATTCAAACAAAATCAGAATCAAATTAATACACAACACCAAAGAGAAATCCGGGAAGTACAAGATCAGCTGACACAGGTAATACAAGAATTACGTATTTCAGAGGACACTCGCGCTCCAACACGGGAAGAGGGACTTAGAAACACGGAAAAGCAGCAAAATAATAACACAGGGCATTTCGGAAATTATGAAAGAAATTGGCAATGTGCACCGAATTTTGAGATGGAACGGCCGACACGACCTAACAATGACCGATATGCGACTCGCCGACATGACGATTTTGACTATAAGCTGTTCATTACTACACGTAAATTCAAAACATTTAAGAATTCTGGCAACGACATTCATCCACAAGCATGGCTCCATCAATTTTCTCATTGTTTTCCTCCCAACTGGTCATTAGAACACAGATTAGAATTTATGTGTGGCTACTTGGAGAATGAACCAGCTGTAAGAATGCGATCGGTAATTCACGATTGCCACAGTGAAGGAGAGTTTTACCATGCCTTCCTCTCAGCATATTGGTCTCAAGCCACACAAGACCGTGTAAAACATAGCATTATGATGATGAAACACTTTGAACAATCTGAATTTTCCAGTCTTGTCAAATATTTTGAAGACATGTTGCATAAGAATCAGTATCTTTCAAACCCATACAGCCCCTCAGAACTCATCCGCATTTGCTTAATCAAACTGCCTGAACATTTACGACATATTATTTTGGCAGGACGTTGCAAAGACGACATTGAAGCATTTCAGGGACTTTTACAAGAATTAGAAATTGACACTGACAATCGCGGAACGCGAAACCGGGAAAACAATCACTACAGGTCACATCCGTCACAATTCCGTGACGACAGAAGTAATAACTGGACACGACAAGGCTATTCTCACAACACAAATCGTGACCAAAACAGACACCACCCTTATGACAACCGCTGGCAGAATAATAGTTACAGAGAAAGATCGCATTTCCGTAGAAATGAATATGACAGAGATAACCATAGAAACAGACAATATGGTAACCAGAACGGTTATTATCAAGGGAGACAGAATAATTTCAGACGCAACGGTCCAGCGCGCAGTTACGATTCAGGGAGAAATTCTCCACCACGTGACGGACAAGGAAGAAACTACGGAATCTACCGACATGACGACAGACGATATATTCGTAACGACAGACCTGAATTGCATCAGAACTGGCGGGATTCAAACAGGGCAGGGCCTTCTCGTCAGAATGAATTTGTAGAAGTTAGGTCTCCTAATCCCAATAACGGCGCGCGCCAACAAAGAGACAGACAATGACTCGCACAGCAGGCAGCCGCGTGCGCCCGCTGGCTCCAAGAAAAATAACATAAGACGCTAGCCTTGAGAAAAATTTTAGCATTCTTTACCGATGTATACAACATGATAATTGCTTTGAAGTTGAAACTCTGCGTACTAGGAAGAGTAAAGGTTTACACCAAATTTCACATGTATAACCATTTATTGAAAGATAATCTGCTTTTTAACTTAGTCTTTGCCATAAAATTTTTCGCTTCACATTACTAATATGCTTTGTCAGACTTAGAATCTGTTAACATACAACAATGTTTGAAGTTAAATATCCAATCAAGAACCAAGAGAACTTATTTAAACAGAAATGACGAATGCATTGTTATAGTGAACAGACGTCACAGTGTTATTGTGTGTGTACATTCTTGCTTGTTAGTTGTACGATTACGTAACGACTATAAGGCTCACATACTTAGAACATTTACCAGTACTGCTAATGAGATTTTAATGCAACATTTTGGTTACCTGAAAATACATTCTGTATTTAAAGTGCTTTCTGAGAGATACCAGATGACACAGAGGTTAGTTTATGTGACAGCTACACGATTTTTATCACGACGCTACTAATGAGTGACAATTTACAATGTTGCTTTTGCGGTGTATCTGTTTTATATCTGCACAGTTTTCTGAATTCTTCTGGAAAGAAAAACATGTTTTAGTAGTAACTTTTGTGGTATAGCAACAATGAGACAGCCTTTTTTCGTGGAACAACAATACATTACTGTACAGTACTTTCTTCATCACGCCAATAAGCATAATAACTACAATATCTATACGCAAAGCATTTCACTTTTGTTTATCATGAGGTAAGTACATTGGCTTCTGCAGAACTTAGCTTTCGGAGGAAAATAACTACGACACTTCCACAGAGATTATCTTACAACAAGATGCACATTTAGCGCTACAGGACACGCATTCCAGTGATCAATTTTATACTTAAAACATTTATTTTTTAAGATTTTTGAATTACAAAGAAAGTTTTCCGTGATATATTTCATTTCATTGCTGTAATCTGTAACACCTGAGGGTATAATTACATAAATCCTCAGGGGGGTACATGCTTACTTTGTGTACCATGTGTTTGGCAAGCACAAGGAACCCTAGCTAATATGGTATTTGCTTATACAACTTTACATATCGGTACCATATTTCTCTAACACACAAATTACACAGCTATCTGATCATTTAACTGAGAGATAAACATTTTTTTACTACGTCAGTGACAGATGTTTACGTAATTACACAGCTGGATAACTTCACACTTATGAAACTGTATTTTGTCTGTACTTTGTGAAACTGTTCATATTTTTTCGGAACCATTGTGATACTATGAGAGCTTTGAATGATGTATTTGGTATGGATTCATGATTTTTAAAGTACGTTTGAGGCAGATGACACTTTTGACATGAGCAGAGAATTTTTTTAATTATTGGAGGAAGCTACGACGATTTTGAGATTTGACTGAGGTGTTATGATGTTATTTTTACGACGACGATGTGTATTATGCTGCTGAGGTATGTTTACGATTAATAGGCTGAGGCTACTATATGAGTTATTTGATTATGCTTCATATTTATAATGACGAAATATTGACGAGTGTCGATGGATACGTATATGTGTAATAAGGTAAGGAGTAGTGAATAGTGGGTAGGGACTCTTGACTTGTGAAAAAGGATGTTGGAAACCAAGAATCGTACTTTAAGAGTTATGACATGTGTGAATCATGTGTGAATGTATCACAATGCCACTGAACATTTTTTGGACACTGTTATATTCATAGGATTTTGTTTCTACAGATTTGCAACGCTAATTCTTGACCTGTGAAGTATTTTTATGTGAGACTGTCACTTTAGCGAAAATTGCTGTCGTAAATATTTCCGTACGAAAGTTAAGTGACCACCTGCACGTAATGCGTCGCGGGCACCCAGCTGTGTCAGACGCCTGGAGAAAAAGTCATTAGCGCGTGCCTTTCAGAGCACAGGAAGAAAAAAAAAGAAAGGGCAGGCCATTATCCTGGCCATTGTCATTCCTTTAGAGAAAGCATCGCAAAAACGACACGGTCGAACTTGAAAACATATGATTACACTAGCTCTTAATTTACGATATTTACTGAAATGCCTAATAAAATGACAAGCAATATTTTTACATCTGCACACCTGATTATGACAAGCGTCTTTGAGTTGAGAGAATTTCTACTAACTTACGAAATGTCACATGACTACTGAATGATATTTTTATGCTTTGCTTTTCATAGTTGCTTATTTCATTTGACATCTGTTTTCCAGCTGTGTTGCAGCATTGCTTTTATAAAATAAAATGCATTTGCTAATGTGAACACTTTCTGTCAACAGATCTATTAAATAATTATTTTATGATCCACATTCTTTAAAAAAGGAGCACTTGGAAATGAAAGAACAATAAGAAGGAACTAGTAACTGCATTCATAATTTTCTTTTCAAGTAATTGGTAACTTTTTGGTAGAATAACTTCTTGTGGTGCACCACTTTAATTACATAGACATTAAGATGTGAATATACATTTCCCTTATCTGCATTGTTGTTTAGTGTAATATTTTTTCTGCTTACGCTATGTCATGTTTAGGTATAAGTTGCTGCTGTTTGCCAGGCATAGTGTTATTGAATTTGACTTTTGCTCATTTATGCTGCTAGCTTTGCCAATTTGCATTTTTTGCATTGCTGTTTGTGTTGATTTGTTATGTGATGCTGCATTGCCTCGTCCCTTAGTTTAGCATCTGAGCTCAGTAGATTTAAGTTAGCTTAAGAGGGGGCAGCCTCTAAGAGAATGAGTTGCGATGAATTGGAAGAAATGCATTGAGAAAACAGGTTTAGGTAGGATTTTCTTGGAAATAAATGTTGAGGTAAGAAATGTATGAACATATAAATACAGAAAGCATGCTTAGATAGAATTTTTTGGGTGGAAACAAAGGATGAAATAAGAGGAAAGATATATGAAGTTTTGGGTTGGACTGCAGTACCACATGTTACACTGAAAACGAACCCTGTCCTTTCCTATTGGTGTTATCCCACTATGTGTTTGTGTACCCTTGTGTATTTGTTTTCTTCCTGTCTCTGTGTAGTTTCATAGAATTTTTTTTCTTTTAATATTAAGCTACATTCACTATGAGGAGGAATACTGTTATCCTCAAATATAAGTTGCATTAATAATATGTTATTTTCTTTGTAAAGTTGTTTACAATTCTGTTCTGTTTCAATGTTCATGTGTGAAATTAATGTTTCGAAAACTATTCTCACTATTTTATGTATGTACTTATGTCACTATTTTTGTAACACTGATGTATATGTTTATTTCTATTCTTTTGTAAAGCCTGTACTACAAATGTTATCTGTATTATTATGTTTTTAATGATGTATTTTGTACCTTTGTAATTGTATTCTTATGTTATAAAATTGTAATTGTCACCAGTTCATGACATTATTAACTTGTTAGTTACATTTCACTGCACACGTTTCTGTTGGTCATAGTATGTGGACAATATGTGAGAAGTAGGGACTGTTAGTGTTTGCACGTGTGTTAATAACTCAGCAAGGGACTGGATAACAGCATTGCTGGTTCTAAGGACAATTTCAAAAACTTTGTGAGTGCACAAGTGGTGGTTTATGGACTTGCTATATTATCCGCAAGACTCTTCAATGGTGATTGTGCACCTGCACAGTCACAACAGATGGCTGCTGGCCATCTCTACAAGGACTACAGTGGGTCTGCATCTTTGATGGCCCACCAATACCGTAATCTCTACAAGGACTACAGTGGGTCTGCACCTCTGGTGGCCCACCAATACCACAATCTCTACCAGGACTCCAGTGGGTCTGCTCTGTGATGACCTACCTACCAATATTCTTCAAAACTTCGAATGACTCTGCTGTGGGTTTGCTCCATTGTGGCCCATTACCTGTCAGCATGTCAAGAGTCAGCACTGTCTTTCCATTGGAAGGTCAACACTACTTCTTCAAGACTGCATGGAAATCCACTACTTCTATGTGCATTTTCTTTTACTGCTTGGACTTTGAGAAAAACTCTGCATTTTTACTGTGATGAACAATGTGGACTGTCTTTATGGACTGTGAGAAATTTTGATCTTTTGACCAACATAATATTAATAAGTGTGTGCATTTTATATCTTTGTTACTGTAATTGTGAAAAATTTTTGTCAAATCTGTATTGGCCAGTGCCCAACACCATTTGTAAAAATTTTTGTGGGGAGCATGGGGGCTATGTAAGTAGGCTGTTTATGTTTTCTCTATGTAAGTAGGCTGTTTATGTTTTCTCTATGTAAGTAGGCTGTTTATGTTTTCTCTATGTAAGTAGGCTGTTTATGTTTTCTTATTGGCAACGTTACGTAGCGCTCAATATGAAAATCACTGGCTGTGCTGTGTGCAGTCTGTGGCTAGTTTGCATTGTTGTCTGCCATTGTAGTGTTGGGCAGCGGCAGCTGGCTGTGAACAGTGCGTAGCGTTGCGCAGTTGGAGGTGAGCCGCCAGCAGTGGTGGATGTGGGGAGAGAGATGGCGGAGGTTTGCAATTTGTCATGAACTGATATATATATTATGACTTGTGATGATATTAAGGTAAATACATTGTTTGTTCTCTATTAATATCTTTCATTTGCTAACTATCCCTATCAGTAGTTAGTGCCTTCAGTAGTTTGAATCTTTTATTTAGCTGGCAGTAGTGGCGCTTGCTGTATTGCAGTAGCTTGAGCAGCGAAGATTTTTGTGAGGTAAGTGATTTGTGAAAGGTATAGTTTAATGTTAGTCAGGGCCATTCTTTTGTAGAGAATTCTGAAAGTCAGATTGCGTTGCGCTAAAAATATTGTGTGTCAGGTTAAGCACAGTCGTGTAAGAATTGTTAAAAAGGGGACGTTGCACGACCGTCCTCGATACAATGTCGACTTGGCTCCATCCAATTTTGAGCTCTTTCAAAACCTTACAGAACACTTTCGGGGACTTCAGTTTGATACTGACGAAGTAGTGCAACCGGAGGTGAGGGCGTGGCTTCGTCAACTAAGTCAAGCATTCTACAGTGACGATATCAACAAACATGTCTCTCGTTGGGAGAAATGTGTTCGTCACCATGGTGACTACGTTGAGAAATAAATATGCAGGCATGAACAATGAAGATACATAATCTTCATAAGGTTGGATTATTTAAAAATCTTTAAGAGTTTTCACATAAAAAATCGGAGACATTACTTTTCCGCACGCCGTATTACTTCACACTATTTGAGGGGTGCAATTTTGGTATTGCAGTGTTTACAAAATTTGGCAATAAAATAGGCCTAAGTCATGCAATAGTAACCCCTTTCGTAATAATCTGAGCTGCATCTCTCAGTGAATACCAGTAAAGGCATAAATTACAACTCTTCTTAACAATACATTTCCTTTCGCCACCCTTGTCGACATGAGGAACTACTAAAGGTGCAAACCTTTAGTAGTCTCTCTGTCCGGTTACTTCACTCCATTCGATTGGTAAGCTCCCTGCTTATGCTTCTGTTGTGGTATTTATACTAAAGCAGCAAACCTTTGGTAGTTCTTCATTTCGACAGAGGTGGGAAACGAATCATTTTTGACTCTGATGTTAAAGTGAGGGAGAAACCAAAGAATTAAGGGAGCAAAGGAGTGTCATGTTGACATCCTGATAATTAAAGACGGAACAGTAGCACAGTTAGAATATCTTTGACAGGAGTATCGTCAAAACTGTACAGATCAGGATACTCTTATAGTGCCATTTACATCAGAGAGGCTTTTCCTAACAGATAGTTTACGGCAAGATAATTACATATGAATGTCTATAGGTTAATTTTCTGTTAACAACAGATTAGCCGGGGAAATCTGTTTGTGCTCTGCGTAGCTTCTCATTTGCGTTATTAAATATTGTTTCTTGTTCAAGCGGTGGTGTAAAACTCCCAATTACAGTTTTCTGGCCATAGCCACCATTATGTTAAAGTGGATGTAGTATTTCGGCTCTTCACTGCTTCCAAAGTCCTTTGATAATCCGTTCAGTTTCTCCATACGCTGTAGCCAATCATCTAAGAAATTATCCTTCTGGTCTTCCGGAACGCGGTTCAGGAATGAACAAACTGACTTCATAAAATCTAAAAAAAAATAAAAAGACAAATATTAGATTATGATGAAAAATCACAAAGCATACGAATATTATATTTGAATCATGGTTTAAGATATCGAAAGCAGCATTTTGCCAAGATATAGTTCGCAAAAGAAGGATGTTCTACAGTATGTTCAATGCTTCAGACTTTATCTATGGAGGCACTGTTAATTAGTTGTTTATTCATCTATAGAGCATTTACAGACTGTGCCAGACAAATCATCTTAATTGGAAAACGAAACAATTTAACTAATTGAAGGTATAGTTCTAGGGAGCCTACATAATTAATTTTTCCCTTTATTGTTTTGTTTTATTCATTGTGTTTAGTAGTAAACGTCAAGACGTTCAGATAGTAGTTCTACCTGAACATTAATTTTTTCATTGTTTCTGTTTATATCTATGCTATAAAAGTGCCCGTTTTCGACACAGGGTGATTTTTTTTCCCCCGTGTACAAAGTCTATGGACTGATCGATGAGAGGATACGGAACAAAAAAGGTCTAATGAACTTATGTCCGGAAATTCATGATTTCCATGTATTCGATCATACAGTGTTATACAGACCGCGGTCTAATGCACGATGCAGCATGCAGCCATAGCTACGGTATGTGTTGAAAATGATTTCCGTGTGCCTCAAGGCATGTACACAGGGTGTTACAAAAAGGTACGGCCAAACTTTAAGGAAACATTCCTCACACCCAAAGAAAGAAAATATGTTATGTGGACATGTGTCCGGAAACTCTTACTTTCCATGTTAGAGCTCATTTAATTACTTCTCTTCAAACCACATTAATCATGGAATGGAAACACACAGCAACAGAACGTACCAGCATGACTTCAAACACTTTGTTGCAGGAAACGTTCAAAATGTCCTCCGTTAGTGAGGATACGTGCATCCACCCTCCGTCGCATGGAATCTCTGATGCGCTGATGCAGCCCTGGAGAATGGCGTATTGTATCACAGCCATCCACAATACGAGCACGAAGAGTCTCTACATTTGGTACCGGGGTTGCGTAGACAAGAGCTTTCAAACGCCCCCATAAATGAAAGTCAAGAGGGTTGAGGTCAGGAGAGCGTGGAGGCCATGGAATTGGTCCACCTCTACCAATACATCGGTCAGTGAATCTGTTGTTGAGAAGCGTACGAACACTTCGACTGAAATGTACAGGAGCTCCATCGTGCATGAGCCACATGTTGTGTCGTACTTGTAAAGGCACATGTTCTAGCAGCACTTGTAGAGTATCCCGTATGAAATCATGATAACGTGCTCCAATGAGCGTAGGTGGAAGAACATGAGGCCCAATCAGGATATCACCAACAATGCCTGCCCAAACGTTCACAGAAAATCTGTGTTGATGACGTGATTGCACAATTGCGTCCGGATTCTCGTCAGCCCACACATGTTGATTGTGAAAATTTACAATTTGATCACGTTGGAATGAAGCCTCATCCGTAAAGAGAACATTTGCACTGAAATGAGGATTGACACATTGTTGGATGAACCATTCGCAGAAGTGTACCCGTGGAGGCCAATCAGTTGCTGATAGTGCCTACACACGCTGTACATGGCACGGAAACAACTGGATCCCCGTAGCACTCTCCATACAGTGACGTGGTCAACGTTACCTTGTACAGCAGCAACTTCTCTGACGCTGACATTAGGGTTATCGTCAACTGCACGAAGAATTGCCTCGTCCATTGCAGGTGTCCTCGTCGTTCTAGGTCTTCCCCAGTCGCGAGTCATAGGCTGGAATGTTCCGTGCTCCCTAAGACGCCCATCAATTGTTTCGAACGTCTTCCTGTCGGGACACCTTCGTTCTGGAAATCTGTCACAACATAAACGTACCGCGCCACGGCTATTGCCCCGTGCTAATCCATACATTAAATGGGCATCTGGCAACTCCGCATTTGTAAACATTGTTGTGGATTGGCAAGACAGCCAATCCACTAGGAGGAAGCCGAAAGGCACGCGTTTAAGCTCCCGCAGGCTGGCGTGAGGTCTGGAACAGGTAAAGTAATTGAGACTAGCAAATAAAGTACGTAGCTGCTGGAATACTTAACTCTAATCCATAATTGGTGAACATCGCCCTTGACAGTACATGTTTTACAGCATCAATAGTAACTGGTAATGGCGCCTTGCTAGGTCGTAGCAAATGACGTAGCTGAAGGCTATCCTAACTATCGTCTCGGCAAATGAGAGCGTAATTTGTCAGTGAACCATCGCTAGAAAAGTCGGCTGTACAACTGGGGCGAGTGCTAGGAAGACTCTCTAGACCTGCCGTATGGCGGCGCTCGGTCTGCAATCACTGATAGGGCGACACGCGGGTCCGACGTATACTAACGGACCGCGGCCGATTTAAAGGCTACCACCTAGCAAGGGTGGTGTCTGGCGGTGACACCACAAACATTGCACTGACTGCGAAACCACGTTCGTGATGAACACTAACCTGTTGATGCTACGTACTGATGTGCTTGATGCTAGTACTGTAGAGCAATGAGTCGCATGTCAACACAAGCACCGAAGTCAACATTACCTTCCTTCAATTGGGCCAACTGGTGGTGAATCGAGGAAGTACAGCACATACTGACGAGACTAAAACGAGCTCTAATATGGAAATTAAGCGTTTCCGGACATATGTCCACATAACATCTTTTCTTTATTTGTGTGTGAGAAATGTTTCCTGAAAGTTTGGCCCTACCTTTTTGTAACACCCTGTATACGCGCTGTAGCATGCTCTGTCTCACAAGTTCACGTGGGCCAGGCTGCATCCGAACAGTGTCAGAGGCAGCATGAATACCCTCCTTCCTTGTCTGCATATCTGGTTCTGTGTACAGGATACTTTTGAGATGGCCCCATAACCAGAAACCACACCGGTTGAGATCCGGTGAACGAGCAGGCCATGCAACTGGACACCCTCGTTCGGTCCACCGACCTGGCAAGACACGACTGAGATGCGTCCAGTAGGCTGGAGAACCATCATGTAGCCCCCACGTAACCCTTCGAATCATCAATGGCACTTCTTCCAGTAAGGGAGGCAAAGTCACCCGCAAGAAACGCCGATAGTTCCGGCCCGTTAGGCGACGCTGAAGGAAGACTGGTGTCAACAGACGATCGCCAATTATCCCGGCCCACACGTTCGGGCTGCTCTGATGCTGATAATTCGCTGTCACCATACCATGGGGGTTCTGCATATTATAGCACAGATCCTGATAAGAAAGTTGAACATACCACTACTCGTAAAGGTGGTCTCAGCTGTGAATAGGACAGACGACACAAATCCCAGAATTGTGGTTGCCTGGGGAAGAAACCAGTGACGAAACTGCTCCAGATGTGGAAAGTCTGTCTCTAGAACGCCCTGCACACGTCTTAAGTGATAAGGATAGTAACAACTGTCATGGACAAAGTTTCACTCGGTCGTCTGGCGTACCCTGCACTGGCGGGGAAACCGCCAGGTACTGACACGGCGGTCGCCTTCCTGGTGTGTTAATTATATTTTCTTCCAAGTCTGGTGTTCGAACATTTCGGGTACGTTCTTCATGGTTTCCTGTTTCCTGAAACGACCCTGTCTCAGACAAATGGTGAAAAACTGAATGCTGTGGTTATTGTCGGTGAGGATAGTTCTCCTGGTACAACCTTGCTGCCGCTTCCCCCCCCCCCCCGGCCCCCCCCTCCCCGACGTTGCCATTTGCCTTTATGCTAGTGATCGCTATGTCGGAACCATTGTGTACAACACTGTGTCACATCCACTACAACGTGAATCACATAGAGAAGTGAATCGGACACAACGTTACCAATTACTATGGCAGGAGAGGGCTCTAGGGCATGACATCTGAGGAACTGTACCACCCTCTAGGAGAAAACCATGCATGCTGTAACTGTGGCTGATGGTAAAGGATCGCGTATCAGACCGCAGCCTCTGTATCAACGTATGATTGAATAAATGATCTCTAGCGTGGAAACCATGCACTTCCGTACGTAATTTCATTAGACATTTTTTTTGTTCCGTATCCTCTCAACGACCAATCTTTTGAGTTTGTACACGGTGGAAAAAAATGACCCTGTAGAGACTGAACAGTCGAGTTGTAGGGCGGTGAGTAACATGAGAACGCGGACTGCTGAGATGTGGCAAGTCTGGTGCGTTGGTTTTCGCGCGTTAAGTCATGGATAAATCATTTAAATTAATACGTGCGCGTATTCATGGGAACTGCAGAAAGAGAGCGAGTAATATTATGTGAACTGTGTGGTGCAATTTTATTTTTGAGTTAACTGAAACAGTTTTTGGGCGCAAATCGGTAGGCCACTGGTGGAACAATGTGTGTGCGTGGTGCATCGTTTGAGTGTTTCGAAGACTGAACTTTTATGTGAGTAAATCTAAAACTGTGTCGTATAAATCACTGAACTGAAACTGTATCGCAAGTTCCACTGAGCAGAACAATATACGAACATATCTTCGCATGTTTCAAATTATGCATACTCTGGCGCTGCAATTCCACGACATCGAGATCACGCCGACAGCTGCGCCAGTATCGGAGTCCTGTCTCTACCTCAGATGTATAACGGACCTAAAAACATTTTCAGCATATTATCGTCCAATTCCAGACTCGCCATACTATTTTGGAATACTGCATCGGCGTGAGCTGCAGTCAAAGCGAAGATTTTTGAAAAAGGCTGCTACGTAAATAAGGCTCCTGGCTGAAAAAGTAATGTAGTACGTTATTTGGTTTCTCTTTAAAACAAAATTTGCTCCGGTCATAATATTTTGTCAATCTAGTTTCTCGTTAAAACAAAATTTGCTCCAGTCATAATATTTAGTCAATCTACGACAATGTTTTCAAAATTTTAGAAAGCATTTTGTAGCTGGAGCACAGCGATCGGTGTAAAATGCTAAAGAACCGTAATTACACGGATCTCCCTCCGGTTGCCGTCACCAGCAGCCATAACGGCAGAAAGAGCCTGAAGATGGCCCGAGGAACGAGCCGAAACCGGTTGCTAACAAATGAAAAATCTGGAAACGTGATCGAGACTGTTTTTATTTGATTTTTATGGTAGTGTTGTCATTGCAACAGTGCGAACACATAAATGTACCCTATAACGTTTTTACTATTTAGTAAAATAATAGTAATACTTGCTCTCATTCATTCAGTGGATTAACCGCGTTGTGTAGAGTCATATTACTGACGTAATACATAAATAACTTTATGAAATGAACTCGTATTTACAAACCCATTACACTGTGTGCTCGCACACCTATTATAAGTGTGCTTTGTTCTGACCGGGGAGAACTGTAGCCCTTGTAATATTCAAATCTGACAGCTGGTGTACATGTGTTTGAGGTTGGTATGTTTACAACATTATGTTAAATTTAAGGCTTGTGCATGTCAGTGTATTTCACGTAATTGAGCACATTTGTGGATGCACGTATACGTATTATTCAATAATATTTTCACGGTATGCTTGTGGGAACTAAATGTCAGGGAATGATGCATTATTTCATACTGCCCAATGTTATTGGCTGTATGTAGGTAAAATTGAAAGTTGTGTAATGTGTTCTACGGAATACTGACGGGTCTACTGAAATTAGATTTTAATGCTAATGTCTCTGGCTAATGCTATATGTCAGTCAGCGCAGTCTGTCAAGCTGTTTATTTTGCGCACTTTGATGTTTTGTGAAATGGAAATGGGTTCGAAATAGAGGAACGGACATTTATTATTGAAAGTATTTAGTGGTTTCCAGTCTCACAAAGTACTTAATTGTTGCATTACATATTTACACAGTGAAATAATGTTGATGAAGAAACACTATTTAGGAACAGATTTTTATTATATTTGATGTATTCCAGTAATTTACAAAGACCTACTACACCTAGAATGGGGCACAGAACATATGGCATATATATATACCAAGAGTACATGCATTAGGGCAAGAGGTCGATACACATCAACTCAGTGCTGACACACATAACACGTATTTAGAGCACGAAATTTCAGCACCGTCTCTAGAACAAATGTTTTTATGTGCTCACAATAATCATGAACACAACATCATTTCAGAGCACTACGCATGGTACTCTACGTTGTCAAACCATACAGTTTTCCCAATTCCTGGAATTTGTCTTTACTGAGAGCCTTGGTCAATAAATCGGCACCTGCTTCCTCCGTACACAAACATTTTATAGCAGTATCCTTCTGTTTTAGCGATACTTAGTAAAATGGTGCCTAATATCAATATGCTTGAATCGTACACTTGTTATTTGCTTCTGATCTAGCATGATAGTTCCCTTGCTGTCGCAAAACACTTCGGTAGATTCAATAATCGTATGTGGCTCAGTTTCGCCTATTAGAGCTCTTAACCATAACACTTCTGGTATGATGAAAGAGAATGCCGTATTCTGAGCCTCAACAGTAATCAAAACCACTGTTGTTTATTTCTTGCAAGGCCAGGATATTAATCCTCCCATCAACTTAAAACAGCTGCCTTGAAACATTCCAAGTTCTAGTTCACTGTCTTACAATTACTTAATTGGTAATCACCAGTTCCCTTTAAATATCTAAATGTTCTTTTAACTGCAACCCAACGATTAATTGTAGGGTCTTAGCAAACAAACGGTGATCTGGCTTGATTTCATTCAATACAAATTTCACAACGCTAGTTACAACACATATTCCTTTTAACCTGTTGCCGTATCTTTTACCAAGGCCAGACTTTTCCTATTAAGATGTCCCGTCTTTTATGCCGTAAAAAACTGTTTGCGGAATGTATTGAATAACTATTTCAAACTTCAGGAACATATAATTTATAAATAACTTTTTCTTTACTATCTGTGGCTGTCACACTGCTCCTCTGATCAATTATTTCTCCACCATTGAAAAGAAAAATATTAACTTGTAGCCCTTATGCACTGCTTCACTAAGTGAAGGCAAATCTTAATATAACGTACATTACTGGCTGTAATACAGTGTCATTCTGCTTTAGCATTAAAATTAAAGTTTGTCTTTCCTTCCCATTCACATTGTAATTGAGAACCAACCACTGTTAGACCAACACTGTATGTTTTAGGTGAAACATCGTATAAAACTCATTGGCCTTTGGTTATGATCATAAACACGGCAGAATCAAGGAACTAACCTTCACTGTTACACCGAATATTGCCATGAATAGTATGCAGTGCCTTACCTTTACTGTTTGCTTTCCTTTCTGTTCCCTTTTAAACAAGACTTTTTTTCTTGTGTACTCGTTTTTCCGTGCAGTGCGATGCAAAATGTCCCGTTTTTAGCATTTATAACATCGAACAGGTTTTTTTTTTTTTTTTGTATTTTCGATACGAAGCCATTCCTATGTCCTGGGCAGAATATTTTTATATATTGTTAATACCTTGACTTTTACGCTGTCACCTGTGGTTGGTTTACTTGCACTATCTAGGCCTTTTATTATGTGAAAGAACTTAGCATGTAGTTCAGTTAGTAACAAGGTACCAGTGCATTTATTAGCAATGTCGAAGCCAATATTTCTTATACGATTCAAAGTAGAATAAGATTTTGTTCACATATTCATCAACATTTTTACACCCGTCTAGACGTGTGGTGATAAGCTCTCTTTGCAAATCCATTTTCCTAGTCAACCTTCCGTCTTCAAACACTCTTCTTAGATTTTCCCATACTTCCTTTGCCGTGCTGGCCACTTCTGTATGAAGGTAATTAACATGATTGACTTGAAGAATTAATTTGGAATTTGCCTTACGATCTTTGTTCTGGAAATCTGAATCTGTGGGAATTCAAGGTTCCATCAATGACATCCCAAAGGTCGTCCAACTGCAGATAAGCTTCTACTGCAGACTTCCAAGCTGCATAATTATCTCGACCCATAAACATCTCAGTCTGCCTCATGTGGGCATAAGTTGTTTGCGCAGTTGCAATACGAGTATTGTAGGTTATAAACTGCTCACGATTGATATTAAGTATACCACAATTTAATGGTTTAAGTTATTCACTTCGGTCTTCCTAGGCCCATAAACAATTGAATTATATATCTGTACAGTAAAATAATATGGACGGAGAAATACTGTTCACGAAGATAGATTTTATTTATTACATTTAATTTGCTCCTGGAAGTTTGCAAAGGCATACTACACAAAAGCATACAACACAAAATCTAGCGTAGATACCTAAGAATACATATAATAGGTAAAGAGGTCTGTACACATTAACTCACTGCCAACACACAAAACAAATATTTTGTTCATCAAATCTCAACATAAATGGAACGAACATACCAATTACCATGAGAAAACGAAGCAGTTCTATCAGTTGTTGTCGAAATATAGGGAAACGTACCTGGGAGCACATAAGCTTAAATTCATTGTGGACAAATTATAGGAAAGAACTGAAAAGAATTACGAGTGCATCTAAAAGCGAGACTGCTGATACCGAGCTACTGGAATTACCACTTTGGTGCGTTGAAGCCTTGAGCTTTTTGCAAGGGCACGAAATTTTTTAACGTAATTTAAGTAAAATTACGTGTATTTTTTGTTTTCAAAACTGGATGTAAATAAATAAATACTAACCAGATGTAATTAGAATTATAGATGTAATCACGTGAAACAGTATATCTAATGAACGAGCATCCATCCTCAGAAATTTCCGATACTCATTTGGCTCGCTTATTGTCAAATCACTTAGTACATTTACATGTGTCAGTTCTCCTCTCTTATTATATCACTCCTTCATTCGTCTACGCTTCCTCTTTTCTTGTATGAGTGCGAAACCAGCTCAAATAAGAGCTGGCATCAGTATTTGCCATGTTTGCACATCCGAGATTTGACACCAATATTGTGCCATATCGATTCATTGTCTGGAACTAGCTGCTAATATGTTGCACAGTATTGCTGCCCAGTATTATTGATAGTTTAGGGGCCACTTAATGAGATCAGGGGAACACTTGATCCCACAGTCATTAACACTGTTTGAACTTAGATCGACCATTCACATTGTGTCTGAAAGTTGTCTTATGATTTGTCAACTTCCAAACATCGTATTTCAAGCACCTCTTAAGGCCTAGTCGCACTTGCCATCATGTCATCTCATGTTAAAGTGTTCCACTTCAAATAATAGCACTCACACTGGCCATCACATCACGTCACATCATGGCAACATCAAAGTTTGTCGGGTCCAAAGTTTTGAGAGAGCTGACGTCATCGTCCGTTGTTGACCATGTGACCTCAGGTCACTTCTTCCCAACACTCAGCCTTGCTCTCGTCCCCCACACTTCGTTTCATCCTGATTTCATTAGGTCGTGGTTTTCATTGTTGCTATCAGTTATGTTATTAATTATTCTTTATCCATTCTCTGTTATTTTTTGCTATATATTATCTACTGAAAACAATTGATGACAGCCATGAGAGCTGAGATCATGCAATCTGAACTGACTTGACGTGACATGACATGTGACGATGGACAGTGTAAATACACATTCACGTGACAGGGCCTGATGTGATGGCCAGTGTGAAGTTTTCAACTAACGAGCATTCTCTGCTGTCATACCTGTCCCCACTGGTCGATTATATGTGTAGTTGCTTCTGCTGTGCTGGTTTGTCTTAACTAAGGTATGTGAGGCAAGTGTAGGCTCAGCCAATGAGAGCTGGAGGCAGCTGTACTGACCTCATGCATTGCCAGTCTGAAGGGAACAAAGCTTTCTTTGTGCTATTTTGTTTTGTTCTGGCTATGGTGGTGTGATTTTTTCTTGCGTATGTAATGATGTGGTAATAAGCAGGGCTGCTCATAATTATACTGAGAAGGAAGCAGAATGGTGCAGGAATGCAGCCTTGGATTTTTAATTGTGAAATTATACTGAGAACTGTATATTATCTTTCTTCATGCACCTGTGCTGTCACGTAAGATAATAAGTATCTCTAACTCGAGCTTGGTGAGTTTTACTGGGGAAGAAGGTTCCTTTGGAAGGAAGCGGCATGAGTGGGACCATAAATTACGATTAACTTGGGACAGTTTTCGTTCTCTGTGCACAGCACATTGATTCGTAATTGAGTTAAGCAGCGGGTTTGTTTTTCACCAATCGTTTCTGGAATTTTCTTAGCGCCACAAATACTATATAGATGAAGTCATTGTCTTATTGTGGCTATGAGTACCATATGCTTTTGTGATGTTAACTGTGATGTTGCTCGTAAGAGTATTAATTTTATATCTTGTGTGTTTAAATAATCCTAAGATATAACAAATTTATCCTTCAAATACATGAGGCAAAGTTTATTTACGTTGTGCAATAAAGGTAATTAATTATGATCATGTCCCATCAGCATGAGCATTGTTTTTTTAAGAATTATTTTCACAAGACATAGGTTCTTCAAAAGAGAAAGATTGGTTGCAGTATTCCAATAGACATATTTCAGGTTCCCAAAGGTAAGGTTACATCTAGAACCTTGTATCAGTAGTGGTTCTGACATGTGCCCATGCAGTATTTTGTAAAATATTATGCTCTCTGCTTCTCTATAGAAAAGCGTTCTGATTTGTTAACAAGAGCCAAGCATGGTCTTTTCACATACTTTGCCTATAAGGCGTAACGTAGGAAATGTTTCTAGGATCCCATGTTAGTTTTAGTGATAGGGAAATTACTCATCACAAAATAATAAAAAATTATGAGGACTGATTTTACTTCTTTGGTTAGTATGTGTACTTGTGTTGAGCTATTCTCGAATGGTAGTCAGGCTACATCATTATATTATTTCCTGGGTGAATATTCATGATGGAAAGAGGGAACTTTTAAGGAAGACTTACTTCAAAGCTACAACAAGACAGCTAATGTACATATTGGTGACCCTGCCAGGATGAAAGGACAGGAATTTCCAGAGTTGTCTAACAAATATAATTTATCTGTCTAGTGAGTATTCTTGTTAATGTTCACAAATCTTTTCATCTATTTGTTATAAATTTTGTTCTCTGAAACAGTTATCAGTTTGGCATACATTTCATTATAGAAAGTCGTTGCTTGTGCTGAGAACACAGGACAATTTGCGCTAAAGCTTATGATACATACTATCTTTTCTCCATTTTTAAGCACTTAACTGATCAGTAATGAGTGCATACTTGGTGTGGATCAACAGAGTGTCTTCACTTAATTCTAGACATAACTGACTGTGAGGGAGAATAGTAAAGAGTACTTTGTCATGCTCATGTGATAATTACTGTGATAAGAAAGGACTATCTGGAAAGTAATTTTTTGGTATTTATGGTCTAAATACGAATGGCGGTTGTAAATGATTACTTCTTACACTATTCTATGTACTGAAACAAGAGACTGTCGAAACGTAGTGAAAAATTTCTTGAATTTAAGGTATAATCAGCATTTTGTTATTTAAGTTTAAATATAGAGTGATTTTTTTCAAATATAAGATTGCCATATGCTAAGCAGCAGAATGTTTAAATGATATAATTTTCTTGCTAACTTTTTTTGAGTGTTAATCTCATAAACATTTTCGTCTTGCCTTTTGCTGAAGTGCTGCTCTGTGTCTTAAGAACTGGATCCTGAAGAGCTAATTTTCATTCGTAATCAGCGTATATTTTGGCATGTGAGCTGATTTTCTGGATTTGGATGCTTGTTCTTTGGAAATGTGTTTTCCGTGAGGAATATTGGTGCTGATATGCTATTTATTTTGTTCAACTTGGAAACTCGTCTGCTGATAAAGAGCATATCTGGAACTTCTGTGATGTGTTTCAGCAGTTGATACTATCATAGCATGGACAGTGCTACAAATGGTTGATCCAGTTTTTACTAACTGTAGTGTCGATTTTGAGGGCATCCCCCCCCCCTCCCCCCAGGTACACTTTATCGCAGTTGTTCTGCACGAAAGTGCCAAACAAACTGGTATAGGCATGCGTATTCAAATAAAGAGATACGTAAACAGACAGAATACGGCCCTGCGGTCGGCAACGCCTATATAAGACAACAAGTGTCTGGCGCAAGAGTTGGATCGCTTACTGCTGCTACAGTGGCAAGTTATCAAGATTTTAGTGAGTTTGAACGTGGCGTTATAGTCGGCGCATGAGCGATGGGACACAGCATTTCCGAGGTAGCGATGAAGTGGTGATTTTCCCGTACGACCATTTGACGAGCATACCGTGAATATCAGGAATCCGGTAAAACATCAGATCTCCGACATCGCTGCAGCCGGAAGAAAACCCTGAAAGAACGGTACCAACGACGACTGAAGAGAATCGTTCAGCGTGATAGAAGTTCAACCCTTCCGCAAACTGCTGCAGATTTCAACGCTGAGCCATCAGTGCGTCTCAGAATGCGAACCATTCAACGATACGTCATCGATATGGGCTTTCAGAGCCAAAGTCCCACTCTTGTACCCTTAATGACTGCACGATACAAAGCTTTACGCCTCGCCTGGTCCCGTCAACACCGACATTGGGGTGCTGATGACTGGATACTTGTTGACTGGTGAGAAGAGTCTCGTTTCAAATTCTATCGAGTGGATGGACGTGTACGGGTATGGAGACAACCTCATGAATCGATGGACCCTGCATGTCAGCAGGGGACTCTTGAAGCTGTTGGAGGCTCTGTAATGATGTGGGTCGTGTGTCGTTGGAGTGATATGGGACGCCTGATAGGTCTAGATACGACTGTGACAGGTTACACGTACGTAAGCATCCTGTCTGATCACCCGCATTCATTCCCGTCCATTCTGCATTCCGACGGACGTTCAGAAAGTAATCTTTCGGATTTATGGGCAGCCCTCCTGGATTCATGGTGTCAGCACTACTTCAGACATTAGTAGAGTCCATGCCACGTCGTGTTGCTGCGTGCTCGCGCGGTCCCTACACGATATTTGGACATGTAATAGTTTCTTTGGCTCTTCAGTGTAGAAGACTGATGGAAGAGGGATTGTCGAATAATTTAAGCATACTAAATTCATTGGTTACATTAAATTTATCTCATTTAATTAAATTCATCTCATTTAATTTTTGGATGGAGCCATCTAGAACTTAACAAGCTTTGCATAGGATTTAGGTTCTGGTGTGATGTTAAGGATACTGAAAGATTGTATATAATGAGTTATTGTGTACAAGAGGCAGCACTTCATATAAATACCTTGCAGAATGTTGTTAGTTATTTCAGCTTTACAAGGATATTTCCTTAACATATTTTCAGCTCTTCATAGTTTCCAGAACGACACTAAGTCTCGAAACCTGGCAGATAATCCAGTGAGAGTCTGATCGTATGTATAGTAGACCGGTGGCAAGACGCAATCAATACATTTACTACGCAATAACAATGCTGACGTCAAAAACGGTTCAAATGGCTCTGAGCAGTATGGGACTTAACATCTGTGGTCATCAGTCCCCTAGAACTTAGAACTACTTGAACCTAACTAACCTAAGGACATCACAAACATCCATGCCCGAGGCAGGATTCGAACCTGCGACCGTAGCAGTCCCGCGGTTCCGGACTGAGCGCCTAGAACCGCTAGACCACCGCGGCCGGCAATGCTGACGTCACTGACGACAGTGCCACTAAAGTAGAGTTACTAAACACAGTTCCCCGAAACTAGCGTACCAACGGAGACAACGTAAATATTCCAAAATTGCAGTCTACAACAACTGCCAACATGAGTAACTTACAAGCAGATATCATCGGTTTAGCGAAGCACCTAAAACACTTAAGAAAGGCCAATCTTCCGCTCCAGATTGTGTACCAATCAGATTCCATTCAGAGTACGTTGACACAATGGCTCTGTACTTAGCAATCATATACAGTCGCGCTCTCGTGGAAACGTCCGTCCCCAAAGACTGGAAAGTTGCATGTGTCATACCAATACCCAACAAAGGAAATAGGAGTAATCCGCTAAATTACAGACTAATATCCCTAAGGCAACTTGCAGAAAAATTCTGGAACATAAACTGTGCTTGAACATTATGAATCACCTCGAAAACAACGATTTATTGACAAACAGTCAACAAAGATTAAGAAATATCGTTCTTGTGAAACACATTTAGTTCTTTATTCTCAAGAAGCAATGAGTGCTATCGACAGGAGACGTCAAATTGATTCCATATTTTTAGATATCCAAAAGGCTTTTGACACCGTTTCCCCACAAGTGATTTCTAATTAAATTGCATCCCTATGGAGTATCGTCTCAGTTGTGTGACTGGATTCGTAATATCTTGTCGGGAAGGTCACTGTTCATAATAACTGACGGAATCTCATCGAGTAAAACAGAAGTAACGTTCGGCGTACCCCAAGGAAATGTATTAGGCCCTCTGTTGTTCCTAATATGCATAAACGATTTAGGATATATCAGAGCAGCCATCTCAGATTTTTTGCAGATAATGCTGTCATTTACAGTCACATAAAGTCATCAGATGATCAAAACGAACTGCAGAATGATTTAGACAAGGTATCTGTAGTGTGAAAAAAGTGGCAGTTGAATCTAAATCATCCATATGAGCGCTAAAAAGAACCCGTTGAATTTCAGTTGTAGGATAAATCACAAAAATTTACAAGCTGTAAACCAGCTAAATACTTAGGGATTACAATACAAATAACTTAAATTGGAATTATTTCACAGATAATATTGTGGGGATACCAAAGCAAAGACTGCGATATATTCCGCATGAGATAGGATTCATAAAAGACATCTACAAAGTTCAAAGAAGGACAGTTATTTTTGTATTATCCCGAAATAATGGGGAGAGTGCCAGGGATATGATAAACGAGCTGGGGTGGCAGTCATTAAAACAAAGGCATTTTACCTGCGGCAGGACCTTCTCATGAAATCTCAGTCTCTTATTTCTCCTCAGAGTGTGAAAATATTTTGTCGGTGAACACGTACATAGGGAGAAATGATTACCATAATAAAATAAGAGAAATCAGAGCTCGCGCAGAAAGATTTCAGTGTTCGTTTTTCCCGTGCGCTGTTTCAGAGAGGAACTGTAGAGAAGTAGCATAAAGGTGTTTCGATGAATCCTCTGCCATGCACGTAATTGTGAATTGCAGAGTTATCCTGTAGATGCAGATGTGAATGTTATAGTGCTGATTAGTAAGACACACAGTATTTTAGCTTGACTTGCTGTGTTACCCAATGCATGTGTTGTTTTGTGGGTAACTAATGACTATATATTGTGCTTTGAAAATGTTAGTTTTAATAGTGATGATGTTGTAAAAAAACAGAATTTCCAGTTTGGGTGCTTCACAGTACTCAATGGTAATGCGGAATCACTGGAACAAAGTAAAAACTACATGATGCAGATAGATGTTTACTGTTACAATCGTTTTGATAATCATTTCCTTTCATCATTAGTTTAGTGTGTGGGTCAGTCATGAGTTCTACTTTTTATGTATTTTTGCTTTAGACTTTACACAATTCACATTTTATAGGCAAGTTGCTGTAAAGGTAACAATTTAACATTGTATTACGTAAATTAATCTTCATTTTATTAAACGTTACGAAGAGAACAGAAAGGGAGAGGGGAATTCGTTTCAAAGGACTTGATAAGAAAATAAAAACCACTTATCTGGAACTGAGCAAAAAACTTAGCTGAGAATATAGAAAATAGTGTTGCTACCCTGCAGGGACAGTTACAGAAATGTGAATCTGTTAATGGAGAGGTTACCATGAAATTCAATGTATTTAGCTTTCAGTCAAGGTGGGATTTCCACACAAAATTTTGTGTAAGAATTTCTAATGTTGAGAGTAAACTTTCCATTGTTGCACAGAATTGGTTAATTTCTGGCGGCTGTTAATGAACAAATAAGCAATTGCAAAATGATTTTCAAAGTTTTAGGGAAGAGTGTTAAGAGAGTAAGAAAGAAGTGGAACCAAATCAAGCAGTAGTTACTCACATTGAAGAACAGATTTCAAGTCATGTTACATTAAAGCCGGTGTTAGAAGATAATTCTGAATATTTAAGGCTTAGTTCAAACAAATCAATATCAGAGGGTAAGGAAGATATTACGAATATGGATAAGAACGTTCATGAATTAGGTTCTTCTCTTGCACAATTGGTTATTACTGTTATGGTTTTACTCTCCGTATTGCTGTTTGTGAGTATGAAGAGATGATATCACTGTTGAGTTTTAAGGTAATGAAGATGGGAATGATCAGGAGGAGTAGGGAATTAGGACAAAATTGTGTATGACTGAAGAAAGGTTAAGTGAAGTTAGTGCATGTCACTGTTACAGTAGGGATCACGTACTGCACGGTGATGTGGATTCAGATCATGAAGACGAACCAGATCCTTTGTGCCATTCCGGAGTTGGAGAACCCAGTGTAGTCATAGAGAGCTTGATCAAGAGAATGAGATTTGTGAGGATCTGTCTAAATTTGCTTGTAGTAATTCCTTACCTGTCAGATTTTACAGATGCTTAGGAATACAGCAGTTGTCATTCAACCTCATGTTTGTTGGAGCAATTTGATTTTATACTTGTGCCTAGTCTCCCTGCTGGCCGCAAGACTGAATTTGTGTACGGTTACTTGGAAAGTGAATTTACTGTGCAGATACATATATTGATTAGAAATTGTGAATCCTATGAGGTGTTTAGGACTATGTGCTTGCTTGCTTATTGGTCTGAGGCAGCGCAGGACTGACTTAAACACGGTCTTCTAATGATGCAAAATTTTTACAATTGTTGTTTATACAATCCTGCTTGATTATTTGAATATATGTTATTGAAAAATCAGTTCTTATACAGTCTTTATAGTCGATTCGTATCTGTGTAATGAAACTTTTGCCACATTTACATCAAATTATTGTAGCTGCTTGAGTGAAAGAATACTTGGGTTGTCAGAGTTTATTACAGATGTTGGAATATGATAATAGTGATGAGAATGCTACTGGAAGGAGTATAATCAGTCTGTGTGTCTTGATCGAAGTCTATAAGGGACTAGAAATTACGATCGCGGGCAATATATTGAACGACGCAATAGATATGGTAATGGGAAATGGTAGCATCGAGAATGATGATAGAACACGTAGAGACTGTTGGAATGGTAGACGCTTTGGTAACAATAGAGATAGCAGGGGATATAACAGAGATGGCCACTGGAGTGATAGGAACTAAGGTCTGAGCACTGCGGAGCTGCAGTCAGCTGATCCACGGAATAAAGGGCCTGTGGAGAGCCCACCAACACGGGACTGACTATTACCATATGCAGCCCATTTCGATGCTGGAAAAATGACAGAATAGCTATGAACAGGTAGACATGTTGAATTCTTAAGATGTGAAGGAACTTTTGCTCGATGAGAGATGGTAAAATGTGAATACTGTGGTGAATACAATGCTTCAGATAGATGTTAATGGAGTTGTTTTGTCTTTTGTTCTTGATAAGGCTAGCCAGACATAATTTTTTAATGGAATCAGATTATAAAATGAGACTCTCAAGAAACTGATCAGTAGTTTTGTTACTCAGGCAGCAAAATAACTGATGGTGGCTGAAGCAGAGACAATATAAAATACAGAATGGCAATAGCAAGAGAAGCGTTTTTCAGAAGGAGAAATTTTTTAACACACTATAATATAAATGTCGGGACGTCCCCCCTGAAGAACTTCCTATGGAGTATAGCCTTGTATGGAAATGAAACTTGGACAAAAAAGAGTAGAGGCAACAAGAGAATAAGGTCATTTGATATCTGGTGCTACAGAAGAATGCTGCAGGTTTGATAGGTATAACTAAAGGGGAGGTATTGAATAGAACTGAGGAAAAAAATAGTTAACGGAGCAACCCGGCCAAAAGATGCGTTGGCTGCCGCCCCCCTCCCCCCCAAAAAATATTCTGATCGTTAGAAGATGGCGTCATTCGAACACTTCGTGTCGACTGTTCTCTATTCGAGACTACTGCTACCCTCAGCGACCCCAAAGTTTTGACACTGTAATTTCCTGACGAAGAGTTGTTGTCTTATGTGTCAGCAAAAGATTGATTGACCAATAATAGTAACTGTACTTATGTTTAAATGATGAGTACCCAGCATTCCCCTGGTATGTATTTCTTCCATTCTTCTATTAATTCATCTCTGTCTTCCTCATCTCTCTGTCCTTTTCCTCTTCTTTATTCTCTGTTTGTCTCCTCTCCGCCTCTCTCTGTCCACCTCCTCCATCCACTAGTCACATGAGGGTAAAAATTATAGGGAGACCAAGAGATGAATACCTTAAGCAGATTCAGAAGGATGTAGGTTGCAGTAGTAACTACTTTCCGTGGTATTAATACATGTTCGTTTTCAGAGTGCCCATCTAAATGTTAACCTGCCTTCCTTTTGTTGCTGATGGATTACTGACCATATTAGAGTAAGGGAACTGAATGTTATTGAATGTTCAATCAGCGTCTTTGCAATACACCCTATATGACGGTGGTCAGACTGTGCTCAAATTTGTTTAATTGGAGGCCATATTGGAGATGCGGGAGAATGTCTGACATTTTTGGAATGACTTGATGTGCTACAAGAATTTGTTTAAAGATTTTAATAATTGCATTGAACAAGTATTGTCCTAAATGTCTAAACTAATAAATATTAACGGAGAGCTTCACAGGATTTCTGGAATTCCAATGCTAAGAGATCGCTTCGGGCATCTGCGAGGAAATTTTGCGCGTCAGCGCGTAACTCGGAAAACCGTCTCGTCAGTAGCCTGGGCAACCAGGTCCACCGGCGAACGACTACGAAATGACCGGACGTCCTGCTTTATTAGCTACGAGCGCCCCACGCAACAAGAGCAAGAAAACCAAGCAAGAAGTGCAACAAGATGACCTACGAGAAGAGAAGTACAAGAACCAGCATATCCAAAAATGAAGTAGGTAAGGCAGTCAGTCTGCTATAAGCTACAGTACGCGTAGGTCAGAATCCCCGAGAAGGCACAACGACGACACGATGCCGACAACAATGTTTAAATGAGCTTGTGTTTTGATAACTGTGTCTTGACTGGCAGCTGACTTTAATTCTATAGACATTAAATCTTATGAGTGTTGTTTACCAGTTGAATGATTGCATTGTGATATTTAAACAGAGCAAAAATTTACTAATGAATATTGTCTTCAGGTTAATGTCGTTTTTGTATTCGCAAAAAAATATGTAGTGAAATGTTCAACCTGTCTGTAAAGTAGTACAGCCCTGCCCCCACCTCACCACCCCCCTCCCACACACACCCATGCATACCCCCCCCCCCCCCACACACACACTTACACACCATTCCTCTCTGTGATTTATGTTGTTCACCCCTAATGGAGGGAGGATAGGTAGGATTCAATTTATAATTTCAATTGAAGTCTCTCCCTATGACAAGAAAACCTGCCAACAACATCACTATAGTAGTATATGGGCAGGTATGGGACAGACAAATAATAATGGTCCTCACCAACCATAAAAAATATACTCCAAAAATAATGGTTCAAGTAACCATAAACATCCAAACAACCATTAAGTGGCCCCTACCAACCATAAAAAGTACACCATAAAAATAATGGTTAAATAATGGCTCCCAGTGACCATTAACCATCATCATATACCCATTAAGGTACCAATCAACCATAAATGACATCAAAAAATGTAGGTCCTAACTTACGGTACTAAAGAACCATTAATTTCAAAATAAAAACAACTGAGAAATGGTACTAAAGAACCATAACTTGAGGAACAATTTAAAGGTTTGGAACAACCACTAATCTAAAAAATATATATATCAAAATGTAAGATGAATTCCTTTTTAAGGTATGAAAGAACCATTAATTACGCAGCCATTAAAAAAGGTAACAAAGAACCATAAATTTTTCGAAAAAATAAAAATGAAATTTCAAGAAATTCCATATAATGGTTCAAAAGACCATTAAAATTTGAAACACTATTGAAGTCACGTATAAAAGGTACTTAAGAACCACAAATTTTTATCTAACACCTTATTAATTTAAGGGGATACGGAATCACCTATCCCCGCAATGTTAATATATGCCTACTATAGGGAACATTTTCTCACAAACTACTGGAGACAGAGAGGTAAAAATTTTACTGTATGTGCATTCATATGTTACAACAATACTGAAACAACAGTTTATTGTCAAAGTATTTTCTTACAGAGATATTGTACATTTATTTTTAAGTAAATTTTTTCCATCGCTTTTTACTAGACTATCACCCCTAAGTCTTTTGTAAATCAAGTAATTAAAAAATCGTTGTTTCAGTATGTAATAGGGACCTATGTCACTACGTCATGAAAAATTCAGACTTCTAGGTTGACCAGTACCTGAGATAATGTTCCTAGATGAAGTAAAAAGTAAACTTACGGGAAACGGAGAAAGAAGATTAAAACATTCCTGATCCGTAGCTAATACCCCCTTCACAGTCTTCATAATCATCTTCAAGTCTTCTTTTGGCACCCCTCTGCACCTGTCTTGCTTTTTTCACTAATGTCTTGATTATATTATCAGCATGCCTTAGTCTGTGCTGATCTAAAAAGAACATAGCACGTACCATACGGGAACCAACACACATACCCAACTTTTGAAGGACCTGGCATTTAGTTATATTTCCAAGATTGAAGGTTGCCACAGCATCATACACACCAAAATGTAGTGTATTAATTCCGACAAACACTGTTTTTGGGAGACGATGCCATATCACACTATTCAAGCACTCGTTGGGGTTCTGCGTTTTTCCGTGAAGACATTTCATCAGAAGACTTCTGTCAGCCAGATCTCTGAAAATGGGCTTTATTTCTGCCATGATGGCTGATGGTAGACTGTGGTGGTGAATGTATTTCTCTCCTGTTGTTAGTCCCCTATTGTATTTACACCAGCTGTTTTCACCTTTGGGGCACAAACCATGTTGTGGATGCTCATCCGTGGATGCGGTGTGGAAATATAAAGCCCATATAGCTCTCCTCATTTCTTCAAGATTGCCTGTATTTTGCCTGATTGCAAGGCCATAGCAGTTCTGAATGTGGTCTATTATGGAATCAGTCAATCTTCCTCTGCCATCCAAGGTTTTCCCATCATCTAGTTTTTTCCCTTTCATAACTGATTTTAACCTTCTCAGCCTGGCACCCATTCTCTTCTGCACATGTCCTATACATTCAAGTTTGCTTATATTTACACTGTTCCCATATGGTTTGCTTTCCAAAACTTCTTTGAATGCTTTAGAGTCACCATCTCCCAGATATTTGACATAGCGAACATTATACCACTGTGAAGAGCGATGAAAAATTTTCTTCACCCCAGCAACCTCCATGCCACCACTACTACCATAATAATTAGCAATACAGTCATCACTGTGTTCATTTTTCAGCCTGCCTGTGCACCTACAGTATTTAGACATTATTGCAACATCAATAACCTTGCCAGTATCAACACTAGTTGCTGTTACAACACCATTGTTGGAGGTGTGGCCCCTTTTCTGCCACGTGCCATCAAACGCCACTGTGAGGTCACGACTGCCGTCATTTTCTTCCACTGCTTCTTCCACAGCAACCTGCATTGACTTCTGTGCTACATCTTCAACTGCAGATCCTAGTACATAATTGTAAGCTTCAAACTTTGAAGGTGCACTTGGAAGATTTAGAACACCACATAGCATATCACCAGCTGCTTTGCCCTTACCAATTGCTCGCAATCCATAAACTAACCTAATATTTACACTATAAAGTTCAGTTTTCTTGTATCCATTATTTACAGTTACTGAAACCGAACTTGGAAACTTACAGCTGTATTTACAAACACTGCATATTAAATTAAACTGGGCAGCCAGGCCAACATGGGATTCTACTTTCAGAGAAACGTTTCCATGACATTTTTTGCAGCACAAACTGTTTTCAAGAGCTTCACACAATATATTCGTATCAATGAGTTCAAAAACTTCATTCCCTCTATCAAGTAAATTATATTTCTCTTCCAAATCTCTTAGTTTTTTATGAGAAGCACTGTTTTCATTTGGTGTAAGTTCGTTCGGTAAATCAGTAATAAGTGGATTCACATTTTCCAACAGTGATGATGATGAACTGCTTTGCTTTGCTAATGAATCATTATTTCTTTTCTTTTGCCAGTTCACACGCTTTTTAAGTACTTTTGCTTTAGCTCTAGGCATTTTCACTGCGAAAAATGAAGCACTAAATACGAAATAACTCAACAACAACTACTTTCTTATATCACACTGTTTACAAAACAGTCCCGCCACAAAGTCAAAGAGTAACTTGAGGAAACCAGAGAGAAACATTTTCGGGCAAATTAGTGTATAAATAGTCGCTGGAAACCGGGATATTTGAATTCATGTCACTTTAAAGGTACTGCCAAAAAGTTCATGGTCAGCCACGAGGGACGTGTATAACTAAAGCGCAATACCCGATCTCACAAATATATAAAAATAAAATAGTTATAATTGTAGTAGAGCTATGTATGATACGTCATTTTAAAGAGGAAACATGGCAGAATATAATACGCCAATAAAAAAAAATTCGATTTTTTAACCCAAAATCCGATTCCGTATCCCCTTAAAGGTCACCCCAAACCATAAATTTTTATCCAACATCTTATTCATTTAAAGGTTACCCCAACCATAACTATAAACTACAGGGTCAGTGTATAAGAATAAAAATTAGTAAATAAAGACACAATGAATAACAGTCAAAATGGCAAGCGTCGTAATGACGCAACTGTTAAAGAACTAAGAGCTCAGGCTAAAGAGCTCAAAATCAAAGGCTACTACAAGATGAAGAAGGAGGATCTTGTTGAAGCTGTGACCAATGCAACGTCTAAGGCTATGAATAATGATTTATTTAATTATGCAAATGAAGAACTGTCAGCAATGACTGTTCGCCAACTGAAGCAGATTGCTAAGGAAAACGGAATTAAGGGTTACTCGATGGTTCATTCGAAGAATAGGTTGACGGCTTTGATAAAAGGTGAGAAGGAACGTTTGGATAAAATCAGACACTACAACTTCGCTGAAGACTTGTTCGAAGGAACCACTCAACGACAACAACGACATCAAACACAACAATATCAACCACAAAAGTTAGGCCACATTTTCCCTTTTAAACAAAAATTGTTCGATAAACTTGTCGAGCAAAAACCTACATTCGCCATTCATGAAGGAGAACGTGCATATCTTAAGACATTCAACATTTGGCAAACTAACTACACTATCTATGTAAAAGAATTGAAAGGAACAGCTGTAGAACAAATGAAAGCTGTTAGGGCAGCAGTCCACGCAACTATAAAGGCTATAAAAAAAATGAGTAATTACAGTCCTGGCGATCAGATGAAGGTAGTTGCAGAGAATGAAAATTTTCACCATACAATCTCGACTAAAAGACATCAGAAAGTCAATGCCTCTTTTATACTTAACCAAATTGAGAGAATTGTTACATCTAATGAAAATGTAGACGTAAATGGAACCAGATTTGAATTTCAAGTATACAAAATACCCCGAGGTGCCGATACTAAAGGTAAAAAGGTAGTCAACCTTAATAAAGACGTTAATACTAAAAGATGTGTTAACAAAATAAATAACAAGGACAACATGTGTGGACCTAGAGCTATAGTTACAGCCTTGACATACGAAACAAACATCATTCTTGATAGGGAACTCACTAGTAACGAATTAATCTATATAAGGAAAGGTAGAAACTTGCAAGAAGAGTTGGCTAAAGAACTGTGTATCAGATTGGGGAAGAACTGCGAAGATATGTTCACCTTAGAAGATATCCAGGATGCTGAAGAGTTTTTGAATGTTCAAATTAAGGTCGTTTCTGCTGCTCATTTCAACGCGGTCATTCATTCAGGAAAAGAAAGGGATACTGTCATCTACCTATACCACCACAACAATCACTATGACGCAATAAATAACATGAAAGCCTTTCTTGGAAGCTCGTACTACTGTCAGAAGTGTGACAAACCTTGTAACAACAAAGATCTACACAAGTGTAAAAAGACCAAGAACAAAGTATGTAATTTGTGCAAAGGACCACAACACAAGAAAATTACGGGTAAAGAACGTGTTAGATTATATTGCAATAAGTGTAATAGATACTGTTTTAGCCATTATTGTTTCAAAAACCACGAAGAAGTTTGTAAGGTAGTCTACAAGTGCAAAACTTGCAATAAATTCTGTCTAAGGGAAAAGAAGCATCGTTGTGGTTACGTATGGTGCAAAAATTGTCAGGATGCCGTGAAGATTACTGACCACGAGTGTTACATCCATCCCAGAGGCAATAAGGGTGGTATCTGTGAAGAAGATTGCACTTGCAATGGAAAATCGGAGAAGAAACATGGTAACTGTAGTTACACTGAAAAATACTACTTTTTCGATTACGAAGCTGAGCAAGACACTGGTGTACACAACCCTAATTATATAGCTGTTCACAGCTTCGATGGAAATAGACGTGATTTCGACTCAAATGAAGAATTTTGTGAGTGGCTTGTTAGTGATGCACACAAAGGGTTTACTTGTGTTGCTCATAATTCTAAAGGTTACGACTCGTACTTTATTCTACAATACTGTGTTAAAAATGGGATAAGACCAAAGACTATATACGCAGGCTCTAAAATAATGCAGCTCGCAATACCGAGTTTAAGACTCAGGATAATCGATAGCATCAATTTTGTTCAAGGCGCTCTAGCATCATTCCCGAAAACGTTTGGCCTAAAAGAACTTAAGAAAGGTTACTTTCCACATTTTTTCAATTCAAAAGGGAATCAAAATTACGTAGGACCTATACCATCCACAAAATATTTTGGTGTCAACACGATGAAAGAAAGCCAGCGTAAAGACTTTTTGAAATGGCACGCTGACAGGGTTAAAGAAAACTACACGTTTGACTTCAACAAGGAACTGTCTGAGTATTGTCACTCAGACGTCGATATTCTTAGACGTGGATGCCTTGAATTTAGGAAGATATTCTTAGAAATCGCCAATATAGATCCTTTTCAATACATAACCATCGCTAGTGTTTGTATGGCTATCTACAGATCGAAATTCCTCCAACAAAATACTATTGCAGTCGTGAAAGAAGAAAAGAAGGAAATGTTTAGTAAAGAATCTATAGCATGGTTAAATACCTTCGAAAGTGTACGCCATGCATTGAATGGTGGTGAAGTGGCGATATGCGGCCCAAAAGTTGACGGTTACAATCCCAAAACTAAAACAGTTTACCAATACCATGGCTGTTTCTGGCATGGATGCCCTGACTGCTACAACCCCGATACAATCAATAGTGTAAACAATGAAACCATGGACGATTTGTTCACTAAAACAATGGACCGGACTAACACACTGAGAAATGCGGGCTACAACGTAGTTGAGGTGTGGTCTTGCGAGTGGAAGAAATCTAAAGCTTACAAAGAAGCCCTAAATAAAACAATCAACGTTGTGGAACCCTTAAAGCCTAGAGACGCCTTTTTCGGTGGGCGAACAAATGCCGCAAAGCTGAAAGTTACTGCGAAGAAAATGCGGTATATAGACATATGCTCTTTGTATCCAACGGTCATGTTTTACGATATGTACCCTGTAGGTCACCCCACTAAAATATTCAAACCAGAAGAATACAACAAGGAATGGTTTGGTTTGGTCAAATGCAAGGTACTAGCTCCTAAAGGTCTTTACCATCCTGTACTTCCTATTAAGCAAGAAAAACTAGTATTTGCTTTGTGCGCGAGGTGTGCAGAGGAAAAGGTAGGACATTGTAACCATACTGATGAAGAAAGAGCTTTCGCAGGCACATGGTCTACGGTTGAACTGAATAAGGCTATTGAAAAGGGGTACAAGATACTTGAAACTTACGAGGTATGGCACTTCCCTCAGACGAGCAACAATCTGTTCAAGGACTACATTAGGACTTTCATGAAAATCAAGCTGGAAACTAGTCCTTGGGAGGATGATTACGAAACAAAAGAGGAATACGTCCAAACCATTAAAGAAAAACAAGGCATTGAGCTCGACATTGACAGAATTGAACCCAACCCTGGAAAACGTGCCGTCGCCAAGATCTGCCTAAACTCTCTGTGGGGTAAATTCGGCCAAAGACAAAATTTGACACAAAGTGAGTTCATCACCGATCCACAAAGGTGGTATGAACTTTTACTAGATGATAAGATAGAGATATCTAATGTCATCTTCATCAATGAAGATATGATTGAGGTTAGCTACAAGTATACTGATGAGTACATCGAGGATAGTACTGCTACAAATATATTTATTGCAGCTTTCACAACATCTAATGCTAGGATAAGATTATACGAAATGCTTGATCGCCTTGGGGATAAAGTTGTCTACTACGATACTGATAGTGTAGTCTACATCGATGATGGGACAAATACAGTTGAGACAGGGTGCATGCTAGGCGAATGGACTGATGAACTTGGCAAAGATGATACCATTATTGAATGGTTAAGTACAGGCCCAAAAAGCTATGCTTACTACTCTCACAAAGGCAATCGGTGTACCAAAGTAAAAGGCTTCAGTCTCAACTATGAAAATAGTTTGAAAATTAACATGGAAACAATGGGTGAACTAATACATGGCGAAAGTGACAGTATAACTACAAACAACAAAATGATAACCAGGAACAAGAAAACAAAAAACCTTGTCAATAAGGGTGTGGAAAAGGAGTTCAAAGTAACTTACGACAAACGAATGGTCTTGAAGGAGACAGATGGAATAATTGACACTCTACCCTGGGGATACTAAAAAATTATTAAATACACTAATAATAAATGAAACCAATCGTCCTAACTTTAATATTTTGTGGAGTTGTCTCTGCTAATGAAGAAGTAATCAAATATTTACAAGATTTTGGGTATCTTGAACCAGATTCTACAAATATTCCAGAACTTTCAGATATAAGGAATGCACTAATACTATTTCAAGAAAAGTTTAATTTGAAACCCACAGGTGAAATAAGTGATGAAACTTTAGAACTGATAAGGAGACCTAGATGTGGAGTTGAAGATCATGCACTATCTTTTACTTCACATATTGATAAATGGAATAAGAAAAATATTAAATGGTATTACACAGGTTCATCAAAAAGAATGAAAGAATTAACTGAAATAGCCTTTAATACTTGGAAAGAACATACAGATTTAACTTTTGAAGAAGACCAATCGAACAGTGACATTATTATTTCAAATAAAAGACGATTACACAGGAAAGAAACTAGTGGTCAACACTTTTGCTCAAAACCGTTTGATGGCCCAGGAGGTGTGTTAGGTCATGCATTTTATCCAGATATTAATAACAATGCTGTAGAAATTCATATGGATCAAGATGAAGATTGGTATTTTGAGATTGATACAAACACTCCAAAGGAAAAGATAAACTTTTATGCAGTCTTAGTTCATGAAATTGGTCACACATTAGGACTTGCTCATTCAACTGCGAATACTTCAATTATGTATCCAATCTACAATAGTTCAAATATTGAATTAAGTAAAGACGATATTCTTGGAATACAAAGTTTGTACGGGAAAGATGGTGAAGATGAATCTAATGATGATAATGATGAAGTGGAAGAAGATTCAAATCCTCCAGAACTATGCAAACTGAATAAGAAAATAAAATACTTCTTAATTGTTGATAAGGTTCTGTATATTTATTATGAAAAATGGGTTTGGGTGATGGATTTGGATAATTTAAATGTGCACACTAAACCACAACTCATAAGTGATTGGTTAACATTTCTTCCCAAAGGCTTTAAAAATATTACTGCAGCCTATCAAAGACCATCTGGAGATGTTGTTTTATTCATTGATAACAAACTGTATGTAATGGAAATACCCTCCTTTAAGTTAAAATATGGTTATCCACAATCATTATCAAACCTTTCATTAAGAAAAAATGTAGTGGTACACACAGCAATAAATTCCTATTCTGGTAAGAGTTTCATATTTTTTGACGATGTTTACTATATAGAAGTTGACGAATGTAAGGGAATAAGCAGAAGATATGGAAGAATAACAAGAGAATTTCCAGGAATACCTCCAAGCATTGATTCATCTTTTAGATATACAAATGGATTGTTATACTTCTTCAAAGGGGAAACATTCTACGAGTACAGTGAATTTACTAATTCTGTAGTTAGAGCTGGGAAAATGGATCTTTCTCTGTTTGAAATAAATTGTCCTAAGCAGTCATCTTCTTTCATTGAAATAATAAGTACTCTAAAAAATACAGTTACCCTGTTAGAACAAATGAATTCTTAATTTAAATTTTCCATATAATAAATGAACAGCCAACAACATCAACTTCTACTAAAACTCAATAGTTCCAATAAGCAAACATCGTTTTCTCGTTTGCGAGATCTCGAAATAGATTATGAATATCTTATTACAGATGTAGAGTTCAAGACAATGAAATATCGTAGCGGATACATTTTAGAACTTGATGCTCAATTTAAAGTTATTTTGCCTGAAAGGTACAACAAAATCCTAAGTTGGGAAGACTCTAGGTCTATTATAGGACTGAAATTGGTATATAAAGGTATGACAGATGACCCAAAGCCAAGACACATCATGGAATTTATATAATTTTTAATGCCTTTACAGGCATTAAAAATACTTCAATTAGACAGACAATCTAAAAGCTTTCATTTACTATTCCGTGCTTTGCATCATAGATCAAATTCTTTTTGGTGTACATCACAATATAAGCTGTAGTGTTTTCTGGTATATTAGTATTAAAAGTTGCACAGAGCTTCATACTGGTTTTATTTGTCGCTACAACATTTCTCCTTCTGCTCATATTAATGACATAAATGGGATAAGAATTAATGAAGGCATAAGGACTGATTTTTGAATCAGATTTTAATTCGGTTATCCGCTTAAAATCTAAGAATGCGTTGTATGCCTTAAAGTAAGTTGAAGGAGGATTAATGTTCCACAGCTCTTCAGGAAATATTTCGTTTCTACCATTTTTCAGGCTAATGTTCTGAAGATGAACGTGGTCATACTGAGATGAATCCCTTTCTTGGTTACCTTTCCGGTTAGTCTGGAATACAACAAAAATAAAGTAAGGCATATCAAATTCTAGGGATGTGTAGTAGTTAGTAATGTCAATATCAAAGTTCCTCCTTCCACTGATACCTGCAATCTCCTGTGTTTGTAGTTCAAAGAATGAAACGGGGATTTTAGGATCTTTAAATATTTTATCTCTTAGTTCAAGCTCATACGTTGGCTCATATTTAACTACAGGCATTCTTATTTCCATACTCGTAATTGTTACTTTTCCCTCTTCTGGACGAGTTCCATCAATATCAACACCAGCAGCATTTTTTGAAAACCATCTCTCCAATGCATCACCAGCACTTGCACTCCAAGTAAAAGATACAGTAAGATCACCCTCCCACATAATATCTTTGAAGTCTTTAAAGTACCCACCGAGCATTTTTAGTGGGTACAACACTTCATTTGATTTTGACCTTAACTTACCATTGCTTACAAAATTTCCTTCATGCATAACATCATCCATAATTGAAGACGTAAGGTGATACAAAACCGTTGAAGAAATACCTGGATGTTCAATTCTAGAGATAATGGCTCCTTTCTTTTTTATAGTGATTGTTGAAAACAACTGTGACACAAAATTGTCAATCAGCTTTACGTTAGATTTTCCATCGTAGCTAGTGTAATCTGACCCATTAACGTGAGTTACATTAAAATTCATGTAAAGAAAAGCATTCTTACTATCAATCCAACCATCACCAACTTTGATGTCTATTTCAACATCTTTGTTTGGTACGTTGAGATTAAATTTCGTCTTCTCGTTTACGGGAAAAGACTGGTACTGGTAACTTTCTATCTTGTTCATTTATTAGCTGCAAAATTTTTATTGCATTTCTAAAATTACCGTGACATCGGCTCCTCCAAAATCAATCAAATTATTGTCTTCATCAGTTACAGTTACTAGCAAGTCCTGAATTTTATCGTGAAGGGGAACAAACGAGTGGTTCTGTGGTTCATAAATAATAGGGCCACCAAACTCAACACCGATTTTGAAAGAAGCTATAATATTAGTTTCTCTGTGGTAGTGTTCACCACCCTTAACTAACATACCATCTGCCAAGTTGAAATGAACATTAATCGTTTCGAAAGGTATAATTTTAGGAATACCAGTAGCAATAGTCTTTGTATTTGGTTCAATGACTTGTTTATTAAACCCCAGCACACTTCCTATGCTTTCTTCTCTGTCCATAAATAGCTTCACTTCACTTTCTATAACAACTCTGTTTAAAACCTTGTCTGTTTTAATACTTATTTCAGTATTTTTGGTATGAATGTATTTTTCTAGACTTTGTATACTGTACTGTCCAGAAGGAATATTTAACGTATTAACCACACCATCTTTCTCATAGTACAGCTTATTATTCTTTGTGGTTACATTTGGAGTCAAGAACGTCGTGTAAAATCCTTTTAAGGCCACACCTTTAAAGTGGTCTCTAATCGGAACTGTCAATCTCTTTTCTAGTACAGAGGACCTACCACTCAACTTAAGTAATCTGGTCATTTATTAAATAGAGAATAAAGAAAGGAAAAATGAAGACAGACTGGGAACCTAAAGTTAGAATACCAGAAAGGAAAAGAAAATTGAAGCATGGGAAGCTTTTACCTAATTCGATACGTTGTGGAGTTATCGGTCCAAGCGGATGTGGTAAAACAACACTAATGATCGACAATTACCTTCTTGCACCAGGGTGGTTGAACTGGGACAAAGTAAATCATGTATACATATATTCAAAAAGTCTAGATCAATCAAAGTATCAAGAACTAATGAAAATGTGTGACAAACTAGAAGAAAAAACAAATATAAAAATAGCCTCTTTCATTGACAACAATGAAGATATCATACCTTTAGATGAATGTACGGAAAATTCTGTTGTGATATTTGATGATTTTATTTTGGAGAACCAAGATATAGTTAGGGAATATTTCACCAGAGGAAGACACAAAGGAGTAGACTGTTTTTACTTAGCACAAACATACACCAAGATACCGAAACAACTGGTTCGTGATAATCTGAACTTCCTGAATGTGTTTAGACAAGACAATAGGAATCTAAATCATATCTTTAATGAATTTGTTGGCGGTGATATGAGATACGAAGAATTCAAAACCATGTGTAGTAATTGTTGGAATGAAGACGATTTTGGTTTCATAACACTAGACTTAACACGTAAATCTAGTGATGGTAAGTACAGAAATAAGATCAAAACATTCTTAAACTGATGAACGCTTAACGTCTGACGCTTAACGCCCAACGCTTAACGCCCAACGCCTAACGTCCAACGCTTAACGTCCAACGCTTAACGCCCAACGTCTAACGCCTACCGTCTAACGCCTACCGTCTAACGCTTAACGTCCAACGCTTAACGTCCAACGCTTAACGTCCAATGCTTAACGTCTAACGCCTACGTTTACTATAAAAATCACATATAATAAAGATGTTTGCAAAATATAATCCTGATGCTATAAAGAATGCGCGGAAGAACAGAAAAAAGTTTGAAGAACTCAGGGAAGGTTTTAAATCGTGGAAGAAGCAACCAATAACAGAGTATGAAAAGTATAAAAAAGAAGACCAGCCTGTTATCGATGCAATTAAAGAGGTTAAGGGAGAATTGGAGGGTTTAGGTGATAATGTAATAAAAGCAATAGAACTAAACAGAGAAGTAGAAAAGCAGCTGGTTCCATATAAAAAACAGATTTCGAAGATATGTTTCCTATTCCCTCAACACCTGACGAAACATCATTTGAAAAGAGTATATTTAAAGACAAAGATGACAGTGATATCTCTCCAAATACAAAACAAAGATTAGAATCAACCTTAGCAGATATTGAAGCGAAAGAAAGAGAAAAGATGATTAGGAAGGGTGAATTATCAACTAGTACACCAAAGGCTGCTATAACCAATTATAAAACAACATATTTAGGCCCTGTAGTGTCCAAGTATTTAGGCGGCCTGCATGATAAGGTGTTTGGTTTAAGATTTGATAATGGTAAGCATTATATTGGTGATTCAGAAGTTAATTTTCAGAATGACGACATTATAATCAAGGATAAACGAATTAAAGCTACTGAAGGGTTAATGAATCTTCTAACACAGAAAGATGTAGGAGATACAATACCACTTGATGACCATGACAATTATGCAGATATATTAAAATTAACAAATGCTATATATCAGAACAACGATCCCACGAAAGGACCAAAATCAAGCATTAGTGAAAAATACAACAAATTAATTAAACCAATATACAACTCAATAAAGAAGAAACGTGGTAACTCTCAGACTGGAATGGGTTTTGTTAAGAAATACAGCGACAGACCGATTGAATACATCTGGTTGGATGATGTCCGGGACCTAATTGATAGACTTATGGTTATTCATGGGGAAGAAAATGCTGGGAACACCAACTACCACAATGAAAAAGTTGCAATAACTAAAATGCTCAGTAACAAGTTTAATGACTTTATTATCGATAATCCAAAGGGGATACCTTACCTAATTAGATTTCTAAACAACCTCCCTCACACCTTCTGGAAGTCAGAAAGAGGTGGGAAAGGTTTAGTGAACACGCTAATTAATAATCTCCCGGTTGAATTGCACCTGCCTGGATATAATTACTGCGGCCCTGGCACCAAATTAGAAGAAAGATTAGCTAGAGGAGATGCAGGAATCAATCCTTTAGACGAAGCATGTAAGCAACATGACATTGCTTACAGGGATCATAAGGATTTGGAGAATAGACACGTAGCTGACGAAGAACTACAAAAAGCTGCAAAGGAAAGGATGTTCAGTAAAGATGCTTCACTTGGAGAGAGATTAGCTTCAACAGCAGTTGCTGGAATAATGTTTGGGAAAAGAAAACTGGGGCTAGGCTTAGATGATAATGGCTGGGCATTGTGAAGAAGTGTAATTTTAATGCAGCAATTGCATTAAAATTTTTGAATTAATAAATGAAAGGATTTAGTATTGATTACAGTGTTCCCTCCAGTGGGAATCCGAGAGCAAAGTCTATTAAAATAAAACTGTCAAATGACGATCTGAAAAGTCATGGGTTTCTTGATGCTTACCTTACACCTACTCAAATGAAACAGAAAGAAAGTAAACTTAAAAAAGGTGGTAGTCTACTTTTGACAATTACTATACCTGTTTTGAAAAAAATGTATCATCACCTGCTCAATAAGAAAAAGGGCTCTGGGTTGAGTGAACACGAAGGTGGGTTCCTACCGTTGATACTTGCTGCATTGGGAGCGATCGGTTCTTTAGCAGGTGGTGCTGCGGCCATTACAAGTGCCGTTCATAAAAAACAGAAGGAGGATGCAGAATTGGCTGAACAGAAGAGACACAATCTAGCAATGGAAAAGAAGGGATCTGGAATGAAAAAAAAAAGTTCAAAAAAATAATCGCAGACTACCCTCATGCTTTAAGCAACTTTGACATAGCTAAATTAGCAAAAGATTTGAAAATTGAATCTTTCAGAGGTGTTTACATGATTGATGAGTTACCTAATAAACCATTAAAGTACGAATCAGGAATTGTTAATTTAGATTCGTCTAAGCATATCGGTTCACACTGGATCTGTTACTTCAAAAAAAGCGACGAAAAATTTGTTTTTGATTCATTTGGAGGAAATGTACCTAACGAACTGGTTCGCTACCTAGGTTCAAAGAACATATTCTACAACTCAGAAAGAATACAGTATTATGACGAGTATATTTGTGGTCACCTGGTACTGAAGCTATTTACACATCACTGGAATTTTAACGAAATTTTGAATGTAATAAATGGACGTTTTTGGGAATAAACTAGCTGTAGCTACTGATGTAACGTTTAAAATGACGAAAGAAGAGTTAGATAAGATAAAAAATGTCGAAAAGAGCTTTACCAAGTTTCAAAAATATTTCACAGATGTGTTGAAGAAATCAAAGCGCTATATTAATTTTCTAGGTAGAAGATTAGTCAACGTCGATGATCCTGTTGATGATATGGATGTAGTTAACAAGAGGTTTCTGCAAACAAATCTTGTAGAGAGTAGTGCACAATACACTGGACTTTTAACACAGTTCAGTAATTATTACAGCAAGAAAGAGATTGAGAAAGTTCTTTCAGATTATTTTACTAAGGCTGATTTGAAGCCGTATATTGAGGGGTCTGAGAGTAGATTATGTGATAAACAAACAGTTGAATTCACATTTGTGACAGGTGACGAACAAAAAATGCACACCTTTGAATACACCTTTCAGTTAAGAAGAGTCGTTGCAATTGGTGAAAACGTTAATGGACGTCTGTCAACTAAGGACTTTGATATGGCAGTAAGTGTATATGACAAAATACATCTAATTGGTAGTGGAAACCATTCAATAACAATAAATGAAGGAAATTTTCTCACTGTAAGACTAAAAGATACTGTTAAAACCGTACCTGTTAACGTAAAATTTCTAATTTATGGTGAACTGATACCAGTTGTCGAGGATATTGAGAATTAATTTGAGTGGTGTTACTAATATATTTTTAAAGGTCTTTGGGATCTTTAAAAAATGAGTACTTATAAGAAACATTTTAAATTATTTAAAATATGATTTTGTAAATAATAAATGAACGACTATCATATTTGGTGTTTAAAGTGTAAAAGGTTTACTAACACACTTCATCCACACAGAGTGGTGACTAAAAACGGCCGTCACAGGATTGAAGGTATTTGTGGTGAGTGTAAAAGCAGGAAAAGTAGATTTGTAAAAAAAAAGATGTAGAAAATGTAGGAGGTAACGTTCCTAAGGAACAACCATCTGTTCGTGAAGGTATTGTAAACGAACTACACGCCCCAATGAGAAAAAATTTTCCGAGAAGAAGGGTTATAACTAAAGGTATAGATGATTTGTGGCAAGCTGACTTGGTTGAAATGGACTCTGGAAAGCTTAAAGGAATATCTAAGATTAATAAAGGATACAAGTATCTATTAACAGTTATTGATGTGTTTTCAAAGTTTGGTTGGGCAGTTCCTGTTAAAGACAAATCGGGTAAGAATGTTGCTGAGGCCTTCAAATTAATTTTAAAACTGAGGAAGCCACAAAACTTACAAACAGATAATGGCAAAGAATTTTACAATAAAGACTTTAAAGAGTTGATGAAAAGGCGTGTTATCAATCATTATTCCACTTTTACAGAAATGAAAGCCGCTGTAGTAGAGAGATTTAACAGAACTTTGAAAGAAAAGATGTGGAAACAATTCGATCTTCAAGGAAATTATAAGTGGGTTGAGTTAGTACCAAAGTTAATTAATGATTACAATAATACAACACACAGAACCATAAAAAAGAAACCCAAGGATGTTAATAAAGCCTACGAAAAACAGTTGCTTAAGGATGTGGAATACACTGTTGTAAAGCCGAAATATAAAGTGGGTGACAAAGTAAGAATCAGTAAACTGAAAGGTTTGTTTGAGAAAGGGTATACACCCAACTGGTCGACAGAATTATTTATAATTGATGATGTAATATATTCAGATCCGATTACATACAAATTGAAGGCATTAGATGGCGAAGAAATTAAAGGAAGCTTTTACGAATATGAGATTCAGAAAACTGATTATCCAGATATGTATCTCGTTGAAAAGATTTTGAAAAGGAAAGGAGATAAAGTTTATGTCAAATGGTTAGGATTTGATAGCTCGCATAATACTTGGTTAAATAAAGATAACGTTGTATTGTGAAAGATTGTATAGATTTTTACTTTTAATGGTTGAATGTACCATTAAAAATACAATATTTGAATAGATACTAAGGTTTTTCAATGAGTCCAGCTATCAGCTTTTCAAATTCTTGTTCGAGTTGTGATATGCTTTCACCGATTTTGCAGAGATCACGATTGTCTTCCACTAATTCCATAACTGTCAGCTGTAGGTACTGAAGCCTTCTTAGATAGTCAAAAACGATACCTTTTACACCTTTAGGCACCTTATTTAAATCAAAAGGAAGTACTGCTGGTTTGTCGCCGCCTGTCATTATCCTCGTCATGCTACAAGGAGGTACTAGTTGATTACTCATTATTATTTATTAATACAAAAATTGTATTAAAAATGATTTTTACTCGTTTTTTCTTCTTTTTCTGACCCAACTGCAGAAGTTTTCTCATTTTGAGTATATTGGGTTCCTAAAAATTGTTTAAAACAGCAAAACCTCGGCGCCGAGGAACCCTGTGGGGTCTTCTCTTTCTGTCATCATCGTCGTTGTCGTCGTCCATCTTCTGCCCCACAGGGTTTTTCCTCTTTGTTTCCACGTCTCGTCCCATGCATCTCTGGCTGATGAGAGAGAGCGGATCTGTGCGGACGTCTCATGACGTCACTCAAAATTCCACGACGAATAGTGTACTCAGTTTATTTATTACAGAGGCTGGCCAGACCCCTGACCGAACGCGCTGAGCTACCGCGCCGGCGAAGCTATTCCACTCAGATAGAGTACTAGTAGCACACACACACACACACAATCTCACACACAACATAAGTAACTCCATCTGTTGGCTACTGAGTGACTCAAACGCTGACGCAGTGAGATTACGTCACGTCACACGCGCCAAACTGACCTTCACTGCAGATTGCGGTAATCGCGTATCTCTAACACAACCTTGACCGCCGTTGGGTGGCATTCTGTATCGTACTTTCTGACCGCGTACAAAATAAATGTACCCAGAACCTCAGCATTCTACGACAGAGTGGTTACCATTCATTTTTTATTTCCTCATCTTTTTTGTGTTCTTTGTTTTCTCTTTCATTTTTTCGTAACTAACCAAAAGAAGTTCTTCACTGATGATGACGACATTAGCTATCTCAATCTTATCATCTAGTAATAGATCATACCACCTTTGTGGATCATTGATGATCTCTGTATATTCCACATTCATCAACTGACCAAGTTCATGCAACTTATGATTCAAACAACACTTGGCGACGGTGTGTCTTGCAAGATTGAATTTAATCCTGTTAATGTCAAGTTCAATACCAAAATTCCTTTTAATTATTCCGACGTATTCCTCTTTTGAGCCTACCATCGGAATCCAACTAGTCTCTAGTTTTATTTTCAGGAAGTTCTTAATGTATTCTACACAGGATCTTACGTCATTACTGTTATATATCACCACTGAAGACTTAATACGTTTGTCATTACGACGCTTGCCATTTTGACTGTTATTCATTGTGTCTTTATTTACTAATTTTTATTCTTATAAACTGACGCTATAGTTTATAGTTATGGTTGGGGTAACCTTTAAATGAATAAGGTGTTGGATAAAAATTTATGGTTTGGTGTAACCTTTAAAGAATAAAGGTAATTTGATGAAAAGTTATGGTTGGGGTAACCTTTAAATTAATAAGGTGTTGGATAAAAATTTATGGTTCTTAAGTACCTTTTATACGTGACTTCAATAGTGTTTCAAATTTTAATGGTCTTTTGAACCATTATATGGAATTTCTTGAAATTTCATTTTTATTTTTTCGAAAAATTTATGGTTCTTTGTTACCTTTTTTAATGGCTGCGTAATTAATGGTTCTTTCATACCTTAAAAAGGAATTCATCTTACATTTTGATATATATATTTTTTAAATTAGTGGTTGTTCCAAACCTTTAAATTGTTCCTCAAGTTATGGTTCTTTAGTACCATTTCTCAGTTGTTTTTATTTTGAAATTAATGGTTCTTTAGTACCTTAAGTTAGGACCTATATTTTTTGATGTCATTTATGGTTGATTGGTACCTTAATGGGTATATGATGATGGTTAATGGTCACTGGGAGCCATTATTTAACCATTATTTTTATGGTGTACTTTTTATGGTTGGTAGGGGCCACTTAATGGTTGTTTGGATGTTTATGGTTACTTGAACCATTATTTTTGGAGTATATTTTTTATGGTTGGTGAGGACCATTATTATTTGTCTGTCCCATACCTGCCCATATACTACTCACTATGAAAGACTCTGCTCCTATGGCTCGTTCTCCGAGAAGTTGGCTCAAACCTGGAACCGTCTCGTCATGGAATTGAGCCACTAACAACACTGCCGGACTGACGAGACATTTTCCGGAACTGCTGCGGGAATAATTTTCTCCATAGAAGCCTGAGGACACCTCATCTTCGCATCAGCAGAGGTCAATCTAGCTGCAAAAATTTTCTCCACAGCAGCTTGAGGGCAAGCCTCTTCACATTCCCTGAGTCCAGTCTACCAAGTCCGGGTAGTCATAACATCACATCGAGAGGTTCATCAATAATAACATTCTAATGTTCAATCTGCACACATACTGAGCAAGGAATGCACACTAGATAAGAGACTAGCGAATAGTGAGGCAGGGAGTCTGTAAAAGCATTTGATTTACATTTTTGGCACTTCTTTGTTGCTTTCACCCAAACCTCTAAGGTGTCACACACTGAGATCGGTACCACCTATTGCATGTCGATAGAGCATCAACCAAAACACCGATTTAGTTCGAGCTACGTTCTGTCGTCTGGTAGAAGATGCGTAAACGGTAATTAAAGGTAACACCAGAACTATGGAGCACAGGAAAAGCGTATCTGTGAGCTATTGTTTTGTGGATCTCGGAGTGTGTGAGTTGGTAGAGTGTGAGGTCATCGTACCAAAGGTCCCGGGTTCGCACCCCTCTGATTAAAAATCCTTTTAAGCGTTTAAGCGTGATATTTATATGGGAGAAACTTTTGCTAATACTGGATTTGTATGGGCCCCACGAACACACTAGTGTTCTTCGTGACAAGCACGTACAAAAGAACCTACCAGGACACAAAATCGCAATTCGCGTAATTCCAGCAAACACAACCTTCATTTATCAACCGTCCGATCTTCATTTCTTCAGAGCGTACAAGCATATGACGCGTAAAATGTCTGATGCTGCTCGAGATTCTTCGGAAGAGATTAGTCAGCAAAAACAGAAAAATCTTCTTAAGCTGCAGACCGTCACATACAGTCCGTTTGGTTCTCCACATTTGTATAATTCTCACCGTCACCGGTGGATAATGGCTTTAAACTTCGACAAAGTTCTGTTTCAGACCCAAGCTTTCATTCGGCAACCTACAGGTTGGATGCACAAATGTGAGATTTATCAAACGTGCTTGGTGAACATAAGTAATTTGCTTCACACACTTCTTCTTATGCAGCCAGGGTTGTGAAGCCTTAATTACTGAACCAATCACGCTCTTTATTATTACTGCTATTACTTTTATTATTATGACCATTATTATTATTATTATTATTACTTCTGAGCGTGTGATGCAAATGTTTCTTCCTTTTCTGTTCTTGTTGTACATCCTGTGAAATTACAAATGTACTCTACAGATTTACCACATACTTTCAAAGAAACGAAGCGAAAACAGACTGCCAAGTGCACAGTTTTATAAACATGAACGTGTTTCCGTATAACACTTTCACTCATAATATAGTAAAGAAAAATTGCAGTAATTGGTTTAAAACCCAGTACGCTTAGTACGACGATCTAACGCTCTACCAACATCCCCACGGAAACTGTACGTGATAGTTACTGATAGCAATGCTTTTTGTGTGCTCCATAGTTCTGGTGTTGCTTTTAATTATCGTTTACGTCGTTCTGCTGGACGACAGCACATAGTACAAACTAAATCGGAACTTTGGTTGACACACTATGGACATACAACGATTGGTACAGATCTGAGTGTCCGACAGCTGGAGGTTTTTGCGTTAGCTGCACCGAGGCACGTGTAAAGAGTTGTTTCTCAGACACTGGTTGACACTAGAGGTAAAGGAGCTGCTCACCTCTGCGCTGCATCTCACTCGGGAAGAAGAGCACCTGCGGCGCCACGTCACAGCGCAGCACCTGGTAGCCCTCGCTCTGCAGCAGCTGGCGGAAGTCGCTCACTGGGTCCTCACTGTGCTGGTACGGAGATACGAACTTCTCCGAGTCCTGCGAGGAAGGGGAAAATCCGTGAACATCGACACTCCATTACAACGTTTGCAAACGATTTGTCTTCAGGAAAGAATACATCACATTCTGCTCCCAACCCCATGCCTCATGGCTCATATCCCTGTAATAGACCTAGATGCAAGAACTGTCCCATACGCCCTTCCACCACCACTTACTCCAGTCTATCAAAGGCAGTGCACCTGTGAAACCAGTCAAGTGATCTAAAAGCTAAGCTGCAATTACTGTGCTGCACTTATGCTGGCGTGACTGCTAACAAACTGTCTGTCTGCATGAACGGCCACTGACAAACTGTGGCCAAGAAACAGCTGGACCACCACATTGGTGAGCATGCTGCCAGCACAACTTCCTTCATGTCAATGGTTGCTTCACAGCCTGCACCACCTCGATCCCTCCCACCAACAACAGCTTTTCTGGACTGCTCAGGTGGGAACTCTCCCTGCACTATATTCTACGTTCCTGTAACCCTCCTGGCTTCAATTGTCGTTAGTCTTTGTCCTACTCTCTAGCCCCTTGCATGTTCCCATTCCAGCACTACACAGCGCTCTACTTACCAATGTACCCACAATCTTTTTATCAGACTCCTTTCTCGTTAACCCCCCACCCCACCCTCCGTCTAACTTCCCGACTGCACCTAGCTGCCCTACTCGCTCTCCATGGTCCCTGTAAGCTTCCACAGGTAGGACTTTAGCGTCCTCCACTCCACATTGCTATCCCTCCCCATCCCAGCCTTCTCATTACCACCACCACCGAGTTCCGTCTCCCATCATGCGCAGCTGATCGTAGTGTGGCCTCAGCAGCCAGAGAGGGCTGTGGTCTCTAAGTGGTGTAAAAATTTTAAGCTTCTACGTCGATGCAGTCAAACGATACAGCTATGTATGTCACATATTTCCACATTCGCAAAACTCATTCATCAAGACCTATAGGATACTTCCATTGACCTAGAATCATGAAATTTGGCTAAAACAAAGTTTCACAGTACAATTGTAAAGCAAAAAAAATTCGAAAATGCTTAATTTGTAATTCTATAACTCCGAAAAAATAATTTTTGGTCATTTTTTTATCCATCTGTCTGTTTGTCTGTCCGTCTCTTATGACAAATTTTCTCTGTAACAGAAAGGCATATCATATTCAAATGTATGTGATATACTAAGGTCTATGGCCACTTCGCGGTATAAAAATTTTAAGCTTCTAAGTCAATATGATGAAAAGAAATAGTCGATTATCACATATTTTGATACTCGTAACCTCACTCGCCAGACATCTTAGGGTACTTACCATTGACATAGAAACATGAAATTTGGCAAGAAGCACGGTTTCACAGTACAAGTAAAGCAAACATCCTAAATTATCAATCTTTAGTTATATAACACGAGGAAAAATATTCTTTTGTCATTTGTTATCGACTTCAGATTTGAAAGTAAAACATTATCGAAAGTCTTGGAATCCCTGCGACCGATATCTTGCTAATATCAATGTCGATAACAGGAAAAAATAGTCAGCATCATCGATTCCCATAATAGATAAACTCTCTACATACCTAATAAAGTTTGCACCCCACTCTCAGGCGCGAGTCCTACTCACACCTAGCAAACTTTTTTATTTTACTTTATTTTATTTTTTTATATATATGTGACTTCTGTTTCGTGTTATTAGCCCATATTGTAGTACAATGAGACTTATAGCAAAGATGTACATAAAATAACAGAATCTGTAACATATTGAGAAAAATTCATTTTCGTGTATTCGTGAAAACACCTTCGAAATTATGAAACAATAGTATAAAAATATGTGTAATGTACAAATGGATAACTACAGTATCCTAATTAAGAAACACAACCCCGTACAGTTTCTGTGCGATGGGCACATGTGCTTCGCGTGTCTACAACGCGATTTTGTAAACGTCTCTATGGCAATGCCTCTTCGTAGCTCTATAGACGGCTACTGTTTCCGCCTAAGCTGTTTGTACTTCGCAGTTTAAAGTTGTCAAAGGTGTTGCAAGGTGTCGGGCATTTCCTCAAGCTGACTCGACTGTACGAGTTTCTTAGTAGTAAAGAATAAATGTATTAAAACTTCATGCATGATTAGGCAATTTCTCACGCTTCCTAGTGCTTATGACGTCAACTGTCTTGAATTGTGTGTCGTACACTGATATATTTGTGTAGGTACATTCAATGACATGTGTGGATACTGTCTGCAAAATATGTTGTAAATAGAGTTGTAGTAAAGGGATAATAAACTTAAAGGTCAAGCACAATGAGGCAGTTTTTCACGAACGTCAGTGTTCATGACGTCATATGTCCTGAACCACGTGTCTCGGGCATGGATGTGTGTGATGTCCTTAGGTTAGTTAGCTTTAAGTAGTCCTAAGTTCTAGGGGACTGATGACCTCAGAAGGTAAGTCCCACAGTGCTCAGAGCCATTTCAACCATTTGAACCACGTGTGTATCATCATATACTTTTGTAGGTGCATTTAGCGGCATATGTGCATACTGTTTGCGGAATTTATTGCGAATGCAGTTAGTAATAATGGTGCAGTTACGACCAGGCAGAGAACATCAGGCACCAAATTATGTCATGTGTTTGCAGGAAGATTATTAGACACAGAGAAAGACCAGTTAACACACTGAAGTGGTTACATATTAAAGTACCAATGATGATATTTTCTGTACCTATACTCCTAACACCCTGTATAAGTGGAGCAGACACGAATGGGGGAGTCACTCTGGCAACGATCTGGATTGCAAAGGGAGAATATACATCTCAGAGACAGCAGGGCTGGTTGGCTGTTGACCTGCTACTAACACCAACTTCTGTGGAAAGTGGTTGAAGGACAGTGAAACAATGAGTAGGGTTTCCATGGGACGTTTAATCAAAGGCATTTGACAGTTCTGGACTGTGTGAACCTACATACCTCCATGCCTAATTTCTTCTTAAGGTGAACTGTCAGAGCTACAAGACCAGAATTGTGCTTACAGTTGTTTAAGAGGGATGGTAATGAGCTCATGCCGATGTCTTGGTCGCCAGTTTCGCCTGATCTGTACCCAATGGCACACACCTGAGAATTTATAGGTTGCCAACTCAGCATCAACCAACGACTAGCCCGTAGTATATGGAAACTCTGTGACTTGAGCATACACATCTTAAGTCAGACACCTCCAGAAAACTACTGAGGGCATAATATATGCCAACTGCATGATCTTTGCATAGGCAGCTTAGGCCAAATATCTCTGGCAACCTACCAAGGGCATAATATATGGGAAATGCATCATCAGTGTGTAGGCATCTTGTGTCAGATACCTCTGGAAACTTACCAAGGGCATAGAACTGCGTCACCTTCGTGAGTAGTCAAAATATTTTGGTCATCATTGAAAAACAAATATTAGTAGGAAAACATGAGAAGAAATGAAATGCATGTCTAGTGGAAGATAATGCAACATGACAGAGATCAGTTATAATCTGTATTATCGCAACCACCAGTGAATAGGATGAATTAGTTTGTGGTATGATGCACCATGACGACCATGACAAAACATGTGTAACGAATTTTAAACTTCCTGTCAACACTGCATATATTTGGGCTGTTATTTAGACAGGGACGAGTTGCTTGACCTTACACCAATGGAATTCCCAGACCCCCAAGCTCTCATACTGAACACCAAAAACGCTGGAAAATTGGCACTGTACGATACTAAATTGAATAATTAAAATCGGTACAAAATGAGCGATGATAAAAACTGTATCTAGAATAGAAAAGAAATTTCAAGCAAGTATTACTGCTGTAGAGACCTACAGGTCCTACGATACTTCAGGTGCAGGACTTGTTCTGAAATGGTAATTAGGTAAGTTGTTAGAAATTAACACCCACAGACAAATATTGATTCAGTCATCAGCAATGTCTCTACGGATTGGCATTAACAAGCATTATCATATTGTATAGAAATATGGGAAATATATTATTGTAAATAGCCGACAGACCCTGTGTATCTACTTCTACGCAATGCTCTGCACGCCATTGTGAAGTGCACTGCAGCGGGTACTTCTCAAGGTGCCTATTATCAGGGCACTTCCCATTCCACTCAGATATGGAGCATAAGAACAGCGATTGCTTAAATGCGTATATCCATTCTGTAATATGTCTAATCTTGTCTTCAGCGTCCCTATGCGCAGTGATATGTAAGGATTTGTAGTATATGCTCAAACTCATCACTTAAAGTTGATCCATGAAACTTTATAAGTAGGCTTTCACCAGATTGTTTACTTCTATCTTGAAGTGTATCCCTGTTCAGTATTTTCAGTGTAATAAACCTGTGACCATTCACGCTTAACGTCTTTGTATGCATTCCATATGATCTGTTAGTCCTTTTTTTGTAAAGATCCCACACACTTCCGAATTATTCTAGTTTGGGAGTAGTATAGCTGTGCCATTTCGAGCATAGCCTGCATTCTTAACCAATATCACCTTCCCACTCTTCCTCCCCTTATGACGTCAGATACTGTTGTCAGACTTCATGTTACAGGCCAATTTTCCTGTGTATAAAATGGTGAAAAAATGGTGTTAAATTCAAAATAATCAAATTGCGCTAGAGGCTTTCTCCCACTCTTCTGATGTCAGTGGGGAAGTAGGCTAGTTGTCCTGGATGTAAATTTGTGAGAAATCCAAGTTGCTACGTTGTCCTGTTAGTGACACAGCTATATGACATCGCAATCCAAGATGGCTGACCTGTAAATCTGAGCACAGCCCTATGACGTTACATTTCAAGATGACTGACATCAGAATACAAGCACGGGCTCTTTGATATCAGAATCGAAGACGGGGATCCTAGAAGGCTGATACAACCACAGCTCTATGATTTCTGCATCCAAGATGGCGGACCTGAGAATACGAGAACATCCTCATTAAGTCACTATTCAAGATTGGAATACAAGCACAGCCTGTAGGTTGCCAGATCACGTTTTATATGTGTGGAATTCAAGGTGGTGGGCCTGAGCATACAAACACACAGCCTACGTGGTTGCCAAGTCACTTTGTCCTGAGCTTAAAATGGTGAGAAATTAAAAAGTCCTTGGTATTCCCCAACTCCTCTGATGTTACAGATCATTTGCCTTAAGTCAAGTCCTCTAGTGCTATGCTTCAACAACTGCCACCAATGATCATGTAGGATCTTTATTTAAACAAATACCACGCTGTGGAGAGCCTCTGCATGTCGGAAAGGCCATGTGGCAGGGCTAATAGCCGCCATGCATACCACATATGAACTGCTGTTGTGGGAGGATTGGAGCCAAGAGCACCAAGTGTCACTCACTAGTTGGTGACAACTCAACTTACAGATGCAGCAGCACAACATCGATTTGAGTGCCCACCGCAAAGTGTCGAATAGTAGCTTTGAATTTCCGCCACTAGCGTGCTGTTTCTCGTAGCGCTGCATTCACAACCTTTGTGGCCTAAGTTAAAATGGTTATGAAATTATAAAATACAAGAAGCATAATTATATTTTAACCCAAATTAAGAAATTGTAGGAAATTCAAAAGTCTTCTAAGTTTGAAATGACAAACAGCCCAGGTGAACTAAACAAGAATTGCAGAAGCACATTCGTCTTCCTAGGGGAAGACTTGAGCTGAAGGAAAAACGTGTGCTATGATCTTGTTAAAAATTTCACTACAAAACTTTATATATGGGATGGATGACAGCCGTTAAAACAAACAATAATTTGGCTTGGTCGTAGTCAAACAACAGTTGCGCCATAAACATGGTGATCTTATACGCACCCACCATGAATCAAGAAAAGCAGCAAGTCGAACTGTAAACCTTGAAAACCTCAGAAATATATAGGATGAAGAAAGAATCACATTTCATTATAGTAGGAGTGTGTAAAACCTAGTTGCATGTCAGCTGCAGGGCTTAGTCCCATCTAGTGAAGTGATGTTGAACACAGAGGTCCACAACAGCGCACAGGAGTTCTGCTACCTGTCTTCAGGAGACAACACCAATGCTTGGTACAGTCACATGACTCACTGAGCAGACGATCATTGGCAGCCATCCTTATGATTAGTGGCGCGTTCTGCCAGCTAAGAGCTCAGTGGTAGCCTGCACGGACGTTTGACATCGTGACAGTAGCTAAGCGATATTGATTTTCGTAAGGTTTTTGTGACTGTTATATTTGGGTTATGAATACTTATTATTGTCCTAGAAGCGCATCCCCAATCTCGTTTAATATCTCCTGCCATTCTCTACATAAGCCTCCAAACAACCCTCTATAATTGATCCTACTAGTATCTTTTATGCTTTTTTCTTTACAGTACGTGACTTTTTCCGTGAACTACCCCAACATATATAAGTCTTCCATTTTATTTTGCTAACATTGCTTTATGTGGTACTTCTTATTATTTTAAAAACCAAACCTGCTTTTCTACCATGGAAACTATACATTAAACAGTCAAGTATGTATATTCACTCAGCAAAAGACATGGCACAAAGTTTTTGTAAAATTCCCGCCCGATTCCAGTTTGGCAGTCGCAATTTTTTTCAGTAACTTCAACAGAGTTGTGACAAAGCAAGCTCTGATATTTTTACTTTCCCTCTTATTTTTCCATCTGCCTCCTTAAAATTTAATTCTTACCTTTTAACTAATTACCATTAACATACGCGAGCATAATCTGCATTTTCATAAAATAGAAAGGCTGGCCCCCAGTTTTAAAGAATATAACACCAGATCTAATTTTGTGCTTAGTTTTATGTATGCAATTGATTTTCTAATTTATTTTGACTATTCCTATTAGTATCTTTCATTATAGGACGAAGTCAATATTTCTTTCGTGACGTAAATTCTGTTGTTGACGTATAAACAAGTATAAATTTTGTACTAATTATAAACATTTGGAGAAACAACTAATTGTGTTCTTAAAGGATCTATTTGGGTCTATTCAAAAACGTGTTCCAAAGTAATTAACAGTTTTGCCAAAAGTATTGTTTGCGTAACAATATTTGTTAATTTGATTATTTAAATAAATTATTCGGCCTAACTCTTGTAGTAGAAGAAACTTTTAAAAAGACGGAATTTTTCGATGTATTCAGTTAATTTAATGAGTTAAGTACTAATTGGAATTTCTGTAAATTTAACTTCGAACAATGTGTAGTTTCAGCAGGACCCGATTTTTTGGTCACGAGACAGATCACGTCTGAGTTTCAGTCGAGGAACCTGTGTTGGTTAGAACGACAACAATGCGTGAACTTAACAGTGAAGTAAGTGTTACTCAATTAGGCCGTGTGTTAAAAAGGGACAGTGCCTGCTCCATATATACCTTTCTATTCTACAGGAACTCTGAACTTTGTGGTTAGGTTTTTACTGCTCGTAGATGTTTAATGGGAAACTATTATAGTAGTATGTGGATGTTCGCCTGCAACTTATTAATGAGACTTATCGAAAGTTAAACAATAGTACACTGCCCGTATTATACGAGTATATGGGGGGGTTGTGAGAAGTGAAAGTTAACAGCTGTGAAATACAACTGTACACCTGTCGGCTACATTATTTAAAGTAGTCAGTGTTGTCCTTCCACTCTCCAGTTTTCAGCCAGGACAACAAACGAAGAAACAAAGCAGGCGAATGTCGTCACAGAGTGCGTAAGTAAGAGTTGAGGAATGACTCATGAGTGAAATATGTTTGGTAGCTGCACTGGGCACGTCTCAGAACTCACAAAATTAAGTTGTCAATGATGTAACAACAACCTACAGTCTGTAGATGCATATTTTAAAGTAAAATCATCCGAGCAGTACTACACTGGTCTGCACGACGCAGGCCTTTAAGCGCTGTATAGCCACCTGACGTTTTTATCACAACGTAGGCAGAGCTACATGACAGGCAACATGCAGTGTTACTCCATATAAGAATGTACGTACTCGGCAGTATAAATGTTCTAGATATTGTGGACGAATGTTAAGACATCAACGTGAGTGGTCCTCAGACCACTCAAGTCCGATTTCGGCATTATAGCCCAGTTAGTTATAAGGATGCTCGTGCAGTTAAATGTCTTGTAATAGCTCACAAGATGTGTGGCCGTTGTAATGAAGTACTAGTAGTTCTGATACTGGTAGTAGTACATTCATTCCATAGATTCAAACAGTAGATTCCTTGGTGAATTCAATATGATAGTATCATTAGATTCTAACTGCAGATTCGAATCGTTCCTCATCTAGCTGCACTGCTATGACCACAAGCTTTCCTGGTGTATGGCAGCAGGACACTTATTTTTCAATATTGCTTTTGCTGTAAGTATACCTTGGTGTGATGGAAATTTGACCTTTTTCTAGCAGAAAAAACGTTAAATTAAATAATCCGTCTTTTAAAGAGAAAGCGACGTAATGCAAATACTAACATTGCAATTTTAAGTGATTTCCGAACGATTTGTCGCATAAAGTTGTATTTTCCGTTACACGGGGGTGAATCATATAAACAGTTATAAACCGAAATTTCTGTTTTGTGCACCTTTTTGTAAATCAAGAGCGGCGCGATCTCTGCTAATTGTTGCTTTCGATTCCAATGATTATTCTGTATGGTTAGAACGTTGTTGTTCCGTTTCTTTAGTCATAATCGTCATATAAGAGCAGGAGGTACCACCATGTGTCGTGCAAAGCTGTGCAAGGTGCGGTGCTTAAATTTCAATTTGAATCTCCCACCATATCATAGTTCCGCCGGAGATTGCCATTGGCACTCTTGAAAGCCACAGGCATCAAGTAAACAGAGTCAGAGCCTCAAAACGGCTGAGATGTTACGGACAAGTGCAAAGTACAACCGGAGAGCCGCGATTATCGATAGTCGTCCCGATGGGCGTTCGACCACTGAAAAAGTTGGGGTATCCGAGATCTGCTGGTTACGACACTATGCTTCGGAGAACTCTGGGAAAGGCTCTGCTGAAACGGTGAGTAAACCTCATTCGAGAAAACGAGTATAACGAACAGCGGCAGTCATCGAAAAGGCTCAGACTCTGATTTCGGAGAAACAACGACAACCACTGAGGAAACCGGTGCCACTATTGACTATCAGCGAGCGAATAGTGCGTCGGATGGCAAAGGAGGACCTTACACGAGCCATTTGTCCAAAACTGGCTCTCGCATGACGTTGACATGTTCAAATGAGTTATGGGCTCCTCGACTACTGTGTTTGGAGCACAGTGGAACTTTACCTATAAGACGGGGCACCCTAACGTCGCATCTCTGCCTACCGCTACCGAAGGAGCATTAGCGAATATGGACAGCGCTGTTTTAAAGAGTGCCTGCGGTCGCTTCAGGGCAAGATTGGAGGCAGTCGTTGCGGCTGAAGGAGGTTGCATCAAGTACTGTTACTCTTGAAAGATACCATTGCTTATATGTGAAAGGCTTTTCATTTTCATTTGTATTTTGTTTCCATAAATTCGGTTTTAAAAAAAGTTTCGTCTGTCCGGATTTAAGCGACGCGTCCTGTATAACCAAACTTCTCAAAACGGAGGGCCTAAAACTGTCCGAAATTTTGGAAATATTTGCGACACAGCTCGGCGACAGCATCCTGAGAGAGATTCAGGTCTACAAATGGTACAGTTTTTAAGAAGACGAGAAACAGTTGAGAATACAGCACACCAACGACTACTGGGGACCAGCATGACTGACTAAGGTTCTTGCGACAGTCTTTTCTGACTTTAGAGGGGGTCTAATCGGTTTTCTACATGCCCACCGTACCACGATCGGTGCATACTATTACCGAACAAAACGTGAGTATCGTGAGGAAAAAGGTTTATTTCCAAGCCGAGATGTGATCCTGCTTTATGACAACGCTCGACCGTCCACAGCTACCCGAAATCAACAAAAATTCACGAATTTTTGTGGACCACACTCGAATATCCATCCTACCGTCTGGAATTATCGCCCTACAATTTTCTTTTGTTTGGAACACTGAAGAAAGCAATCGGAGGTCGCAGATTTGACGATGTTGGTGCTTCGAAGTGTTTTTGCACAACTGGCTACTGTCACAGCCACATTCATTTCACGAAAATGGGATCAAGTCACAGCCTGTCCACTGGGAAAAATGTGGTTGCCATTCAGGAGACTATATAGAAAAATTAGTTGATATGTGTGAATTTTTCTGAAGCTTAAACAAACTCATAAAAAATTTCAATTGATATTTGATTCACCATCAACCATAGGACATCTAGCAATTATAATGGATTTCTAAATGGTGACATAAGAGGAATCAAGAGGTGTAATCGACACATTATATTCTGATGATCATAATCTATTCGGGAGGTAATGGGACTTTCATTTGTTTTCTTACGTGTTTCCATGGGATTTCTAAGTAATTTTCTATCAAATGCTCGTATGACTCCTTCAACATGGGTTCTTGCGCAGGAGATCTTCTGCTGGTAAGGGTTGCACGTTCAGGAGACGTGTAATGGAATGGCCGTGTATGTGGACTGTGAGGAAATTCTACTCATGTCAGATAGTTTTATATTCTGACAGAATGTAACTTTGCAGTGTTACTTGAAAATGGCCATAAGGCCGAAATTGCAATAGTAACAATAAATATTTTATACAGTCAACGGCAACTATGATGTCTTTTAAGAAATATTATATGACTGTGAATCCCAACCATGAGAAGTTAATCAAATTCTGCAAGTCGGCTAGGTCGTGGGAAATTGAAAAATGTTCACTACAGTTAGACCTTAAAATATTTCAGACAGTCATCGCACTCAGACTTTTTCAAGTTTATGAGGTCTTTGATTTTATGAAGGTTACTCAGATATATATATTAATATATAATGAAGGTTACTCATATATATATATATATATATATATATATATATATATATATCTTGAAATGCCAAAGAATCTGGTACACCTGTCTAATATCATGTAGGGCCCCCGCGAGCATGCAGAAGTGTCGCAACACGACGTGACATGGACTCGACTAACACTTGAAGTAGCACTGGAGGGAAATGACACTATGATTCCTGCAGGGCTGTCCATAATTCCGTATGAGTGCGAGGGGGTGGAGATATCTTCTGAGCACGTTGCAAGACATCTCAGTTATGCCCAAAACGTTCATGTCCTCGGAGTTTGGCGGTCAGCGCCAATGTTTAAACTCAGAAGAGTGTTCCTGGAGCCACTCTGTAGCAACCCTGAAAGTGTGGGGTGTGGAAATCTCGTACTGGAATTGCCCGTCGGAATGCACTATGGACATGAATGGATGCAGGTGAGCAGACAGGACGCTTACGTACGTGTCACCTGCCAGAGTCGTATCTAGACGTATCAGGGGTCCCATATCACTACAACTGCACACGCCCCACACCATTACAGAGCCTCCACCGGGTCGAACAGTCCCCAGCTAACATGCAGGGTCCATGGATTCATGAGGTTGTCTCCATAGCCCTACACGTCCATCCGCTTGACACAATATGAAACGAGACTCGTCCGACCAGGCAATATGTTCCCAGTAATTGAGAATGCAATGTCGTGGTTCACGGGCCCAGTCAAGGCGTAATGCTTTGTGTCGTGCAATCACCAAGGGTACACGAGAAGACCTTCGGCTCTGAAAGCACGTATCGATGATGTTTCGTTAAATGGTTCGCACACTGACACTTGTTGATGGCCCAGCATTGAAATATGCAGAAATTTGTGGAAGACTGTCACGCTGAACGATTATCTTCAGTCGTCATTGATCCCATTCTTGCAGAATCTTTTTCTGGCCGCAGCTATGTCGGAGATTTTATATTTTACTGGATTCCTGATACTCGCTGTACTCACGTGTAATGGTCACACGGGAAAATCCCCACTTTATCGCTACCTCGAAGATGCTGCGTCCCATCGCTCGTGAGACGTCTATAACACCACGTTCAAACTCACTTGAATCCTGATAACCTGCCATTGTAGTAATAGTAACCGATGTAACAACTGCACCAGACACACATTGTCTTATGTAGGCGTTCCCAGCCGCTGTGCCGTATTCTGCCTGTTTACATATCTCTGTATTTGAATACTCATGCCTATACCAGTTTCTTTGGCGCTTCAGTGTAGCTTACAAATATTCCACATGTGGTTCAATCTGCATGGGTGACAGATTTCCTATAGACTATGAGAGTAGGATGTTTTGGTAGATTCTATCTCAGTTCTAACTCACTAGCTGATTCGTTCCTCTTAAGCTCACTAGAAGCTCACTAGAACTTACACAGAACTCAACAAAACTTCCTACTATAATCCACTTTTCAGGTCTAACTTACTTAATTTCTTTTAAATTACTTAGAAAAGTTAATGGTTCAAAATGGTTCAAATGGCTCTGAGCACTATGCGTCTTAACTTCTGAGGTCATCAGTCGCCTAGAACTTAGAACTAATTAAACCTAACTAACCTAAGGACATCACACACATCCATACCCGAGGCAGGACTCGAACCTGCGACCGTAGCGGTGGCTCGGATCCAGACTAGAACCGCACGGCCACTCCGGACGGCAAGAAAAGTTAATATAACTGAACATTTTTTCGTATCACGTTAACCAATTTTTTTCATACAAAAGGTGAACGTAAGAAAATATAGTTTAATATTTCATATAAAATGTAAATGTAAGAAAATAAAATTTAATTCTTTATAAAAAGTGAACGTAGGAACATAAACATAATGAATTTTGGTGAATGTAAGAAATCGATCCCTTGCTCAAAATTTTCCCAATTCTTTCTTCTGGAGCAGCATAAGATTTTTATGAACTCTCGATTGTACTTGATTTTTTAGTGTTTTTTTACCGACAGTTCTACCTCATTCACACGTAAGTTTAATTTTCTGATACCTCGATACAATTTCTTTACAAATCCATCAAAATACATCTTTTCGTTGCTTGTCTTTATAAAATTCATTAACATTCTTTTTTCTAGACAGTCACCACATTGCTTTAGCTGTTTGATATTGTCCATTTAAAGATTATGAAATTTAATAGGACAAAATTAACTTCATTCCAAAAAAGTGCAAAACGTTCGCTATCGAACACCTTCCACTCGGTTAGTCCTATAAACCGAGCATCTGGCCTCTGACCTCCCTACGTCAGTGCATCTCGGAGCGTTGCCTCTGAGCTAAAGATAGCTCCATTATTTCGGGCTGAAACGCACCACCCACTCTTTAGGACGGGTCTTAAACATGCCCATTGGATTGTGATAGATCATACGGAAGCGAGGATGGAAAAAGTTTTGTCAAATATCTAGTTCTTCACTAACCACTGACGCTTTAATGATTTCATGAGATAATGGTCAAAATCCTTCAGTCTTCATACTTGGTTTAGAGCTTTGACAGAGTAAATAAGCTCTAAAATTGTATGTGTATTAGGTATTCGAGTGACAATGTACATACTATAAGCACTACTTCCATCAGCTCATTTTGGATATAAAAAAGTTATTTACTTCACATTTTCGTGTTTTATATGAAGTGAAGAAATGTAAATAACATGTAAGTGATAGTACGAATACTAAAAACAACTTATAAAACAATTAATTAACGTTTAAAGTAGAACATGTTCCGCTATTATTTTCAATGGATCGTCCATCAGCGCCATCTCTGAAAGAAGTTTTGAACTGCCTTAGATTGGCGCGAGAGAATGTTTCACGTAACTCATGCTGCAAACATCGCAAAAGAAAGTTTACGTAAGTTCACTCAACGCGCATCCTTGCTTTCACTGACGTGAATTGTTGCTCTAGGTCAGTATTATCGTTATCTAGAGGCCACCTGCAGTCGGATAAAATACGGGTTGTAAGCTCCTAGCGCCAGCTGAAGCAGACTTGTCCTACAGCCAGCGATGTCCATCGATCTCAGATAAATATTAACTGATTTTGAAATTGAAAAGGCTAATATAATCTACATAAAAAGAGCTATTCAGAAAAAAATATAATTAGTTATCATTTTCTAATTAACATACTAAATTTTTTAGTTTTTATTTTCTTTATTTTTCTGACAATATTTCAAAATAAAATGAAAACATGATATTAAAATTTCTTTAATTTTTTCTAATTTTTTATTCATTTATATAGTTAAAAACTTTCAGTAAGTATTCTGTGCCAAGAATTATAAGTTAAATTTTTCTTACAATACATTGTTACATATGTTAAAGTATCTGAAGGAATTTTTTCATTAAAAGTTCCACACAAAGTTTCTTGGTCCTTTCCTGTGAACTTACAATATTATTTCTACACGCCATGTTAATCACATAGATAGGATAGTTACTTATGAAATATATGGAGTTATGTCAGCGTCTGATTTGAGTAGTATAACTCATTTAAAATCGAGAAATGGATTGTATGCTTTGAGAATATTATTTGATGGATTAATGTTCCAAATTTCCTGTGGGAAAATTTCATTTCTTCCATTTTTCTGTGGATTAACGTGGTCGAATAATGAAGAGTGAAGTAACTGATTACTTTTACGATTTGTCTGAACTGTAATAAATTCGAAATATGGCATATCAAATTCTGCAGAGTTATGTGATATCTAGTTCGAAATTTTTCTTATGACTCAATCCTGCAACTTCTACAGTTGTACATGAACTTTGGGATTTTTCAGAATATTTTCTCGTTGTTCTAACTCGTAAGTTGGTTCATATTTAATAATTAGTACACGAATTTCCATCAATTCTATTACAATTTATCCTTCCTTAGGAAGTGTATCTGTAATTTGAATTCAGCATCATTATAATCAGGTCATCTAAGAATTGCCTGTCCAGAACTAGAAGACCTAGTAAAAATTATGTTAAGTCTCCTTCGCACATCATTTCTGTATAATCTTTAAAAATTCATGAACAATTGATAACGGATAAAGTACTTTATTTTTCTGTTATTTAGAATATGTCCTTCTAAGCTTATTTTATTAATAACAGATGAAGTCAGATATAACACAGCTTTTGATGAAACCAAAGGATGTTCGATTATAGGTAAAACATTATTTCTTTCCTTTGTTGTTGTTGTTGTTGTAGTCTTCAGTCCTGAGACTGGTTTGATGCCGCTCTCCATGCTACTCAATCCTGTGCAAGCTTCTTCATCTCCCAGTACCTACTGCAACCTACATCCTTCTGAATCTGCTTAGTGTATTGATCTCTTGGTCTGCCTCTACGATTTTTACCCTCCACGCTGCCCTCCAATGCTAAATTTGTGATCCCTTGATGCCTCAAAACATGTCCTACCAACCGATCCCTTCTTCTAGTCAAGTTGTGCCACAAACTTCTCTTCTCCCCAATCCTATTCAATGCCTCCTCATTAGTTATGTGATCTACCCACCTTATCTTCAGTATTCTTCTGTAGCACCACATTTCGAAAGCTTCTATTCTCTTCTTGTCCAAACTGGTTATCCTCCATGTTTCACTTCCATACATGGCTACACTCCATACAAATACTTTCAGAAACGACCTCCTGACACTTAAATCTATACTCGATGTTAACAAATTTCTCTTCTTCAGAAACGATTTCCTTGCCATTGCCAGTCTGCATTTTATATCCTCTCTACTTCGACCATCATCAGTTATTTTACTCCCTAAATAGCAAAACTCCTTTACTACTTTAAGTGTCTCATTTCCTAATCTAATCCCCTCAGCATCACCCGATTTAATTTGACTACATTCCATTATCCTCGTTTTGCTTTTGTTGATGTTCATCTTATATCCTCCTTTCAAGACACTGTCCATTCCGTTCAACTGCTCTTCCAAGTCCTTTGCTGTCTCTGACAGAATTACAATGTCATCGGCGAAACTCAAAGTTTTTATTTCTTCTCCGTGGATTTGAATACCTACTCCGAATTTTTCTTTCCTTTACGGTCACAAAATCAAACAGTTTTTCCACATAATTATTGGATTTTCCATCATACGTTGGATAATACGATTCTGATCCATCTGGATTAGCTATAACAATTCTAAAGTTCACGAAAAATTGTGCATAGTTTGGATGAAGTCATCAATATTAATTTCAACCTCTGTACCCTCTGTTAAATTATTTTTACTTTTCTCATTTGCAAGGAATGATTTTTTTCATTTCCTGCCACTTTCAAGTTAAGAAAAGTGACCTAGGAAGTGTGTTCGTATTCTCAGGTCCACCACCTTGGATCGCCATCTTGGTTTCTGATGTCATGTTAAATATCACATTATATCCTAAGTTATAGTAATTACGATGATAAGTGAAATTGTGAGATTACATGACACATACACACATACTCTGCAAACTACTGCACAAAGCACGGCAAAGGATAGGTAGTATTGTAACACACATTAGGGGTTCTCTGCCACACGAAAAGCTGTCCCGAGTAGCGATGAGTCGGCAACGTCTGGCTAGAACGAACATGGCGCCGTCGGTAATAGAGGGGGTGTGGCACGGTCGCTTAAAGCTGTCACTGGAGAGAAGACTCACCTCGCGATGGACAGGTATAGGTAGCGACGCGGCAATGTCAGATTTACGCGTGGCTGGTGCGTCCGTGTACTGGTCATCTGATTATGTGCGATGCTTGTATTCGAAACGATTTACTTTTGTGTTTGTGTTGCTGCAACATACAAGGTCAGGGAAGCATAGTATATCCTCTTAATAAAGCTCCACCCGCTGGACATTTCAGTACAGTTGTATCAGTAGCACGTAAAATTAACAGAGATTCATTTAGGCGAAGAAAATGGTAACGGATAAATTTTGGAAAGATGTTAAATGAAACGTGATAAATTAACAATCAAGGAGTCAGATGGACGTGTTACAAGAAGTCTGATTATGTTAGCGGAAAGCAGACATGATTTACCATTAGAATGATATGCTTCTTTGTTTGCTAGTAATAAATTTTACGCAGTTTTAATAATTTAGTGACACTGTGCAGTCATTCTAGTTACATCTGTTATCATTTGTGGGCCGACTGTCGAGTAAACTGGTGTCTCTCTCGGCTTCGCCCTCGACGCCGCCAACCAGCATCGCATCTAAGTTTAGCGTGTTACCGCATTCCATCACCTGCGTCCATGCTGGTTCCCGAGCTATCTTGCTCAACCCACAGAGGGTCTCCTGGTAACCAGCCAGAGGGTGCAGAACAGGGGTCGCTCCAGACATGCACTTCTTGCTGCACCCGCTGCAGCTTCGATAGCCAATAGGGAAATTATACCCTTCCGCCGTGCGAGTATTTCTCCCGGCACGGATCCGGCTAGAACCAGCTCCGTCTTCGCCAGCCAGCGACTGAAGTAGCACCACTGCTTCGATACAGCCTCAGATGGGACGTCGCCCTCGATCTGCGCACCGAGCCTTTGTGTTCCGCGCTGTGGACAAGTCGTGTTGCCCGTGAGATACAACTTTGCATACGTACTTTGTTTTGCAGACCGACTTTTAGTTGCTCACGTGAACGTAAATTGAGCTCTAAAGAATCTATTCTGACCTCGTTGTTTGTGACGAAACTTTCCTACACAAAACTAAGAAGAATTTCCGGAGAACGTTTGTTTTCTTCTGTTGTACTGCATCAGAAACAGTGACTGTTTCTGTTCGAGGTTTACCTATTCAAATAAACAAAGTTTAATTATGTTTACTTGTGATATTGTGGAAACATTCCGAATGAGGAACACTTTATTGTAACAACTTGAATTAATCAGCGCAAAAGCCTACATCTTCCTCTGTGTTAGAGTTTAGCTGGCCTTATGGATATACAGGGTGGTAATTATTGAACTATATCAAATAAAATCGTCATAACTTCTGAACGGTTTGCGTTAGGACGTTCAAACTGCACTGTTGGCCGCGTGGCATAATGGGAATTAGTATGCCCATTGTTGTTTGGTTTAGTGACGAGACCCAATTTCACCTGAATGGGTTCTGCAATAAGCAAAATTGGCGCATTTCGGGACTGAGAATCCGCATTTCACAGTCGATATGTCTCTTCCCCCTCAACGGGAGACTGCGTGGTGTGCAATGTGCAGTCACGGAATAATCGGTGCGATATTCCTTGATTGCGAGGACACTACCGAACGGTACGTGACGGTTTTGGAAGATGATTTAATCCCTATCTCAGATTTCGACAAAGTGTGGTTCATGGAAAACGGAGCTCGGCTGCATCGAAGCAGGAGAGTGTTTGATGTCTTGGAGCAGCACTTTGTGGACACACATTGTGGCTCTGGGGTACCCAGAGGCCAATGCCTTGGGCCTCGACTGGCCGCCATATTCTCCAGGTGGGGCTGAAAACAGCCATTTAGGAAGTCGTCGACAGCATCGACGTTCCACCACTTCAGTGGGCCATGCAGAATTTCGCTATTCGTCTGCCTCTCATCACCGTCAATGTGGCAGGTATATCGAAAATGTCATAATCTAAATATGAATATCCGTAGTGACGATGTCGAATAAATTGTGTGCACACGTCGTAGTTTGTAACTAATTTACGATTTTATTCAACTAGTTCAATAATTGTCATCCTGTAAAAGTCATAATTATACACGGGTGCAGAGTCTGCGCCTAAAAACTAGTTATTTTGGAACGTCCCACAAGAGGACGTCTGAAGCCCCTTTTACATGGACGATTTTGTGGCCTCCTCTGACTACACGTGCCAAGTGATTCTACTGCAGCGCCGTGCCATTTTATTCCTGTACCGAGTCTCGTCTGTCGTGAGTTGTTGCTCTTCTTGACACATCAGCGCCAAAATTGCTTGCCTCGTGAGAGCTGTCTGCTCAGCAGTTTGTTTCTTGTTTGGTGAAAATTAGGTTATCAGGAATACCTCTTTTTACTAAAATAAAATCTACATATAGTAACAGAAGCAAGAAATAGCAATGAAAATCTGTTAATGACCAAGACGAAATTCATAGCGGATGTTCTGGACAAAGGGCGTACGCTGAATTCTCCACACTCTGCAGGAAATTAAAAAATAGGTAAAGTAGTGTCACCCAAACACTTCCAAACATCTACTTTTAGTTACTCTAAAAAATCCACTCAACATCAGAAATTTTGCATTGTCCGTTTATTTGGAAATCCAAGCACAGAAAACAAAAATTGGCTCTGAGGCTAGCGTGTATTTTCATTTGCGATGTGTTCAGAACACCAAATCAGAAACACAGACATTTTTGTAATGGCAAAATCCTCTGTTTCCCACGAGAGGTTTTTCACAGCACGCCTGAGCCAAAGTTAATACATGGTGGAATGTTTCGTTGTTCGGATGCAGGCTTGAAACTGCAGTTTGTGTACCATCGATGAGACTGTCCAGCCAGCCCTGGTCCGGATTGCCCCACTCTCCAATGACGATTCTGCGTAAGTGGCAGAGGACGTGGTCGTTATCGGTGTCCGACTGGTTTCACAGTATCGAAGAAGAAGAAGAGCTAATAGCTTATAAGATGCCCATTTTACAGTCCATGTTTACTGGACACTTTTTCTTTCTGTCATATTCCTAACTACTGATCATTCCTCCCGGGAAACCCCCCCCCCCTCCTCCCCCATGTTTGTGGCTCGAGTTCAGTAGAGAATCGTAATTAAGAGAGTGAGAGGGTATACTGAAATGTAATTCCTCCGAATTTTTTAATTTGAAAACTCGTGAGGCTATTTAAATAAACCAAACTTTATTAACATTCTACTTCAGTATTCTTCACGTCTACATATTTACTGCTCAACAAAGTCACCTTGGTGAGGAACACGTGCCCTCAATGAGTGACCAGTTATTTGATACAGTCATTGTAGAGTGTCTGACGTTATTGACTCAGCTAAAACCTTACCTCTAATTTCACTGATTCATCAAAATCAAAGAAAGGAGGTGTTTCTTAAGTTTTGGAAAGAGATGATGCTCTGCCACACACAATGAGGTTGTTGTTGTTGTTGTGGTCTTCAGCCCAAAGACTGCTTTGATGCCGCTGTCCATGCTACTCTATCCTGCGCAAATCTCTTCATCCCGAAATAAGTACTGCAACCTACATCCTTCTGAATCTGTTTCTTGTACTCATCTCTTGGTCTCCCTAGACGACTTTTACTCGCTTCATTACAAGCACAAACAACCCAGCATCGCACATTCTGATGTCGATACAATCATCACTGTACACAGTTTTCATTCATCTACAGATTTCAATTAGAGGCATGTTGTCTGCGGTTAGAAACTTGATTACAACACGGCGTTTGTTACGCACCGACTTAGTTAACGTTACACACCTCTATTTTACAGGCAACAGTTCGAAACCATGTCGACCGAGTAATGTGCAAGATCTTTAATACCTCAACCTGTATAGAGAACAGAATTATAAATTCGGAGGAATTACTTTTTAGCACGCCTTCGTATCTGCCGAACAGTGTCTTACTAGGCGCATCAGCGCTCAGAAGCTAGCAATTTTACCGTAGCAAAAAAAGCTGACTACTACTGAGGTAGGTCGCATTCGGGAGGACGACGGTTCAATCCCGTCTCCGGCCATCCTGATTTAGGTTTTCCGTGATTTCCCTAAATCACTTCAGGCAAATGCCGGGATGGTTCCTTTGAAATGGCACGGCCAATTTCCTTCCCCATCCTTCCTTCACCCGAGCTTGCGCTCCGTCTCTAATGACCTCGTTGTCGACGGGACGTTAAACACTAATCTCCTCCTCCACTACTGAGGTAGGGCATTTTTAGAATTATTAATCATCATTTGCCATGTATTGCAAATGGCTCTGAGCACTATGGGACTTAACTGCTGAGGTCATCAGTCCCCTAGAACTTAGAACTACTTAAACCTAACCAACCTAAGGACATCACACACATCCATGCCCGAGGCAGGATTTGAACCTGCGACCGTAGCGGTCGCGCAGTTCCAGACTGTAGCGCCTAGAGCCGCTCGGCCACTCCGGTCGGCGCCAAGTATTGCTGAGATTTAGCAGGACGACGGGTAGACCTAAGTGTTACCTGCATGTACTGGGCCCAACGCGAGTCTTTCGCCATTTCTTCAAGCACTGTGTAATGAGTCATGTTAGCTATTATGCTGAAGACAGCCTCTCCGCCAGACACCAACAGCTTGTGAATGTTCTGGACAGCACGCCTGTGAAAATATTAATTTATTAGAGGGCGTCGCCCCAGTGGAAGATACGCAAGATTTCTTGAATTTTTCTAAGAATCGTATGAACGAATTAGAACAAAACTATTTTAAATGAAAATATACAATAATAATACTGAAAACCCAAACAAAATAAGGTGTTTTTAATTTCATTAATACGTTGTACAAACGTGGTTAAATTAACGAGCTTCAACTTGCTGTTCCCAACGCCGAACACATAATGATAACGAAAACATTGTAAATGTGAGCACAAAAATGAAATTAAATGTGACGGTAACTTCAGTGTCGTTATAGGTCTTCAGTGTAATCATTCCTTGTTCTCTGTTGATATCTTGTGCTATTTGAAAACCAGCAGACTGCGCACACCTTGGTGAAAATTCAGAATGGCACTTCATTAATCCCATAAAAAAAATTAGTGTCTACAACTTTTTTTGTTCCCGTAGCTTCAAATGTTTCATTAAATTATAGACAAACTTTAAAATTGCTACCTTTTTAGGGGCAAAGATTAAATTTTCTAAAAATTTAAGACGTCTGACTAGTTAATCCTCCAACCGATCAATGAAAGAGTGTTTAAGTTTATCATAAGAACATACCATAGTTGTAACGTAGTCTGGTATTAAAGGCAGCGACATGTTCTTCTAATGGACTCTTAGGGACAGGGAGCGACCTTGCTGTTGAATGTTGCAGCTAATGCGCTATTGACGGCATTTTTTCCCGTCACAGCATCCCATTTTGATTTCTTAGAAATTCTCATTCTGACACGATGAAAGGGATACGTTTTCATGTCCAACTTCTCTTCTGCTGTATCACACAACTCGAATAGATGAAATGCCAATACCGTGGTTCGGAGGGGGGGGGGGGGGGGGGGGGAGAAATAACAACGGCGGGATATGCCGTTTTATTTTTACTGAGACCAGCAGCAGCTTCTTCCCTGTACCTATCTCTAGTTTCCTTTCCTTCTTTTTCCGTTGAGTTCAAAGCGTGAATGACATTTTCATGTCTCATTGAGAATAGAGGCGTTTATTTCCTCCAAAGTAGTTTTACAGCTTCTGGTTCTACACTACTCTCTCCGTAGTCTCTCGTTCAAAGATGCCTTACAGAACAACATGTAGCGAATTATGAACTTTCGTGGTTCTTTCTGTATATCGAGAAGGAACATATTCAGTAAATAGTACGCTTTTACAGCTTTTATTTTTCTTCCAGTTCACTAGGTCGAACATGCGCCAAATCCTCTTCTGGTTAAAAAAAAGTTGCTTCTATCGGGAGACCAGAGGTGGGCTCCATCCTTTAAAATTTGTCTTTATCTAAAAAGAAAAAAGGAAACATTTTATAGTGAGCGGACGCTAAAAGGTTTCAAAAAGGGGCTGAATTGGCAATAAAATATTGTCACTTCTACCACGTCGCGGCAGTACGCAAGTTACTATGTGGCAAGTGTAAGGTGGCAGTGTCTTTCCGGTGTGAGTTATGGCAGCTCGGTGAAGGGCAAAGCAAAACACCAGCCGAGAAGACAAAGGAACGCACTATTTTTTGTAGAATACCATATCTGGGTGCACTTCATGAAAAAAATTGCAGTCATAAGAGATGTAAACCATTACTTCAGAGTGTTTTACATTTTGGGATGTAAGCAGAAAACACAGGCACAAGCAAAAAGCCCTGGTAAACAAATATAATAAAGAGGCTGGATATTGTATTACATGAAATGATTGCCGTAAGAAATTTATAGGACACATCTGTAGGTTATTTCAAATAAGATTTCAGGAACACCATATCTTAAATAACCCACGAGCTAAATTAACAGCGCACTTAGCCAAGAGGGACACAGCATCACAAGTCCTTCAGAAAATTAAAAAATATTCCATAAGAAAGAAAAAAGCCACATTTAGAATATGTTAGAGAGAGTAAAAACTTTTAGGTATAAAAACTAAAACGCACAATTCACGTTGTATAACCAATTGGAATTAAAGCACCATATCATTCTGGCTAATTTTGATTGTTTGTACGACTTGGTTTTAGAACGTAATAAAATTCTGTATTATTCTCGTGTGTAAAGGTATCGACCCAGCGCTCCTAGCCATGAGTACATGACGTCACACTGTCCATATGAGGCCCACGAGAAAGACAGGCCACAGCGCGTATGTCACGAAGGTAGGCCTGAACTCGCTCGCTCGTTCACCTCAGCTGACAAAATGCGTTCCTAGACGTGTTAACTCGTAGCTGGGTGTGTACACACTAACCAGAATTGCATCTTCTACTGGAATTTGCTATTATGAAGTCCTACTGATTAACAGTACTACAAGGAAATGTAATACTCGATATAAATGTGTATAGCATTTAGTCTATTCTGCTTAACAGTCCTCATTTCATACAAGAAGTGGTTATTTCTGCAACTGATAATCATTGTGGCATGATTTTAATTTTGTTGTACCCCAGTACAGCCGTAACAAACTGTAAGTAGGCCTATGGACTTCCTATCATTGTAGGACTAATAATAGTAATAATCCATAATAGCGGATTCCAGTAAAAGATGCAATTCTCGTTTGTACGTACACATCTAGTTACCAGTTAACAGATGTAGAAACGCAGTTTTTTTCTGCTGAGTTGAGACAACGAGCGAGCGCAGGCCTACATTCGTGACGTACGCTCCGCAGCCTCTTTCTTGCGGGCCTCGGTCCACATGGATAGCTTCCGTTCCGCTAGCCACATAATCTCTCCTTGTCGGTCATTCAGGACGCTTTTGCTTTGTCCTACACTGAGGTGCCCTTCTGTCACGCTGGTAAGACACTGCCACCTGACACTTTCCACATAGTAATCTGCGTAATGTCGCGACCAATCATGTTAGTAGTGACAATTTTTTAACGTTAAACCGGCCCTTTTTAAAAACTTTCAGCGTCGACTCACTACAATATATATTTTCTTTCGTCTTTTTTGATGGAGGCAAATTTTAAGAAATGGAGCACGCCATAGTATGACGATATTCACTGAATAGTAAATCCTGACTAGGAGCGACGGGTATGCCTGCCATCTTTTTAAGTTGTGACTATATTTTAGACATTCTTTTCTTAATTTTAATATCCTCAGTGACGCTGGAATTTGCTTCCTAACGACCGAGCGAGGTGGCACAGTGGTTAGCACACTGGACTCGCATTCGGGAGGACGACGGTTCGATCCCGTCTCCGGCCATCCTGATTTAGGTTTTCCGTGATTTCCCTAAATCGTTTCAGGCGAATGCCGAGATGGTTCCTTTGAAAGGGCACGGCCGATTTCCTTCCCAATCCTTCCCTAACCCGAACTTGCACTCCGTCTCTAATGACCTCGTTGTCGACGGGACGTTAAACACTAACCACCACCACCACCACCACCACCTAACGTCATGCCTTTCAAAAGTTGCGGTTGGCCTGAATATAAAATAGTTTATTTCTATTTTAAACAGTGATCTTTACCTTCTGACTTGCCCTCGTCGTTACACGGTGCTCTGCGACTTCGTTTTAATACATAATACATTCAAAAATGGTTCAAATGGCTCTAAGTAGTATGGGACTTAAACATCTGAGGTCATCAGTCCCCTAGACTTAGAACTGCTTATACCTAACTAACCTAAGGACATCCACACACATCCACGCCTGAGGCAGGATTCGAACCTGCGACGGTAGCAGCAACGGGGTTCCGGACTGAAGCGCCTAGAACCGCTCGGCCACAGCGGCCGTCAAATACATTCTTCTGCCAGTCTGGCAACAAGCCTTACATAATCTAGATTTATCAGTAACATAAGATATAAATATCGATAAACTAAAACTATTATTGGACTGCTTGTTAGGGCATTTCTTGCTCATGGAAGTACCACAGTAGCAATCCATAGCTGGAGTGATCAAGTGTAACCCCTCTTGTATTACAGTCGGAGAAGTAAAACAGGCCATATGTTGTACGGTATTGGATAAGGCGACAAACTGAGCACACACCTGTTGTCGGGCACCCAATGCAGCAGCAGCAAACAGAACACCTTGCCGAAGGGCGCGTACTGCCACACGGCGGAGTTCTCCAGGTCGGGCTGAACCACGTCCAGCTGCTCGTACGTGATGGTGCCTGGCAGCGCGTTGTGCTGCCTGCAGAACTCCAGCATCTTTGTGCTGATGTCGCAGGCCACCAGCTTCGTACTCGGTGGCAGCCGCGGGGCTAAAACCTGCCAGTACAGAAATATACTTTCAGATCTGCTCTTCTAAGCTATGCAGCACGTAAAATAATCAGTGCTTCAGTTTCTCTGAAGAGGCAAAGCGATCCTCAGGTATTGCAGATCATTGATACAAGCGTGCTGTGCAATTTACAGACATGTCGAATATCGAGAAAAGAGGAGGGTGATGAAAGAGGCCACGGTTGTCGAATGGAGAGCACGGTGAAGATTACAGAGCGTCCAGTCCGTGTGTCGTGGTCTGGTACATGGGGGCGGCTCGCCGTGCTGTCCACGCTCACCGGGCCAGCTAAAGCCTGAAAGATGTACAGGGCTGTCGGGGACGGTCTTGAAAGCTTGTAAGGGTAGGTTGCAGGGTAGGTTGCACTGGGAAATAATTATTAATCGTTTCTGATTTTGTTATTATTGAAGTTAGCTAGACGAGTAGTTGAACACGTGAATTCAAGCAGCGTACCGGAGAAGCTGTTGCCAGACGTGTTCTTCGTTCATTTCCTCAGACAACACAAACGTAGCTTCTGCTCACCTAGCTTCAATTTATAACTTCCGGAAAAAGCACATTTTAACTGGTAATGAGCATTTGAAGAAGTGGTAACTCACGGACTAACAGATGTCTGTGCATTACCGCACTTTCGCCCGTGCAAGTGCTGAAATTGCTAATTAAATCGGACTTGCCGCAACGTATGAATTTTGTTCTCAGCAATTATTTCTCAGTTCAGCCTACCCTGCAACACCCATACAAGCTTTTCAGACTGTCTCTGTCAACCCTGCGACAACTGGAAGTTAGTTCAGGCGGCGCATCACCAACCGGTGTCTATCTGAAAACCCGCCGGTATCTTGGAAACTGCATCGGTTGTGGACGGCTCCTGCATACGTAGGGTGTGCTTGTCGGGTCCACGTCTTCAGCAAGCGTTCAACGCTTGTGTGAGGAACATCGGCTGCGTTTGAGCTTTGTTGGAGTTGGATTCGTTTCCAGATTTGTGTGTCTTTGTGTAAGAACATTGCTCATAAATTGGCCAGAACACTAGCTACGTACAATTCCTTTCTTTTTAGGGTTCCTTACTTCAGTCGGTAAAAATCGAACCCCTGCTGGCTTACTTTACTGTCGGTCTGTCTGTCTGTCCAACTGTCAAAAACCCTTTTCCTCAGGAACGAGTAAACGTATCAAGTTCAAATTTATGTCACGTGCTAGTATCTACGGTCCCTTGACGGAGTAAAAACGTGAAGCATCGAAGACAGTGAGATCACGAGGTACGGCCACTTGCGACATATTTTGACACTCGCAAGCTCACTCATCAAAACTATAGTTACTTCCAGTTCACCTAGAATCATGAATTTTGGCAAGAAGCAAGATTTCACAGTTTATGTAAATTTGTAATTGTATCACACGAAAAAATATCTTTTTGTCATTTGAAATCCGACTTCACACTTGAAATTAAAACATTTTCGAACGCCTTGCAACTCCTGGTACCAATATTTTGTCAGTATCAGTGTTGATAACAGGCAAAAGTTGTCGAGATTCTCCATTTCCGATATGGATGAACTGGCCACAGTGCCGCGTCAAGTACTCCCCTGTTCGATGTGTCGGAGGAATACGATGAAGCGAATGGGGTTCACAATTAAAATTTACGAAATACTAGCCTGGCCTAATTTCACAGCATGGAGGTGCGGTCCCAGATGCCATTCAAGGGCCATTGAGTATCATGTCATAAATTACGATTGGGTACCCATTTCTGTTCCTCTGATTACAGCGTCATCTGTGACGAAAGGAAGGAAATGCTTCAGACAAAAGTATATACATTTGGCTGTAAAATCGTAATCTGCAATAAAAGAAACGGAGGTTCCCATTGAAGATTTCGAAGTTACCCATACCAGCCATGCACATGGTTGGGTGGCTGGTTGAGTGTGATATTACTGGATGTCCCTCTCTGAGACAGAAAACTTGGAATTTGAACTTTTTTTTGGTCCGAAGTGTAGTTTCGAGATACTTCAGTGTCTTCTGTTAAAATGAACACTCTGTATACCTCCTTTTCTCAGTGGTCCTAGGTATCCAAGAGCGACGATACTTTTCAGAATGCGACGGAGTTGCTTAGTAGTCGAATGGTCTGATGGAGTAGTAACGTGACTGGAACTGAAGAACCCACCTTCCTCGTGACGTCACCGGGTCCGCAGCCAATGTCGAGCACCGGCAGCGGCTGCCTCGGCCACGTGAGGACCGACCACAGGTCGTCAACCTGTTTGGCGGCCAGCAGCGTGAGGGGAGCGCACCCGAGGTTGTACAAGTCCGGCTTATCCATGCTGGTTAGAAGTCGATCCCCCTCACAGACAGGAACAAGATGCTAATGCCTGGAAGAAAGATGTTTTTAGAGAAATCTCCCTCCATATGAGATACAGTTTAAAGGGACGGTGGACGTTAACCTTTTGTCATTAGAGGCGGAATACTAGTCAGTTTATGGAAGACGTCTTTAAACCAAGGCCGAAGGAAACTGACTACTGCTTCCCAGTTATTTATGAGTTAATGAAATTTATCGTAAGTAATATGCCTCATTTTTCAAACCAACAGTTTGCTCCATGGGAACAGTTTTTAAGTATCTTTACAAAAGTTTAAGGTCGCCTATTCCGGTCCAGAAGGGTGTCTATTATTCAGAAACACACATTAACAATATATTTCCAGCAGCCATAACGACTTTAGCTAGTAGTAAATTTCAGTTTAAGAGGATCCTATGGGATTTATTGGTGACCCACTCCTATTTCATTCCTGAATTTCTTACTAGAACCGTTTGATGGGCGCTTTGTATATATTTATAACATCAAATAACACGAGCTTTTCGTAAAATAAGACTTCTGTACGTCTTCAGACCCGTAATGTGATCAGTATAAGTAAGTCTCGTGAACAGATTTTGTCTTTGGTGGTGCACGGTTAGAACAGCCTGAAAATTATAATATACACCCCAGTGTACTGTACGAGTACGTTTACATGTTTCGTGGCAAGTTGGTTACTGATTGCATACAGCTTATAATACGAGTTGCTGTTTTCCTTTTCCTGTGTATCTCAATGGCGCTGCGTTAATAATCACTTGGAAAACGTCCCTGGTAGATGAAACCGGTTCTAGCGTTCAAAAACAAAGTTACAACTGATGCCGTGGCATGTTTTCAGCTGGTTACAACTCGCAGATACCATAAACAATCATGTTAAAATGGATCCCTTAACTGTACATAATTTAACTTCCAATAGTCTTTCCCTGTGTTTTTGTATGATTTTTTATGCAATAACTTTTATCAATCATCCGTGCACGCCGTTGTGCTCTCTAGCAGATGCGCTTTTGTCTCTATGTTAAATAGTAGCATCATAGACCGCACAGTAATTTTTGTGACACTGGACATGTTTGTACTACATTTTACGAGTTACTCACTGTAACGAAATTCTGATGCTATGCTCAGTCATTTTCTTTTCTTTTTAAAAGGTAAACATTGTAAGTAGGTAGAAGTATTTTAGAACAACATTTTTTCTGTCTATTTTAAATATGAAAATCATGAGTTAGCCATCGAGACAGAGCATCTTTTTATAAATGTGCGATCAAGACAAATTTTATATTAAAAATCAAGATAAAGTACTCCACAAACTTTGATCGTGTCAGGTCTCATAGAATTTTAGTTAACGTTCCTTCGAGGGTTTTACTCTAAATGGCACCAAGCGTCTGGCCCTTCGTTATCTGGTGGTGATGGTGGGGGGAGACCCTGCATCCGTTAAGTGTCAGTTTTAAGTGGCATATAAGTTGCTCCTACATAGATCGTATAATTTGTGGTCGTTCCTGTGACCGCCGGAAGAAATCTTTTGGTTGTTTCTTAAATAAAAATTTAAAATAACTTGACTGGTTACATGGATAACGCAATTCACGCCAACGTGTACTGAGACCCACCATTTACTTTGGCAAATTTGTTACAAAAACACAAGCGCGCGTTAGCATTGCGTCCAGTAAGCTCCACGTTTACCAGAAGAAAAGTGACATCTGGCTCTCACTTTTTTTCATGTGGCTGGAGAAAGTGAGACGGCGTCAGAAATAAAATCGCTCACATGGGCTTCCAATCGATAGTGAAGGATACTTGAAAAGAAAATATAAAGATGAAAACGCTACATAAAAGCACGAAACCTAACAGAAGGTTATTTTATAGCAACTTCGGGAGTTCTGACACAGTACAATAGCTGTAAGAGAACACTATGTCATAAGGCTAGTGATAGAAATGCAGGAGACTACAAATCTATGTAGCCAAGACGAACCCATTTATGTTAATAGTATTGAACTTTGTCTATCAAACTGTTCTGGGTTGTTGGCCGCATTGTCAATACATAAATTGTCCGGCGTTTCGACCACTACTGTAGACGGCTTCCTCAGGGCTTTGTGCTGAGCTACACTGCCTAATGACAGAGAGACATTAGATAGCGGACAGCGCGCAAAGCGACTTACACATGCGAGAGGGGCACCGCGGTGGTCGTACGCACACTGAGCGCGGGCACGCCGCTGCCCGCATTTGACGAGTACGCAGTGCTACGTCACAACTACATTCCGTTTGTGATTCACCTGTTTCCACCAATGGCAAGAAGTAATCTTAACACCAGTGGGATATGTCTTTACCCACCAATGACAAGCAATAATATAAACACTAACAACGAACGCCGAACACCCCTTCTCCTATCCTCAAGTGCCCCATCAAATTACGTAAAGCAATTTCCTCCGCCTCCTGAGGAAGGTCGTTTGCGGTAGTGGCCGAAACTTCGGACAGGTCGCTTGCAGAAGTGGCCGAAATGTCGGACAGTTTTCTATATTGATAATGCTGTCATAAGCTCAGAAGAATTTTATTGATAGTGACAGCTAACGGGCTCTGTAAACGTGTTAACGGTATACTACGCCTTCCACATCGCTGGCAACTGGTTCTATACAATGCTGGTGACTATTTTGAAGGACAGTAACAAGTGCAAACAGGTAACTCTTTTGTATCGGTTGTGAAGAAACAGTTGCCACTATTTAAGTTCCAAACCTCGCATAATACTTACGGTTATCTGGCTTTCTAAACTTATGTATTTTACTAATGTTTTAAATTTCACTGTGGAAACTATTATACAATTTTATTCCCTAATAGAAAATGCTGTTTTAAGGGTTTGTTTGTTTTTCTTTGCTAAATGTAATTACGAAGTGGATTTCGTCCTCTGGTGATTTAAAGAACTAATAGTGAAATACTTATAGCCGGCCGAAGTGGCCGTGCGGTTAAAGGCGCTGCAGTCTGGAACCGCAAGACCGCTACGGTCGCAGGTTCGAATCCTGCCTCGGGCATGGATGTTTGTGATGTCCTTAGGTTAGTTAGGTTTAACTAGTTCTAAGTTCTAGGGGACTAATGACCTCAGCAGTTGAGTCCCATAGTGCTCAGAGCTATTTGAACCATTTTTTTGAAATACTTATAAATTGGCTGTACACTTCATACAAAATGGCCTTAATTCAGCATACATATTTGTTGCTCAATAAAGTTTTAATTTGTCCTACATCAGGTGCAACTGCCACAAAAAGATCGTTACATGGGACGTTGATCGAACTAACTGACTATGGCATCGGGAGTATTATACTCGTGTTTGTTATACTGTAATACATTCAGACAATTGAGTTAGGTACACATTTTATGTATCTGTATGGCCTGTTCCTTAAAAGATACTTAACGACAGAAGGAGTGGACATATGGCTGCAGCTTGTTTCTCACTACCGTCTACGAGTAAGTCGTTGATGAGCCGTGCTGACCCCTGCTTATGCGTTGCTTTAAAACTTGGCTGTTACTCTGCGTTTGGTTTCCCGCGGTTATTGCGGTTATGCCGTGGTTCTTCCTCTTTTTACGTGTGGCAGCAGCGGTGTGTATCGATATTTACACCGTATACCATCTTCGGTCTGGTGTCCATAGTTCCGGCTTGGCGGTGTGCAGCCAATCGGTCGGTTGGAGCGGATCAGCAAGCAAGTCTCCGCGTGGCGCAGTCGGCCGGGCCCGCTGTCGGTCTCTGTGCAGTGTCGGAGCATGTGGGGGCTGTTCCGAGTGCTACGAGGTTCGTGGCTCACCGACCCAGGGCATGAAAGTTGAGTGGTGATTTAATTACCGAAGCCACGTCTGTTCACGTTGTTCCCTTGGTTGGTGGTTCGCTGTTGGTGGTATTCCTGGGAGCAACAGCGAGTGTTCGAGTTGGTGAAGATTTAGCCGCCGTGTGGTGGAATTAACTACATTTGTCGGTTTGAAATTCAAGTGCACCAGCGGAATTTTCTGCCTTGTGGCCGTTAGCATTCCGGTTACCTGCCCAAGTCGCTGACGTAAATTCAGGCAGTGTCCTTTCCTCACCTGTTGTCACTGTCCAACATGGTGTGTAGTTTTTGACAGCTTAATGCATTTTTGGTTGTGGGCGGCTACGTCTGTAACTTTTTGGCTTTTGAATTCTCGTATACTGGTCGGTGGTTAGCAAGTGGTCTTGTCGGTGGGTCCCTGACTGTCTCTTGGTTGTGTTGCCGGCGGATCGAGTATAGTTGGGCCGACTTCTTGTCTCACATAAGCGAATTTTAAGATTTCAAGGGCAGATCGAGCCCCCTGGAAACTTATGAGCACCGTTGCCTATACTGCCTTTCGTGTTGGCGTTTACGTGTGTATTTTTAATGGCTCATAGCCGATGGTTGGAAATCGTATGCTTATAATTGTGTTTTTAAAATCAAAGCCCTTTGGCCGTTTTAAAAGTAAGTTTTTCTAAATTGGGCAAGTCTTACATTGTCTGAAGATAAAGCCTTGGCCTTTTGCCTGTGGAAAATTTATTGTATTGTTATAAAGCATCGGCCTTCAGCCGCTTTAAGTTTTAAGGATCTTACTTATCAAGTATCACCCTTTGGAAGATAAAGCTGTGGGCTTTCTGCCTGTTGAGAATTTATTGTAGTGTGTTGTTTTTAAAAGCGCCGGCCTTCAGCCGCTTTAAGTTTTAAGGTTCCTACTTATCAAGTATTACATTCTTTCAAGATAAAGCTGTGGGCCTCTTGCCTGTTGAAAATTTATCGTAGTTGTACTGTTCTTAAAATGATGGGCCTTCAGCCGCTTTAAAATTAGGCTTAAATACTACTTAAGGTTAAAGCCTGGTGCCTTCTGTCTCAAAAAAAATATTTATAGTTGTTGTATTTAATTCATGGGCCTTCAGCCGTTTTAGAATTAAAGGCGTTTTCTGTCGATAGTCAAGCTTAGAAGTTGCGCTGTAGTGTTTGTATAACTACATAAAGTGTTATGTTTGGAGAGTAACTTACAGCCGCTCATTCTGGCTCCCTTCCACAGTTCCTACTACTTGTCCTGTCCTGCGGGTTTAGCAGGACGTCTCAGCTGCTTTCAGGCATTTTATTCAGGTTACCGCAACTGCAATTGTAAGACCCTTAAGATGCTAGTATATGAGCAGTAGGGTACTCAGGCTCCCAGGACACTTTTGATATCAAATTGATATGTAAATTTATTCAGTTGATCAATTATTACTCCCACACCCACCCCTATAACAGTCCCACCACCCACTACCACCTATACCCCCACCCCAAATCCACCACATCCCCAGGTGACATGTGTTTTCCTCAGCCTGCACATTGCTCCCCAACGCCTCCCCCTCACCTATTCCCATTGGTGGGAATTGCAAATACGATGGCAATTTCGAATTATGGCGAGAATATCGAAATTTGGTGGAAATTTGTTTGTCCCACCGCTACCCCATCCCACCTCTCCCCCATCCCACAAAGGAAGTGGTCTGAAATTCAAAATGATGTTGCTATTTCCAGGACTCGAACTCTGGTCCTTTTGGACTGAAAGCCCAAGTGCACCCACAACACAAGGAAACCGTCCAGATGCAGGAGAGGAAGGTTTGGTTAGTGTATTTTATTTATTTTGGTTGGGAAATTGAACTACAGATTGGTCTTAATGACATAATTAATTGTAGAGATAGTCCTAATTACAGAACTATATGCATAGCACTGCGTAAGTAATGCAGAAAATAGCAATAGGACACAAAAATTTCCATACAACTGATGTTATCTCTCTGGGAAAGGATTTCACAATACCACTCAACAGAGAGGAGTTTAATAAGTGTATTACTTGTAAGCTTGCAGCTGAGGACTGTATCCATCGCTGTTTGGTGTCAGAGTTCGCTACAGATGCCTGCTCGACAATCACATTACAGCCCAGGTAATAGAAGCCAATACATGCTACTGCAGCTGATGGAAAACGCTTCACTGTTTTAATTACACAGTGAATTGGTCGTGAAAAGAAAAACCAGCACTCATAATCAATGGGGAAAAATGTAGTTCCTAAAGATGGCAGAGGGGTGGCAGTTGAACATGCATTTTCCTCATAGTACAGCTAAGAACTAGCAAAATTATAGGCACTCCCACCTCCCATAATTCACTCCCCTACCTCCCTCACCCCTCCTTCCACCTTTGCGGGGTGGGGGACACACACAAGCGCTTTCAACTGCTACAGTGTGCCATCTGTGGCAAACTGCCATTCTCCTTGGTCGCTGGCTGCACCCAGCCTTGAGGTGATGGTCTAGGCATCGGCCCTTCGCAAACATAAAAGGATGTAAAGCCAACTAAACAGTATGAGATAACTCAGGACCATACCTAGTACAAACTGTTTGTTCATCTAAAATGTAGCTGCACTGCACTGCTCCTCACACTGCCCCTTCTGTTGTGGAGCAGCTGCCCTGGTGGCCTCACACACACAGAAGGCCCACCCCAGAAAGTGGCTACCTTTCTGAACGTGAAAACGCTTCACTGTAACATAGTATTTAATGTCAAGGCACTTCTTGTATGCGAGCATCTTTTAAAAAGGAAAACACACTCAATATATCTTCAACTTTTATAGTCCTGTCTTCCTCAGTTGCGTGTAATATTACGGTATATTAATAATTTTACTTGTAAGCTTGCAGCTGAGGACTGTATCTGCTGTTGTGGAATGGGGGAAAAAACCGCAAATTGGCGTTCACAAGGAGAAGAACAACACCAAAAATGCAATAGGAGCGTAATATGTAGGAAATTGTCCACGCAACCTGTAAGTACAGTTCAAATCATTACTACTTAGTAGGAAATACCAACCACCAGAACTGTTTATAACCTATAGGCACAATCACAAAAATTTAAATAAAATAGCTAACATATGTACATATTCCAGGCCACTGATGATGCCTTGCAGAAAATAAAGGCGAAACGCGTATGGCACTAAAATTGTGTTTTATTCAGTTGCTGTCAGACGGTCCATAAGTAAAAATTATTAATATACCGTAACACTCAATATAGTTTTTACGTTTGCTGCAGGCTACAATGCGCATCTTATTATTTTGCGACACCTAATGAAGTGAGAAAAAACTACAGCACCGCCATCGACCATAGATGACCAGACTGCTGAGGCCTATACCGTAAGTAGGCTGTTTAGATTTTTATATTGGTAACGCCACGTAGCGCTCTGTATGAAAATCACTGGCTGTGCTGTGTACGGTCTGTGGCTAGTTTGCATTGTTGTCTGCCATTGTAGTGTTTGACAGATGGATGTTAACAGCGCGTAGCGTTGCGCAGTTGGAGGTGAGCCGCCAGCGGTGGTGGATGTGGGGAGAGAAATGGCGGAATTTTGAAATTTGTAAGACTGGATGTCATGAACTGCTATATATATTATGACTTTTGAACACTAGTAAGGTAAATACATTGTTTGTTCTCTATCAAAACCTTTCATTTGCTAACTATGCCTATTAGTAGTTAGTGCCTTCCGTAGTTTGAATCTTTTGTTTAGCTGGCAGTAGTGGAGCTCGCTGTATTGCAGTAGTTCGAGTAACGAAGATTTTTGTGAGGTAAGTGATTTGTGAAAGGTGTAGGTTAATGTTAGTCAGGGCCACTCTTTTGTAGGGATTATTGAAAGTCAGATTGCGTTGCGCTAAAAATATTGTGTGTCAGTTTAAGGACAGTCATGTATAATTGTTCAAAGGGGACGTTTCATATGTCGACCCTTAGCCGAGGATACCTCACTGGAATCTTCTGATTTTTTTTTCTTGTAGTTTGTGTAATTAGTGTAGCTATTGTTTATTGCTAGCGCGTAATTGTAGAGAGAATCTCCTTTGTAGTTGCTTTTTGTTGTGGCACGCATGTAGATTTGCACCAAGTATTTCGCAGCTCCAGTTGCAATTAACTAGATATTATTTTCAGTGCTATGTTAATGTGTTATCTTATTTTTGCTCTTCAAATTGTGTTTTTCTGTGTTATCGTGTGAAATATTGTGACAACAATGGCGTGTGAAAAACGTAATACTAGGCTCCAAAGTAAACTGAGACATGACAGTGAAGACGAAAGCAGTGTGTAAGCGCCACCGTGTAATGAATTAACTAATGTTCAAAGTAGTAATTTGGTAATTGTGCATAGGGAAATGGAGCGGGCTGTAAATAATGGTGTAGATAGTGAAACAATTAGTGAACAGGGAAGCATTATCGATCGATCGGTCGGCAACAGCTTGCATCAGGAATCCGAAAGGACAGGACACAATCTCGCAAATACTGTAGATTCAGGTTTTGGGACCTCACTGTTTTCTCAAATAAGTCAAGACACATTTTCTCCTTGTCAAAATGTGAATGTTGCCGGTGCAAATTCACTGCCGAAAAGCACTGAGGAACATGTTTCAGACACCAGTGCATTGTTATTACAATTAATACAACAAATGGGACAAACACAGCAAAAGCTTCAAAAGTTAGACACAATGGAGCAAAATCTTCAAAAGTTAGACACACTGGTACAACACCAGAGACAAACACAGCAACAGTTAGACGCAATGGAACAAAATCTTCACACCACGCTTGAACAAACACGTGAAGATCTAACTACTGAGTCACATAAAATAGAATCGAAATGTCAAAAAGTCTGTAATGACGTAAAAACACAAATTTGTAAGCATTTCTAACCTATTTTTTCGCGTCATGAAAATGCATTACAGAATCACGAAACAGCCATAAAAGAACTGCAATCTATTGTTCATGAAAATTACGACACCTTGCAAGCTAAAATTGACTCAATTGCATCTACCGATTCGGTTACGCAACTTGCAAAAACTCAGGAAAACTTAAAGGACACAGTAGATACGATTTCAACACAAATGGACACTCTGAAACTTGGTTCAGAAAAACACACAGAGGAAATAATGTCACTATCGGATAAAGTAGCCGAACTTTCAGATCAGTTCACTAAATTATCTACATAGGTAGATGATGATCTGAATGACACAAGACCTGCAGCCTTCACGGACACTGAAGAGTATGAACAAATTAGAAAATTCAAACAAAATCAAAATCAAATCAACACACGGTACAAAAGAGAAAACCGTGAAGTACAAGATCAGTTGGTACAAGTAATACAAGAATTACATATTTCAGAGGACACTCGCGCTCCAGTATGGGAAGAGGGACATAGAAATACGAAACAACCACAAAATAATAACACAGGACACTTCGAAAATTATTAAAGAAATTGGCAAGGCACATTGAATTTTGAGATGGAACCGGCGAAACGACGTAACAATGACCGATATGCGACTCACCGACATGATGATTTTGACTATAAGCTGTTCATTACTACACGTAAATTCAAAACATTTAAGAATTCCGGCAACGACATTCATCCACAAGCGTGGCTCCATCAATTCTCTCATTGTTTTCCTCCCAACTGGTCGTTAGAGCACAGATTAGAATTTATGTGTGGCTACTTAGAGAATGAGCCAGCTGTAAGAATGCAATCGGTCATTCACGATTGTCACAGTGAAGGAGAATTTTATCATGCCTTCCTCTCAGCATATTGGTCTCAAGCTACACAACACCGAGTAAAACATAGCATCAGAATGATGAAACATTTCGAACAATCTGAATTTTCCAGTCTTGTGAAATATTTTGAAGACATGTTGCATAAGAATCAGTATCTGTCAAACCCATACAGCCCCTCAGAACTCATCCACATTTGCATAATCAAATTGGCTGAACATTTACGACATATTATTTTAGCAGGACGTTGCAAAGACGATATTGAAGCTTTTCAGGGACTATTACAACAACTGGAAATTGGCTCTGACAATCGCGGAATGCAAAAACAGGAGCACAACAATGACAGGTCACATCCGTCGCAATTCCGCGATGACAGAAATAATAACTGGACATGACAAGGCTATTCTTACAGCGTAAATCGTGACCAAAACAGACACCACGCGTATGACAGCCGTTGGCAGAATAATAGTTACAGAGAAAGATCGCATTTCTGTAGTAATGAATATGACAGAGATAACCATAGAAACAGACAATATGGGAACCAAAATAATTATTTTCAAGGGAGACAGAATAACTTCAGACATGACAGTTCAGCGTGCAGTTACGAGTCAGGGAGAAATTCTCCACCACGTGGCCGACAAGAAAGAAGCTATGGAATCTACCGACATGATGACAGACGATACGATCGTAACGACAGATCTGAATTGCATCAGAACTGGCGGGATTCAAACAGAGCAGGGCCCTCTCGACAAGGTGAATTTGTAGAAGTTAGGTCTCCTAATCCCAATGACGACGCGCACCAACAAAGGAACAGACAATGACGTGCACCTCAGGCAGCCGCGTGCGCCGGCTGGCTGAGAGAAAAATAACATGGACGCTAACCTTGAGAAAAATTTTAGCATTCCTCACCGACGTATACCGCATGATAATTCCGTTCAAGTTGAACCTCTGCGTACTAGGAAGAGTAAAGGATTGTATCACATTTCACATGTAAAACCGTTAATTGAAAGATAATCTACTTTTTAATTTTGTCTTTGCCATAAAACTTTTCACTTCACGTTTCTAGTATGCATTGTCAGACTTAGAAACTGTTACCATGCAACAATGTTTGAAGTTAAATATCCAATCAAGAACCAAGAGAAATTATTTAAACAGAAATTACCAATGCATTGTTATAGCGAACAGATGTCACAGTGTTATTATGTTTGTACATTCTAGCTTGTTAGTTTCACGATTACGTAACGACTATAAGACTCACATACTTAGAACATATACCGGCACTGCTAATGAGATTTTCATGCAACATTTTGGTTTACTTGAAAAGAGATTCTTTATTTGAAGTACTTTCTGTGGGATTAAAGATGACTTAGCACTTGATTTCTTTGACAGCTACACAGTTATATCACGATGCTACTAATGTGTGACACAATTTACACTGTTGCTTTTTTGCTGTATCTGCTTTATATCTGCACAGTTTTTCTGAATTCTTCTGGAAAGTAAAACATGTTTAATAGTAACTTTGTGGTATAGCTACAACAAGACAGCCTTTTTTTTGTTTTGTAGCACAACAATACGTTACAGTGTAGTACTTTCTTGGTCACGGTACTGTACGTAATAACTACGATATCTATACGCAAAGCATTCCACTTTTGTTTATCATGAGGTAAGTACATTGGCTTCTGCAGAACTTAGCTTTCGGAGGAAAATAACTACGACACTTCCACAGAGATTATCTTCCAGCAAGACGCACATTTAGCGCTACAGGACACGTATTTGAGAGATTAATTTTGTAATTAAATCATTTATTTTTAAAGATATTTGAAGCACAATGATAGAAATGTTTTCTGTGATACATTTCATTCCATTGCTGTTATCTGTAACACCTGAGGGTATAATTACATTAATCCTCAGGGGGTACACGCCATTTTGTGTACCATGTGTTTGGCAAGCACAGGGAGCCCTAGCTAATATGGTATTTGCTTATACAACTTTACACATCGGTACCATATTTCTCTAACACACAAATTACACAGCTAACTGATCATTTAACTGAGAGATAAACATTTTTTTCACTACATCAGTGACACATGTTTACGCAATTACACAGTTGGGTAACTTCACACTTATGAAATTGTATTTTGTCTGTACTTTGAGAACTGTTCATATTTTTTCAGAACCATTGTGATACTATGAGAGCTTTGAATGATGTATTTGGTAAGGGAGCATGATTTTAAAGGACGTTTGAGGTAGATGACACTATTGAAATGAGCAGAGAATTTTTTTAGGTTTTCACATTATTCCAGAAAGCTACGACGATTTTGAGATTTGACTGAGGTGTTATGATGTTATTTTTATGACGACAATGTGTATTATGCTGTTGAGATATGTTTATGATCAATAAGCTGATGCTATATGAGGAATTTGATTATGCTACATATTTATAATGATGAAATATTGAAGAACGTCGACGAATATGTATATGTGTAACAAGGTAAGGAATAATGAGTAGTGGTTAGGGACTCTGACTTGTGAAAAAGTATGTTGGAAACCAAGAATCGTACTTTAAGAGTTATGAAATGTGTGTAAATGCGTGAATGTATCACAATGCCAGCGAAAATTTTTTGGACACTGTTATATTCATAAGATTTTGTTTCTACACATTTAGAACGCAAATTCTCGACCCGTGAAATTTTGTATATGAGACTGCCACTGTAGTGCAAACTGGTGTTGTAAATATTTCGGTAAGAAAGCCAAGTGACCTTGACGTAATGCGTCTTGAGCGGCCAGCTGTGTCAGACACCTGGAGAAAAAGCCATTAGTGTGTGCCTTTTCAGAGGCACAGGTAAAAAAAATAAAATAAAAAAAGAAGCCATTATCCTCGCTATTGACATTTCTTTGTCGCAAGCATCGCAAATACGAGACGCTCAAACTTGAAAACATATGATTACACTGTGGAGCTCTTAATTTGATATTTACTAAAATTCCTAATGAAACGATGAGAAACATTTCACGGTTATTGTCTTGCTAGTTGAGAGAAATGTCATATGGCTTGCTTTATGTATTTATTTACTCATTTTGTTTAATATCTAGTTTCTAGCTGCACTGCAGCATTGGTTAAAATAAAATTTAATAGATGTACTAATATAGTTATTTTATGCCTACAGATCCAGTCAATTATAAATTTATGATCTATTTCCAAGAAAACGAGGGCACATAAATACACATTTCCCTTCACAGGAATTGCATAAATAATTTTTGTACGATTTGGTAACTTATCTGCTAGCGTAAGTTTTTGTGATTCATCACTCTAGTGTTAAGATGTGACATAGTTATTCAACATGACCATTTTTACTGTAATATTTTTTCTGCTTGAGCTTTGTCGTGTTTAGATATAAGTTATTGCATTTGCTGCTGCTGTTTGCCAGGCATAGTGCTACTAAATTTCACTTTGTATTACTCTGTTAAGCTAGTTTTACTACTGAATTATTTTTCTTGTTGCTGCACACTGGCTCATATTAGTTGTAATGTTGCATTGCTTGGTAATTTTGATTTACTGCAGCTTGCTTTGCCAATTTGAATTTTTTTGTCATTGCTGTTTGTGTTAATTGTTTTGTGCTGCTGCATTGCCTCATCCCTTAGTTTAGCATCTGAGCTCAGTAGATTTCAGTTAGCTTAAGAGGGGGTAGACTATATAAGAGAATGAGTTGCAATGAATTGGAAGAAATGCATTGAGAAATTTTACGAAAAAAGTACAGAAAGCAGGTATAGATAGCACTTTTTGAAATAATGAAGAACGAAGGGAGATCTCCAAGAAGTAAAGAATGTTTTGTTTGCACGATACTGCAGTAAAACAAACCATGTCCTTTCCCTTTCCGTTATTCTGCTATGTGTTTGTGTACTCTTGTATATTTGTTTTCTTCCTGTCTTTATGTGTTTATCTGATGAGAGTTACATTGTAGAATTTTTCTGATAATATGTTATTTACTTTGAAAAGATGTTTAGACATTATTTATTCTGTTTTGTTGCTCATATGTGAAGGTGATGTCTCAAAAGTTATTCTGATCTTTATGTATGTGCTTATGTCATAATTCCTGTAACACTGATGTATCTGTTTATTTCTATTCTTTTGTAAACCCTGTACTACTACAGAGTTATCTGTATTGTTATATTCATTAATGATGTATTTTGTACCTTTGTAATTGTATTCTTATGTTATTAAATTGTAATTGACACCAGTTCATCATATTATTAATTTGTAAGTTCTATTTCACGGTACACGTTTCTGTTGGTCATAGTATATGGACAATATGTGGGAAGTAGGGACTGTTAGTATTTGCATGTGTGTTAATAATTCAGCAAGGGACTGGATAACAGCATTGCTGATTCTAAGGACAATTCCAAAAAACTTTGTGAGTGCACAAGTGATGGTTATGGACTTGCTATATTATCCGCAAGACTCTTCAATGGTGATTGTGCACCTGCACAGTCACAACAGATGGCTGCTGGCCATTTCTAAAAGGACTACAGTGGGTCTGCATATTTGATGACCCACCAATACTATTATTTATACAAGGACTACAGTGGGTCTACACCTCTGGTGGCCCACCAATACCATAATCTCTACCAGGACTACAGTGGGTCTACTCTGTGATGACCTACCTACCAATATTCTTCAAAACTTCGAATGAGTCTGCTGTGGGTTTGCTCTGTTGTGACCCATTACCTGTCTGCATGTCAAGAGTCAGCATTGTCTTTCTGTTGGAAGGACAACACTACTTCTTCAAGACTGCATGGAAATCCACTACTTCCTTGTGCATTGTCTCTTACTGCTAAGACTTTGAGAAAAACACTGCAATTTTACTGTGATGAACGATCAGGACTATCTTTATGGACTGTGAGAAAATTTTAGCTTTTGACCAACATTGTACCCATAAATGTGTGCATTTCATTTTTTTGTTATTGTAATTATGAAAAATGTTTTCAAATCTGTATTGGCCACTGCCCAAAACAATTTGTAAAATTGTTTGTGGGGAGCATGGGGGCTATGTAAGTAGGCTGTTTAGATTTTTGTATTGGTAACGCCACGTAGCACTCTGTATGAAAATCACTGGCTGTGCTGTGTGCAGTCTATGGCTAGTTTGCATTGTTGTCTGCCATTGTAGTGTTTGGCAGAGGGATGTTAACAGCGTGTAGCGTTGTGTAGTTAGAGGTGAGCCGCCAGCAGTGGTGGATGTGGGGAGAGAAATGGCGGAATTTTGAAATTTGTAAGACTGGATGTCATGAACTGCTATATATATTATGACTTTTGAACACTAGTAAGGTAAATACATTGTTTGTTCTCTATCAAAATCTTTCATTTGCTAACTATACCTATTAGTAGCTAGTGCCTTCCGTAGTTTGACTCTTTTATTTAGCTGGCAGTAGTGTCGCTCGCTGTATTGCAGTAATTCGAGTAACGAAGATTTTTGTGAGGTAAGTGATTTGTGAAAGGTATAGGTTAATGTTAGTCAGGGCCACTCATTTGTAGGGATTATTGAAAGTCAGATTGCGTTGCGCTAAAAATATTGTGTGTCAGTTTAAGGACAGTCATGTATAATTGTTCAAAGGGGTCGTTTCATAATACATGTGTAACCTGCATAAAACTGAGGGAAAAATACTTCCACTATGTTGCTGCGATAACTACTGATCACCGCAGAATGTTCTCATTATTTCGAAATCATCAATGGAGTAAAGAAAAAGCGAGAATTTAAACTCCAAAGAAAATACATTTGTGTTAAGCAATGTTTTTCAGCTTGCTCGACAAATTACACAACCTGAGAGCCTCACGTTCAAATCAGTGTCTGTAAAAAATAAAAAAAATAAAATAAAAAACTGTTATGTGTGTGTGTATTGCAAACATTTCAGACACGTGAAATAACATTACAGAATACAGCCCTTCGCTCCATTTGCTCCACGTCAGAGAAAACACAGTCATTTTACATTCGACAATAACAAGCTATAATTGAAGAGTACAGTGTTCTTTTGTACACTATGGCAGGACCTGTTTTGCCAGTGTAATGTTATATCACACTGGCGTTTAGAAACAATTCATGAGAGTCTATCTTGTAGTAGAACCTCCTATAAGATTTTACTGTGTCTATCTCTTCCGATACATCGAAAGTATATACTGTCTGCATGCTTACATGTGACATTTTTACTCGATAACTGCCCTCTACTGACCTGTCTGTAAAGATTCTGTCATAGAGCAACTATCAGTTGCAATAGCAGCAGATTTTTGCGTTCTAGTTTTATCAGCAATTTGATCATGTCAACTTGTTTCACACAACATACTCACATGTCGGGAAAAACACTATCATTTCGTTGCTCTACAACGAGCTATAATTAAGGTGGTGTCTACCTTATAATTATTGATTATGGAGTATGAAATAACATAGGACTTGTGGTAAGACGTATTTTTAAACACACAGTCGCGATGATAATAATAAAAACAGTTGTGATTCCATGAGAATAGATACAGTGGAGTTCTGTTGGTTTCATGAGCAAAATTGGTGTGCTTTTGAGAGACCTATATGCATGCAAACTTTAATCAGTTATACGACTCCTTATAATAGAATCTCCTATAAGATTTTACCATATCTCTCTGTCTCCTGATGTATCAAAAAACAAATATCATCTTTGTGTTGACACCAAGCACATTACATATATACGTATCTCTCCACTGGAGCTGGTGGGCAGTGGTCGAAGTCTCTTGCGCAGATCTGCACAAAGTTTTTCAACTATACTAGAGGAAGACCATATCCAACAGACTATAAATCACAAGAGAGGGTTCCTTTGTTATTCCTTCATAACCAATTTAGTATATTGTTTTGTCTTTTTTGTTGTTGTAACAGTTCCAAGCAGTATACAATTACAGCTTTGTGCATTGCCACTTTTTCTGTTACGTCCTAAAGGTCTGTGTCATGTGCTAAACCGACATTATTACGTTTCAATCCATTGGTTCTTACAGAAAGCTGAACACCACATGGTGTAACTTTGCACCTACCACCACATACAGGTTGGTAGAAATAAAATGCACAGGTGATGTTACCCAATGACAAAAGTCGTGAATACATCGCATCATGTTGAAACTGGAACAGCTTGCGGGATTGTAGAACATTTGCAACAGCTATCAGAAGGTGGTATCCTGTACAGTTAATCTCATCTTCCACAGTGATGGGATAGTGGATGCCTCAGCGTTCTGTTTCGAAGAGCATTGTTCCCTCATTTTTAGTCATGTACATGATTACTGCTCTGGTGTTGACCCTCGCTGGAAGGTGTTTTCACAGTACATGTGAGGCACTAATAATAAAGTAGGTACTGTTATCTTATTGGTGGAAAAAAACATATGAAGGGTATTGCAGCATATAAAAATAGGATTAGTCTGCATAATTGAGGAACGCATTCAAGTAACTGGGAAGGTGATGACCCCAACGTTTAATATTATGCTTCACAGTGACAAGTAGCAGATGTCCAATGTTCCGCCTAGGCTCTTTCCATCTCAACCAATTTTTTTTAAATCGTGTCAGAAGCATCGTACATAAAATCAGAATTATTAACACATACATATCAAGTATATAACAAATACAGAAAGAGTGTAAAAGTATACAGATATATAAGCAGAGTCAAGTAGTTTTTTATTTTATGAAGTCTTGGACCAGAACCTGGCCACAACCTGCGCTTCCGGGGTGGCATTCATCAAATCCATCATGCCGGCCGATGTGGCCGTGCGGTTAAAGACGCTGCAGTCTGTAACCGCAAGACCGCTACGGTCGCAGGTTCGAATCCTGCCTCGGGCATGGATGTTTGTGATGTCCTTAGGTTAGTTAGGTTTAACTAGTTCTAAGTTCTAGGGGACTAATGACCTCAGCAGTTGAGTCCCATAGTGCTCAGAGCCATTTGAACCATTTTTGAAATCCATCATGGCGCAGGTGCTTGGGCACAGCACACACTGCGTGAGGTGGATGGTGGTTTGAGTGTGTCCACAGTCACACAGCGCCGGTTCATTTGAGAGGACCCATTTGCGCACATTCTCTTTGGAACGTGTAACACCAGAGATTTCCATGTCGTCCATCCTTCCATATGGCCGAGAGGGAGTACTTCGTTTGGAACTAACCATTCCCCAAGGTGCCCGTTTTCTTCTCGCCACATTGCCAGCCTCATTTGCTGCGGTGTCCCGACGATGTTTTCTAATGTGTGCAGGAAGCTTTTTCTAGATTTTAGTCGACAGCTGGCTGGCTGGTGTTTGTATAGTGGGTGAGCATGTGAGGTCAACGCCTTTGTCTTTTCCCTCCTGCCCGCTATTTTCCTTCTAATGCCTGGTGGGGCCACGCCTGCCAGGCAGTACAATTTATCAGTCGAGGTTGGTCTCAGACAGCTTGTGATGATGCGGCAGGATTCATTAAGCGGTATGTCCACTTGCTTGGCGTGGCTAGAAATGTACCACATTGGGCACGCATACTCTGCTGTTGAATAGCACAAAGCAAGAGCTGTGGCTCTCACTATTCCAGGCTGTGCCCCCCATGTAGTGCCCGTTAGTTTGCGCACAATGTTGTTTCTCGCGGCTACTTTATGTTCAGTGTTCATGCAGTGCTTTTTATAGGTGAGTGCTCTATCCAAGGTGACGCCCAAGTATTTTGGTGTTTCGTAATGTTCCAGGGGCACGCCTTCCCAGTTAAGTTGTAGTCTTCTTGCAGATTGTCTGTTCTTTAGGTGCAAGGTGCAGGTTTGGGTTTTCCCTGGGTTGGGTTTGAGTTGGTTCCCCTTGGTGGCAAGTTGTTAGAGGGCTTGTGACAGATTCTGTTCAACAGTTTCAAAGCTGTCTGGTTGAGCGGTAATGGCGCAATCATCTGCAGGTATGAAGCTTTCGGTGCCTTGGGGGAGGGGCTGGTCGTTAGTATATATATTAAACAGCGCTGGGGCCAGTTGTAACCTCGCACTCACTTATCGACCTTAATGACATTGAAAAATTAAACCGCGTGTACCTAATGGAAATTTGGGAAAAGCAATTGTCACCGAAGTTAATCTGTCGGTAAAGAGGGAGGAAAGGGTTTCATCAAAATGAAAGGAAAAATGCAAACGAAATTGGTGGAAATTAATTTTGAGAAAAGGGTAAAATTAATAAAGAAAGTAAATGTGCAGCCGTTACGTTAACAATTAACTAGCAGTAATTAGATATTTGAGATTTGGTGGAAATTACGGTCGCCAGTCCTATGCACAATTACTATAGTAACTGAAAAAGAGAGGTTATTACACATGTAACTAGCACTAGAAGCGTGGCAACTGAAGGTTGACACATGTAGTGTGTAAACTGAAAGTTTGTCAGAAGTAATAAATTTCGCTACACTCTGACTTAATTTAGCAAAAGAATTAATAAAACTGGAAAATCGGAAGTCAATTTAGTGACTGAAATTAATAGTGAGCTTTGTTTCTGAAGCACATCGAAATTCAGTAAAATACGGTTAGTCTTCGGCTACCTCAACAATCATTTCAAAAGCTACTTGAATCTACGCAATTTAGAAATAAGAGATTTAACTTTGAACTTGAACTAAATGATTCTGAACAATTAACAATAGTAAAATTTAGTACGTACCAAGCTGAGCTGCAGTCACAGGTAAGCTAAAATATGCTAACAAAACTCGCACTCTTAATTTGTGCTTGTGTAATCTAAATATTGTAGCCAGCTCTGAATACCTTAACTGAACTTTGAAATTAAAGCAGTGAAATGGAATGATATTACTTTAATGCTGACGTCTGAATTTCAACGACACTCGGGTTCATTTCGGAAACGGAAGGGACCCTGGTTGGTAATGCAATTGGACCATGAGCAACAAAGGTTAATGCTACGTTGCTGTAATTTAGTTAAGAAAATGGAACAGTTTGAAAAGCTGAGGTCTGCCATACAGTTCTAAGACTTTACGTGCTTCCAGTCTTCCTTGTTGGTTGATTGAAGGTTTGAAGCCGTCGATCGAGGAGGTGGCGACAGTCACTCACTGTCGGCCGTCGCTGTTGCAGAAGCTGGATGTTGGCGCGCCTTCTTCTCGACACGGTCTCTAGCCGAAACGGGCTCTTGATGTGTGCCAGCTAATGCTTCCCGTCCGCGACACCATGTCCGAAACTATCATAGCAAGTCGATCCCAATTACATGCAGCCAAACCCCCAAAGCGCGGCAACTCGCGGGAGCGTCACACAACCCACCTGCTCCACTGCACTACCCCAGCCAGACTCCGTTCTGCCCGCGCTCCACGTGGCCGAGTTCACACTACCAAAGATCCTAAACACTTTGGTTCTCCACAGGACCTATAGATGTATTCGTTCGATAGCATAGTTTTCCCTAGGCAAGACCCAGCGAAAAAATACAAATAATATTTGCAAAACAACCAATTATACATCGACATAAATGCATATATATATATATATATATATATATATATATATATATATATACAAATAGTAAAACAATTACAATTTATAAAGACACAGAAATGTCATATCTTGAGGTAACAAAACAAGGAATAAAATTATAGTACAATAGATGGAAATAGGAGGATATGCATTTCCGGCGTTACACAGTACGCTTTATTGGGGGAATCTCAACCAAATGGTGTCATTCAATTTCATGTGGCAATGAAAAGCTTATCAGTGGATGGATTGGACTGTCAAAAGTCGTTCAATATGGGATGATGCACTTTAATACACACTGCAGTGGACGGTGTGCGAATTTTGGCAGTTTCACCAGTCGTTCGGTAATTTCAATGCCAGCCAGTGATACAGCACAATGCTTCCCAGTTTCTGTACCATCACTAAATCACCCCTCCAATACTTTGTAAGTACCATATACCAGCTTGTGAATGCAGATAGACGACTGTCCAGTACGTCCACTCGGTCATATACACCGCATACTAGATTGCGAAAGCAAATAGATGACTGTACAGTATGTCCATTCAGTCACATACACCAGACTATACCACTTGTTCCACAGTTTCGACGCCACACACTAGAATGATTACCAGATTCTGTATCATCGCTAAATCACCCGTCCACTACAATGCAAGTACCGTATACTGAATTGTGACTGCAAATAAATGACTGTGCTGTACATTCATTCGGTCATATACACCAAAGTATATTAGACAGTGTTCCATACCGATGCAGTTAGATTATCTATATATTCCACCACATCGATCATGTGCAGAATTTATGGTTACAACTGGTCATCTTTCCCTGTATGATAGGTGTCACAGAGTATTCCCGCATTTGTAGGATAAAATTGGAGATTGGCAGAGCCCTCCCACGTTTTCCTTGACAAATCCTCCCTGCAACACTGTCGCCAATATAATTAATTAATTTTTTATTTATTTACACGTCAAATTCTGTAGGACCAAATTGAAAAATAAATCTCCACGGTCATGGAACGTGTCAGTTCATGAAATTACAACTTAAAGTAATAACAGATGAAAATAAATGTTCATGAACCCGAAAAACGTCAGTCCATAAGTTTAAGTAAACGCAATCAACAATACAATAAGAATCAGCTTAATTTTTCAAGGAACTCCTCGACAGAAGGAGTGCCCCATGAGGAAACTCTTCAGTTTCGATTTGAAAGGGCCGGCCGGAGTGGCTGAGCGGTTCTAGGCGCTACAACCTGGAGCCGCGCGACTGCTACGGTCGCAGGTTCGAATCCTGCCTCGGGCATGGATGTGTGTGATGTCCTTAGGTTAGTTAGGTTTAAGTAGTTCTATGTTCTAGGGGACTGATGACCTCAGAAGTTAAGCCCCATAGTGCTCAGAGCCATTTCGATTTGAAAGAGCGTGGATTACTGCTAAGATTTTTGAATTCGAGTGGTAGCTTATTGAAAATGGATGCAGCAGTATACTGCACACCTTTTCGCGCAAGAGTTAAGGAAATTCGATCCAAATGCAGGTTTGATTTTTGCCGAGTATTAACTGAGTGAAAACTGCTTATTCTTGGGAATAAGCTAATATTCATAGCAAGAAATGACAGTAAGGTATATATATATATATATATATATATATATATATATATATATATATATATATATATATATATATTTTTTGAGAGGCCAATATTAAAACACCCAGACTCGTGGAGAGGAGTCGACAACAGATTCGTGAACTTACACCTCTTATTGCCTGAACCGCCCTTTTCTGAGCCAAAAATATCCTTTTAAATATAATACCATACGACATAAGCGAATGAAAATAAGCGAAGTAGACTAATTTTCGTGTCGAATGATCGCTCGGTTATGATACCGCTCGAATAGTGAAAGTGGCAGTATTAAGTCTTTGAACAAGATCTTGAACGTGGGCTTTGCACGACAGCTTACTATCTATCTGAAACCTAGAAATTTGAACTGTTCATTTTCACTTATCATATGCCGGTTCTGTGAAATTAAAACGTCAGGTTTTGTTGATTTGTGTGTTAGAAACTTTAAAAACTGAGTCTTACTGTGATTAAGCATTAGTTTATTTTCTACAAGCCATGAACTTACGTCATGTACTGCACTATTTGAAACAGAGCCAATGTTGCACACAACATCCCTTACTACCAAGCTAGTGTTATCAGCAAACAGAAAAGTTTTTGAGTTACATGAAATACCAGAGGGCATATCATTTATATAAATAAGAAACAGGAGTGGCCTCAACACTGATCCCTGGGGCACCTCCCACTTGATAGTACCCCACTTAGACCCCCCTACATCACAGCCGTTATCAACATTGTGAATAGCGACGTTTTTCTGCCTGTTGCTAAAGTAAGATGTGAACCCGTTGTGAGCTGCTTCCCGTATTCCGTAATGGTCCAATTTCTGGAACAATATTTTGTGATCAACACGATCAAATGCCTTAGTAAAATCAACAAATATCCTTACATAAAGGCCTTTTAAATAACTTTTGCAAACACTGATGGCATAAAAAATGGTTGAAATGGCTCTGAACACTATGGAACTTAACATCTGAGGTCATCAGTCCCCTAGAATTTAGAATTACTTAAACCTAACCTAAGGACATCACACACAACCACGCCCGAGGCAGGATTCGAACCTATGACCGTAGCAGTCGCACGGTTCCAGACTGAAGCCCCTAGAACCGCTCGGTCACACCGGCCGGCACTGATGGCATAGAAATTGATCTAAAATTATCTGCATTATTCCTTTCTACCTTTTTATAAAGCGGATTTACTACTGAGTACTTTAATCGCTCAGGAAACTGACCACTCCTAAAGGAAAAATTACAAATATGGGTAAATACAGGGCTAACATGTGCAGCACAGTACTTTAATATTCTGCTAGACACTCCATGATAACCATGAGAGTCCTTAGTCTTCAGTGATTTAATTACTGACTCAATCTCCCTCGTGTCTATATCATAGAGGAGTATTTCAGACATCAATCTCGGAAAGGCATTTGCCAAGAAAGTTATATCATTTCCTGTATAAACTAAATTTTTATTTAATTCACCAGCAATGCTCAGAAAAGATTGTTAAATACTATACATATATCAGATTTATCAGTAACAGAAGTATTTTTATTGCGAACTGAGTTTATATCGTCGACCTTGTGCTACTGACCAGACACTTCCTTCACAACTGACCACATAGTTTTAATTTTATCCAGTGAATCTGCAGTTGACACCTACTACATTCCACGTCTCGTGAAAAACAGTGCGAGCTGTGTCTGTAACTGCCATTCAGTAAAGACTATTCCACATCAGTACAAGATGTCTCCAGATCAGTGCATATCGCGGAGGGTAGCACCTCTTATCGGTGTGTAGTAGACCTGGGAGTGTTTCAATCATATATCGGATGGTTAAGAATAAACGTATGGTTTACACACGATGGAGCTCCAGACAGAGGGAGTTTGAAACATTTCATGTATATCAACTGTGCTGTCAATTCTGAAGTATTATTACACTGTCTGGAGTCACTACCAGGAAGGTACCAGCATGAGAGAAATGATTACAGGGCATAAACACGCATTTCTGTAGCTACAACGTTCTGCCCCTAAAAATGCTATATCGTTAAAGCCATATGGTTTCTGAAGTATTAATCATGTGGAATGCAACGCTCTTAACACTCCAATGCACGATATATTTGTCTGACATCGGACAGTTACTCTGCAAGTTTCCTACCCCAATCACTAATTCGAGAAACCTTAAAATGATAAAACTACTTCCTTTTGCACTACTCTGGTGACCTACGAAGGCATCATCAGTGTATAACCATTGCTCGAGCAGTTTAAAAACCAACTAGAGCGAAGACACGACACTGCTGTATGTCTCTTATGAAATTAATGGTTCTTATATGTCTTTTTAAGGGGAGTTGGAACACAGTATCCCGACAACGTAAAATATAGTGACTTGGCTTCAATGTATTTCCGGAACCCCTGTTGCCATTGACATGAAACTTTTACAGGACATTAAACTGTACATTCTGAGTTTACTGAACTACAATAATTTCATTTCAGCCACTGCTTTCGGAAATACAATTTTTTAATCACACAGTTAAAATTTTGTGTACTTTTTTGTACGTTATCCTAAATAATTTTAGTTGTACGTAACATTATGTTCTTCTGTTAGTTCAGTAGACTCAGTATATATATATTATTACTCCCTACAATTTGAATACTCTATTCGAAGTGATTTTTGAGATTAAGTGAAAAATACAACAGAAAACCTAAATTCTCATGAACGGGTTCTGAAGTTTCGAAAGACTGTAATTCACTTAATATATGCTAATATTTTATTTTTAGTCACTCAGAAGCATCCTGCACCATAGTGTGTATCATACTCTTGATCGTTTTCGAAGTTTCTTCTTCTTTTCTTCTTTCTGGACTCCTTAGTGGCCAAGTGTGCTGCATACTCTGCTTTATCAATGTAAACCTTGTCCACTTTTCAGGTTCTCTGATGCAGTTTCCTCCAGCATTAATTCGCACATGCTGTAGCACTTTCACCCTACCAATGTTGCCATCAATAAACGCAATAACAACATCACTGAGCCCCCACTTTAGTGTCTTCATTCCAACAAAATCATTTTTTGGTAAGGGAGTCCATATAAGTTTATTGAACGACTCACTGGAATTTTGAGTCTCACCATGCAGACACTTCAGTAATCCAGGATTTTCCAGGTCTCTGTAAATAAGTTTTATAATATCCATGACTGCTGCTGGGATGGAATGATAATGGCTGTATGAACTGTTTCAGTAGTGGGCATTGCGGTAATTGCATCATGAATCAGGTCCTGGAGGACAAAGGTGGCGTACATGTTTTTCATTCCCTTTACTCGAAAATCTATTACCATGAAACCCAAGTTTCTTAAAAACACTTCATTTTGGCGTCATACTTTACTTTTTGAGAGATTTACCAATATATTCGTCACTTTTCCTCTTAAAAACGTTAGCACTTCGACATACAACGAGTGTTTATACTACGAAACGACACGATACTGTTTTTGACAGTGCTACCAATGAAACACATAATTTAACCTTTATAACACAGAAATCCACAGCTTTCAACACAAAAAATACCGGTTTTATTAGGTCTTGAAGTAATGCACGTAAAAATTTAAACACCATCGGTGTAGATTATATATATATATATATATATATATATATATATATATATAAATTCTTCGCATGTGAGTTTATAAGTTTGAGATATAAATAATCATTTTATTCAGAAAATTGCAAATTTTATACTGAGATAAAAATCCTAAAATATAAAAAAAAATCCGTTCTGAGTCGGCAACGTATGTACCCTCAATGAGATTTGCCGATTCAGTTGCGCTTATTATTAGTATTAGTATCGGCTTTAATGGATACAGCTATGTCTCACTAGGAAACAGAGTGAGAGAAAACCGACTTGAATATTTTCGATAGCCGATACATTGAGGTACAACCCATGCCCTGCTACACGAAACTGCACACATAGAAGTCGTAACATCTTACAAAGGAGTAAGCACCACGAACAGCAGCTAAAGGAAATGTAACTGTCTTATTGCTGTTTATTGTAGCATTACCACAGCTCTGGTACCATTCCTCTTGCACAAAGAAGACCTGGTCTGACGTTAGGTAGTTTTGCTACCTAACAGCAGTGTGGGATAATACAGAAATTTCGTCGTAACTCCACATATCTTGAGTACAGCCTTCTCACACTGCTGAAGGTGGTATTCGCGGCTTCGGCCCACTCTCCTACAGAACACTCTTGGGAATGGGTTAAGTCTGATAAACGCATTGATTCTTATTCTTAATATTTAAGGAATACATTGGTTGTGAGAACCAACTATAATTCAGTAATATCTAGATTTGACAGCATGTGTGAGAACACAGCTACGGATTGTTGTTTCATGTTTTCCGTATGTATATGGTCATATTGCTGGCATACCCATGCGTTGATTGATTTTTTTACGAGATTATGTATAAGTTCTATACACCAACCTACTAAAAAATCCTAAGAATTCCCCCCTTACCAATGATCTACGTGCACGCGTTTTTGGATAAAAAGTTCATGAAAAGTATAGCAACACTCGCCTCGTACCTGAATGAGAGTCACCGAATGGTATAGATTGGAAACTCGTAGTCTGAGAACAAATAAGTGTACTGCAAAGAAACATCAGAGAGCTTTCCTGCAGACTCATGTAGGGATGCCCTTTGTGGAAACTCAAAGTCTGGCAAAGCTCTACACATTCATCTGGCCCTCCCTCCGCCGTGTAGGGATATGCAACAGGAAGCTGACATGTGTACAGAATTGATTTCTGCTGCTGCTCTCATATCTTTTCCCATAAATATATGCTCTTATTTCTTACCAGACGAGCTTCGCTACCTTTTTTTACTCCTTCCACCGTTGATACGTCTCGACAACCATGTCAGGACTTCTACAAACTGTAGACTTCGTGTTTTTATCCTAGTAATATGTTATCCGTTAGCGGACGGTGTGTCAACTGCATTGAGTATCCTCCTCGTACCTATATAGTACACTCCCCTGGCAACGTAATTTATATACAAACAGCAAGTTACGCTTTTGTACTGCAACCATCCACCGCTGACAGCTCTCCATGCATGCGTGCATGATAACAGCTGCGGAGTATCGGTTTCAGCAGCATGTACGTTATTGTAGATACTGCTACAGCCCCGCAAATAGCGAAAACTCTTTGCAAAACGATTCTATTTCATTCTGATAATGAGCATAACATCTTCGATGCAAATTATATTACCAACATTTCGTAACAATATTGTCTATGTTCTCCAGTAATAACCAAGGCATCCTTCTACGCCTATCACAGCTCTTAAAGATGCACGATGAAGGCACTTTACCAACCAAATCTCGCTATTTTGTGTGCTATATGTCCGCTGGATGGATGGAGCGTCCTTCGTGAGTATTATTCTTATGTACAAGGTAGAACAGAACATTAGTCGAATGATGTAGTATAGCTCTGTACTCGAATGCGGCCACTCACTAGCAAATATTCTACAGAAGCTATGCATTACCTCTATTTTCTGTATGTCTGTGTCCATGTGATTGTTGCAGATGGCTCCAATAAACCCGACCCGGTCTTCCCGCTGGTGGATCCACCACGCATTATATCCAGAATTGTGTCAAGAGGATTAATCGCAAACCACTGTGTCTGGGATAGAGTTCGAAGTGGATCCACAAGCGAGAGGACGAGGTAAGGTTTATGACAGCCATCCATGACAGTCGCATAGACATAGACATACAGAAAAATAAGCACATGCATTGCATCTGTAGAATATGTGGTTGTGCGTGACTGGGTGCATTCAAGGACGGTGCGATACAATGCCGTCTGACTTATGTGCTATTCTATCTTGTACTTAGGAGTAATATTCACGAAAGGAATGTCGCCCTCCGTAAAACTAACACCTCGCATGCAAAATAGCTGAACTGGAATGATAATGTGCCGTCATTGTAGATCTTTAAGAGTATAAAAGGAAGAGTGATAGGCGCGGCAGGATGCCTTGGTTTGTTGTTAATACTGGAGATTACAGGCAATGTTGTTAAGAAATATCGGTAATACAACTTGAATCGAAGATGTCATGATCTTTATCAGGATGAACTAAAATATGCTTACATCCCGACAGAATCGTTTTGGAAAGATATAAGAAACTATCACCTTCGATTACGGTAATGAAACCAACCTTTACCTAGGTTTCAGCCCAAATAATTGAGCCTTCGTCAAAAGATGTATCTGAATCTATAATTTGTCTAAGAGGGCATGGTCTAGAAATAAAACTAAAACAGCCTGAATAGGCGTAGTCACATTTTAAAAATGCGGTACGTAAGTACTAAGTCAACATGAAGACTTGACTTAAGCTCTGGCGTGCGCCTCGTCTCCATGGACGCCGTACGGTGAGCCTCGGGAGCTCACGTTAAGCTAAGTGGGACTAGATAACGTGCTGCAAATCAACATGGCCCGCCGTGTTGATTTGTAACGCGTTATCTAGACCTACTTTGTTTCACGTGAGCTCCCGAGGCCCGCCATGTTGATTTGCAACGCGTTATCTAGTCCTACTTTGTTTCACGTGAGCTCCCGAGACCCACCGCACGGCGTCCATGGAGACGAGGCGCACGCCAGAGCGTAAGTCAAGTCTTCATTTTGACTTAGGACTTGTGTACCGCATTTTTAAAATGTGACCACGCCTATTCAGGTTATTTCAGTTTTATTTCTAGACCATGCCCTCTTACACAAATTATAGATTCAGGTATGTCTTCAGAAGAAGGCTCAATTACTTGGGCTGAAACCTAGGTAAAGGTTTGTTTCATTGCCACAATCGAGGCTGATAGTATTTTATATATGAGATTATCACGATTGCTGACTGTGCTGCAATGTTGAAAGTACAAAAGGTTTTGCAAAGAGTTTTTCGTTATTTGCGGGGCTTGTTGTTGCCCACCAAGTACATCATCGAAACAGATGACTATTATCACGTAGCCTATGGTCACTGCTGACCATAGAAGCGTACAGAAAAAACGGCTGAGATTGTGAACTTTAACAAATTAAAGATAATAACGGATAGAATAAAGATTTACAATAAGTGTCAGAGATTGAAAGTGACCAACTGCACAAATGGTGGCCCTATGCAGAGCATTATACTGGACGATGTAATTGAGTTAGAGTGGAGAGCCAAAGAAACTGGTACACCTGCCTAATATCAGGTAGGGTCCCCGCGAGCACGCAGAAGTGCCGTAATACGACGTGGCATGGACTCGACCAATATCTGAAAAAGTGCTGGAGGGAACTGACACCACGAATCCTGCAGGGCTGTCCATAAATCCGTATGAGCACGAGGGGGGTGGAGATCTCTTCTGAACAGCACGTGGGAAGACATCCCATATATGCTCAATAATGTTGAGGTTTGGGGAGTTCGGTGGCCAGTGGAAGTGTTTAAATTCAGAAGAGTGTTCCTGGAGCCACTCTGTAGCAAATCTGGACGTTTGGGCTGTCGCATTGTGCTACTGGAATTGCCCAAGTCTGTCGGAATGCACAGTGGACATGGATGGATACAAGTGATCAGACAGGATTCTTACGTTTGTGTCACCTGTCAGAGTCGTACCAAGACGTATCAGGGATCCCATACCACTCCAACTGCACACGGCTCACACCATTACACTAGCCTGAACAGTTCCCTGTGGACATGCAGGGCCATGGATTCATGATGTTATCTCCATACCCGTACTCGCCCATCCGTTCAATACAATTTGAAACGAGACTCGTCCGCCCAGGCAACACGTTTCCAGTCATCAACAGCCCACTGTCGGTGTTGACAGGCCCAGGCGAGGCGTAAAGCTTTGTGTCGTGCAGTCATCAAAGGTACACGAGTGGGCCTTCTGCTCCGAAAGCCCGTATTGATGATATTTCGTGATGGTTCGCATGCTGACGCTTGTTGATGGCCCAGCTTTGAAATCTGCCGCAATTTGCGGATGGGTTGCACTTTTGTCGCTCTGAACAATTTTCCTCAGTTGTCGTTGGTCCCGCTCTTGCAGGATCTTTCTCCGGCCGCAGCGATGTCGGAGATTTAATGTTTCACCGAGTTCCTGATATTCATGGCACACTCATGGAATCGTCGTAGAAAAAATCCGCACTTCATCGCTACCTTTGAGATACTTTGCCCCATCGCTCTTTCGCCGACTATAACACCACGTTCAAACTCACTTAAATCTTGATGACCTGCCAGTGTAGCAGCAGTAGCCGGTCTAACAACTGCGCCAGACACTCGTTGTCTTGCATAGCCGTTGCTGATCGTTGCGCCGTATTCTGTCTCTTTGCATATCTCTGTATTTGAGTACACATGCCTATAGTACAGTAGTTTCTTTGACGCTTCAGTGTAGTATTGAGATTGAGGTGAAGAAAGAACGTTTACAAGAGGTAATGAAAAAGAAAGTCGACGCGTGAATACGGCGTCGTGACGCGAAATCGCTGTTTGGTAAGTTCGCAAATGGCGGCCTCGTTCTCGTTAATGATAACGAAAAATCAAGCGAGATTGATAATGAGATTCCAAAATTTAAATTGATTTATGGTGGACCATTTAAGATTGCCAGTTTACCTCACACGAATCCTTACTGTTTAGCTTTTCCTAATTCTGGCAAGCTGTTAGGTGTTCGTAACATTGCTGACCTGAAGTTGGATCAGACAAGAACTGATAATTCTGAGAAATAATTTCCAGTGAACACCTAATTAAAACTGTAATTTTCAAAATTAATTCCAAATTTATTTCTTGGACCAGACTATCATCAACGAATTTTGAAAAAGTATAACGAGAAATTTAGCATAAAGAGTAAATGTTCTGGAAGCAACTGAAATGAAAGGGAAACCCAAGCTGTGACCAATGTGTGTGAATGTCACTCTGGTATTTGCATCATCTGTAAGTTTGTAAATAATATGTTGTAAAAATTCTTTGGTACCATGTATTATGTAGGCGTATACCGATGCACTCAGAAAATGTGTGAGTTTCAGGTCTGTGTATGCGTGTGAATATGGACAGTGTTGAGTTACCCACATTGACAGAAATATGAGGACTCCTTGAGATTACTCGGGAGTGACTTTTCGAAGCATGGAAAACAGGTGGACGTTCTGGAATGTCACAACGCAAACTGAGAAATCAAGCGTGCCACTGTGCCATACGCAAAACAACGCCAGGTCGGCACTGAGCCTCTGCGGGCGTGTGGAACGCGGTGTTTCCCTTTTCAGCACAACCTCTGTAAACCTTTGTTGTACACATTTAAGTTTCCTCGGGACGCTTGCTTGAAACACAGAAACTCTCATAATGAGAAACGAAATCTGTTAATAATTATAATATTTATGAAAAATTGTCTGAAGTAAACATTGCAACAAGAGATTTCTTGTCTCGCTTCTTATTCTTTTAGTCATTTTTTATATACCTTTAACTATATTCCTTACGTTTTCTTCTACATCTGTGAGTGGAGTTTTCATTTCAAATGGATTGATTTTTTAAAATGTTATGGTATACTATGATGATTTGAGTTATAATGGTTCAAATGGTTCAAATGGCTCGGAACACTATGGGACTTAACATTTTAGGTCATCACTCCCCTAGAACTTAGGACTACTTAAACCTAACTAACCTAAGGACATCACACACATCCATGCCCGAGGCAGGATTCGAACCTGCGACGGTAGCGGTCGCGCGGTTCCAGACTGAAGCACCTAGAAACCGCTCGGCCACACCGGCCGGCTGAGTTATAATGCCACAGTGCTGTCATGCTAATTAAATGCCCTCACTTAATTATGACAGTTAATGAGAAGCTTAATGAATGATTAACAAATGTTAAGTAAACAAATCTGAATGCATTTACCCACCTGCATTTCCTTTTGTATTCGTCGGACATTCCCCGATTCTTTTTTCCCTTAGGAAAAAACTCAAAGAATGTAGGGCAAATGTACACCAAAAATGCAGATGAAATACCTTCTGTACCATACAAATTTTTTCGCCGTTTAATATCCGTTAATAACTTGTGCTGTATTTTTGATTCTTAATGTGTAAGCTTTACCACAGAAACTATATTAAATACATAACCAATTTAACGGTGTATTTATTTCCGTCTACACACATCAAAAAAAGTTTTGCATCACCACGGTTCCGAGAGGTTCGTAACGTGTACAGAAAATTGGAATAGAGATCAACATAAACATCATTTCTGACCTTTTTATTGCTTATGAAAACCTCAAATTGCATGTTGTACCACTATACGGCGAGACCTGCAGAGGTAGTTGTCCATATTGCTGTACACACCGGTACTTCTAATACCCACTAGCACGTCCTCTTGCATTGATGCATACCTGTATTCGTCGTGGCATACCATCCATAAGTTCGTCAAGACAGTGTTCTACAGATTGTCCCACTCCTCAACGGCAGTTCGGTGTAAATCCCTCAGGATGGTTGGTGGGTCACGTCTTCCATAAACAGCCCTTTTCAGTCTATCCCAAGCACGTGCGATAGTGTTCATGTCTGCAGAACATGCTGACCACTCTAGTCGAGCAATGTCCGAAGACGAATGTCTCGCCAATATGCTGCCGATATGATTGCGCTATCGTTCGGAGGATGGCATTCGTGTATCGTACAGCCATGAGCACCAGCGACGTACGTCGGCCCCACATAATGTCACCCCAAAACAGCAGGGAACCTCCAACTTGCTGCACTCGCTGGAGAATACGTCTAAGGCGCTCAGGCTGACCGGGCTTCCTCCAAACACGTCTCCGGCGAGTGTCTAGTTGCAGGCATATGCGACACTCATCGGTGAAAAGAACGTGTTGCTAATCCTGAGCGGTCCATTGGGCACGTTGTTGGGCCGATCTATACCACGCTTCATGGTGTCGTGGTTACAAAGATACACCTCGCCATGGAAGTCGGGAGTGAAGTTGCGCATCATGCGGCCTACTGCGCACAGTTTGAGTTGTAACACGACATCCTGTGCCTGCACGAAAAGCGTTATTCAACAAGTTGGCGTTGCTGTCAGGGTTCTTCCGAGCCATAATCCGTACGTAGCAGTTATCCACTACTGTAGTAGCCCTTGGGCGGCCTGAGCGAAGCATGTCATCAACAGTTTCTGTCTCTCTGTATCTCCTCCATGTCCGAACAACATCGCTTTGGTTCACTCCGAGACGCCTGGACACTTCCGTTGTTGAGAGCCCTTCCTGGCACAAAGTAACAATGCGGACACCATCGAACAGTGGTACTTACTGTCTAGGCATGGTTGAACTACAGACAACACGAGCCGTGTACCTGTTTCCTGGTGGAATGACGAACTGATCGGCTGTCGGACCCCTCAGTCTAATATCCTCTGTTCGAGTATAGTTGTTCACATGTCTGGCCGAGTTTAGTGACATCTCTGAACAGTCAAAGGAACTGTGTCTGTGATACAATATCCACAGTCAACGTCTATCTTCGGGAGTTCTTGGGTCTGGGGTTGTAATCTCCCCACGGAAAATTACCCTCTACCACGCAATAATTAATAATGGTCAATCAAATCATCCACATTTATTCACTTTTGAAAAGTATCTGATCGGATTTTCTAGAAATATATGCGCCGACAGCTCGTCGACGCCAAGGTATTTTTCTAGTACGTTTATTCTTTGGAATAACAGAGGTACATATATGTATTCTCCATGGTTATTATAGACGGGTAAGAAGGACAGCTTCGGAAATATCTGTTGGGAGATTGACGGGCTTCTAAAAGAGACATATTTGCTTTTCTTCTCGCTAAAGCGAGCTATTAACGTTTGTGCCACTAGCGGGTTATTTGAAGAGAGAGAAAGACTGTAAACGCAAATTAAGTAAGACTTGGAATCAACAGAAAACGGAACATGTAATGGAGATGGATTGAATATACAATTTTCCTCAGAAATAAGGTTTGTGACCCTTTTATTCTAGAGTGAATGACGAATGAGTTCTTTGTCTGAATCATTGACGATCGCCTTGGCCCTGTAATTGGTGGGGAAGTTTCAGCTGTGACGAAGAGAGCCTGCAGTCACCGAGTTTTTATAAAATCGTCCAAAAAGGCTTCGTCCACATCTGAAATTCTGAATCTGTCGTAAAATGAATGAATTGTTCAAACGATCGATTTTCCCAACTGAATGCAGCGCTTAACAATAATAACAAATGTAAAGATCTTTTCCAGCAAGCCAGCCGCTGAATATTAAGACGAAGGGCTCCACCAGAGATTCTATTGGGCTAATTTCACGTAAATGAAATATTATATTTAAAACTGTACATAGATAAAGGACAGAGAGAGAGAGAGAGCGAATGAAATTCGAGAAAATACTCAGAATCTTCCATTAGTATAATTGTTTGCCTGTCTTATCACGGATCAGCCTAAAGATAAAACAGGAGGCCCTAACTTTATTGTACCGATTTATGTGTGAGAGTGAAGGGGTAATAAAGGCGACAGATACACCTCTGTACAGACAAAACATTACACCAAGTTAGCGGCAAGCTGCATTCGCATATATTCATCAGTCAGTAATATAGATATAAAGATATTCTCCCAATAACATTATATAATTCATTATAATGGCCAATCCGTGACAGGACACGTTTTTGGACGTTGTTAAAATAATTTTGTTCTCTGTTTCATGTGAACTACGACGAGTCAACTTAACTGACGCTTGGAAAAAGAGGAAATACTCGCAGTCAAATTAAGTGGATCTATAAATAAGAACATAAGACAACACGCTGGGCGCAGAGAAAAGGCCAGATCTATAATTTAATTATTAAAGGTTGCTAGTATAGATGAAGTATACGCTTTACTGTTTAGTATTAGTGGATATTTGAACATTGATTAATTGTGTTCGTGCTAGGTGTAGTTTGATTGACCTGCCCCAGTTGCATTTATCTGTATAAGTACAGCAAGAAAGTAGCTACAGAAGTACTTTTTAAGATGAGTCAAGCAGAGCAGAGCAGCACGCAACAGCCTTCAGCTGTTAGCACTGATAAGAATGATGTAGTAAGAAGTGTTGTATAACCGATCGCTACAGATAGCGCAATAGAACGCACGGTAGACACGGCTGGAGATGTAACAGCAAGTACGCAACATGGATTAAATCCATTGGTAATTATCATGAGACAGATGCAGGTGATAACCGAGAGCATGAATAATCTGAAAGCTGACATTAATGCGAAATTCGCCTCAGTTACTGAAGGGCAAAATGATTTGAATACGAAATTAGCCTCAGTTACTGAAGGGCAGGAAAATTTGGAAATCGACATTAACGCGAAGTTAGCCTCAGTTACGGAAGGGCAGGAAAATCTGAAAGCTGAAATTAAGCAGCAGTTACAAGACAGTTTTTGCGAATTAGAGCAGCGGATAGAGACGAAGACCAAGGAACTCAAAGATCAGGCCGAAGAGACGGAACGAAAATTAACTGCACAAATAGAATTGGTGAAAGCTCAATGTGAGGAATCTACTCACCGCGTACGTGTAGAAATGAAGGAGTATGTGGCTATTAAGATAGATACCGTACGGGAACAGGTGGAAATGGTTCCGCAATTAGTACAAAAGCAAGATGCCATGTCATGTGCAATTGCGCAACTTCCTGAATTGGCACGTACGCAGACTAACCTAAAGGAAAGTGTTGAACATCTGACAGAACGTCAAGACGTTATAGACCACCAAATTGATGTATTAACGGGTAAATTATCCGAAATCACATTAGAAAACAAAAGGCTAATGTGTGAAAACGTTGAGCAAAATGTTAAAGCAGCATTCCAGAGTTTATCTGGCAAACAGGAAGAGAGTTTGTTTGCGAAAGGACTTGAGGAAGAGCGACAGCAGTTAGGTGGTGATTTAGAGCATTGGAAACAAACGATAGAAGAGTCGATGCGCGTTTCACAACAAGGCTCAGAACAAATGAATACAGGCCAGCAGCAGAAGTTGGCAGCGACTATAGAGCCAGTTACTGCACATTCGCATACGATACCGACTCGTGTAAGTAACTCAAACATTAAATTGCCACGAGCTAGTTGTTCGCGTGAAGTCTTATCTAACGGAGATTACGAAAGCCTTTGCCATGCCGAAGAAAAAAATGATAAAGCATCGGCAATTCCAGATTTTTAACACTGACAAAAGGGGGGTCCATCCAATTGTTTTTATTCGAAGTTTCAGAGGAATGCTACCCAAAAATTGGTCGGAGTGGCAGAATATCAGTTTCGTGACAGGATATATACAAGGTTCGGGGGCGATCGTCGGCATATGACGATTTTGAGAAGGCGTTTTTAGCAAAGTTCTGGTCAGAAGGGGTACAGGAACGCCTAAGGCAAGAGGTGCTCTACCCAGAGCCTTTCTCCTTTTCAAAAGGAAGCCTTAGGAAGTATTTTGAAAAATATATAAATAAAACTAGATACTGGGGCAGACCTATGCCCTTGCCAGACATAATAAACATACTTAAGGCAAGACTACCAACTAGCATCCGGAATCAATTAATTTACGGCAATGACAAAGATTTGGAGTCGTTCCTCACGACGTTAGACCATATAGATATTATCGAAGAGAACAACCAGAAAGCCCGTAATAACAGATTCCAATATAGGGGGATAGAACCTCCGCCAAATGGCAGGCAAGGGAATGCACAGAGATTGTTAAATAGCGGAGAAACCCCTCAAAATCTCAATAGTAATACCGGCAATAGTCTTGCGAGGGGGTATCCAAGGAACAACAGGAATGGGAAAAGATACAATCCCGTGTGGGGGAACGAAAGGAATTTCAGACCTCAAGCCTGGAACAATAACAGTAATAGAAAGTGGAATCAAACGGGGGGAATGAACTCAAATAACCAACATCAGTGGGGACGGACATCTGCGAATCAACCGGTAATTATCGAAGTGACGGACGATGTCAACCACCAGGCGAATCAAAATCCAATAAACTTGTAAGGACCCACTCGTGCCCCGGAGGAGCGGTCAACAATTGGTTGAGGGGCAACAGGATATGTGTACCCATGCTAACGTATAAGGATGGACGATTACTGGCAGATGAATTGACCGAGGACTTAGAACCCCAAGATGAGGATAAGGAACAGGTGGCAGTAGCCGAAGTGCAAGTCATTTTGGAGACTGTACCTATAGTGGCGGTTTTAGACACAGCTGCAACCACAAATGTTATTTCGGAGGCTCTATTCAACAAGATCAGAAATATAAGACGAGTACCAATTTTTCCAGTTCAAAATAGGCGCCGTTGGGGCTACATCGGCTAAAGTAAAAGTGCAGTCACTACTTAGTGCAGAAGTCGGAAATGTAGCAATATTAAGCACATTCCTTGTTGTGAAAAATTTGGTGGTAGACTGCATTATCGGAGTCGACAGCCTACGTCAATACGGATGCAGAATAGATTTTAAAACAGGAAAAATTTGGTTAAATGTAAATAAACAAGAAATTGAGTTGGACTTGTTGAAAAAAGAAAGCCTTACCAGAAAATATAATAGTGGGATCAGTGTGCAAGTAATCAGGACGCCACAAAATTCTAAACAGCACGTAATTAATGAGTTTCAAGTCAAAGGAGATTTCGGTCAATTAGTGTATGAGAAGTCAAATGAATCCGACTGCATTATTGAAGATCAGAAGAAGCAGCTCACAGAATTATTATTAGCGTATGAAAACGTGTTTGATGAAAGGCCAGGAGTTATTAAGGGATACATATGCCATCTCTACGTTAAGCCGCACGAAACGTATTGTAGAACTTTCTATCCTGTTCCCTGGAGGTTAAAGGCTCAAGTTCAAAAAGAAATAGATCGCATGCTGAAATGGGGTTTGATCGAACCCTCTACAAGCCCATACTGCTCCTCATTGTTGGTCGTGCCAAAAGCAAATGGGACTGTGAGACTGGTACTCGACGCCAAAGAAATAAATAAAATCATAATTCCAGTGAGAACACATCCGGAAAACATAGACGAACTTATACAACGGTTCCAGGATGTCCAATATTTGACGAGCATTGATTTGCGGAGTTCTTATTGGCAAGTCAAGCTGGATGAGTTATCAAGGAAATATACGGCTTTCATTTATTCCGGAAGAAGTTACCAATTTACTGTGGTTCCTTTGGGACTCAACATTAGTGCTGGAATCTTCATAGCAGCTCTAGATTATGCACTAGGCCCATAAATAAGAAGCAGGATAACAGTGTTTGTTGATGATTTGCTTATAGCATCGAAGACTTGGGAGGAGCATATTACCTTACTGAGTCGGGTGTTGGACGTGTTCAAAACCATGGGAATAACTGCTAACCTACAGAAATCCCATTTTGCACTAAACAGAATCAAGTTCCTGGGGCATATAATTGACGCAAAGGGAATTTTATCAACCAAGGAGAAGCTAATTGCGATTAGTAAGTTTCCAACACCCAGAAATAGGAGGCAATTAAAAGGGTTTATGGGTCTTGCCTCATTTTTTAGAAGATTTATAACAAATCAGGCCATGAACGCAGCAGCTCTAAATAGTTTGCTGAAGAAGGATGTGTCCTGGCTCTGGACATTAGAGTGTCAAGAAGCATTCGAAGAGATAAAGAAGCAATTAGTAAATGCACCGCTTTTGTACCATCCGGACAAGCAAGAAGAATTTTACTTGTCAACAGATTCGTCCAATGTGGGTCTTGGAGCGTGCCTTTTCCAAGTACGCAAGATAAATGGACAACTTACCTTCTGTCCTATTGCGTTTGCTAGTCGTGTTTTGTCCAACTGTGAACGAACTTACACGACGACAGAATTAGAGGCCCTTGCGGTCGTCTGGGGATTTAAAAAATTTCATTATTATCTATATGGGTCAAAGACTATCGTATATTGCGATCATCAATCACTAACGTTTTTACAAACGTGTAAACTGTTACACCCCAGACTGGCTAGATGGACTCTCGCTCTGCAACAATACCAATTTAAGATCGTACATGTCTCAGGGCAGCAAAACATTATTGCTGAAGCTGTATCAAGGTCACCGCAGGGGTTAACCAAAGAGATTGAAGTAAATAATAACTCAGAATTCCCTGTATTGCTGCTGCAGGAAAATCCATTTAAGACGTACTACGTCAATTTGTGTGAGCATATGGCCCAGTTACAGAAAAGAGATGCTCAATGGGGAAGTGTCATTCAAAGGTTACAACAGCAACCTTCGAATCAGATGGCAAATTATTACAAGCTGGTAAATGGCGTATTATTTTTCCGCTGTGGAAGGCCAAACAAAGTCCGTTGGTGTGTTTGTATACCTGAGGCGCAAATAGAGAAACTTGTATGGTTCACTCATTTAACATGGGGACATTTCGGTGCGACAAAATGTGCAGACAAGATAAGTGGGTACTGTTATTTTCCCAACATAAAGCGCAGAGTGCATGAGGTCTTAAAGAGATGCATAATCTGTCAAAAAACAAAGCCGGATTCAAAAGGGACTAAGCACCCATTATGCTCTATATTAGTCCAAGAACCAAAAGAATTAATTTCGTGCGATCTGTGTGGACCGTTACCTACTTCAAGAGGTGGTGTTAAATATGTGTTGGCATTTCTCGATGTGTGTACGAAATACGTAAAGCTATACCCGATAAAGGCGGCTACAGCCAAAGTAATTGTATTAAGATTGATAAGGGATTATCTTCCACATGTTGGTACACCTAAGGCGATCATAACAGACAATGCTAAAATATTCACGGGACTCCGATGGAAACAGACTTTGTCTCAAGTCGGTGTGAAACACATTCTAACATCATTTTACCACCCACAAGGCAATTTGGTTGAGAGAATTTTTAGAGAATTCAATCGATTTATGAGGACGTATTGCCATAATAAGTAGATTGCGTGGGCAAATTATGTGGAAGAGTTTGAGCAGATATACAATAACATGCCCCACTCCTCAACTGGATATACACCTCGTGAATTGATGTTCGAAGCAAAAGAGGAAAACTTCTGGACTGACCATATGCCCAAAACTCAGGAAACTGAGATGCCTTGGGAAGAAAAAATAAGACAAGCCATCATAAATATGACGAAAAAGGCTGATCAGAGAAAACAACAATATGACAAATTAATCTAGAGGGTACAGACATACCATGTCGGAGAGAAGGTATTAGTCAAAAGACATACCAAATCATCCTTAATAAAGAAAAGTATACAGAAATGGGAGTTACTATATACTGGCCCATACATTATCCTACAAATTCCGAATCCTGGGGCTTATCTGTTAGCATACCCGGGATCGAACAAAATAAAAGGGTTATTTTCCCATAACGACTTGAAAAAATTTAATGAAGATTAGAAGATAGGGAGGAATGGTGTTGCGAGTGACAGAGATGAACGCTCGTGAAAAACATAACAATAAACTGTGTGTGTAGTGTTAGAAAACTTTAAATTGAAATAGTTGATCAGTGACATAGATTATAGAAATAGTGACTAACTATTACTATCGAGTGTTGTAAAGAAGATAGTGGAGATAGGCTTCACCTGTGGTTTGGGTGAACATGGAACTTTAGCATTGCTAATGTCATCAAGATTTATAAAGGATCTAACTGACCTTCAAGAAGAATGAAATGTTTCCCGCAAATGACGCTGAATAATCAAAAGAGGTTCCGAGTTGTAATGACACATTCCTATGCAGAGACATACAATATCTTAAAAGCTGCACCAAAGATAAATTGAGAGGCATGTATATTATAATCTTTGTTAAGTTCACATTGGATTCTCTTTTGTTTGATACTCCAAGGAGCTAAGGGACACTTTCGATTGTTGCCTTGTGGAGGATGGACGTGATTTTTGGTGTCTGCGGAAAGGCAGCCATATGGTTGGTAATTATGGTTTGTGCGACGAGCACAGCAAGTCTTATTGTGTTGTGAATAAAAATTGTGAAAAGTATCGAAGTGTTACGAAAATTATTTATAGCGACGTAGCATAGTATTCCTTGGTTTCCACCGTCTTCGTGAAGTGAACCGATGCCGACTCATGATGGTACACACGGTCAACAAAGAGAAGAACATCGATGGCGACTAATGAATTAATATTGTGGCAGAAGGACTAATTCTACGTCTAAGGTGAGAACTCTGATTAAATCAACAATGACGTGGAATTTAAAATGTAAAAATGTTTTTTTATTTATTTCGCCACACTGGCGACCGTGACAGGACAGTGCTGGTGGAACAAAGAGTAAGTACTTCATTGTTGTGCTCCAAATGTACTTGTACTAATTACTGTTTCTCTGTTACATGACGCACATGGAAAATGACGAATAAGGTGAAACAATATTAAATGTATAAACGGACGGCACAATAACCAGAAGGAACAAGGACAAGGATTTACAAACCTAACGTAATCGTGAGTGACGCAGCTCAGCCGTAATTAAGGTAGGAAAGCGCAAACGCATGCAGTGGCTGCACCTTGGCTTAGCTCCACTTAAAGCAGAACCTTTTCCTGTCCATATTAAAATCCTGGTAGTGTTTGTGGCAACACACAATTACACTTTGATAATTACTTTTTTATGTTCAACAATCGCAGAATTAGAAGACGTAGTGCGCCATCTTGTAAATTTCCGACGCGCAACAAATAACAATCGCGAGATATTTTTATTGATTCAACTGCGAGAGAATTTAAAGATTTAGATTAACAGTAAAGTACAGGTAAAAATAATATCTTCACAATGGAATCGAAGAACTTTAATTTGACAAATGTTCATGGATACGTCACCGATTCTGACAATAGCGACGTAAATGATGACGCAATTAGTTTTTCAGCACAACATAATGTAGAAGTAAATACAATTCAATTGCACTCCACAGGGATTAACAATAACGAACCACTTGCAAATGAAACCTTGTGCACAGTCGATGAAGCATCGATTACCAGATCAGATGAAAATATTTCGCGTGAAATCAGTGAACCTAGCCCGGTTTCGATTCAATCAGACCGTGACAGAGAAACAATGGCAACAAATAATGGCATAAATACAAACACACAAGCTTCGTCAGTTACGCTTGAGGCATTATATAGTCTGATGTCAAACGTGAGCGAGAAACTGGCGAATCTAGAAGTCAGCCACAACATGACAAACACAAAATTGTCAAACATGGAAATTGGGTTCCAACAGCAGTTTTCAAGTGTAAACACGCAATTTGAAAACATACACAGACATTTCGATCAACGCTTAAATAAACTCACCAATGAAATCGATCAAAAGATCGAAGACAAAGTCATCAAAACCGTCAATAGTGTATACAATGTATTGGCAAATGACTTAGAAAAGAAATTGTCAGATCTTACAAACAAACAGGAACTGTCAGAAATAGTAGAAACACACAATCAAACACAAACCGTACAAAAAGAAATACAAGAAAACGTACAGGCTATTCAATTAAATTTAACAAGAGTACAGTCCGCATGTGAAGAAATACCTGACCAAGTTAATAAAGTTAACGAAGAAGTCGGTTTTCTGAAACAGGAGACTCGACGTATCGACGCGGACATTATCAAAATAAATGAAACTTTAGAAAACGGTAATGTAAATGAATCAATAACTGACCGGGAAACAAAACTTTTTGAAAAATTAGGTAATGAAATCAAAGTAGCCGAGGACAGAATACGCAAGGAAATTGCTTGTAGACTGAATGTTTCAAATGACTTGCCTACGTCAAGCAGCAGGCAGCGCGACACTTATTCGCCCGTGCCAGATTACGATGTCAATAACGCAGAACATCAGGCGCCCAGTCCGGCGTATGTGCACGCACCGGCACAGGCAATCAATGGCTATTCGCCAAACGCGGTGCTGCAACAGGCAGTAGGCGTGTCGCCTTGCATCTCGACGATTCTAGTCGATGAGAGCCTGTTGAAACATAGACAGTTTCCAGTTTTCTCCACAGAATCCAGAAAAACTCATCCAGTCGTATTCGTAAGAGCATTTAAAAATGTCTTACCAAGAAACTGGACTGAGGCACAGAAGATTAGATATGTAGTAGGCTTCACACAAGGCGACGCACTTTTGTGGGCCACAGACATGGCTGAACAGTGCGTCACCTACGAACAATTTGAACGGGCTTTCTTGGTGAAATATTGGTCTGCTGGGGTCCAAGAAAGACTGCGACGTGAGGTATTCAACCCACAACCGTTCAATCTCAAAAACGGCGGGTTGAGAAAGTATTTCGAAAAGTACTTGAATAAGACGCGCTATTGGAACAATCCAATACCGCACGTAGATGTTCTCAAAATTCTGAAAAACAGACTACCCGCGAACTTACGCGCAAAATTGGTAACCATACCGGAGAACGACCTTGAATACTTTCTTTCCGTGCTTGACTCAATTGATCTAATATACGAAGAAGAGCCGAGCACAAGTAATCGGAATGAATATTCCGGAACCAATCAAAACAACGGTAACGGATATCATTTTAATGGCAGTGGACAAAACCCACACAGTTGGCATCCGTATGCGACAAGGCCAAATAATGGAACCTGGAATTACGGAAATCGGAGGAATTCGGCGCCACAGAGACGTGAAGACCGAAGGTATAGTACAGATTACGGTCCACGCCGGTATGGAAATGATAGAAATCACGTGAATGATTGGTCAGGCCCGCGTGATGAAAGGCGGCACACAAATGAAAATTACAATAGTTACAGTAATAGGAATGATAGACCAAGGAGGAATAGCGACGGCCGGTCGCAAGAAAATGTTGCACGCAGCGGTCCGGAAACTAATTGGCGACAGAATAACCACTCAGTACACTTTGTAGAGGTAACGGACAGTACTGAAGCAACGCCTTTGTCTGCCCCGGTAAACAGCAATCGGTCGTAATGAGCCCCCACCGGCCGACCGATTTGACAACAGGGGGCACAAACAAGCACACATTACATCTTAGACAATTATTTTTAAGATATGATCAGGATGCGACCGTAGAAGATGATCTATGTGAAGAAGAGATGAAAGCACCGGACAAGGTAAGTGACCTCGTGCAGGCTGTAATAACAGCAAAGATAGGAACTATAATTACCAACGTAATTTTAGATACAGGCGCATCTACGAATATTATTTCTAACAGTTTATTTAAAGAAGTTTCGAAAGCATTAAAAGTACCAGTGTTGCCAACGGAAAATTGTAAAATCTTGACAGCTGTAGGTAACAAGTCAAAAAGTATTAAGTGGCAGACGCTAATACCTGTTACCATTAGCGATGTCACGATAAACTGTACATTCTTAATCGTTGACAAGTTAATCGTCAATTGTATTTTAGGCATGGAAGTTTTCCGGCAGCATAAAGTAAACATCGACATAGGCAGTGGACTTTGCTATTTCCGAGTGGGCAGTCGTAGTGTGAAGGTCAATCTTGTAAAGTCAACAATAGATCGTAATGGCCAATCACAGAAACAAGCTGAAGTAAAATTAGTTTACCCACAAGTTTTATGGATAGATATTCCTTTCCCCGAACAATTAGACACGGAAATAATTAACGAACAGGCCGCCCACGAGAAGGTAGGAAAATCCACTTGTCTTTCAGAAACTCAACAAAATGAACTAGCAGATCTTATTTATGAATACCGCGACATTTTTAGAAAACAGCCAACAATAATCAAAACGTATGAATACAAAATGGAAGTCTACCCACATAAAACGTACTGCCATAAATCATATGCGATACCATGGGCAAAGAAGGAAGCGGTTCGCAAAGAAATAGATAGAATGGTTCTGTGGAAGGTGATAGAACCTTCACATTCACCGTACTGCAGTCCCATCCTAGCTGTTAGCAAACCTGACGGATCAGTCAGATTAGTACTTGATGCGTGGGAAATTAATAAGATCATCGAACCAATACGCACTAGGCCTGAGAACTTAGATGAGCAATTGCTTAAATTTCATGGAGTGAAGTATTTAACATCCGTTGACATGAAGGCTTCGTATTGGCAAATAGCCCTACATAGTGATAGCAGAAAATATACTGCGTTCATTCATGCTGGCAGAAGCTATCAATTCCAAGTACTGCCATTTGGACTCAACGTGAGTGCTGGGGTGTTTATAGAGGCTTTAGACAGAGTATTGGGTCCAGAACTGATTAGCAAAGTGACGTTGTATGTAGACGATCTCTTGATAGCCACGGACACCTGGCAAGAGCATGTAGAATTGGTACACAAGGTGTTCCAAAAGTTCCGAGAATATGACGTCACAGCAAATTTTAAGAAGTCCGAATTCGGAAGGGATCAAATAAAATTTTTAGGCCACATTATTTCACCAGGCGGAATTTTACCAGATCCAAAAAAGCTTGATGCCATAGAATATTTCCCCTCACCACAAACACGTAAACAATTGAAAGCTTTTCTGGGGCTCACGTCATTTTTTCGAAAATTCGTGCCCAAACAGTTACTGAATAGTGATTCCCTACTCAACCTTTTAAGGAAAAACCACACATGGCTGTGGACAGTAAAATGTGAGGAAGATTTCGTAAAAATCAAACAGGCACTCATAAACGCACCCATTTTGAAGCATCCTAACATGAACTACAACTTTTGTTTGAGCACGGACGCATCATGTCAGGGATTAGGCTCTTGTCTGTTCCAATTAGTAGATGATAATGGAAAACAGAAAGTAAACATAATTAGTTTTGCCAGTAGAACGTTAACGGAATGTGAAAGAGCCCATTCGGCAACTGAACTTGAAGCGTTAGCTGTAGTGTGGGCTTTCCGCAAGTTCCAGTACTATCTCTGGGGAAGGCATACACGAGTGTTTTGTGACCATCAAGCACTATCGTTTTTACTCACATGCAAATTGTTGCACAAACGGATTGCACGTTGGTGTTTATTCCTCCAGGAATTTGATTTCGAGATAGTTTATATCAAGGGTGAACAGAATGTAATTGCTGACGCATTATCGCGTTTGCCACAAGGCTTGAGCGAGTTCAATGAATTGATCGAACAGACTTCCGATTTTAGAGTTTTTCTGATGCATGATGGCACATTTCAACCATATTACAGAAAGATGTGTAAGGACATGAGCAAACTACAAAAGGAAGACAATAGATGGAGACAAGTTATGCAAAAACTGCAGGCAGATGACAATAGTACATTGAAACAATATTACACAACGTCAAACGATGTTCTTTTCTACAGGCGCAATCCACAATCCAACACCTGGCGTGTCTGCATCCCGGAAGAATACATAGACAATTTGATAAGACACACACATAGAGTATGGGGACACTATGGGGTATCAAAATGTACAGCGAAAATATCAACGTATTGTTACTTTCCAAATCTCAGACGCAGGATTGAACAAATAATAAAAAAGTGTACAATATGTCAGAAGGTTAAACATCTTAATAGATCTTGTTTGGACGTATTACACCCTATCATTCCAACTAGACCAAGAGAACTAGTTTCCGTGGACGCAGCAGGACCATATTCACGAGCTAGGGGAGGAGTTAGATATGTGATCGCATTTTATGATGTCTTCACAAAGTACTTAAAAATGTATGCTATAAAAGCAGTACTGTCGGGATCAATAATCAAACGCATGATAAAAGACTACATACCACTAGTGGGAAAACCGAAAATTATATTAACTGATAATGCAACAAACTTCACTAGTAATAAATGGAAAACATTTCTCGAATCTCAAAACATAAAACATATATTGGTATCCAAATTTCACCCAGAATCGAGCGCGGTTGAGAGGAATTTTAAAGAATTTAATCGCTTTATAAGAACTTATGTACCAAATAAACAGACAAAATGGGTAGAATACATAGCTCCATTTCAGCATATTTAATTCATACTTCAACAGGCTTTACACCTACAGAGTTAATGTTTCAAGGCACAGAACTTGACAAATGGGCTAAACCTTTACCTAAATTAGCCACAAAGGAAATAACACTAGGCGAAAAGGTACGTCAAGCATTACTACAGATGGAAGAACAAGCAGAAATAAGGAAAAAACAATTCAACAAAAAGATAAGAAAGGTTACAGAATTTAACATTGGACAGGGAGTACTATTACGTACCCACCCAAAATCCTCCAAAATTAAGGCATTAAACAAAAAGTGGCAGTTGTTGTATGATGGCCCTTTCATTATAATAGACAAACCCCACCCAGGATGTTATCTGTTAGGTAACACACGAACGGGCAAGATGAAAGGGTTATACCCCCACAAGGATATCAAGGAATTTTTTCATTAAAGGTTATATATTATTTTAGCAAAATTGAAATTATACAACCATGGATCACATAGTAAAATTGCTGTCATTAACCTAAGAAACTTGAGAACAACTGGGGGCATATGCCAGCTTAAAAACGCATATTTAACCAAACCTAATGAAACATGTGTAACTGTGAGTCTTTAACACTATAAAATAAACCATACGGTACTTTGTAGTCTAACTCAGTTATTTAAGAGAAAGGAACGAAGACAAATCAGCGCGAAGGTCAGAGTTTGTTCGCTTGAGACGAGCCACAAACCACGCGTCGAAGTTGCAATCCAACGCTCAGCTCATGAGCACGCGATAGCTGCATGTCAAGACGAGGTCATTGGCCGCGCTGTAGGCAGCGAGCCGGGGAGAAATCTTCCCTCTTCCCTGTCCGATCAGCTGAGCGTATACAAAGCGCAAGGGCGCATGCGCGGTCGAGTCCAGGCGTCACGTGACTCTATTACACGATGGTGGCTATCAGGAATAATGTTCACCAACAATGCAGAGTTTTCCCCGCGCCTGCAGTCCAGTCGTGGTACGTAAGCGCGCATGCGCGGAACGTTTAAAAGTTTTGAGACCACTCTTACTATGAGACACAGAGACGAAAATCATTCAAAAACAAGAAAGGAAAGGGTACACAAGTCTTGTAAATAGTAACTTAGAAAATTTAATTATAAGCTGGTATTACGTAATAAAAGTGAACATACAAGTACATACTGGTCATGGACGGTATTGTAATATTATATTATACTGAGTAAAATCTTAGCTTGTACGGAAGAAGAAAGAAAATAGAAAAAAAATAAATATATAATGCAGATATATAACCAGAAGAAAGGCTATGTACACGAGAACAGCACACAATTACATATAGGGAAAAAGCAGCAAAGAGGAAATCGAAGAGATAACGCATACATTTACATTACAAAGTAGCTAGCGATTTTCAGAATGAACAACAAGGTAAACGCGGGAATTTTTGTGACTAAGGAAAAGAGTGACACAAGCTTTAAAATAGGATAATAATAAACAGATGTATGCAGCGTGAGTAATGAACTGAATCGCTCTCAAAACAAATACCTAGGGTTTATAGAGAGAGACACACACATTAACGTTAGGAAACACCTGAAGTACTCAGCAAACAACTTTGTAGTATATATAAGCTATACACGAGGGTACATGTACGAAAGCTAAAGTGTAAAGGAGGAAAATAGGGAATGTTGCACATTAATGGACTGTAAGGCAGTTATCTATGTAAGAAGAAATATTTAGTTGTAAGTATTATTAGTATAAGGGACGATGCTCAGCACACCATGAATTATTCTGGAATATTGAAGGAATGGTGCAGGGTACCGAAAAAGGGCCCCACCAGCAAAGTGTATACTATAGTGGTAGATATGTTTTTTGTGTATAAACGTATGTATGAATGTGTGAAAGGCGAAAGAAGCTCTGTACATGTACGGAACTTAAACAACGTAGAAGTGTATAAGGAAAATTAAACTCTAAGACAACCTCTTATAAACATGTATACCTAACATCAAGAAACAACTTAATTAAAACCGTAAGACTCTACGAGTTTACGAGAAAATACGAAAAACCTGATACAAAGTGCAACATTAGCGATGCTTCACTCATGTATGCAGAAGGAAGGTATGAATTACTTTACCCACTTGAAACATGAAAGGATAAATCATGTTAAAATTATATCTTTCATACATATAACGATTTACGGTCACAAAGAATGAAAATGACATCGCCGCTATACGAGAAACAGGTAAGTAGTGTGATCGACGACCTGTAAGCAAAGGAATCGTCTATAAAATAAACTAAAAAAAAAAAAAAGTCATACAGAATTTCATGCTGCACTGAAGCTATGAAAGTGTGATTATTCGTGTACGTAGATTTTCATGACAACCGATGCATTAAAATGTCTATTTTTTCTCCCATGATAACACAAGACGCCTATAAGCGCACTTTAATTGAAAATGATACACGCACACAAGGGCGTGCCGCTATTATGAAACACTGTACATATTAATAGTAGCTACACCCTGAACTTCAAGATTGTATGTTTATATGTCTATGTTAATGTGGGAAATTTTATTAGAGGTAATGATTTACAAGCACACCAGAACGTGCTTAAGCACAAAACACTGTACATATTAGGGTTATGCTGCATATAAATGATTATTTCGTGCATTTTCAGATTTTATACGCAAAAAACCGTAGCATACACGTAGTCGTTGCCACTACCCTAAGTAGAAGGTAGAAAATTCCCTTCCCAAGCTTCAGTGGAGCGGCTACAGGTGTATTCTCTGCATGCTGATGCATGTCGTTGCGTATGAAGAATACGTAACGGAGGTAAACCTTAACTTATACTCGAGTTCAAGAAGGAAAACAAAGGACTTGTTCCTTCTAACAGATTAATGGAAAAAGGCGAGTGTGTGTGTGTCAGTGAAATCCAAGACGAAGAAGCCACTATGAGTGGTCAAAAATTTTTCAATTTTAGTCGATAGTTTCTTCCTGTAGTTAATGTAAACAATGTATTGTATGTGTTATATGTTATTCAATTGTATGTGATGTATTTTGTATTTCATGCCAAGTCCTGTGACTTACAATTTTGTGACCACTTATGTACATTGACCAGAAGTATTGAGGGAAATGAATCTCGCTACAATAGGTAAAAGGGGTTAATGCGAAGAAAAAAGTGTAGTGAAAAGGAAAGTTTCGATCGCAATACTCGCGGTTAAAGTGGTGTGTGTAGAAATTAAAATTGTGCAAAGGAGTGCTACGTTGCAAGTGTCAGCGAGCCTAAGCAAGTGACATCGAAAATTGGAGCTTGTATCGTCAAACGACCCATGGCGTCACAGTAGGAAAGGACAATGCCAAACAAGTTTGACATGGTACGCTTCTTACCAGGAGCTGCATCGACGGGATCGTCCTCCGCCTCGCACATAGTGTGGTGTGTTCTTCGGGGCACATATTCCAATGTACCTCATCGTATCCAGTCTAAGTACTGGAAGGAACTACAAAAAGCACACGCATACTGAGGTTCGAAAGTCTTGACGGTACCCGCACGTCGGTGTATATTCAGTGCACTGGCGCGCGCATTCAACCAACGTCGCCAGCTAACGGACGACCAAACAATCAGGCGCGCGTATCACCCGCCCATATTCAGCACGGGCTAGCGAACAAAGCTCGTCGGCCCAGAATAAATACAGAAAGCAATACAAGGACTTAATTTTCACCTCTGATGAGGAAGGAAACATTTGTATGTAACGTTGTATTCAGTGTATATTTTATTGTACAAACTTTACTACATGATGTCATTTTCTCAGTATTAACCAGAACTTTGTATATTAGGATTAAGGTTTGTAAATATTAGCCTAAGTATACCAAAAAACTGACACACACTCAGAAATACCAAAGAATTCACAGTACCATGAAAATGAGACAATAAAAATGAAGTTTGTAAATAAAAGACCCCCAAACCTATCAATTGCAAGGTCGACTACTGTATCCTGTCAATCAAATAAAATTTTCTAGTGACAGTATACAGTAGGGGGGCAGTTGTAATGACACATTCCTATGCAGAGAGATACAATATCTTAAAAGCTGCGCCAAAGATAAATTGAGAGGCATGTATATTATAATCTTTGTAAAGTTCACATTGGATTCTCTTTTGTTTGATACTCCAAGGAGCTAAGGGACACTTTCGATTGTTGCCTTGTGGAGGATGGACGTGATTTTTGGCGTCTGCGGAAAGGCAGCCATATGGTTGGTAATTATGGTTTGTGCGACGAGCACAGCAAGTCTTATTGTGTTGTGAATAAAAATTGTGAAAAGTATCGAAGTGTTACGAAAATTATTTATAGCGACGTAGCATAGTATTCCTTGGTTTCCACCGTCTTCGTGAAGTGAACCGATGCCGACTCATGATGGTACACACGGTCAACAAAGAGAAGAACATCGATGGCGACTAATGAATTAACATTGTGGCAGAAGGACTAATTCTACGTCTAAGGTGAGAACTCTGATTAAATCAACAATGACGTGGAATTTAAAATGTAAAAATGTTTTTTATTTATTTCGCCACAGAGTGAATGTTCATATATAATCTCAAGTGCACGCTTAGATGTGTAAACGTGTGAAGGGATGTGTTGAGGCAGTGAATCGTGAGTGACGGTTAACGCCGCAAAGATAATTTCCCGCGCAAAACAGTTGACGTCGGCGCGAGAGTTAAAATCGATATAGACGACACAGATATGCTTTGTAAGAGACTCGCATCAAACGTGAGGGTAAACTGATTCATCTTGAACTTTAAAAAGAAAAGGTGTTATAATTAGAAGTTAAGAGTTCTAATTTATTAATGAATGATTAAAGAAAGTAATATTCATAGAATTAGTAGTTATTTAATGGTTCGTGTTCGTTTGGGAATTTTGTTTGAAAAATCCACTTCCATATATGTGCATGTATGAACGCCGTATGAATCAGAGAATAAATGAAAGAAGTGAATCCGCATTCCTCAATGCTAATAACTTTTTCATTACAGCAATCAAGCGGAGAAATATATGTATTTAGAATAAAAAGTTTTTGAGTATAGATAAATTATATGACTTTTCAAGGAAATGATGGATTATGTCTTTGTGTAAAATGAACTACACTTTCCATTATTCGATGATTTGAATCCAAAATCTATTGTAAGTTGCATGAATCCTTTAAATTACGAAGAACAAATCAGTGATAGAAAATGTGTCAGAACTTTTGGACTTATAAGCACAAGTGGGGATGCAAAGTCAAAAAGAGTATTCAAACGAGAGTAAATATGATGATGCTTTTGGCAACATCATTAGTTAATGGCTAAATTCCTTGAAGTACGTCGTAACAAAAAGGATGCATGAAGCCATAAGGATTTTGCTTTCAAAAAGGAGAATCTTGGACGGTGCAACCTAACCAGTCCTCTTACAGGAAGAGTTTCCCTTTTGGTCATTGCTAATTCTTTTGGAATGAATGTTGCATGTGAATTCGAGTATCCCTGTTCCTACTACTCTTCCCATTGTGGGTCGCGTAGAAGACCGACTACAAAGTGGGCCGCGTAGAAGACCGACTACAAAGTGGGCCGCGTAGAAGACCGACTACAAATGTGGACGTCGGGGACATGCAAGACCCGAGGGAGTTTTAGCACCGCAAGATATTGTCCTAGGAACAAGATTGTAAAACGAAAATTCAAGTTATTTATTGTAAAATGTTTTTTTTTTTTTTGCTAGAGGCACAAATCACTCTTCTCCAAATCGTGATATAAATTGATCCCTGTCTTTCCTTTAGAGATCTATTTCAAAATTATTTCTTTCTTCTATAGGCTTTCCTATCTTCTATGTACCGTAGGCTGGGGGTCTAGGCTTAAGAGGTTTTCCAAGGTTTCCCTGCTTAAGAAAGTTCCCGAATGGGTAGACCCTGATAACAGTTTCATGAAAGATCATCTTCCTTGGTTGTGCACAGCAAACATAACACCTAGATGCACGTAAAAGCAATACAGCCGCGGTACCTGTCTCTTCATTTCTTCTGTTTTCAACATTTCTTTTCTTCGTCTGTCTTAAACATGATATTCTTTTTCAGTCGGAGGACTGACAATCATCACTTCCGGGTTATCCACACTAATAGATAGCTCGCGAAGTGTGTTCGGTAAATCAAAATTGAGCTCACAAACTTCGCTCGCTGCGAGGGGCATTGTAATCTCCCCACGGAAAATTACCCTCTACCACGCAATAATTAATAATGGTCAATCAAATCATCCACATTTATTTACTTTTGAAAAGTATCTGATCGGATTTTCTAGTAATATATGCGCCGACAGCTCGTCGACGCCAAGGTATTTTTCTAGTACGTTTATTCTTTGGAATAACAGAGATACATATATGTATTCTCCATGGTTATTATAGACGGGTAAGAAGGACAGCTTCGGAAATATCTGTTGGGAGATTGACGGGCTTCTAAAAGAGACATATTTGCTTTTCTTCTCGCTAAAGCGAGCTATTAACGTTTGTGCCACTAGCGGGTTATTTGAAGAGAGAGAAAGACTGTAAACGCAAATTAAGTAAGACTTGGAATCAACAGAAAACGGAATATGTAATGGTGGTGGATTGAATATACAATTTTCCTCAGAAATAAGGTTTGTGACCCTTTTATTCTAGAGTGAATGACGAATGAGTTCTTTGTCTGAATCATTGACGATCGCCTTGGCCCTGTAATTAGTGGGGAAGTTTCAGCTGTGACGAAGAGAGCCTGCAGTCACCGAGTTTTTATAAAATCGTCCAAAAAGGCTTCGTCCATATCTGAAATTGTAAATCTGTCGTAAAATGAACGAATTGTTCAAACGATCGATTTTCCCAACTGAATGCAGCGCTTAACAATAATAACAAATGTAAAGATCTTTTCCAGCAAGCCAGCCGCTGAATATTAAGACGAAGGGCTCCACCAGAGATTCTATTGGGCTGATTTCACGTAAATGAAATATTATATTTAAAACTGTACATAGATAAAGGACAGAGAGAGAGAGAGAGAGAGAGAGAGAGAGAGAGCGAATGAAATTCGAGAAAATACTCAGAATCCTCCATTAGTATAGTTGTTTGCCTGTCTTATCACGGATCAGCCTAAAGATAAAACAGGAGGCCCTAACTTTATTTTGCCGATTTATGTGTGGGAGTGAAGGGGTAATAAAGGCGACAGATACACCTCTGTACAGACAAAACATTACACCAAGTTAGCGGCAAGCTGCATTCACGTATATTCATCAGTCAGTAATATAGATATAAAGATATTCTCCCAATAACATTATATAAATCATTATAGGGTGATGCGAAACTTTTTTTATATGTGTATAATTGATCGTAATTATAATGAATATAATGTAAATTGCTGGGTAATAGCCAAGGGAAGTTCATTTAACTGTCCCGAAAGCATCGAAGAAATGACAGTAGCTGTCCCATTGATTATCTTTGCGTATGGAGAGTCTCTGTCGCGTTGCGAGGAGAGAGGAAGCAAAGTCGATTGAGTCATGAAAGAGTGCGGAAGTGTTTGTTGGGCACTCCCGCAGACACAGTGTGCAGCTATGATCGCGCCAGTGTATGCTCACCAAATTCGTTAATTCGCGAGTATTGACAGCACGGTAGGAGGGGACAGGCGGAGGAAGCTGCAACTGTTTCTATTGCCTGCCCCATAATTGTTTTTTCTGTGCACCGTATTTTTGCATTGGATGCCATCAATTAGACAGCAACCTTACACATCACAACAGACACCTACTTGGAGTACAAATATAGATCACGACCATTGTGGAATAATGTTAATTGTGAACAGTGCAGCCCCACACTGTGCGAATGTTTAACAGAATACAACGAATTCTACCAGATCAACTTGGTATTGTTGGTGTGAATGGTTGGTGTGAATGGCTCCTCTCTCTGCTAGACAACTATCATTACAGGAAACATCGTTGCAGGCAGCGCAGAGAGCAGCAGATCAACCGCCACGGGAAAGACCAAGTACGTGGGTGTAGGCACACGGTCGTTAAATATCCAGCCCCGTTCCTGAGTGTAAGGAGTGTTGTACAGTCTCGAGTCCTAAAGGCTAGCTTTTATTTGTACTGCACATCTACCACCTTTTCCTCCCAGGCATGTTACAAGTCTTCTGTTTCCACGCCAGTGGTTATTTGCTTAAATTTCTTTGCTATTACCTTTCTTAAGATTCTGGGGACTCAATGCCCTAGAGAACTGGCGACCATTTAATTGTTTCATGCAGTAGTTTAGTTTATCTGGATATATCACAGTAACTATCATTAACGAAACGATAGGCAGATCAACATGAAGCTAACGAATTAAGCTGTGAGATGTGTGAGAATCAAACTTTTTACCAAATAATGTCCTTATAATCGATTGAGACAGACTGCAGGTCGGTTAGGGGCGCGTGACATTCAGTTTCACCTCGAGAGTTAACTGCGGTTGTCTGAGAGTTCTCACCCTGTAGGTCTTGATGTCAGATGCCGAACAGGACTCATGACTGGCCAGCGCATGAAGCATTCAGGGAACCTTATAAGGACTTACCAAGAAAACAGTAACAGAGCTATCACGGAAAATTTATCTACTGTAAGGAAGTTTCCAAGAATACTGGTGAAACAGAGAGAATTTTTTGGAGAGTTTAATACGTCGTATTTGAGTTTACAATCAGTTTACAATCAGATTCCAATAAATTCCATGAATACACGGGGACATCTGAGCCTACATTTGATTATATTTGGAAAAAGCTCGGTGCACACTTGCGAGTACCTGCACCAATTTCCATTCACCTATATTGCCAGAGGAAAAGCTTATAGTTTCCTTGAGATAAGTAGATCTGAAATTTTAGTTGGTTTTTCACAATTTTATTTTTAACGCAAATAGTTTAAACAATTGCTTGTAATACAATTGCGTACGCTTCCGCGGCCAGAGTCATTCGACATAAAAGTTTTCTGGGTGTGGTACCGCGTCATAACGTATGAAACTACTGCTGCTGGAGAAAAACTAACGTTTTGGCCACGGTTGCCGCAGCCGTCTTCTGGGTCTACTGGTGCGTCTTAGCTATGCAGTGTCCTTATGTTTTGTTGTTACTGTTCACTACGCATGCCATTGTGTCATAATTTTAATAGTTCGTTTCGTAGAACATTTAAGGAAGAAGGAGAGGGAATTTTATTTTAATAGGTTATTGCGGTGGAGGGAGAGCGTAACCCCTTTTGTGTATTGGCTCTTGTGTTATGTGCGATGATTGGTGGTCGCCATTGAATGAGAAGTTGGCTCCTATTTATGAAATGCTGGACGTCTTCCCCGCGGCGGGAGTCACTCGCCGGTAGTGCTCGTTACTCGTGTTGACAGTGCGGTCTGTTGGGCTCTAATTGCTGGCAACCAAGAGGGACAAACCTGAGTCCATCTTCTCTATTCATGTTCTTAGGGTGTTTAAGTATTTCGATGGCCCCTCTGATTTTGCATTTCGTCATAACCGGCTGCTTGGCCAACACACAGGCTTCGCCGAAGCAGCCGGTTATGATGAAACGCAAAATTAGAGGAGCCATCGACATACTTAAACACCCTAAGAACATGAATAGAGAAGATGGACTCAGGCTTGTCCATCTTGGCTGCCAGCAGTCGGAGCCCAACAGACCGCACTGTCAACACGAGGCACGAGCACTACCGGCGAGTAATTACCGCTGCGCGACCGACTTCCAGCATTTGGTAAACAGCAGTCAATCTCATTGGACGGTGACCACCAATCATGGTACATAACACAAGAGCCAATACACAAAAGAGGTTACGCTCTCCATCCACCGCAATAACCTATTAAAATAAATTTCCCTCTCCTTCTTCCTTAAGTGACCAATGTAACGGACTATCTTTTTAAAATTATGACGTAATGGCATGTCCAGTGAACAGTAACAATACAATATAAGAGACTCTGCATAGCTAGAACGCACCAGTAGACCCAGAAGAAGGCCGCTGCAACCGTGGCCGAAACGTTGGTTTTTCTCCAGCAGCAGCAGTAGTTTTATACATTATGACGCGGCACCATTCCCAGAAAACATTTATGTAAATTACTAATAACATCTAATAGTGTAAAGTCAAGCACAACAAAAGTAACTTGAGTAATGAGTGATGTGTAAATTATCAAGAATAATATATCTGATACTGACATAGTCTGGGAAGAGAAGAATAACCAGTCTGGTTCTCACTCGCAGCTTCAGACAACCACTCACTGATTTTTTCCTGAATGTACAATTTCTGTATTGTAGACAACTTCTTCACAGAAGACGAAATACTCATGAAAACAAATGACCCTCATCTTGTTTTAATTTCTCATGTGGTTCATTTTCACTTGAACTTTCCTCCATTAGTAAAACTTTCTGTTTTTGGAATGCCAGCATGTCTTATTGCTTCCTTTTTGTAGAAGCTAGTAGGTGAGTTGTGAGTTGGGATAATCTATCAGTCTCGTAATGTTCAACAAAGTGATCTCAGTAGACGAAATAATAGTTTGTCACTAGTAGCAAGAAATGTGTGAGACATGTTTGTGAATTACTTTTGTCAAAACAGTATGACACAATAAAAATGTTTATTTACTGTTAACATTAATCTTAAATGCTCACAATCGACCTATTTTTATATTGACAGTAACTAGACTGCCAAATTTCCGGCCTTTATTGTACCACTGTGATAATTTTTTCAATGCACATAGCTCATTGCTCCCTGAACGCTCGAGAAACACAAACTGGGCTCCATCACATGTGCACCCGCTGCTTGACGCTGGTATTGCTAAATGCAAATGCCCCCCAAAATGCTTGCATTAAGGACACTACATCTAACCAAGTTTGCGTTGCTTGTTGCAGGGGAAATCACAATCACGCTGCTTGCCCCACTCCATTCAGACCATGCCTAAGGGCCAGACTTCAGCAGCTCAGGGAAACAATTTCTGCTAAGGAGACGATCATACCTGGCACTTACAGCACAATGAATTATTAATTAATAATACAAGAAAATGTTTTTAATGAAAAGTTTCGATTTTTGATTAGTGTGAAATTTATTAACTACAGCTACCTCAGCTGTAATTAGAATTATACAAATGTAGCATCGTAGCTGAATTGATTTTAGTCAACACTAGGTACATAGCCATGTAATTACATCTATACAAGTTCAGAAACTACTACTGGCGTGTGCTTAATTGTAGGCACATCTACCAGTAACAAGTAAGAATGTGTGGACAACATCAATCACGTTCCCAAACCTTGGCTTAACATTAATTTCATTTAACTTTTCTACTGAGGTCAGCACGAAAAAAAAAATCGCTCATAAGTATGAGATATATTTCTGAGCTAATAGTAGGTTTACTCAATCGAAATTGGAAGTTAAAAAAATATGAGAGGATACAAAGTGAGCATCTGTATATGATCTACGAATTTGCTACAGATTCTAATTTGCAAATTAGTATAGTGTCTTTTGCATACTGTTTGCTCTTCCTGGAGCCTGTGTATGAATGTAGCCCACGGTTAGCGACCAACAATCGCGCAATATCACATCATTAGAATTATTGCCATTTAACATACACAAAAAGGAAGTAATATATAATGGGGTACTAAAAGGTAGTATTTTCGTAATTTTGAGTTCCACCAAAATACAAAAATCACAAACATGAAGTTTTAACAGCTTATTGTTTTAGAGAGGAAACTTTCTTCTGATAACCTTGTTGAATTAGTTCCTTTATTTTCCAAGTTATTCACCAAATTGTGTATTCACGATGTAAAGACGAAAACCCTTTAGCGATTATGAACTCCTTTTATTATTAAATTACAGAATAGGAATTTCAGCACCTTATTCGCAACATAGTACGGGGTGTCACAGGAGGAATAGTCAACATTTAGGAATATTACAGGAATTCTCATTTGAAACCAAAAACTTCATATGGACATACGTCGTACTTAGAGTGTTATTATGCAAACTGCAAATCATGTTATTGATTGAACACTAGATCAAATACTGCACTAGTATGAAATGTTCCCCTGTTAATTTGGTTATGCTTAGTGATCATACAAACTTTTACTAGCATCTGATGCAGAAGCAATTCCGAGGCTTCACATCAATTACAGGGTAATAATTATAAACAATTATGTTGGTGGAACATTTCCAACTGAGCAATATACCAGAGGCTGAAAATCCCGCTACAGTTGTAAAGTTCTTTTATTATCACACGACCGGCTTCAGGCTCTTATAAGCCTATCTTCAGGTGTCGTAACTTGGTGCTGAGACCCCCAAGAGCCGAGGTGGTACACTTTCACCGCGGCGCTCGGGGTCACACCACTGAGTTACGACACCTGAAGATGGGCTTATAAGAGCCTGAAGGCGGTCGTGTGATAATAAAAGTAATAAATATAACTAATCTCTGAACTATTTTCAGTCATAATAAATTAAATATCGTTAAAATCTGTTTATTCTGTTCAAACAAGAAAGAAACCCATGCTTGTGAGTCCTTTCCTTATTGATTCAGAGCTAGGTAGCACATACCGCATTTCCAGTTATGTACAGATACTAGGCATTGTACAGAACGAATAAAACAGTTTGCTTGATAAATAAATTCCTATTACAAAAATAATTAAATGGTTGCTACTATAAATAGTCATAAAATCTTGTTGAATGTCTAATACAGATTACTTTTTTGCAACAAATTCTGAATAAGAACAACATCCATCAGTCTCAAGACGAAATATTTAGTGAAAGAAGATCAGTAATCGATTGACACGACAGAACCCACAGATATGATAACTACAGCCTTCACTGAGTATCGATTTCAATGCAAAAAAAATTTATATTCCATTTAACAAAATTATTCTGTGATGTAAGTTATTTTTTTCATGATGATGGCAGCTCTTGAACTGATGATGATACTATCTAGTGATCAGTAGTCAGCACTAATATTGCACTTTTAAAAATGGTTCAAATGGCTCTGAGCACTATAGGACTGCTGTGGTCAGCAGTCCCCTAGAACTTAGATCTACTTAAACCTAACTAACCTAAGGACAATTCACACATCCATGCCCGAAGCAGGATTCGAACCTGCGACAGTAGCGGTCGCGCAGTTCCAGAATGTAGCGCCTAGAACCGCTAGGCCACTCTGGCCGGCTATTGCACTTTCAAATCGGTATAGCAGATAATATCAATCTTGAGATACACGCTCATCTTTGCACAGGGAAGAAAAAAGAAAGAGGTACGTGTTAGTAATTATTGTTATCACCTGATACTCAGGTTGTTAAAGTTATTAAATATTGTTATAAAATGTGACTTAACAGCAGAGCCATATATCAAGGGAGAAACAATGTAACAGCCCCCATAACGTAGGCAAAATTCACGATAATCTGATGGTAAGACTAAAAAATGACGAGATCTAGCTAGCTATATGAAAATGTGGCTTAGCGTTTTGAGAGCACACTGGTTCGTCACACTGTTTCACTGAAGCGCCTTTTAGTCTCCACTGTGTGATAAAGAATGTTAGCATTATTAGCAGAAGATGACAGGTGTTTTGTACAACAAGATAAAGTTAATGATTATGCATTGCGGTCACTGTACTCTTTGACTCACTTTTCGATTTTAATCGAATTAAGATATATTTTTGACAAAATAATACAGACAGTTTAGACTTAGACTAACATTGTTTACTCTTGTGCAAAGGTCAAACTATTCTTGTTGACAAGTGCACTTTAAGCTATAAGTTACATCAGCGGTAACACCTGTAAGTGTTCTGTCGTGTTATAGAACAAACTTTTATGTATTTCGATAAATAATACACACAGTTTCGGTTTTATTGAAGTTGTGTACCAAGATCGAACTAAGTTCGTCGACAAGTGTCATTTAACCTGTATGTAAAATTAATAGTGCTTTGAGTGGGCCACATCTACTTTTCTAACAGTACAGAACAATCAGGCTTGGTGGGAATGCCATGTCAATTTTGTACTCGAAATATTACGTATTTTGATAAATAATTTTATTTTAGTCCAAAGATCGTATTTTGGTTCACCATTAGAGATCTGAAATTGCACTTATGTACTGTGACAAGCAACCTGTATGTGTGGTATGTTCTAGAAATCATTAGGTATATGATGAGCACTTTTGGTTTGATGCAAAGATCGTCTTTTCAGATACCAATCGTTCACCTCAGTGTGGATGTTTGTTCCACCAATGCCTTTGGTGGTGTGGGCATTTTGTGTGTTTACATCTCATATTTGGAACATTATGAAGGCATGTATCTGTACTACGAAAATGTGTAATTTAAGTGATACACTTCGTTAACAATATAAACAAAATGCAACATTTTTTAGTATTGTTCCGTCTGCTAAAGTGTCAGAAAATATAACGTTGGTGGATGACCATGCCACCACAGGTAGACTCTAGCTAGTCAGTAACACCAATTATATTTTTCTAGTGTAGAACATGAACCTTATTCATCGTGCTTTGTTAGGTGATGCGTTACTGAAAAACTTCTGAAAAGTCAAGGCAACGGATTTGTGTACCACAACTAAAATAGCTCCAAGTATGCCTACCTGTTACAGAAAATTTAGACATGGAACAGACTTTCTCCTCTGTGTGGAACCTTGTCCAACATTTTCTTTGATCATTTTGTGTGTTTACATACCATACTTTGCTCGTTATGATTAGATATCCGTATTATTTAGCAGCTGATTAGGGAAAGAAAAGGGAATACACGCTGAAATGCTTTTGGAAACGCTCTGCGCCGTAGTTCCAATCACTAAATGTCGCAGCCTTTCTTAAAAGACCATATTCGTGCACAGCCTCATGTATACCCAAAAGTGAAGTATCAACTAATTGTTTAGCATGTTATTTTTAGCAATATGTGCTATACGTTGTTATATGACAGTTAGGCATGGCAATAACAATTTGTCAGTCAATTTGAGAGTCCACAGTCAAGTGACAGGCATCGCACATTATTTGAACTGTTCCATTTGCTGACAGTTACAGAACAGTGATTCGGACTGCCTATTTTTTTGCATGTTTGCATGCTGAGATTTGTATTATAAGTAACATGTGTTTTGCACTGTTATAGGCCTGGTCAGTTCGTGTTTGGGCAGAAGCTCGTTTAGGTCTGCTTAGGAAGTTATTTTAGCCACATGTTTTTTGTATAGTTGGATCACGTTTTTCTAGTGCAGAACTAATCTTCTTCACCCCTAAAATGATGCTTTGTAAGGTGTAGCATTACTGAGCAACATCCAAAGTGTGGTGTTCGTAACACTGCCTGAAGAATGTTTAAAACTGAAATGCTGCGCTTGCGTGTGTGAATTTAATTCATCTTACACTAAGTCTGTGGTATATTAATCGGAATAAGCTTGTTCACATGAGTTTTTCAACGTGTAAGCTAGATCCGTAATCCCTAGTTACCCCAGTATTGTCACACTTTTATCTGTTTTTAATTAATAGAATTATAGCGGCCTTTAACATTTTTAGAGGAATGTTTTGCGACTGTAAGGTGTTATTTTACATATTTTCCATTCTGATTTTTGTTTTTCTGTATCATGTCAGCTTTTTCTTCATATGACATCTAATGTTTTAGATGAAATCACATTTTATTCTAACAGGGGATTTTTTTATTCCATTAAAATTACTTATTTTGTATCATGTGTATAATTACTACACACTGCGTTAGAATAGATAACAGCATATGTTAACTTAAAATGCTAATAATTAGGGGACTGATGACCTCAGATGTTAAGTCCCATAGTGCTCAGAGCCATTTGAACCAGCTAATAATTGTTACAAAGCACATCACATGTGTGGCAATTTAATTTCGCTTCGTTGGTTCCACTGCATGAAGTTCCTTCTGACAAGGGGCAAAACTCCTCGTCATTGATTGTCTGCCTTCGCAACTGCTTTCTCTGTTTTGCATAATGTTTGCGTTTCGCCTTCCGTGGTGAAACCGTTCTACTTGTTCTTCAGTGACAGTGCCCAGGTTTTCAGGCAAAAAATCAGTATGTCAAGGTAGAAAATGAAACTTCACACTCATGTTACACCCAAATTTCATCAAATCTGCCAACATTGTTTTTACCGTGGTTTTGTAATTTAGATGTTTGTTGTCGCTCCCGAAATTGGTCACTACTTCTTCAAAAAGAATCAAAGCCCTTTCTCCACTGGAAGCATTATACTTTCAGACAAATTATCTTTCGTTAAATTTCTGATCTGTGGCCCCACAAGAAGCCCTTATTTATGTTTCTCATAAGATACTTTTGGAAATCTTGTTACCAGTTACATGAAGCAGTCACCATTTCTTGGAAATGCTTTAGTTAACTGTTTCGTTAGTCCACGCCTGATATGAAAAGAAGATCATTGTATCTTGGATGGTGGAACAACTAGTTCATTTATTACATTCTATGAATTCAATTGGAGGGTTTTTCTTTCACCCCAGTTAGTTGCCTCCAGAAGCCTGTTTTTCGCTTGGCTGTCCCATTCACAAATGACATAAGGCATTTTTGTGAAGCAAATCCCCACATACTGTGCCAAAATATTTCTCATAGTTCCTGTATTTCAACACAGCTTTGAGGTTTTCACATTGTGGGAAGCAGGTAGGCCCAAGGACAAATAAAAGGCTGACATCTATAGATTGAGTTACCAGTAAAATAATATCCGTCTACTGAAAACACTAAAATTACAATTTGACTAGCTGACAAACCTGGCATTACCGGAGTATTCATTTTTCCAATTTTCTGGTAGATACGGCAACAAAAAATGAACTGTATTTGTAGTGAAGTATCGAAAAATTTCATTTCCATGTATTCGTGAAAACACCTTTGAAATTATGAAACAGTCGTATCAAAGAAATGTGCACGATGTACCGATGTATAAGTACAGTATTCAGATTAAGAAACGTGATCACAGATAGTTTCTGTACACTCGACTCAGCTAATTCGCGTGTCTACAAAGCGGTTCTGTAAACGTGTCTAAGGCAACAGCTCTTCATAGCTCTATAGACGGCCGTCGTTTCTGCCTACAACCGTTCGCGCTGCATAGTTGAAAGCTGTGGAAGGCGTTTCAAGGTGTCAGGGATTTCCTTAAGTTGACTGACTGTTGGAGTGTCTTATTGTTATCAGTAAAGAATAAATGTATTAAAATTTCATGCGTGTTGTGGCGTTTTTTTCACACACCTCAGTGTTTTTAACGTCATATCTCTCGAACTATATGTCGTGTAGTAATATATTTGTGCAGGCACATTCAACGGAATATGTGGATACTGACAGCGAAATATGTTGTGGGCAGAGTTAGTAGCAAAGACGTAAAAAATTTAAACGTCGTAACACGGTGCGGTAGTTTTTGCGCGTCTCAGTGTTTACGATGTCACATCTCCCGATCTATATGTCCTACAATGATATACTTTAGCAAGTACATTCAGTGGTATATTGGATACTGTCTACAAAATCTGTTGCGCATGTAAGTAGTAGAAAAGAAGTAATAAATTTAAATTTCATGCGCAATGCGGCAGTTTTCCATAAATCTCAGTGTTTATGACGTCATGTCTGCTGAAAACTACGTGGTTCCATGATGTAGTTTTTAAAGTGCATTTAGCGGCATACGTGGATACTGCCTAAGAAACGTATTGCGAATTCAATACGTCACACACGACATGGCAGTTTCTCACTCATCTTATTGTTTAAGACGTCATTACTTATCTCCAGAACTATAATAGGTAGTTGGTTCTTACCCCCACAGCGATTGTTGCCTGACAGTAAGGGCTACGTGTACTAGACTTGTTTGAAACTGATCTAGGTGGCTTGGAAGGAAATGTGAAACTTACATACATACATACACACACACACACACACACACGCACAAACACACTGCATTTTTGTAATATGTATGGACTTAGAACAAGGTACAGTCATTAGGCCTATGAAAATATTAGCCCCAAAAATTATAACTACAAAAAAATTTTAATTTAAATTCTAGCACCACGTTTAATATTGTAGCATTAAACAAAATGTTGGTCCAGCGAACTTAGGACAGCAGTTAAATACATAGTTTTGCTCCAAAATTCAAGATACAACAAGACTCTTAAGACAACGTTAGTTAAAACTTTTCAGTGTCATAGCATACGAGGCAATAAGGTTATTTAAGTTCAGAATGGTCTGGACTCGATTTCATTTAGTTGATAATCACTCAATTAAGAAGAATGAGGTAATAATTACAATAAACACGAAGCTCTCATTGGAAGGAGCCCAATGTGTTACATAGGCCTTGGTACCGTAGCCACAGTCCATTAGTAAACACACAAATAAGGAAATGTCAAAGGCTACCCTGAAACAGCTGAGTGGTACCAACACTAAACTAGGAATTCTTGCCGCGGTAACAGAGTGTAACAACACTTTGTGCAAGTTTCACAAGCTGGCTGCACATGAACAACGTGCCGTCATGCAAGGCTTCAGTTACAGAACAGCTTTAAAATATATGTGCGATTCATACATGGTTGTAAGTAATCATACAACTGTCCATCCACAACTCACACTCACACGAAGTCTATCGCTATTAGAACCAGACTACACAACATAGGGTCAGGTGCCCTAAACATGATACAGCCAAAACTTTCCAACTATCTGATACATCGAGTCTGTTCATAAGAAAACTATACCTACTACAAACATTCCTACTGCCAGTTATACAGCCAAAATTTAGGAATAGGTAATCATAATTTCCTTTTTCAACAGAAACATCACTTTTGAATTAAAATACTGAAAATAAATATGCACACAGTTCTAAAATACTTGCCACATCTACGCAATTAACGAAATTTGTGCTACATAGATAATTGTGCTGTGTAGGTTGGATTATTCATTATTTACAGATTTATTATAATGAGATAATTGTTAAGCAATCGCTATAATTCTTAAATATGATACGCTTCTTTCCAAAATACACGGAGGTGACAAAAGTCATGGGATAGCGATATCCATGTATACAGATGACGATAGTGTAAATTACACAAGGTGTAAAAGGGCAGTCCGTAGGCGGAGCTATCATTTGTACCCACCTGTTTCATGTGAAAAGGTTTCCGACGTGATTATTGTCGCGCAGTGGGAATTAACGGGCTTTGAACACGGAATGGTAGTTGGAGTTAGACTATGGGACATTCCAAATCATTAGGGACTTCAACATTCCGTGATCCACAGTGCCAAGAGTGTGGCTAGAATACTAAATTTCAGGCAGTACCTCTTACCACGAAAAATGGTGTCACCGACAACCTTCACATAACAACCGAGAGCAGCGGCATTTATGTAGAGTTGTCAGTGCTAACAATCAATGTGGGGCGAATGACTAACGTATCCGTTATGACAGTACGAAGAAATTTGGCAGCAGAAGACCGGCGCCAGTTTCTTTGCTAGCAGCACAACATCGCCTCTCCTGGTCTCATGACCATAAACGTTGCATCCCAGACGACTAGAAAACCGTGGGCTGATCAGGTGAGCCCCGATTTCTGTCGGTAAGAGCTGATGGTAGGGTTTGAGTGTGACACAGACCCCTCGAAGCCATGGACCCAAATCATCAACAAGGCACAGTGCAAGCTGTTGGTGGCTCCGTAAAGGTGAGGCGTGTGTTTTCAGGGATTGGACTGGGTCCTCTTGTCCAACTGAATCAAGCACTGATTGTACATGGTTACGATGAGCTGCTTGGTGACCATTTGCAGCCATTCATGGGCTTCACGTTCCCAAACAACGATGGAGTTTTTATGGATAACAAAGCGCCATATCACGGGGCCACCATTGTTTCCTAATGTTTTTAAGAACGTTGTGAACTGTTCGAGCGTATGACTTGGCCACCCACATCGCCCGACATAAATCCGATCGAATATTATGGGACATAATCAAGAGGCCATTTCGTGCACAATATTCTGCAGCGGCAAACCTTTAGGAATTATAGGCGACTGTAGAGGCAGTACGGTTCAGTATTTCTGTAGAGTACTTCTAACGACTTGTTGAGTCCATACCACGTCGAGTTGCTGTACTTCGCCAGGCTATGCTTGGACCAAAGCTACGACAAGTACACAAAAAAGAAAAGAAACTAAGGAGACTTATTCTGTTTCTGACATATCTTTCAAGAGTGATGACAGCGTAGATAATGTCAACCCATTTGAAGAATCCACACTGGATCCTATTGTAATGACAGATCAAGACCATATTGTTGGAGGACGTTGTATCTTGGCAAAATTTCAAGGAGGAAAGAGGAATTCATACAGATACAGATATGTCTACAGCATACAAAGAGTAAAATAAATATTTCTTATTAATAAAACTGATTTGATACGGAAACTGGCGATTTCTCATATTCCTACAGGGATCGTAAACATATTATACGAGGGACTTGCTTCATGTTTAACGGTCCTGTTGATGTAAAACAGTGATTATCTTTTGCGACTCTCCTATTTTTGTATTACTGTCAGTATAGTCAGTTCAACTGTAACAGTAAAAAGAAATAGACATTTCTGTAGTTCAGTCTGACATATATTTCTTGCCATAAATTTCCTAGAAATACGCCCCATAGGAATATCCCATTTGCATTTATGTGTCGTTTTGTGGGTTCTCTATCTCATTTTTAAGATCTCAATTTTCCTCTTCTGTGTACATAACAATATCACATTTATATTATGTTTTGGAACTACGTATCATATCTAAGAATTTTAGTCCACGAAAATGATACACAGTTTTTATTTTTTCTAGTCTGCATTTGTAACTTTAAAGAATTAAATACATTTATTTTAAAGCAAACTCTCTGGAAATTACAATTTTTTCGCAACAATTACTCTTTTTCTTTCAAGCGTACAGACAAATTTTCTCATTCTGTATCATATTTAAGTCATCTTAGCTTATATCCGAATCTGTTAACACAGTTTAAATAACTTGAAACTTATTATCAAAAATTATAACTATCGTAGGGCTAGTGATAGCTTCAACATCAAAAGTTATTATTATGGCAACACATAAACGAAAATGTGTAAAGCTCTCTCTGACCATAATATCGTTATCTACACTTTTTCTCCAGAAGTTGCTCGGCTATCTAGCGAAACTTTATTGTCGTTACCACAAACTCTCATTAGATGGTTCATTCCATTCAGCAGAACATGTAACTCTTCTTCACCTTCTATCAGGATAGCAAGGTCATCAGCAAATCCTATCATTTATGTTCTTTCACCTTGAATTTTAATCCCACTGCTGAACCTTTCTTCTATTTCCATCATTGCTTCTTCGATGTACAGATTGAACAGAAGGGGCGAAAAACTACATCCTTACCTTGCACGCTTTTTAATCCGAGCACTTCGTTCTTGGTCGTCAACTGCTAGTATTCCCTCTTGGCTCTTTTACGTACTTTATATTACCAGTCTTTCCCTATAGCTTACCTCTATTTTTCTCGGAATTTCGAATTTCTTGCACCATTTTACATAGACGAACGCTTTTTTCAGGTCTACAAATCCTACGAACGTGTCTTGATTTTTCTTTAGTCCTGTTTCTATCATTAACCGTAACTGATCGTCATCTAACACATCCTCAATTTTCCTTTTCATTCTTATATATATTATTCTGCTCGGTTACCGGAATGTATGAACAGTTAAGTTGATGGTGCGATAATTCTCGCACTTGTCAGCTCTTGCAGTACTCGGAATTGTGTTGCTGTCGCCAGACTCATACATTCTACACGTGAATAGTCTGTTTGTTACCACTTACCATGATGATTATAGAAATTCTGATGGAATGCTATCCATCCCTTCTGCCTTATTTGATCTCAGGTCCCCCAAAGCTCTTTTAAATTTTGATTCTAATATTGGATCCGCTATCTCTTCTCAATCGACTCCAGTTTCTTCTTCTATCACATCAGACAAATCTTCTCCCTCATAGAGCCGTCAATGTACTCTTTCCACCTGTCCGCTCTCTCCTCTGCATTTAACAGTCGAATTTCCGTTTCACTTTTAACGTTACGACTCCTCTTTTAATTTCACTGAAGGTTATTTTGACTTTGCTATATTCCGAGTCAGTCCTTCGGTCAATTATTTTCTTTTTAGAGTCCTTCACTTTTTTCCTGCAGCCATTTCGTCTTACCTCCTCTGCCCTTCCTATGTATCTCATTCCTCAGCGAATTGTGTTTCTGTAATCCTGAATGTACCTGAACATTTTTATACTTCCGTCTTTCATCGATCAACTGAAGTACTTCTTCTCTTATCCATGGATTTTTCACAGATATCCTCTTTGTACCTATGTTTGTCTTTCCAACTTCTATGATTGCCCTTTTTAGAGATGTCCACTCCTCTTCAACAGTACTGCCTACTGAGCTATGCCTTATGGCAGTACCTATAGCCCTAGAGAAATTCAAGCGTAGCACATCATTCCTTAGTACTTCTGTATCCCACTTCCTTGCGTATTGATTCTTCCTGACTAATGTCTTAAACTTCAGCCTACTCTCCATCACTGCTATATTGTGATCTGAGTCTATATCTGCTCCTGGGTTGTTGTTGTTGTGGTCTTCAGTCCTGAGACTGGTTTGATGCAGCTCTCCATGCTACTCTATCCTGTGCAAGCTTTTTCATCTCCCAGTACCTACTGCAACCTACATCCTTCTGAATCTGCTTAGTGTATTCATCTCTTGGTCTCCCTCTACGATTTTTGCCCTCCACGCTGCCCTCCAATACTAAATTGGTGATCCCTTGATGCCTCAGAACATGTCCTACCAACCGATCCCTTCTTCTGGTCAAGTTGTGCCACAAACTTCTCTTCTCCCCAATCCTATTCAATACTTCCTCATTAGTTATGTGATCTACCCATCTAATCTTCAGCATTCTTCTGTAGCACCACATTTCGAAAGCTTCTATTCTCTTCTTGTCCAAACTATTTATCGTCCATGTTTCACTTCCATACATGGCTACACTCCATACGAATACTTTCAGAAATGACTTCCTGACACTTAAATCTATACTGGATGTTAACAAATTTCTCTTCTTCAGAAACGCTTTCCTTGCCATTGCCAGCCTACATTTTATATCCACTCTACTTCGACCATCATCAGTTATTTTGCTCCCCAAATAGCAAAACTCCTTTACTACTTTAAGTGCCTCATTTCCTAATCTAATTCCCTCAGCATCACCCGACTTAATTAGACTACATTCCATTATCCTTGTTTTGCTTTTGTTGATGTTCATCTTATACCCTCCTTTCAAGACACTGTCCATTCCATTCAACTGCTCTTCCAAGTCCTTTGCTGTCTCCGACAGAATTACAATGTCATCGGCGAACCTCAAAGTATTTATTTCTTCTTCATGAATTTTAATACCTACTCCGAATTTTTCTTTTGTTTCCTTTATTGCTTGCTCAATATACAGATTGAACAACATCGGGGAGAGGCTACAACCCTGTCTTACTCCCTTCCCAACCACTGCTTCCCTTTCATGTCCCTCGACTCTTATAACTGCCATCTGGTTTCTGTACAAATTGTAAATAGCCTTTCGCCCCCTGTATTTTACCCCTGCCACCTTTAGAATTTGAAAGAGAGTATTCCAGTCAACATTGTCAAAAGCTTTCTCTAAGTCTACAAATGCTAGAAACGTAGGTTTGCCTTTCCTTAATCTTTCTTCTAAGATAAGTCGTAAGGTCAGTATTGCCTCACGTGTTCCAGGGGTACGTGCTCCTGGGTACGTCTTACAATCCAGTATCTGATTTCGGAATCTCTGTCTCACCATGATGTAATGAAACTGAAATCTTCCCGTATCACCCGGCCTTTTCCAAGTATACCTCCTCCTCTTGTGATTCCTGAACAGAGTATTCGCTATTACTAACTGAAATTTATGACAGAACTCAATTAGCCTTTCTCCTCTCTCTTTTCTTGTCCCAAGCCCACATTCTCCTGTATCCTTTTCTTCTACTTCTTCCCCTACAGCTGCATTTCACTCCTCCACGACTATTAGATTTTCATCTCCCTTTACTGTATTAACCGTTCAATATCATCACACCCTTTCTCTGTCTATTTGTGTTTAGTTTGTTACCTCGGCATGTATACCTGAACTATTGTTATCGGTGTTGGTTTGCCGTCGATTGTGATGAGAACAACCTTATCACTGAACTGCTCACAGTAACACACTCTCTGCCCTACCTTGCTAGTCATAACGAATTCTACTCCAGTTATACCATTTTCTGCTGCTGTTTATATTACCGTATGCTCATCTGACTAGAAATCCTTGTCTTCTTTCCACTTCGCTTCACTGGCCCCTACTATATCTAGATTGAGCCTTTGCATTTCCCTTTTCAGATGTTCTAGCTTGCCTACCTCGTTCAAGCTTCTGACTTTCCACGCCCCAACTCGTGAACGTTATCCTTTCGTTGGTTATTCAATCTTTTTCTTATTGTCGCGTTCACTTTGGCAGTCCGCTCCTGGAGATACGACACTATTCCAGAATCGAGACTATTCCGGAATCTTTTGCCAATAGCGAGATCATCATGACACCTTTTCAATTACAGGTCAGATGTCCTGTGGATACACGTTATGTGTCTTTAATGCATGGTTTCCATTGCCTTCTGTATCCTCTTGCCGTTGTTCATTGCTGATGCTTCCACCCTTAGGTGCAGTTTCCCATCCCAAGGACAAGAGAGTGCCATGATTCTCTGTCTGTTACTACGTCCTCTTTGAAATGGCTGCTGGAAGATTGAGGGTGACATCCTATGCTGGAAATATTCAGCTGTCAACGGTCATTATCATTCAATATTTAAGCTGTGGCAGTTTTCGAACTCGGGACCGATGACGCTACCGCTACACCAGGAAGAATTAAGTCTTTTGTATGTGACTTCAATTTTTAAAATATTCAGTTATATTGTAATGTTCCTGCACGCAACAAACAACTTACCTCTTCTTTCCGCTGCAACTGCTTGAATATTCTGCATCCAGCAACATGCTAAAATAATTCAAAAGAAATACTGCGATCCATGCAGAGTGCAACGCATGTTCACAACTAATGATGCAACCACTACCCTTTTTTCATAGAAATTAAATGTAAGGAGTGGTTTAGTCAACAACCCTTAAGCGGTGAAAAAAATTAAAAGAATCAATAAAAACTTTTAATTCGCTATATTCCGAAAACTGACGATTCACACACTGACAAACCTCAATCAGACCTTTCTTTTCATTGAACATTTTGAAAACATCAACTTTTCTACAATTTCGTACATCAATAATTACGTATCTGGTGACAACAAAGATATGAATATTACTTTCAATGTATACACACACAAAATTGAGAAAATCCCTTCAGAGCTCAACTAGGCGCACCAAATTGCAAATGACCGGAAATCCTCGATTAATACAGAGCTCTCCTCCGGCGCCACCATCACGGTCGGGGCGCGCTGCAGCCTCTCCTGACGCGCGGCTTCTCCCCACGCCAGGCTGCGTCCCACTACTACCAACAACTAACTGTTCGCTCGCTACCACTCGCAATAATAATATCTCAAAGCTGCTGTATGCACGCAGCAGCAGAATCAATAGCCAACTCTCCAAGAGACGCTATGAACGTCCAACTTTCAAACTCTATCGGTGCACAATCCGTTTAAATAGTAACTAGAAAATGGCGATATGGCCACTCCAAGGCAAAGTATCTGTTTCAAACAGAAGCGTACATGGATTCCTTCCGTACTACGAACTCGAGTAAACGCGCTATAATAGCTGCCGTTAAATTCAGGCTGCTCCATTCCCAGAAGTCACACTACTCTAGGGCAGCAATCACTCAGTGTGTGCGGTGGGCCCATAGACAGCCACATTGAGAGCTTGTGGAAAAGCTCTTCTTGATCTAACAAGTGGTTCCGACCAAGGACCAGATGACTGATCTCATCTGTGTCTTGACTGCTGCCAATAACCACCTCTGCCACCAGAGAGGAAAGAGCAGAAAACAGTAGGCAGTATAGGTACCCGATGGCCTTGGACTGCTACTGCAAACCTAGGCAATAGTGCCGCATACGGAACAGTTCATCTCCTTATGGTACACTGAGTGTGCAACTGGTATTGAGCCAAACAAATTTCCATTACATAAAAGTACATCTTTCAGCTATGTTTTGACAAGAATATAAATAACCTCCACTGATTTGGATCATAAACGTTTAGTGTCACAACAAACAGCCATAGGTTCTTCTATAAATAATTTTACTTATTCTATTTCTCTGTTCCCGTACAAAGAGAATGAGTCTCCAAGTAATAGGTGTTTGGCTTCCAGTCTCAGCCCGTACAGTTTGGCAGGATCTCTTGTCAGAGTCAAGGCACGAGTTAAATACTTAGATCGTTTTAACTAAATAATTATGATACATAATCTTTTTCTAGCTTGTAATCATCACCATCAACGCATTCATTTTTGGAGCTGCTCTCCTCTCGCAAATTCTTAAGAATCGTATGTGGGTTTGGAATAGGGAGAGATTCACAATGCATAACTGGTCGTAAGGGCGAAGAAATATTAGGATATTTTATATCCTTCTTTCTTATTGTGTCCAACAATAACCATACAACAACAACAACAGCGATATATATGTTTTTGCAGCTCCCTCTACACTATGCGAATTGCAAAAAGCACTGATTTCCTCTTCACATTATTCCACACTCCCAGTCCCTCAACATATGTACGGCGCATCTTGTGTTGTGCTCAGCTTTTGTCTTGACTGCCAAGCCTTATACGAAAAAAGTTTGTTTAGCAGACATTTTTCTCAAAACTAATAATGACCAGTGTTTTCTTGCCAATTACATAGTTAACACAAACATAATAGAATACGTTTCTGTTATTGAAACACTTGTTGAAACTCATTTCTAAGAAACTGCAAAAGTACATCTCCCAATAGAAATGTAGTCTCACGACACTGTAGCATGTCCACAATCAATTAATGCTTCGCCCTAACAGTCAGATGGTTGTCACAAGTGTAGCCAGCTACTCCATGTTATTAAAATACAATTTTCCTTACTTGCAACAAAATTTCTCCTGGTGAAACATAAATCTAAATGAAAAATGAGTTTACTTCGCTTGTGAAAAAGCTGTACACGATACAAAAAAATTAATAACAGATCCGAAATCAGTACGAAAAAGTTCTCCAAGAACAGTGAAAATTTCACAGAATCAAAAATCATATTGGGCTGTATAATCGAGGGCCATTGAATGGGGCACAAAATCCAAATAGTTCAGATACTTTTGAACATAGCGCCGTCCTGGACTGTAGAGTCACCAGTTTTGCAACGTATAACTGGTATAGTTCCAACGTTTTTGGATTTTTTAATTTTTCTAATTTAATTGTTTTTAATTGCCCAATAGCACAACAGGGTTAGTTTCACATCTTCTAATTTTTAGTTTTCCACCAACGTCATATTAAATTTTTGATTCTACCATCAATGTCATTGTGATGTGGAACACACGCTCAAGGATACTTCAACCCAATAAAGACAAGTCATTAATTATCAATGAAATACACACCCTGGCTTATAATTTCCAACATATTTTATTTAACAATCGCATGGCAACAGCAGACTGCTGTTACCCCAGAATAATATACATAATTACCCAAGAAACTGAAACATTACTAAAAAGCCAAAATGTCTACGGGTGTCAAAGCCCACACCAAACAAACCAAATCAATAATTTTAGAATCCTGTTTACATAAATCTTAAGAACTATACAAACAATAAATTGATTACTGACAAACACTCCCACAGAAGCAAGACACCTTTCTAAGATATAACAGCAGTAAGATATTAAAAACACAGTAGAATGAAAGGCATCTTTCAGATATTACAAAATTTCTGTGACAATTAGTACCATATCAGGGGTTTGCGGAAACTACAACTCAGATCGAGCCTGAATGAAAGCTGAATGGAACGGTGAGGAAGGAAAGACGGACGCCTCGGCGTCACCAGGAACAAATAATGAAATACTCAACTGAGATTCACCGAAGAACTGGTGTCTACTGGCAAACACGGCGACCGCGCTATCGGTTACAATTCAAACTGGCCGCCGTCAAGGGGTCGTCCCCCAGTTAAACGATTAGCTACAACAGACGATGCGCACAGCTGATTATACCACGGAAACACCAACATAAAACCATAACAGGCAAACTTCATTCAGACAGCTAACCACTGTTCAATACGTTGTGCACCAGTGGTCAATACGAAACAGACTACAAGGGAGTCCAAACACTATAAGATCCCTTAACTGCTAACAGCATGAAACTCAATAAACATGTATACAGCAGAACTCGAAGAACCTGAATAATTCCCACCGTTTGATTCTTTAGCGTATCTGGTTGCAGGATGACGTATACGAAAGGCACTTTCACATCTTCACATCGTTTAGCAGCACAGACGAGAACATCGCCCTCTCACAAGACGCAGTACACACACGCCGCCCGCACGCAAGTCTCCGTCCGCAACCCCACTGCCCACGTGACAGAAACCGGCAGAGAATGCGCGAAGAGCGACCGTCGACAACCAGACTGCACACCGGAGCGCCAACCAACCGACCAAAACCAGCCCTCCCCATTTTTTTTCTTTATTGTGATTTCATTCCCCTGCGTCATATGGGCAGGGGAGGGCTGTCAGCGGCACAATCCGCCGCTTTTCAGCCGAGTGACATGACAATAATACGAGAATAAAATGTTACATATAAGGCGATAAAAAAGGGGGTCATAAGACAGAGTAAGGGGAGATAATGGAGGTAAAAATACACTGACATGGAGACGTTCATGGGAGGACAATTAAAAAGTCGACATAAAGTTAAAAAACACAGTTGGCAATTCTCAAAACACTAGGAAGACACTGAAGGCAAACGCACAGGTTAAAAGTCAGCCACAGTGTTAAAAACACTCCCGAACAACACACTTTAAACCCACTTGGAGAATTTTTTTTTTTTTTTTGGTCATCAGGCTACTGACTGGTTTGATGCGGCCCGCCACGAATTCCTTTCCTGTGCTAACCTCTTCATCTCAGAGTAGCACTTGCAACCTACGTCCTCAATTATTTGCTTGACGTATTCCAATCTCTGTCTTCCTCTACAGTTTTTGCCCTCTACAGCTCCCTCTAGTACCATGGAAGTCATTCCCTCACGTCTTAGCAGATGTCCTATCATCCTGTCCCTTCTCCTTATCAGTGTTTTCCACATATTCCTTTCCTCTCCGATTCTGCGTAGAACCTCCTCATTCCTTACCTTATCAGTCCACCTAATTTTCAACATTCGTCTATAGCACCACATCTCAAATGCTTCGATTCTCTTCTGTTCCGGTTTTCCCACAATCCATGTTTCACTACCATACAATGCTATACTGCAGACGTACATCCTCAGAAATTTCTTCCTCAAATTAAGGCCGGTATTTGATATTAGTAAACTTCTCTTGGCCAGAAATGCCTTTTTTGCCATAGCGAGTCTGCTTTTGATGTCCTCCTTGCTCTGTCCGTCATTGGTTATTTTACTGCCTAGGTAGCAGAATTCCTTAACTTCATTGACTTCGTGACCATCAATCCTGATGTTAAGTTTCTCGCTGTTCTCATTTCTACTACTTGTCATTACCTTCGTCTTTCTCCGGTTTACCCTCAAACCATACTGTGTACTCATTAGACTGTTCATTCCGTTCAGCAGATCATTTAATTCTTCTTCACTTTCACTCAGGATAGCAATGTCATCAGCGAGTCGTATCATTGATATCCTTTCACCTTGTATTTTAATTACACTCCTGAACCTTTCTTTTATTTCCATCATTGCTTCCTCGATGTACAGATTGAAGATTAGGGGCGAAAGGCTACAGCCTTGTCTTACACCCTTCTTAATCCGAGCACTTCGTTCTTGATCGTCTGTAACGACAACTGTACATATAATAATTTTTTTCTTTATGAATTTAGTTAAATTAATGTAAGCAATGTTCTGAATTTTTTTTCGGTTCGTATCGTTATGGTAAAGAGACTGTGAGCAACTCTTGACATGAATATTATTATTTATGTTAGATTTCAAATAATGTGGTAATCACAGGAAAGTGTATTTAATGTTAAAACTATTGTAAGATGTGAAAATTGTAATTTACACACTTGGTCCATACGTAGGTAATGCATTAGGATATGTGTAGTAGAAAACCTGTGGTGAATACCCTACCTGTAGGGGAGCGGGAAAAGGTGGAGGCAGGCGAGGCGGGAAAACGCACACTGGCGCGGTTCGGTACAACGGGCACAGTGCAACAGTCAGAGGCGAGCAACAGTCGGAAGTACACGTACTGTACCGAGGAGGCTACCCAGGAAAAGTGGATTCCATTGAGCCTCGGATGAACCGATTCCGACGACTACTTGGCATGGCTATATTCTGAGGCACAAAATTGGAAAGATTACGACGCTAAGAAGATGGAAAGTGCCGATGTATTGTGAGCCTTAGCCGTGCTTGTATGTGTGCCGTGCTGCCCGCTATCTCGCTGCCCGCCAACCGCCGCACCGACTTGCACAAGTCAAACATTTATTTCATCTTTAGAAGTGTATCTGTGTGAACCAGTGTCGAAAATGTTTCTGACTGTTCAATAATAACGTGACTTTTACCAGAATTGCCTTAGCCATGACTGATCCTGATCACTGACCTAGACAGGATCCTTACCTCGTATTGTGCAATCCGAGTATCCTGAACTGAAAGTTTAATGTTAGTGTTAATGAAAATTATCAGCAGATTAATCTATGCCATAAAGGAGCCTAAAATTTCTATGTGTTATTGCAAATGTTGAGAAAGAACAAAAGTGTGACTAAATTGGAAGAGAGTTTTTGTTGGATTGAGTTAGCGATGTTATTTAATTAATCTGAGACAGAAATAATGACAGTTAAATAATTCAGAAGTGAGACAAAAGAGTAGTTATCCAGAGATTGATAATTTTGAGTGTTAATTTGCCTTCAGTACTTAACAGTTTCAGTATAACGACCATCACAGCTTCAGCCCCCCCCCCCCTTCTCTTGTCCATTCTTTCAAACCTTGAAATGTGTTGATCAGATTTGACCAGTAAAGCTAAATTATATATTAATCCTAAGTGTACTAGTGTTTTTCCATCCTTAATAGTGACATTGTGTGTGTACTTTCAAGATTGTCGATGCTAGGGCAATCTATGCCCGATTTCGGTCTGATCAATATACCAAATGCAGTTCGTAGTAATCATTACTGTGTGGTGTTGTGTAAATTTAGCTCGTCCAAACTAGTACTAAAGGAGAAAACTTTAGTTCAGTGGATTTTTCTGGTTCCAAACTTTGCCATATAACGCAACTTTACTACGTGTAGTTATGCTTGTACATGCACCCACTTGTACAAGGAAAAACTCAATCATTGCCGAAGTAGGCTGGCGACCGAATTATTAATCGTTGTTAGCTTCTACTGTGTGTGCTTCTTGTCCATGCGAACGAGCAATTATACTTTACACCTGCTTGATGAATCACTGTAGTTATTGACTGAGAATAAGTCCGATCTTGCTTCTATTAGGTACGCGCGGTCAACTAATGTACTAAAATCCTTATTTATAAGGTGAAGCCCGTGAACTTATTACAGTACAGGCTTTATAGAGCTAACGTACGTCCGAGCAGGGCGGAAGCGTTACAAGTGGCTTCCCGGTGACAGGACATCCAGTTGTTGTCAGTTACAAATTAACGTAAAGATTGAACAGTGGATGTTCAGTGGCACGAATTGCAATAAAGTTCAGCAAAATAAACTGCAGTGTGAGTCAAGTATAATAGTGTGGTATAGTTGGCATTCAATATGGACAGTAACGTAGGCAGGGTAGATGCGCCAAGTGAAATGGAGAATGCGGCTGGCAGTAGCCGGAGTTTACGCGGCCAGATAACAGATGGCGTTAGCGGAAGACAATTGGCGTACTTACAATACCACGAACACGTCAATGAACAGATTGAAAGGTTGAGATCGCCTCCAACACAGCAAAGGACAAAACAGGAAGCAGAGGGTGACTTTGTAGATGATAGTGGGTATGTGAATGAATCCACTGACATGTTTGATTCTCCACAGATAAAGAAAGAACCGAAAGAAACTTTTGAAGTAGGATCGGAACACACCGATTCCATAGAACAAAACAGTGTGAAAACTTTAAGCATAAACGATTTATTTGAACAATTAACCAAACAAATTTCAGGACAGAGTGAGCAGATCAAAACACAGAATGATCAGCTTCAAAAACAAGTCGGTAGTCAGGTTAATCAGCTCAAAACACACGTTGACGAGCAACTCAAAACACAAAATGAGCAACTTCAAAAACAAGTCGGCAATCAGGTTAATCAGCTCAAAACACACGTTGACGAGCAGCTCAAAACACAGGTGGATCAAATTAAAGCACAGGTCGAAGGACAGGGAATTAAAATTAGTAAACAAATAGAACAGGTAGAACAAAAAGTGGGTAATTTAAGTTCTGTGGTAAATACTCTGAAATTTGAAATTGATGTTATTAACAAAAATATGGATACTATGCAGGAGGAAATTGGTAACATTAATAGTAGATTTGATGTTGAAATTCTCAACATTCAAGAGAAAGTAGAACCTCTGGTTGAAACTAAGGTAGACGAAAAAGTTTTCGGTCTTAAAACTGAGATCGTAAACGAATGTCAACACGGGATATCGCAATTGAAAAAGGTAGTTTCAGACACTGAAAGGGATTTAAGTAAAAAGGTATCCGGATGTGTTCAAAATTGTGAACAAAATACTACGAAAATTCAAGGCAGAATTTTCGATCTGGAGAGCAAAATTAAAGATAGGCCTGGTTTTGTCTGTAATGGCACACCAATTACGAAGCTGTTAGAAGGCGAGGAACGCTTCGATCCAGTCAAGAAACATAACGGGTGGCATCCGTTAGATTTTATCAAAAATTGCGAGAGAGTATTTCCTGAGCACTTGTCTGATCAGGAAAAGATAAACGTAGTAATTAGCGCCTTAGCAGGTGACGCTAAGCGCTGGGGGATAAATTTAAATACCGAACGAATGACGTTCGAAGAATTCAGGCAAAGATTTACGGAAGAAAATTGGTCTGAACAAAAGCAGGACCATTTATGGCGGGAGTTCATCACGGCCAAACAGCATGATAATAGGGGCAGGAATTCTTTGAAAGATTTCTGCGAGTATTGGTACCGGAAACTGACGCATTTAAGAGGCCGCAGATCAGATTCAGAAATTATCTGGGAGCTATATAAAAAGCTTCCAGAAGATTCAAAGAGGTATGTAGGAAGCAATCATCGCAGCTTCCAAGCATTTCTCGAAAGAGTCGAAGACGAAGATCATTGGCGCGAAAGTCGTGCCAATTCCCAAAACTTTGGTAACCGTAATAACCGACACAATGACGAACGAAATGACGGCGATGTATTTCGCGTCAATATAATACAGAGAGGAAGAGGCAGAGGAAGAGGCAGAGGAAATTATTCAGGTCGGGGTCGAGAGTATACCGCGCAAAATAATAACGACGCGGGAAACTAATTTCCGCGAACGTTGCGGGCCAAACGGAAGCGGACAATACATACCGGCCCCGATTTAAGAAAAAATATCGGACCGACAGTAATGCAATGAGACAGGCTAAGGACAGACATGGAACGCCGCAAAGTGGTGTGGCGAAACAAGCGTCAGGTGCGAGCCAGAATGAGTCATCTCTGCCGCACAGAGCGCTACATGTTAACAGGCGAGTGGAGCATCAGAGGGCAACGGCCCAGCCTAGCAGAACATCTGTTCGGAAAGAAGCCGCTAGCAATACGGCAGCCGTAGGTACGAACGTAGCCGTCAGAGCTAATGAAAATTTTACGAGTGAGAATTCCGTGGCAAAGGAAACAATAAATGAAACTGTGAATACACAGAGAGGTGCGGTTAGCAGTGTTTGCAATGAGAAAAAAAGGCGAGGATGAATTAGCAGAAGTAACTGATTGGCGTGTGCAGATCGATGATCTGTACAAGGGCCTAAAGCAATGTGAGTGGGAGGATTTTAAAAGGGAGTATGAGGCGAAGAAATTAGTTGGTGGAAAGAGAGATAGTAGGGACGTCCATAAAGTGACGTGGCCCAAATTTGAAGAGTGGAGAATAAATAGCGCCGCGCAAAGTACGCGTGCTGCCGATAGGAGGAAGGTTAACGATAGGAAGGATTTGGAGGTTGAAATCCTCAGCATTGACGAAGAAATAACTTCTGCTAACAGTCCGCCAATAGTACAAGCTGCTACCGTGAGGCACCGTGGAGAAGGGGTAGATGATTACCTGAAAGTAATTAAAGTCCACGAGGATTACACTAAATATGAAGTCACAGTAGATGTAAATAAAGCTGATGATGAGGCCGTTTTGCCAAAAGAGGAGATTGAATTAAAATCCAAGCCTGACGACAATACAGAGAAACAACTTAGTGCCTGTCTCAGAAAGGCTTTTATGTTAGAACCTGAAAGCGATCCGGAATGGTCGGATTCCGACGATAGTTCAGATGATGAAAGATACGCAAATACAGACGAAAATGAATGTACTAACGCTCCCTATTGTGCAAAAGTAGCGTGCTTAAGTGAATCTGATGTTGAGGAAGAGAGTAGTGATGACTCTAGTGAAGATGAATTTTCAGGTGTAAAGGAAAATGAATATACTTTTACTGAAAGGTGGTATGAGAAAATCAGTGAAAATAAAGGGGATGCAGTTAATTGCGATATTGTACCTAACGATGACGACGTATCAAAACAAAATCCAGACGTTGAAACAGAACACAGAAAGAAAGAGCCACCTGACGACTCAATGTATATTTTGCAAAGAGTTCAAGTAAGCAAAGACTTTGAACTCCAGAAACCAAAAAAGCCGCCAGATATAAATGGTTCACAGGGCAGGAACGTATCTTGTGGAAAAAAACAGGAAGGGGCATGATTTAGAGTCTGGGGCAGATGTATATTGGATTTTGAGAATGTCATGAACACATTACATCATGAAACTACAGGATTTCCACCGGAAGAAATTTTGTTAGGCAGAAGTAGTAAAAGTTTAATTGAAGAAAAACTAGAGTTTCCACCTTGTACAAGTTTGGGATTGGATCAAAAGAAAGAATTGGTGATAAAAAGGGCAAAGCAAAAAGCTGAATCTAGATCTAAAAGACACGATAAAAATTTAAAAGTTTCAAAATTTAAAATTGGGGATTATGTCCTTTTAAAAACACACGAAAAGTCTAGTGAACTAAACCATGAAATTTCAAAATTTAAATATATTTATAATGGACCATATATAATACAGAATATTCCACACGACAATGCTTACTACCTGATCTACCCAAAATCCAAAAGACCTTTAGGTGTAAGAAATATTGTGGACCTGAAACTGTATGTTCCTAGGAACGAGTAAATGTGCTGTATCATATGCTGAACCCAAGTTATTCTAAATGTATCCAATCTTTGTAAATGTCTGTATACCCTTGAAAGTGTGCTAATGTAGTTATGTGAGTTTCAGATTGCCAATTGTACTGTAACTGTAAAAATGTATGGAGAAAAGGACTGAAAAGAAAGGATAAATGCTATCAGCCAGATAAAAGATGGGACTGTCAAAATTGAAAATGGGCAGTGTATGAACCATAATACGAAGAACTGCCAAATACCAATGAGGGCAGATAAATAATCGATGGAAAATTGTAAATGTGATCCAGGAGATGTGACAATATGAAGTGAAAAGGACTGCCTAAATCCGCACAATGGGCAGAAAATATGTGTAGTTAATTTTCTGAATATATGTGTGTGTGTTTGCTTAGTAAGTAAGAAAATGGACTGCTATTCAAAGCAAGCAGCGATAAATTATCTTATAGTGTATACAAAATATGCAATTGTTTTTGTAGTTAAATGTTTGTATTCCAGAATTTTAAATTATTTCTTTGAGAAATTTAGAAAAAATGATTAAATTGCTATTTTAGTAATTATGATGGGAAGTTGGACTGTGCAAAAGGCACTTGAGTAAATGACAAGTAATTATTCTTGATGTGTTAAAAAAGTGTAAACCTATATACAGTGAGTAAAAGGAAATATGTAGTGTAAATCTTTTTGGACATTTAAGTAAAGATTCAGAACCACTGTATAATTGTAAAATTTAGTGTTCCCATAAAATTTGGACTTAAGAAAATTTTCTGGAAACAGGGGCATGTGTAACGACAACTGTACATATAATAATTTTTTTCTTTATGAATTTAGTTAAATTAATGTAAGCAATGTTCTGAATTTTTTTTTCGGTTCGTATCGTTATGGTAAAGAGACTGTGAGCAACTCTTGAAATGAATATTATTATTTATGTTAGATTTCAAATAATGTGGTAATCAAAGGAAAGTGTATTTAATGTTAAAACTATTGTAAGATGTGAAAATTGTAATTTACACACTTGGTCCATACGTAGGTAATGCATTAGGATATGTGTAGTAGAAAACCTGTGGTGAATACCCTACCTGTAGGGGAGCGGGAAAAGGTGGAGGCAGGCGAGGCGGGAAAACGCACACTGGCGCGGTTCGGTACAACGGGCACAGTGCAACAGTCAGAGGCGAGCAACAGTCGGAAGTACACGTACTGTACCGAGGAGGCTACCCAGGAAAAGTGGATTCCATTGAGCCTCGGATGAACCGATTCCGATGACTACTTGGCATGGCTATATTCTGAGGCACAAAATTGGAAAGATTACGACGCTAAGAAGATGGAAAGTGCCGATGTATTGTGAGCCTTAGCCGTGCTTGTATGTGTGCCGTGCTGCCCGCTATCTCGCTGCCCGCCAACTGCCGCACCGACTTGCACAGGTCAAACATTTATTTCATCTTTAGAAGTGTATCTGTGTGGACCAGTGTCGAAAATGTTTCTGACTGTTCAATAATAACGTGACTTTTACCAGAATTGCCTTAGCCATTACTGATCCTGATCACTGACCTAGACAGGATCCTTACCTCGTATTGTGCAATCCGAGTATCCTGAACTGAAAGTTTAATGTTAGTGTTAATGAAAATTATCAGCAGATTAATCTATGCCATAAAGGAGCCTAAAATTTCTATGTGTTATTGCAAATGTTGAGAAAGAACAAAAGTGTGACTAAATTGGAAGAGAGTTTTTGTTGGATTGAGTTAGCGATGTTATTTAATTAATCTGAGACAGAAATAATGACAGTTAAATAATTCAGAAGTGAGACAAAAGAGTAGTTATCCAGAGATTGATAATTTTGAGTGTTAATTTGCCTTCAGTACTTAACAGTTTCAGTATAACGACCATCACAGTTTCAGGCCCCCCCCACCCTTCTCTTGTCCATTCTTTCAAACCTTGAAATGTGTTGATCAGATTTGACCAGTAAAGCTAAATTATATATTAATCCTAAGTGTACTAGTGTTTTTCCATCCTTAATAGTGACATCGTGTGTGTACTTTCAAGATTGTCGATGCTAGGGCAATCTATGCCCGATTTCGGTCTGATCAATATACCAAATGCAGTTCGTAGTAATCATTACTGTGTGGTGTTGTGTAAATTTAGCTCGTCCAAACTAGTACTAAAGGAGAAAACTTTAGTTCAGTGGATTTTTCTGGTTCCAAACTTTGCCATATAACGCAACTTTACTACGTGTAGTTATGCTTGTACATGCACCCACTTGTACAAGGAAAAACTCAATCATTGCCGAAGTAGGCTGGCGACCGAATTATTAATCGTTGTTAGCTTCTACTGTGTGTACTTCTTGTCCATGCGAACGAGCAATTATGCTTTACACCTGCTTGATGAATCACTGTAGTTATTGACTGAGAATAAGTCCGATCTTGCTTCTATTAGGTACGCGCGGTCAACTAATGTACTAAAATCCTTATTTATAAGGTGAAGCCCGTGAACTTATTACAGTACAGGCTTTATAGAGCTAACGTACGTCCGAGCAGGGCGGAAGCGTTACAAGTGGCTTCCCGGTGACAGGACATCCAGTTGTTGTCAGTTACAAATTAACGTAAAGATTGAACAGTGGATGTTCAGTGGCACGAATTGCAATAAAGTTCAGCAAAATAAACTGCAGTGTGAGTCAAGTATAATAGTGTGGTATAGTTGGCATTCAATATGGACAGTAACGTAGGCAGGGTAGATGCGCCAAGTGAAATGGAGAATGCGGCTGGCAGTAGCCGGAGTTTACGCGGCCAGATAACAGATGGCGTTAGCGGAAGACAATTGGCGTACTTACAATACCACGAACACGTCAATGAACAGATTGAAAGGTTGAGATCGCCTCCAACACAGCAAAGGACAAAACAGGAAGCAGAGGGTGACTTTGTAGATGATAGTGGGTATGTGAATGAATCCACTGACATGTTTGATTCTCCACAGATAAAGAAAGAACCGAAAGAAACTTTTGAAGTAGGATCGGAACACACCGATTCCATAGAACAAAACAGTGTGAAAATTTTAAGCATAAACGATTTATTTGAACAATTAACCAAACAAATTTCAGGACAGAGTGAGCAGATCAAAACACAGAATGATCAGCTTCAAAAACAAGTCGGTAGTCAGGTTAATCAGCTCAAAACACACGTTGACGAGCAACTCAAAACACAAAATGAGCAACTTCAAAAACAAGTCGGCAATCAGGTTAATCAGCTCAAAACACACGTTGACGAGCAGCTCAAAACACAGGTGGATCAAATTAAAGCACAGGTCGAAGGACAGGGAATTAAAATTAGTAAACAAATAGAACAGGTAGAACAAAAAGTGGGTAATTTAAGTTCTGTGGTAAATACTCTGAAATTTGAAATTGATGTTATTAACAAAAATATGGATACTATGCAGGAGGAAATTGGTAACATTAATAGTAGATTTGATGTTGAAATTCTCAACATTCAAGAGAAAGTAGAACCTCTGGTTGAAACTAAGGTAGACGAAAAAGTTTTCGGTCTTAAAACTGAGATCGTAAACGAATGTCAACACGGGATATCGCAATTGAAAAAGGTAGTTTCAGACACTGAAAGGGATTTAAGTAAAAAGGTATCCGGATGTGTTCAAAATTGTGAACAAAATACTACGAAAATTCAAGGCAGAATTTTCGATCTGGAGAGCAAAATTAAAGATAGGCCTGGTTTTGTCTGTAATGGCACACCAATTACGAAGCTGTTAGAAGGCGAGGAACGCTTCGATCCAGTCAAGAAACATAACGGGTGGCATCCGTTAGATTTTATCAAAAATTGCGAGAGAGTATTTCCTGAGCACTTGTCTGATCAGGAAAAGATAAACGTAGTAATTAGCGCCTTAGCAGGTGACGCTAAGCGCTGGGGGATAAATTTAAATACCGAACGAATGACGTTCGAAGAATTCAGGCAAAGATTTACGGAAGAAAATTGGTCTGAACAAAAGCAGGACCATTTATGGCGGGAGTTCATCACGGCCAAACAGCATGATAATAGGGGCAGGAATTCTTTGAAAGATTTCTGCGAGTATTGGTACCGGAAACTGACGCATTTAAGAGGCCGCAGATCAGATTCAGAAATTATCTGGGAGCTATATAAAAAGCTTCCAGAAGATTCAAAGAGGTATGTAGGAAGCAATCATCGCAGCTTCCAAGCATTTCTCGAAAGAGTCGAAGACGAAGATCATTGGCGCGAAAGTCGTGCCAATTCCCAAAACTTTGGTAACCGTAATAACCGACACAATGACGAACGAAATGACGGCGATGTATTTCGCGTCAATATAATACAGAGAGGAAGAGGCAGAGGAAGAGGCAGAGGAAATTATTCAGGTCGGGGTCGAGAGTATACCGCGCAAAATAATAACGACGCGGGAAACTAATTTCCGCGAACGTTGCGGGCCAAACGGAAGCGGACAATACATACCGGCCCCGATTTAAGAAAAAATATCGGACCGACAGTAATGCAATGAGACAGGCTAAGGACAGACATGGAACGCCGCAAAGTGGTGTGGCGAAACAAGCGTCAGGTGCGAGCCAGAATGAGTCATCTCTGCCGCACAGAGCGCTACATGTTAACAGGCGAGTGGAGCATCAGAGGGCAACGGCCCAGCCTAGCAGAACATCTGTTCGGAAAGAAGCCGCTAGCAATACGGCAGCCGTAGGTACGAACGTAGCCGTCAGAGCTAATGAAAATTTTACGAGTGAGAATTCCGTGGCAAAGGAAACAATAAATGAAACTGTGAATACACAGAGAGGTGCGGTTAGCAGTGTTTGCAATGAGAAAAAAAGGCGAGGATGAATTAGCAGAAGTAACTGATTGGCGTGTGCAGATCGATGATCTGTACAAGGGCCTAAAGCAATGTGAGTGGGAGGATTTTAAAAGGGAGTATGAGGCGAAGAAATTAGTTGGTGGAAAGAGAGATAGTAGGGACGTCCATAAAGTGACGTGGCCCAAATTTGAAGAGTGGAGAATAAATAGCGCCGCGCAAAGTACGCGTGCTGCCGATAGGAGGAAGGTTAACGATAGGAAGGATTTGGAGGTTGAAATCCTCAGCATTGACGAAGAAATAACTTCTGCTAACAGTCCGCCAATAGTACAAGCTGCTACCGTGAGGCACCGTGGAGAAGGGGTAGATGATTACCTGAAAGTAATTAAAGTCCACGAGGATTACACTAAATATGAAGTCACAGTAGATGTAAATAAAGCTGATGATGAGGCCGTTTTGCCAAAAGAGGAGATTGAATTAAAATCCAAGCCTGACGACAATACAGAGAAACAACTTAGTGCCTGTCTCAGAAAGGCTTTTATGTTAGAACCTGAAAGCGATCCGGAATGGTCGGATTCCGACGATAGTTCAGATGATGAAAGATACGCAAATACAGACGAAAATGAATGTACTAACGCTCCCTATTGTGCAAAAGTAGCGTGCTTAAGTGAATCTGATGTTGAGGAAGAGAGTAGTGATGACTCTAGTGAAGATGAATTTTCAGGTGTAAAGGAAAATGAATATACTTTTACTGAAAGGTGGTATGAGAAAATCAGTGAAAATAAAGGGGATGCAGTTAATTGCGATATTGTACCTAACGATGACGACGTATCAAAACAAAATCCAGACGTTGAAACAGAACACAGAAAGAAAGAGCCACCTGACGACTCAATGTATATTTTGCAAAGAGTTCAAGTAAGCAAAGACTTTGAACTCCAGAAACCAAAAAAGCCGCCAGATATAAATGGTTCACAGGGCAGGAACGTATCTTGTGGAAAAAAACAGGAAGGGGCATGATTTAGAGTCTGGGGCAGATGTATATTGGATTTTGAGAATGTCATGAACACATTACATCATGAAACTACAGGATTTCCACCGGAAGAAATTTTGTTAGGCAGAAGTAGTAAAAGTTTAATTGAAGAAAAACTAGAGTTTCCACCTTGTACAAGTTTGGGATTGGATCAAAAGAAAGAATTGGTGATAAAAAGGGCAAAGCAAAAAGCTGAATCTAGATCTAAAAGACACGATAAAAATTTAAAAGTTTCAAAATTTAAAATTGGGGATTATGTCCTTTTAAAAACACACGAAAAGTCTAGTGAACTAAACCATGAAATTTCAAAATTTAAATATATTTATAATGGACCATATATAATACAGAATATTCCACACGACAATGCTTACTACCTGATCTACCCAAAATCCAAAAGACCTTTAGGTGTAAGAAATATTGTGGACCTGAAACTGTATGTTCCTAGGAACGAGTAAATGTGCTGTATCATATGCTGAACCCAAGTTATTCTAAATGTATCCAATCTTTGTAAATGTCTGTATACCCTTGAAAGTGTGCTAATGTAGTTATGTGAGTTTCAGATTGCCAATTGTACTGTAACTGTAAAAATGTATGGAGAAAAGGACTGAAAAGAAAGGATAAATGCTATCAGCCAGATAAAAGATGGGACTGTCAAAATTGAAAATGGGCAGTGTATGAACCATAATACGAAGGACTGCCAAATACCAATGAGGGCAGATAAATAATCGATGGAAAATTGTAAATGTGATCCAGGAGATGTGACAATATGAAGTGAAAAGGACTGCCTAAATCCGCACAATGGGCAGAAAATATGTGTAGTTAATTTTCTGAATATATGTGTGTGTGTTTGCTTAGTAAGTAAGAAAATGGACTGCTATTCAAAGCAAGCAGCGATAAATTATCTTATAGTGTATACAAAATATGCAATTGTTTTTGTAGTTAAATGTTTGTATTCCAGAATTTTAAATTATTTCTTTGAGAAATTTAGAAAAAATGATTAAATTGCTATTTTAGTAATTATGATGGGAAGTTGGACTGTGCAAAAGGCACTTGAGTAAATGACAAGTAATTATTCTTGATGTGTTAAAAAAGTGTAAACCTATATACAGTGAGTAAAAGGAAATATGTAGTGTAAATCTTTTTGGACATTTAAGTAAAGATTCAGAACCACTGTATAATTGTAAGATTTAGTGTTCCCATAAAATTTGGACTTAAGAAAATTTTCTGGAAACAGGGGCATGTGTAACGACAACTGTACATATAATAATTTTTTTCTTTATGAATTTAGTTAAATTAATGTAAGCAATGTTCTGAATTTTTTTTTCGGTTCGTATCGTTATGGTAAAGAGACTGTGAGCAACTCTTGAAATGAATATTATTATTTATGTTAGATTTCAAATAATGTGGTAATCAAAGGAAAGTGTATTTAATGTTAAAACTATTGTAAGATGTGAAAATTGTAATTTACACACTTGGTCCATACGTAGGTAATGCATTAGGATATGTGTAGTAGAAAACCTGTGGTGAATACCCTACCTGTAGGGGAGCGGGAAAAGGTGGAGGCAGGCGAGGCGGGAAAACGCACACTGGCGCGGTTCGGTACAACGGGCACAGTGCAACAGTCAGAGGCGAGCAACAGTCGGAAGTACACGTACTGTACCGAGGAGGCTACCCAGGAAAAGTGGATTCCATTGAGCCTCGGATGAACCGATTCCGACGACTACTTGGCATGGCTATATTCTGAGGCACAAAATTGGAAAGATTACGACGCTAAGAAGATGGAAAGTGCCGATGTATTGTGAGCCTTAGCCGTGCTTGTATGTGTGCCGTGCTGCCCGCTATCTCGCTGCCCGCCAACCGCCGCACCGACTTGCACAGGTCAAACATTTATTTCATCTTTAGAAGTGTATCTGTGTGGACCAGTGTCGAAAATGTTTCTGACTGTTCAATAATAACGTGACTTTTACCAGAATTGCCTTAGCCATTACTGATCCTGATCACTGACCTAGACAGGATCCTTACCTCGTATTGTGCAATCCGAGTATCCTGAACTGAAAGTTTAATGTTAGTGTTAATGAAAATTATCAGCAGATTAATCTATGCCATAAAGGAGCCTAAAATTTCTATGTGTTATTGCAAATGTTGAGAAAGAACAAAAGTATGACTAAATTGGAAGAGAGTTTTTGTTGGATTGAGTTAGCGATGTTATTTAATTAATCTGAGACAGAAATAATGACAGTTAAATAATTCAGAAGTGAGACAAAAGAGTAGTTATCCAGAGATTGATAATTTTGAGTGTTAATTTGCCTTCAGTACTTAACAGTTTCAGTATAACGACCATCACAGTTTCAGGCCCCCCCCACCCTTCTCTTGTCCATTCTTTCAAACCTTGAAATGTGTTGATCAGATTTGACCAGTAAAGCTAAATTATATATTAATCCTAAGTGTACTAGTGTTTTTCCATCCTTAATAGTGACATTGTGTGTGTACTTTCAAGATTGTCGATGCTAGGGCAATCTATGCCCGATTTCGGTCTGATCAATATACCAAATGCAGTTCGTAGTAATCATTACTGTGTGGTGTTGTGTAAATTTAGCTCGTCCAAACTAGTACTAAAGGAGAAAACTTTAGTTCAGTGGATTTTTCTGGTTCCAAACTTTGCCATATAACGCAACTTTACTACGTGTAGTTATGCTTGTACATGCACCCACTTGTACAAGGAAAAACTCAATCATTGCCGAAGTAGGCTGGCGACCGAATTATTAATCGTTGTTAGCTTCTACTGTGTGTACTTCTTGTCCATGCGAACGAGCAATTATGCTTTACACCTGCTTGATGAATCACTGTAGTTATTGACTGAGAATAAGTCCGATCTTGCTTCTATTAGGTACGCGCGGTCAACTAATGTACTAAAATCCTTATTTATAAGGTGAAGCCCGTGAACTTATTACAGTACAGGCTTTATAGAGCTAACGTACGTCCGAGCAGGGCGGAAGCGTTACAAGTGGCTTCCCGGTGACAGGACATCCAGTTGTTGTCAGTTACAAATTAACGTAAAGATTGAACAGTGGATGTTCAGTGGCACGAATTGCAATAAAGTTCAGCAAAATAAACTGCAGTGTGAGTCAAGTATAATAGTGTGGTATAGTTGGCATTCAATATGGACAGTAACGTAGGCAGGGTAGATGCGCCAAGTGAAATGGAGAATGCGGCTGGCAGTAGCCGGAGTTTACGCGGCCAGATAACAGATGGCGTTAGCGGAAGACAATTGGCGTACTTACAATACCACGAACATGTCAATGAACAGATTGAAAGGTTGAGATCGCCTCCAACACAGCAAAGAACAAAACAGGAAGCAGAGGGTGACTTTGTAGATGATAGTGGGTATGTGAATGAATCCACTGACATGTTTGATTCTCCACAGATAAAGAAAGAACCGAAAGAAACTTTTGAAGTAGGATCGGAACACACCGATTCCATAGAACAAAACAGTGTGAAAATTTTAAGCATAAACGATTTATTTGAACAATTAACCAAACAAATTTCAGGACAGAGTGAGCAGATCAAAACACAGAATGATCAGCTTCAAAAACAAGTCGGTAGTCAGGTTAATCAGCTCAAAACACACGTTGACGAGCAACTCAAAACACAAAATGAGCAACTTCAAAAACAAGTCGGCAATCAGGTTAATCAGCTCAAAACACACGTTGACGAGCAGCTCAAAACACAGGTGGATCAAATTAAAGCACAGGTCGAAGGACAGGGAATTAAAATTAGTAAACAAATAGAACAGGTAGAACAAAAAGTGGGTAATTTAAGTTCTGTGGTAAATACTCTGAAATTTGAAATTGATGTTATTAACAAAAATATGGATACTATGCAGGAGGAAATTGGTAACATTAATAGTAGATTTGATGTTGAAATTCTCAACATTCAAGAGAAAGTAGAACCTCTGGTTGAAACTAAGGTAGACGAAAAAGTTTTCGGTCTTAAAACTGAGATCGTAAACGAATGTCAACACGGGATATCGCAATTGAAAAAGGTAGTTTCAGACACTGAAAGGGATTTAAGTAAAAAGGTATCCGGATGTGTTCAAAATTGTGAACAAAATACTACGAAAATTCAAGGCAGAATTTTCGATCTGGAGAGCAAAATTAAAGATAGGCCTGGTTTTGTCTGTAATGGCACACCAATTACGAAGCTGTTAGAAGGCGAGGAACGCTTCGATCCAGTCAAGAAACATAACGGGTGGCATCCGTTAGATTTTATCAAAAATTGCGAGAGAGTATTTCCTGAGCACTTGTCTGATCAGGAAAAGATAAACGTAGTAATTAGCGCCTTAGCAGGTGACGCTAAGCGCTGGGGGATAAATTTAAATACCGAACGAATGACGTTCGAAGAATTCAGGCAAAGATTTACGGAAGAAAATTGGTCTGAACAAAAGCAGGACCATTTATGGCGGGAGTTCATCACGGCCAAACAGCATGATAATAGGGGCAGGAATTCTTTGAAAGATTTCTGCGAGTATTGGTACCGGAAACTGACGCATTTAAGAGGCCGCAGATCAGATTCAGAAATTATCTGGGAGCTATATAAAAAGCTTCCAGAAGATTCAAAGAGGTATGTAGGAAGCAATCATCGCAGCTTCCAAGCATTTCTCGAAAGAGTCGAAGACGAAGATCATTGGCGCGAAAGTCGTGCCAATTCCCAAAACTTTGGTAACCGTAATAACCGACACAATGACGAACGAAATGACGGCGATGTATTTCGCGTCAATATAATACAGAGAGGAAGAGGCAGAGGAAGAGGCAGAGGAAATTATTCAGGTCGGGGTCGAGAGTATACCGCGCAAAATAATAACGACGCGGGAAACTAATTTCCGCGAACGTTGCGGGCCAAACGGAAGCGGACAATACATACCGGCCCCGATTTAAGAAAAAATATCGGACCGACAGTAATGCAATGAGACAGGCTAAGGACAGACATGGAACGCCGCAAAGTGGTGTGGCGAAACAAGCGTCAGGTGCGAGCCAGAATGAGTCATCTCTGCCGCACAGAGCGCTACATGTTAACAGGCGAGTGGAGCATCAGAGGGCAACGGCCCAGCCTAGCAGAACATCTGTTCGGAAAGAAGCCGCTAGCAATACGGCAGCCGTAGGTACGAACGTAGCCGTCAGAGCTAATGAAAATTTTACGAGTGAGAATTCCGTGGCAAAGGAAACAATAAATGAAACTGTGAATACACAGAGAGGTGCGGTTAGCAGTGTTTGCAATGAGAAAAAAAGGCGAGGATGAATTAGCAGAAGTAACTGATTGGCGTGTGCAGATCGATGATCTGTACAAGGGCCTAAAGCAATGTGAGTGGGAGGATTTTAAAAGGGAGTATGAGGCGAAGAAATTAGTTGGTGGAAAGAGAGATAGTAGGGACGTCCATAAAGTGACGTGGCCCAAATTTGAAGAGTGGAGAATAAATAGCGCCGCGCAAAGTACGCGTGCTGCCGATAGGAGGAAGGTTAACGATAGGAAGGATTTGGAGGTTGAAATCCTCAGCATTGACGAAGAAATAACTTCTGCTAACAGTCCGCCAATAGTACAAGCTGCTACCGTGAGGCACCGTGGAGAAGGGGTAGATGATTACCTGAAAGTAATTAAAGTCCACGAGGATTACACTAAATATGAAGTCACAGTAGATGTAAATAAAGCTGATGATGAGGCCGTTTTGCCAAAAGAGGAGATTGAATTAAAATCCAAGCCTGACGACAATACAGAGAAACAACTTAGTGCCTGTCTCAGAAAGGCTTTTATGTTAGAACCTGAAAGCGATCCGGAATGGTCGGATTCCGACGATAGTTCAGATGATGAAAGATACGCAAATACAGACGAAAATGAATGTACTAACGCTCCCTATTGTGCAAAAGTAGCGTGCTTAAGTGAATCTGATGTTGAGGAAGAGAGTAGTGATGACTCTAGTGAAGATGAATTTTCAGGTGTAAAGGAAAATGAATATACTTTTACTGAAAGGTGGTATGAGAAAATCAGTGAAAATAAAGGGGATGCAGTTAATTGCGATATTGTACCTAACGATGACGACGTATCAAAACAAAATCCAGACGTTGAAACAGAACACAGAAAGAAAGAGCCACCTGACGACTCAATGTATATTTTGCAAAGAGTTCAAGTAAGCAAAGACTTTGAACTCCAGAAACCAAAAAAGCCGCCAGATATAAATGGTTCACAGGGCAGGAACGTATCTTGTGGAAAAAAACAGGAAGGGGCATGATTTAGAGTCTGGGGCAGATGTATATTGGATTTTGAGAATGTCATGAACACATTACATCATGAAACTACAGGATTTCCACCGGAAGAAATTTTGTTAGGCAGAAGTAGTAAAAGTTTAATTGAAGAAAAACTAGAGTTTCCACCTTGTACAAGTTTGGGATTGGATCAAAAGAAAGAATTGGTGATAAAAAGGGCAAAGCAAAAAGCTGAATCTAGATCTAAAAGACACGATAAAAATTTAAAAGTTTCAAAATTTAAAATTGGGGATTATGTCCTTTTAAAAACACACGAAAAGTCTAGTGAACTAAACCATGAAATTTCAAAATTTAAATATATTTATAATGGACCATATATAATACAGAATATTCCACACGACAATGCTTACTACCTGATCTACCCAAAATCCAAAAGACCTTTAGGTGTAAGAAATATTGTGGACCTGAAACTGTATGTTCCTAGGAACGAGTAAATGTGCTGTATCATATGCTGAACCCAAGTTATTCTAAATGTATCCAATCTTTGTAAATGTCTGTATACCCTTGAAAGTGTGCTAATGTAGTTATGTGAGTTTCAGATTGCCAATTGTACTGTAACTGTAAAAATGTATGGAGAAAAGGACTGAAAAGAAAGGATAAATGCTATCAGCCAGATAAAAGATGGGACTGTCAAAATTGAAAATGGGCAGTGTATGAACCATAATACGAAGGACTGCCAAATACCAATGAGGGCAGATAAATAATCGATGGAAAATTGTAAATGTGATCCAGGAGATGTGACAATATGAAGTGAAAAGGACTGCCTAAATCCGCACAATGGGCAGAAAATATGTGTAGTTAATTTTCTGAATATATGTGTGTGTGTTTGCTTAGTAAGTAAGAAAATGGACTGCTATTCAAAGCAAGCAGCGATAAATTATCTTATAGTGTATACAAAATATGCAATTGTTTTTGTAGTTAAATGTTTGTATTCCAGAATTTTAAATTATTTCTTTGAGAAATTTAGAAAAAATGATTAAATTGCTATTTTAGTAATTATGATGGGAAGTTGGACTGTGCAAAAGGCACTTGAGTAAATGACAAGTAATTATTCTTGATGTGTTAAAAAAGTGTAAACCTATATACAGTGAGTAAAAGGAAATATGTAGTGTAAATCTTTTTGGACATTTAAGTAAAGATTCAGAACCACTGTATAATTGTAAGATTTAGTGTTCCCATAAAATTTGGACTTAAGAAAATTTTCTGGAAACAGGGGCATGTGTAACGACAACTGTACATATAATAATTTTTTTCTTTATGAATTTAGTTAAATTAATGTAAGCAATGTTCTGAATTTTTTTTTCGGTTCGTATCGTTATGGTAAAGAGACTGTGAGCAACTCTTGAAATGAATATTATTATTTATGTTAGATTTCAAATAATGTGGTAATCAAAGGAAAGTGTATTTAATGTTAAAACTATTGTAAGATGTGAAAATTGTAATTTACACACTTGGTCCATACGTAGGTAATGCATTAGGATATGTGTAGTAGAAAACCTGTGGTGAATACCCTACCTGTAGGGGAGCGGGAAAAGGTGGAGGCAGGCGAGGCGGGAAAACGCACACTGGCGCGGTTCGGTACAACGGGCACAGTACAACAGTCGGAGGCGAGCAACAGTCGGAAGTACACGTACTGTACCGAGGAGGCTACCCAGGAAAAGTGGATTCCATTGAGCCTCGGATGAACCGATTCCGACGACTACTTGGCATGGCTATATTCTGAGGCACAAAATTGGAAAGATTACGACGCTAAGAAGATGGAAAGTGCCGATGTATTGTGAGCCTTAGCCGTGCTTGTATGTGTGCCGTGCTGCCCGCTATCTCGCTGCCCGCCAACCGCCGCACCGACTTGCACAGGTCAAACATTTATTTCATCTTTAGAAGTGTATCTGTGTGGACCAGTGTCGAAAATGTTTCTGACTGTTCAATAATAACGTGACTTTTACCAGAATTGCCTTAGCCATTACTGATCCTGATCACTGACCTAGACAGGATCCTTACCTCGTATTGTGCAATCCGAGTATACTGAACTGAAAGTTTAATGTTAGTGTTAATGAAAATTATCAGCAGATTAATCTATGCCATAAAGGAGCCTAAAATTTCTATGTGTTATTGCAAATGTTGAGAAAGAACAAAAGTGTGACTAAATTGGAAGAGAGTTTTTGTTGGATTGAGTTAGCGATGTTATTTAATTAACTGAGACAGAAATAATGACAGTTAAATAATTCAGAAGTGAGACAAAAGAGTAGTTATCCAGAGATTGATAGTTTTGAGTGTTAATTTGCCTTCAGTACTTAATAGTTTCAGTATAACGACCATCACAGTTTCAGGCCCCCCCCCCCCCTTCTCTTGTCCATTCTTTCAAACCTTGAAATGTGTTGATCAGATTTGACCAGTAAAGCTAAATTATATATTAATCCTAAGTGTACTAGTGTTTTTCCATCCTTAATAGTGACATTGTGTGTGTACTTTCAAGATTGTCGATGCTAGGGCAATCTATGCCCGATTTCGGTCTGATCAATATACCAAATGCAGTTCGTAGTAATCATTACTGTGTGGTGTTGTGTAAATTTAGCTCGTCCAAATTAGTACTAAAGGAGAAAACTTTAGTTCAGTGGATTTTTCTGGTTCCAAACTTTGCCATATAACGCAACTTTACTACGGGTAGTTATGCTTGTACATGCACCCACTTGTACAAGGAAAAACTCAATCATTGCCTAAGTAGGCTGGCGACCGAATTATTAATCGTTGTTAGCATCTACTGTGTGTACTTCTTGTCCATGCGAACGAGCAATTATACTTTACATCTGCTTGATGAATCACTGTAGTTATTGACTGAGAATAAGTCCGATCTTGCTTCTATTAGGTACGCGCGGTCAACTAATGTACTAAAATCCTTATTTATAAGGTGAAGCCCGTGAACTTATTACAGTACAGGCTTTATAGAGCTAACGTACGTCCGAGCAGGGCGGAAGCGTTACACGTCCACTCTTATTATTCCCTCTTGGTTGTTGTACATATTGTATATTACCCGTCTCTCCCTGTAGCTTACCCCTACTTCTTTCAGAATCTTGAACAGCTTGCACCATTTTATATTGTCTAACGCTTTTTCCAGGTCGACAAATCCTATGAAAGTGTCTTGATTTTTCTTTTGCCTTGCATCCATTATTAGCTGTAACGTCAGAATTGCCTCTCTCGTCCCTTTACTTTTCCTAAAGCCAAACTGCTCGTCACCAAGCGCATTCTCAATTTTCTTTTCCATTCTTCTGTATATTATTCTTGTAAGCAGCTTCGATGCATGAGCTGTTAAGCTGATTGTGCGATAATTCTCGCACCTGTCAACTCTTGCTGTCTTCGGAATTGTGTGGATGATGCTTTTCCGAAAGTCAGATGGTATATCGCCAGACTCATATATTCTCCACACCAACGTGAATATCGTTTTGTTGCCACTTCCCCCAATGATTTTAGAAATTCGATGGAATGTTATCTATCCCTTCTGCCTTATTTGACCGTAAGTCCTCCAAAGCTCTTTAAAATTCCGATTCTAACACTGGATCCCCTATCGCTTCTAAATCGACTCCTGTTTCTTCTTCTGTCACATCAGACAAATTTTCACCCTCATAGAGGTTTTCAATGTATTCTTTCCACCTATCTGCTCTCTCCTCTGCAGTTAACAGTGGAATTCCCGGTGCACTCTTAATGTTACCACTGTTGCTTTTAATGTCACCAAAGGTTGTTTTCACTTTCCTGTATGCTGAGTCTGTCCTTCCGAGAATCACATCTTTTTCGATGTCTCCGCATTTTTCCTGCAGCCATTTCGTCTTAGCTTCCCTGCACTTCCTATTTATTTCATTCATCAGCGACTTGTATTTCTGTATTCCTGATTTTCCCGGAACATGTTTGTACTTCCTCCTTTCATCAATCAACTGAAGTATTTCTTCTGTTACCCATGGTTTCTTCGCAGCTACCTTCTTTGTACCTATGTTTTCCTTCCCAACTTCTGTGATGGCCCTTTTTAGAGATGTCCATTCCTCTTCAACTGTACTGCCTACTGCGCTATTCCTTATTGCTGTATCTATAGCGTTAGAGAACTTCAAACGTATCTTGTCATTCCTTAGTACTTTCGTATCCCACTTCTTTGCGTATTGATTCTTCCTGACTAATGTCTTCAACTTCAGCCTACTCTTCATCACTACTATATTGTGATCTGAGTCTATATCAGCTCCTGGGTACGCCTTACAATCCAGTATCTGATTTCGGAATCTCTGTCTGACCATGATGTAATCTAATTGAAATCTTCCCGTATGTCCCGGCCTTTTCCAAGTATACCTCCTCCTCTTGTGATTCTTGGAGCACATACGATGATGACTAAAACTGACAGATGGGACCTGCCGAGGGAGAGGCCAGACGGGATGGAAAAGGAGGGGAGAGCATGAGGCAGTAGGGGAGGGGGCGGGATGAAAAGACTAGGGGTGTCAGCGGCTACACCAAGAGGCAGGAAACTGGTGGGGCAGGAGATGAAGAGGGAAGACAAGGCAGGAGGAAGTGTAGAGACACTGAATGGGGAGCACAAGAGAGGGAGGGGGAGTAGGAGGGGAAAGAGACGAGAAGAGTGGGGGAGAACAGGGAGCCCTGAGGAGTAGTCAGGAGGAAGATAAGGTTAGAGTTGGTAGGAAGGGTACATGTCAGGGCGAAGCTAATCATCCGAGAGGGGTAGATGGTTGAAATTGCGTTGGGAAAGGAGGTGGAGGGTGTGGGGACAGACAGAGGTTGGGACACAGCGGTAAAGGCACAGCAACAGGCTGGGGATGGAGAAGAAGGGAGACACATGGGGGTGAGGGGGATCAATGTGGTGGACAATATATAGTGTGCAGATGTGATCAAGGAAAAGGAGAATGTGGAGGAAGGGGATGAGGTCGTAGAGGATGTGCATGGGGGACGGAAGGCCGATGCAGAAGGCAAGGTGGAGCACACGGTGTTGGAGGATTTGGATGCATTTATAGAACCTGGGAGGGGTGGAAATCCAAGCCATGCTGGCGTAACAGAGGATGGGGTGGATCAAGGATTGGTAGGTGTGAAGGATGGTGGAAGGATGCAGACCCCCTGTCCAGCTGGACAGCAGTTTCAGGAGGCGGAGTTCGTTGTGAGCTTTGTGTTGGATGGTAAGGAGATGAGGAGTCCAGGTGAGGTGGCGGTCGAGGGTGAGGCCAGGGTATTTGAGGGTAGGAGTGAGGTGGATAGGACGGCCATAAATGGTGAGGTAGAGATCATGGAGATGGAAATAGCGGGAGGTTCGACCTATGATGATCGCCTGGGTCTTGGAGGGGTTGATACGGAGGAACCACTGGTTGCACCAAGCAGTGAATTGGTCAATTTGGAGGGTACGTTGGGACCGTTGAAGTTTAGGATAACGGGCTAGGAAGGCGGTGTCATCAGCCAACTGGAGGAGATGACCCCTCTCCCCACAGCGTCGTGTGCTTAAATAGCCGAAAAGCGACCAAAGAGGAAAACCACGGCTACGCGATACAGAATCAATGGCAGAGATCTTAAATGAATATTGCAGAGGGTCAAACCAAATTGCAAAATGATTTAGAAAAGATGGTGCATAAATTGACAATTCACCCTAAATAACGAAAAGTGTGAAGTCATGCACATGGGTGCTGAAAGGATTTCGTTAAACTTCGGTTACACGATAAATCAGTCAAATCTAAAGGCACTAAATTCAACTAAGTACCTAGGAATTACAATTACAAACAACTTAAATTGGAAAGAACACATAGAAAACGTTATGGGGAAGGCTAACCAAAGACTGCGTTTTGTTGGCAGGACACTTAGAAAATGTAACAGATCTGCCTACACTACGCTTGTCCATCCTCTTTTAGACTACTGCTGTGAGGTGTGGGATCCTTACCAGATAGGACTGACGAAGTACATAAAAAAGTTCAAAGAAGAGCAGAATTTTTTGTACTAACGCGAAATGGGGGAGAGAGCGTCACTGAAATGATACAGGATTTAGGATGGACATCATTAAAACAAAGGCGTCTTCGTTGCGTAGCAATCTTCTCACGAAATTCCAATCACCAACTTTCTCTTCCGAAAGCGAAAATATTTTGTTGACGCCGACCTAGATAGGGAGAAACGAACACTATGATAAAATAAGGGAAATCAGAGCTCGTACGGAGAGATATAGCTGTTCGCTCTTTCCATGCGCTGTACGAGATTGGAATAATAGAGAATTGTGAAGGTGGTTCGATGAACCCTCTGCCAGACACTTAAATGTGATTTGCAGAGTACCCATGTAGATGTAGATGTAGATGTAGTGACTCTCCACGTTCAGGATGACATTCGGGGTTTGATAAAGATCATTTAAACACATTAATCTATTTTATTAAAACTTGTTTCTGCAGATTGAAAATATCATTCTGGAAACATTCCCTAGGCTGTTGCTAAGACATGTCTCCGCAGTATCCTTTCTTCCAGGAGTTCTAGTTCTGAAAGGTTCGAAGAAGAGCTTCTTTGAAGTATGGAAGGTAGGAGGCAAGGTACTGGCAGAACTGAAGTTGTGAGGACGGGTCATCAGTCGTGCTTCGGTAGCTCAGTTGGTAGAGCACTTGCCCGCGAAAGGCAAAGGCCCCAAGTTCGATTCTCGGTCCGGCACACATATTTAATCTGCCAGTAAGTTTCAGTAAAGTGTTTCTTTCGCCCTCGTACCTTACATTATTTGCGATAGTGTAAATGCACAGGTTTGACGTCATTTTCCTTTGTGACACTTCTCCAGCTTATTCCGCTTGTAAATGTAAACACTTTAAGTTTTTTAGTGGCACTTTCTTCACAAAGCTAAATAAATTCATGCCACTACTGCCCACTCTGAAAACATTTAGATATGCATAGATATCAAATATTGGGCAACAAAGAGCTTCGCTGAAGATTGCTTTTCTGATCAGCCCTTAACTTCAAATACCACACTGTCCGATTACGAGGGCGGGTTGAAAAGTAATGCCTCCGAATTTTCTTCATTTTGTTTTCAATATCGGCTGTTACATGACACTGATATTAGCCGGTAGACTTTTCCGCATCTCTGACGCAAGTTGCAACCCTCTGCCGCTAGAGAGCTTCAAACTATAGTATGCAGCATAGCGATGTGTTACGTAACAGTGTCAGTGCATTGCGAGACACTCAGAAACCCGAAAGCGCGAATTCCAAGAGTTTGTCCGCATATCGAACACCCTGTCCTTCAGCACGATAATGCCAGACCACACACGAGCGCTGCGACATCTGCAACAATCCGACGTCTTTGGTTCACCGTCATCGACCATCCTCGATACAAAGTCGACTTGGCTCCATCCAATTTTCAGCTGTTTCAAAACCTTAAAGAACACCTCTGAGGACTTCAATTTGATAGGGATGAAGCGGTGCCACCAGAGGTGAGGGCGTGGCTTCGTCAAGTAAGTCAAACATTCTGCAGTGATGATATTAACAAACATGTCCCTCGTTGGAAGAAATGTGTTCTCCGCCAGGGTGCCTACGTTGAGAAATAAATATGTACGCATGAACAATGAAGATGCATTATCTTCATAAGGTTGGATTATTTAAAAAGTTGTAGGAGTTTTCACATAGAATATCGGAGACATTACTTTTCAGCACGCCCTATTAGTTCACACTATTTGTGAGGTAAACTTTCTGCTTGTGGCATTTTCGGTATTGCAGGGTTCACAAAATTTGCCATGAGAATAAATTATGCAATAGTAACCCCTTTCGTAATAATCTGAGCTGCATCTCTCAGTGAATACCAGTGAAGGTATAAATTACAACTCTTCTTAACAATATATTTCCTTTCGCCACCCTTGTCGACATGAAGAACGACTAATGGTGCAAACCTTTAGTAGTCTCTCTGTTCGGTTACTTCACTCCGTTCGATTGGTAAGCTTTCTGCTTACACTTCTGTTGGCGTTTATTCTAAAGCAGCAAACCTTTAGTAGTTCTTCATTTCGACAGAGGTGCGAAACGAATCATTTATGCCCCTGATGTTAAAGTGAGAGAGAAGCCAACGAATAAAGGGAGCAAAGGAGCGTCATGTTGACATCCTGGTAATTAAAAACGGAACACTAGCACAGTTGGAATACCTGTGGCAGGAGTATCATCAAAACTGTACAGATCAGGATACTCTTATAGTGCCATTAACACCTGAGAGGCTTTTCCAAACAGATAGTTTACGGGAAGATAATTACATATGAATGTCTATAGCTTAATTCTCTGTTAACAGCGGAATAGCCGGGGAACTCTGTTTGTGCTCTGTGTTGTTTGCCATTTCCGTTATTAAATATTGTTTATTGTTCAAGCGGTGGTGCAAAACTCCCAATTACAGTTTTCTGGCCATAGCCACCATCATGTTAAAGTGGGTGTAGTATTTCGGCTCTTCACTGCTTCCAACGTCCTTTGATAATCCATTCAGTTTCTCCATACGCTGTAGCAAATCATCTAAGAAATTATCCTTCTGGTCTTCCGGAACTCGGTCCAGGAATGGACATACTGACTTCAGAAAATCTAAAAAAATGAAAAGGCAAATATTATATTACTATGAAAAATCACAAAGCATACAAATATTATGTTTGAATGATGGTTTATGATATTGAAAGCAGCATTTTATCAAGATAAAGTTCGCAAAAGAAGGATGTTCTACAGTATGTTCAATGCTTCAGACTTTATCTATCGAGGCACTGTTAATTAGTTGTTTATTCATCCATAGAGCATTTCTCACACAGGTCATCTTAGTAGAAAAACAAAACAATTTTAAAAAAATTGAAGGTATAGCTCTAGGGAGCCTACATAATTAATATTTCCCTTTATTGTTTTGTTTTATTCATTGTGTTTAGTAGTAAACGTCAAGACGTTCAGATAGTAATTCTACCTGAACATTAATTTTTCATTTTTTCTGTTTATAATTATCTATGCTATGAAACTGCCCGTTTTCGACAACACACGGTGATTTTTTTCCCCCGTGTACAAAGTCTATGGATTGATCGATGAGAGGATACGGAACAGAAAAGGTCTAATGAACTTATGTCCGGAAATTCATGTTTTCCGGGTATTCGATCAAACACTGTTATACAGACTGCGGTCTAATGCACGCTGCACCATGCAGCCATAGCTACAGTATGTCTTGAAAATGATTTTCGAGTGCCTCAAGGCATGTATGTACGCGCTGTAGCATGCTCTGTCTCACACGTTCACGTGGGCCAGGCTGCATCCGAACAGTGTCAAAGGCAGCATGAATATCCTCCTTCCTTGTCTGCATATCTGGAATGATTCTGTGTACAGGATACATTTGAGATGGCCCCATAACCAGAAACCACACCGGTTGAGATCCGGTGAACGTGAGGCCATGCAACTGGACACCCTCGTCCGGTCCACCGACCTGGCAAGACACGATTAAGATGCGTCCAGTAGGCTGGAGAACCATCATGTAGCCGCCACGTAACCCTTCGAATCATCAACGACACCTCTTCCAGTAAGGGAGGCAAAGTCACCTGCAAGAAACGCCGATAGTTCCGGCCCGTTAGGCGACGCTGAAGGGAGACTGGTGTCAAAAGACGATCGCCAATTATCCCAGCCCACACATTCCGGCTGCTCTGATGCTGATAATTCGCTGTCACCGTACCATGGGGGTTCTGCATATTATAGCACAGATCCTGATAAGAAACTTGAACATACCACTCCTCGTAGAGGTGGTCTCAGCTGTGAATAGGACAGACGACACAAATCCCAGAATCGTGGTTGCCTGGGGAGGAAACCAGTGACGAAACTGCTCCCGATGTGGAAAGTCTGTCTCTAGAATGCCCTGCACACGTCTGAAGTGATGAGGGTAGTAACAACTGATATAGAGAAAGTTCCACACGGTCGTCTGGCTTACCCTTACTGGCGGGCAAAATGAATGGTACGGTCGCCTTCCTGATGTGTTAATCATATTTTGTTCCAAGTCTGGTGTTCGAACATCTCGGGTACGTTATTCAAGCTTTCCTGTTTCCTGAAACGACACTGTCTCAGACAAATGGCGATACACTACTGCAAATATTGAATGCTGTGGCTACTGTCAGTGAGGATAGCTCTCCTGATACAATCTTGCTGCTCCCTCTTCCCCCCCCCCCCACCCCCACCCCTTTGCCATTTGCCTTTCCGCAGGTGAACACTATGTCGGAACCATTGTGTACAACACTGTGTCACACCCACTTCAACATGAATCACATAGAGAAGTGAATCGTACACAACGTTACCAATTACTATGGCAGGAGAGGGTTCTAGGGCATGACATCTGAGGAACTGTACCACCCTCTAGGAGAAAACCATGCATACTGTAAGTGTGGCTGCATGGTATTGCAGCGCGTATTAGACCGCAGTCTCTGTATCAAAGTATGATTGAATAAATGATCTCTAGCGTGGAAACGATGCACAATCGGACGTATGTTCATTAGACATTTTTTCAGTATACTCTCAGTACATGGTGAAAAAAAATACCCTTTAGAGACTGAACAATCGAGTTGTAGGACCGTGAGTAACATGAGAACGCGGACTGTAGACACGTGGCATGGCTGGTGCGTTTGTTTTCGTGCGTTAACTCACGGATAAATCATTTAAATTAATACGCGTGCGTATTGATGGGAACTGCAGAAAGAGAGCGAGTAATATAATGTGAACTGTGTGTCGCACTTTTATTCTTGAATAAACTGAGACAGTTTTTGGGCACAAATCGGTAGGTCACTGGTGGAACAATGTGTGTGCATGGTACCTCGTTTGAGTGTTTCGAAGACTATACTTTTACGTGAGTAAATCTAAAACCGTGTCGTGTAAGTCACTGAATTGAAATTGTATCACAATTTCCACTGAGCAGAAGAATATACGAACATATCTTCGCATACTTCAAATTATGCATACTCTGGCCCTGCAATTCCACGACATCAAGCTCACGCTGACAGCTGCGCCAGTATCGGAGTCCTGTCTCTACCTCAGATGTATAACGGACCTAAAAACATTTTCAGCATATTATCGTCCAATACCAGACTCGCCATACTATCTTGGAACACTGCAGCCGTGTGAGCTGCAGTCACAGCGAGAATTTTTGAAAAAGGCTGCAACGTTAATAAGGCTCTTAGCTGGATAAATAATGTAGCACGGTATGAGATTTTCATTCTGCAGCGGAGTGTTCGCTGATATGAAACTTCCTGGCAGATTAAAACTGTGTGCCCGACCGAGACTCGAACTCGGGACCTTTGCCTTTCGCGGGCAAGTGCTCTACCAACCGAGCTACCCAAGCACGACTCGCGCCCCGTCCTCACAGCTTTACATCTTGCAGTACCTCGCCTCCTACCTTCCAAACTTTACAGAAGCTCTCCTGCGAACCCTGCAGAATTAGCACTCCTCAAATGAAGGATATTTCGGAGACATGGCTTAGCCACAGCCTGGGGGATGTTTCCAGAATGAGATTTTCACTCTGCAGAGGAGTGTGTGCTGATATGAAACTTCCTGGCATACAAAAACTATGTGCCATACCGGGACTCGAACTCGGGCCTTTGCCTTTCGTGGGCAAGTGCTCTACCAACTGAGCTACCCAAGCACGACTCACGCCCCGTCCTCACACCTTTACTTCCGGCAGTACCTCACCTCATACCTTCCAAAAGGCAAAGGTCCCGAGTTCGAGTCTCGGTACGGCTCACAATTTTAATCTGCCAGGAAGTTGCAATGTAGTACGGTATCTGGTTTCTCTTTAAAACAGAATTTACTCCGATCATAATATTTTGTCAATCTGGTTTCCCGTTAAAACAAAATTTGCTCCAGTCATAATATTTGGTCGATCTACGACAATGTTTTCAAAATTTAGAAAGCATTTTGTAGATAGAGCATAGCGATCGATATAAAATGCTAAAGAACCGTAATTACACGGATCTCGCTGCGTCTGCGGTCACCAGCACCCATAACGGGAGAAAAAGCCTGAATATGGTTCGAGGAACGAGCCGAAACCTGTTGCTAACAAATGAAAAATCTGGAAACGCGATCAGGACTGTTTTTATTTAATTTTTAAGACAATGTTGTCATTGGAACAGTACGATCACATAAATGTACTGTTCGCTCCATTCCCCACCCTATAATTTTTTTACTATTTAGTAAATTAATAGCCATACTTGCTCTCATCCATTCGGTGGATTAACCACGTTGTATAGCGTCATGTTCCTGACGTAATACATAAATAACTTAATGAAATGAAGATATTTACAAATCCATTACACTGTGTGCTGACACACCTATTATAAGTGTACTTTGTTCTGACCGGTCGAGAACTGTAGCCCTCGCAATATTCAAATCTGACAGCTGGTGTACATGTGTTTGAGGTTAGTTAGTTTACAACATTATGTTAAATTTAAGGGTTGTGCATATTAGTGTATTTCATGTAAATGAGTACATTTCTGGGTGCACGCATACATATTATTCAACAACATTTTCACGGTATACTTGTGGGAACTAAATGTCAGAGAATGACGCAATATTTCATATTGCCCAATGTTATTGGCTGTCTGTAGGTAAGATTTAAAGTTGTGTAATATGTTATACGGCACACTGGCGGATCTACTGAAATTAGATTTTAAGTAAAGTATCTCATGCTAATGGCACTGGCTAATATTGAATGCCTGTCAGAGCAGTCTGTTACGGTGTTTATTTTGTGCATTTTGGTGTGATGTGAAATGGAAATGGGTTCGAAATAGAGGAACGGACATTTATTATTGCGAATATTTAGTGGTTTCCAGTCTCACAAAGTACTTAATTGTTGCATTACACATTTACACAGTAAAATAATATTGATGGAGAAACGCTATTTAGGAACATATTTTTTATTATATTTGATGTATTCCCCGTAATTTACAAAGACATACTACAACAAGAATGGAACACGTAACATCTAGCATATATACATGTCAACTCAATGCTGACACACATAACACATATTTCGAGCACGAACATTCAACACTTCCTGTTGAACAAATGTTTTATGTGCTCACAATAATAATGAACACTACATCGTTTCGGAGCACTACGCATTGTACTCTATGTTGTTAAACCATACAGTTTTTCAAATACCTGGAATTTGTCTTTACTGAGAGCCTTGGTCAATAAATCAGACCTGCTTCCTCCGTACACAAACAGTTTATAGCCGTATCCTTCTGTTTTAGGCCATGCCTAGCAAAATGGTACCCAGTATCAATGTGCTTGAATCGTAGACTTGTTATTTGCTTCTAAACTAGCTCGACAGTTCCCTTGTTGTCGGAAAACGCTTTGATAGACTCAATAATCGTATGTGGCCCAGTTTCACCTATTAGAGCTCTTAATCATAACACTTCCGGTATGGTGAAAGACACTGCCATATAGTCAGCCTCAACAGTAATAAAAAACACTGTTGTTTATTTCTTGCAAGACCAGGATATTAATGCTCCGATCAACTTGAAACAGCTGCCTGTAATAGAATGTCTGTTATGCAGTTCTTTTCCCCAGTCTGCATCAATATAACTTTCCAGGTTCTAGTTCACTGTCTAACAATTACTTAATTGGTAATCAACGGTTCCTTTTAAATATAAGAATTTTCTTTTAACTACAACCCAACGTTTAATTCTAGGGTCTTAGCAAATTTTGTTCACACTATCAGTAGTGATGGCACTATTTGGCGTGGAAGTTTGAGCTGATTATAAAAGAACTGCCACTGCCTGCAACTAAGGGAATTGCTTTTTCACATTCTACCTTCGTTTTCTACAAACAGCTTTGTGGCAGCCGTGCCGAGAAATGCGCGAGCTGTAGCTAGTGCCGGCCCAAACTAGCGGTGGCCGCCGACACCACACCCGCAGATTTACCATTTGGCCAAATTTTGGGAATGGTGCGAAGTGCACGGGCTCGCACAAGACAAAGTGGAGACCAGTGTGAGCTGAGCAACGGACCAATATAGACGTGTATCCATGTGTATAATTCTGTTTGCCGCAAACCAAAGCGTCGAGCTGTGGACCAAAGTGTCGAGCTTAAACTGAGTTCCCCACAACGCGATCTGGATCTTTTAGACAGCGCCACCCGTATCGTTACGTCGCGACCACAAAGTACACGGCGCACAGTGGGTGGGAAGACGGTTATCTGTTTTGTCTGTTCACGCGTCCATTGTTTAATCGCCATTACGCGATCGGATCACGTGCTCTATAGTTAAGGAGTGTACAATCCCCATCTCACTCGTATTGTTTCTTACCTTGTGGTGCACTCGTAAATATCATTCGTAGACAAAGAAAATGGTTCAAATGGCTCTGAGCACTATAGGACTTAACATCTGAGGTCAGCAGTCCCCTAGAACTTAGAACTACTTAAACCTAACTAACCTAAGGGCATCACACACATCCATGCCCGAGGCAGGATTGGAACCTGCGACCGTAGCGGTCGCGCTGTTCTAGACTTCTAGACTGAAGCGCCTAGATCCGCTCGGCCACACCGGCCGGAGTAGAAAAGACTCTAATTCCTTTTCTGTAGCTTTCTTCCAATAAACTGCACTCGGGCTAACCAAGGCTTCTTCAACTGTAAGAGGTTACTGTTGAATATTTGAGCATCCACACACATTTTATATTCTGGATACAATTTAGATTATATTCTACACGATGCACGCAGCAAATTTACGTCCATTGCTGCTGGAGTTTCCTGGTTCTCATTATCCTTTTCATCTTCACTCAATATATCTGATTCTACCTGAACAGCTCTTTCATGTATTTTAAATCTAAAATTTTCTGGTGCTTTTGAACGCTCTTGGACATCTTATTCAGATTAATATGTGCACATACTTTTTCACTATACATTTCATTCTCACCAATTATAAAAATGTTACCTCTCTGCTAGTTAGTCCCGTTTTTGATTCAGGCTTTACGATTCAGTAACCTTGGAAATCTTTACATTTTCCAATAAATATGATTTTCAAATTTAGAGCCCCATTTTCTTCTAAGTAGTTTGGGAACTTGTACCATGGCCTTCCATTTAAATATTCTTAGATGGTCTAGATCTGGCTTCTTTTCAGTCCAAATTTCATATGTGGTCGTATTTGGTAAATCTTTAGTAGGCGATTTACTATTCAGATACTCTGCACTTGATTCTGCTTCTGCCCAATAACATATGAGTAATTCTGGATCCTTTCAACATGCTCCTTGCTTTTTATAGAATTTTTCTGTTAGCCTGTTTTGCTAGTGCGTTATGGTCAGAACTAAAGCAAGCTGCAGTTTGATTTCTGATTCCAAGTTCACTCAGTCGTTGTCTAAACTATTTATTGACGCATTCGGTACTATTTTCTTACCTGATAACTTTTATATTCTTACCACTCCTTCCTTCAGCCATGACGCGAAAGTGGCAAATATCTCGCTCACTTTGTCCTTGGTTCCAGGGAAATAAACGTGGGTATATCTCGAAAAATTACCAATCAAGGTAAGGAAACAACAAGTGCTCTGATAGATTCCTTTTACATGGGCCCAAACGTCTGTGCGTATCAGCTGTGAAAGCTCAGTACATCTATTTTTACTTATTTTAAACGATAATCTGGCTTGATTTCATTGTAAACAAATTTCACAACACAAGTTACAACGCTTATATTCCTTTAACCCTGTTGTCGTTGTCGTGTGCTTTAACAAGGCCGTACTTCTCCTACTATGATGTCCAGTCCTTTATAACATAAAAAACCTTTTTCGGAATGTAAAGGATAACTATTTCAAACTTCAGGAACATCTAATTCATAAATAACTTTTTCTTTAGTATCTGTGGGTCTCACACTGGCCCTTCTGATCAATTATTTCTCCACCATTTAAATAGAAAAATTATCTTGTAGCCCTTATTCACTATTTCACTAACTGAAGGAAAAATCTTTAGCAGCATTCTTAATATGATGTACATTATGAGCTGTAATGCCGTGTGATTCTGCATTAGCATTCAAATTAAAGTTTATCTTTCTTTCCCATTCACATTGTAATGGAGAACCATCCACTGTTAGGCGAACAATGTATGTTATAGGTGAAACATCGTATAAAACTCATTGGCCTTTGGTTATATTCATAGACACTGCAGAATCTAGGAACTAACCTGTACTCTTACTCCAAATTTTGCCAAGAATAATATTCAGTGCCTTACCTTTACTGTTTGCTTTCCTTTGTGTTCCCTTTGAAACAAGACTTTTTCTTGTGTACTTGTTTTTCCTTGACATTTATAAGATCGAACAGGTTTCTTCTTTTTGTATTTTCGATACGAAGCCATTCCAATGTCCTGGATATAATATTTTTATATATTCTTAATATCTTGACTTTCACGCTGTTGCCTGTAATTGGTTTACCTGAATTCTCTAGGCCCATTATTATGTTGGAGAACTTAGAGGTAGTTCCGCTAGTAACAAGGTACCAATCGATTTATTAGCGATGTCGAATCCAATATTTCTTAAACGATTCAAAATGGAAGAAGATTTTGTTCACATATTCATCAACATTTTTACATTCGTCTAGACGTGTGGTGATAAGCTCTCTTTGCAAATTCATTTTCCTAATCAAACTACCTTCTTCAAACGCTCTTCTTAGATTGTCCCATACTTCCTTCGCCGTACTGGCCTTTTCTGTGTGAAGGTAATTTACATGATCGACCAGAAGAATTAATTTGGATTTTGCCTTATGATCTTTGTTCTGGAAATCTGAATCTGTGAAATTCAAGGTTCCATCAATGACATCCCAAGAACGTCCAAGTGCAGATAAGCTTATACTACAGACTTCGAAGCTGCATAATTATCTCCACCCATGAACTTCTCAATCTGCCTCATTTGGGCAGAAGTTCTTTGCGCAGTTGCAATACAAGTACTGTAAGTTGTAGACTTCTCACAAGTAATATTAAGTATACCACAATTTACTGGTCAAAGTTATTCAATTCGGTCTTCCTAGGACCATAACCAATTCAAATTTATATCTGTACAGTAAAATAATATAGGCGGAGAAATACTGTTCACGAAAATAGATTTTATTTATTATATTTAATTTGCTCCTGGCAGTTTGCAAAGGCAAACACACAAAAGCATACAACACAAAATCTAGCATAGATAGCTAATAATACATATAATAGGTGAAAAGGTCCATACACATTAACTCACTGCCAATACACATAACATATCTTTTGTTCACCAAATCTCAACATAAATGGAACTAATATAGCAGTCACCATGAGAAAATGGAGCAATTCTATCAGTTGTTGTCGAAATATAGGGAAACGTACCTGGGAGCACATAAGCTTCATTTAGTAAAGAATTTAAATTCACTGTGGAAAAATTATAGGAAAGAGCTGAAAAGAATTACAAGTGCATCGAAAGCGAGGCTGGTGGTGCCGAGCTACTGGAACCACCACTTTGGTGCGTTGGTGGCTTGAGCTTTACGCAAAGGCAAGAAATTTTTTAACGTAATTTAAGTAAAATTATGTGTACTTCTTGTTTTCAAAACTGGATGTAAATAAATAAATACTAACCATATATAATCAGAATTATAGATGTAATCACGTGAAACAGTATATCTAATGGGCGAGCGTCCATCCTCAGAAATTTCCGATACTCATTTGGCTCTCTTATTGTCAAGTCACTTAGGACTCTCTTATTATATAACTCCTTTATTCTACGCTTTCCCTTTTCTTGCATGAGTGCAACACCAGCCCAAGAGCCAAATAAGAGCTGGCATCAGTATTTGCCATGTTTGCACATCCGGGATTTGACACCAATATTGTGCCATATCGATTCATTGTCTGGAACTAGCTGTTGATATGTTGCACAATATTGCTGCCCAATATTATTGAAAGTTTAGGGGCCACTTAATGAGATCAGGCAATCACTTGATTCCACAGTTATTAACACTGTTTGAACTTAGGTCGACCATTCACATTGTGTTTGAAAATTGTCTTATAATTTGTCAACTTCCAAATATCGTATTTCACGCACCTCTTAAGGTCAAGTCGCACTTCCCATCATGTCATGTCATGTTAAAATACTCCACTTCAAATAATTGCACTCACACTGGCCATCACATAACGTCACATCAAGGCAACATCAAGGTTTCTCGGGTACAAAGTTTTGAGACAACTGACGTCATCGTCCGTTGTTGACCATGTGACCTCAGGTCATTTCTTCCCAACACTCAGCCTTGCTCTTCGTTTCAGGTTGCGTCATAATATTATTTCCTGGGTGAACATTTATGATTGAAAGGGAGAATTTTCAGCCGGATGACTCACCTGAAAGCTACAACACGACAGCTAATGTACCTTTTAGCGACCCTGCCAAGATGAAAGAACGTAAGTTTCTAGAGTTGTTTAACGAATATAATTTACCAATCGAATGGGTAGTTTTGTTAATGTTCACAAATCTTTTCATCTATTTGTTGAAAATTTTGTTCTCTGAAACAGTTATCAGTTTGGCATACATTTTATTACAGAATATCGTTGCTTATGCTGAGAACACAGGACAATTTGCGTTAAAGCATATGATACACGTTATCTTCTCTCCTTCTTTAAGCACTTAATTGATCAGTAATGAGTGCATACTTGGTGTGGCCCAAAAGAGTTTCTTCACTTCATTCTTGACATAACTCACTGTGAGGGAGCATAGTAAAGAGTACTTTGTCATGCTTATGTGATAATTACTGTCATAAGTAAGGACAATATGGAAAGTAATTTTTTGCTGTTTGTGGTCTAAACACGAATGACGGTTGCTAATGATTACTTCTTGCACTATTCTGCATACTGAAATAAGAGACTGTCGAAACTGGTGAAAAATTTCTCGAATTTAAAGTGTAATCAGCATTTTGTTATTTAAGTTTAAATTTGGACTGATATATTTTTTTGAGATAGAAGATTGGCAGATGTTAAGCATCAGAATGTTTACGACTATTGCAGAGTGAAATAATTTGCTTTTCTTGCTAACTTTTTTTAGTGTTAAACTGACAAACATTTTGTTCTTACCGTTTGTTGAAGTGTTGTACTGTGTCTTAAGAACTGGATTGCCAATTTTCATTCTTAATCATTGTATATTTTGGCATGTGACGTGATTTTCTGGATTTGGATGCTTGTTCTTTGGAAGTGTATTTTCTGTGTAGAATATTGGTGCTGATATACTATTTATTTTGTTCAACTGGGAAAGTCGTCTGAGCGGCTCTAGGCGCTACAGTCTGGAACCGCGCGACCGCCACGGTCGCAGGTTCGAATCCTCCCTCGGGCATGGATGTGTGTTATGTTCTTACGTTAGTTAGGTTTAAGTAGTTCTAAGTTCTAGGGGACTGATGACCTCAGAAGTTCAGTCCCATAGTGCTCAGAGCCATTTGAACCATTTTGAAAGTCGTCTGCTCATAAAGAGAAGCAAATCTGGAACTTCTGTGATGTGTTTCAGCAGTTGATTCTATGATAGCATAGACTGTGCTACAAATGGTTGATTCAATTTTTAGTGACTGTGGCGTCGATTTCGAGGGCATCCCCCCCCCCTCAAGGTACCCTTTATCGCAGTTGTTCTGCACGGAAGTGCCAAACAAACTGGTATAGGCATGCATATTCAAATAAAGACATACGTAAGCAGGCAGAATACGGCGCTGCGGTCGGCAGTGGCTATATAAGACAGCAAGTATCTGGCGCAATTGTTAGATCGCTTGCTGATGCTACAGTGGCACATTATCAAGATTTAAGTGAGTTTGAACGTGGCGTTATAGTAGGCGCACGAGCGATGGGATACAACATCTCCGAAGTAGCGATGAAGTAGGGATTTTCCCGTAAGACCATTTGACGAGCATACCGTGAATATCAGGAATCCGGTAAAACATCAAATCTCCAACATCGCTGCAGCCGGAAGAAAAACCTGCAAGAACGGGACCAACAACGACTGAAGAGAATCGTTCAGATTGACAGAAGTGCAACCTTTTCGCAAATTGCTGCAGATTTCAACGCTGGGCTATCAACAAGTGTCAGCGTGCGGACCATTCAACGAAACATCATCGATATGGGCTTTCAGAGCAGAAGGCTCACTCTTGTATGATTGATGACTGCACAACACAAAGCTTTACGCGTCGCCTGGTCCCATCAACATTGACATTGGGGTGTTGATAACTGGAAACGTGTTGCCTGGTCAGACGAGTCTCGTTTCAAATTGTATCGAGCGAATGTGCGTGTACGGGCGTGGATACAACCTCATGAATCCACGGACCCTGCATGTCAGCAGGGGACTCTTCAAGCTGGTGGAGGCTCTGTAATGATGTGGGTCGTGTGAAGTTGGAGTGATATGGGACGCCTGATACGTCTAGATACGACTGTGACAGGTGACACGTACAGAAGCATCCAGTCTGATCACCTGGATCATTCATGTCCATTGTGCACTTCGACGGACTTGGAAAATTCCGTAGTGTCCGTTCCCTCCAGCACTACTTCCCATATTAGTCGAATCCATGCCACGTCGTGTTACAGCATGCTCGCGGGGTCCCTACACGGTATTCGGCAGGTGTAATAGTTTCATTGGCTCTTCAGTGCAGAAGAGGGATTTTCAAGTAATTTAGAGGATACTAAATTCATTGGTTACTTTAAATTCATCTCATTTAATTAAATTTATCTCATTTAATTTTTGGTTGGAGCCATCTAGAACTTAACAAGATTTGTATAGGATCTAGGGTCTGGTGTGATGTTAAGGATACTGAAGGATCGTGTAGAGTATTTGAGTTATTGTGTACAATCAGGCAGCACTTCATATAAACACCTTTCAGAATGTTGATAGTTATTTCAATTTTACAAGCATTTTCCTTAACCTATTTTCAGCTCTTCATAGTTTCCCGAACGGAACTATGTCTCGAAACCTGGGAGAAAATCCAACGAGAGTCTGATCGTATGTGAGGTACACCAGTGACAAGACGCAATCCATACATTTATTGCGCGATAACAATGCTGACGTCACTGACGACAGTGCCACTAAAGTAGAGTTACTAAACACAGTTCCCCGAAACTAGCGTACCAACGGAGACAACGTAAATATTCCAAAATTGCAGTCTAGAACAACTGCCAACATGAGTAACTTACAAACAGATATCATCGGTTTAGCGAAGCACCTAAAACACTTAAGAAAGGCAAATCTTCCGCTCCAGATTGTGTACCAATCAGATTCCATTCAGAGTACGTTGACACAATGGCTCTGTACTTAGCAATCATATACAGTCGCGCTCTCGTGGAAACGTCCGTCCCCAAAGACTGGAAAGTTGCATATGTCATACCAATACCCAACAAAGGAAATAGGAGTAATCCGCTAAATTACAGACTAATATCCCTAAGGCAGCTTGCAGAAGAATTCTGGAACATAAACTGTGCTTGAACATTATGAATCACCTCGAAAACAACGATTTATTGACAAACAGTCAACAAAGATTAAGAAATATCGTTCTTGTGAAACACAATTAGTTCTTTATTCTCAAGAAGCAATGAGTGCTATCGACAGGAGACGTCAAATTGATTCCATATTTCTAGATATCCAAAAGGCTTTTGACACCGTTTCCCCACAAGTGACTCCTAATTAAATTGCATCCCTATGGAGTATCGTCTCAGTTGTGTGACTGGATTCGTGATATCTTGTCGGGAAGGTCACTGTTCATAATAACTGACGGAATGTCATCGAGTAAAACAGAAGTAACGTTCGACGTACCCCAAGGAAATGTATTAGGCCCTCTGTTGTTCCTAATACGCATAAACGATTTAGGAGATATCAGAGCAGCCATGTCAGATTTTTTGCAGATAATGCTGTCATTTACAGTCACATAAAGTCATCAGATGATCATATCGAATTGCAAAATGATTTAGACAAGCTATCTGTATTGTGAAAAAAGTGGCAGTTGAATCTAAATCATCCATATGATCACTAAAAAGAATCCGCTGAATTTCAGTTCCAGGATAAATCATAAAATTCAACAGGCTGTAAACCTGCTAAATACTTAGGGATTACAACACAAATAACTTAAATTGGAATGAGTTCACAGATAATGCTCTTGGGATACAAAACCAAAGATTGCGATTTATTCCTCATGAGATAGGATTCATGAAAGACATCTAAAAAGTTCAAAGGAGGACAGTTCGTTTTGTATTATCACGAATTAACGGGGAAAGTGCCAGGGATATGATAAACGAGTTGTGGTGGCAGTTATTAAAACAAAGGCAGTTTTACCTGCGGCAGGACCTTCTCATGAAATTTCACTCTCCTATTTCGCCTCAGAGTGTGAAAATATTTTGTTGGCGAACACCTACATAGGGAGAAATTATTACCATAATAAAATAAGAGAAATCAGAGCTCGCACAGAAAGATTTAAGTGTTCGTTTTCCCCGCGCGCAGTTTGAGAGTGGAACTGTAGGAAAGTAGCTTCAAGGTGTTTCGATGAATCCTCTGCCAGGCACGTAGTTGTGAATTGCAGAGTAATCCTGTAGATGCAGAAGTGAATGTTGTAGTACTGATTAGTAAGAGACCCAGTATTTTAACTTGACTTGTTGTGTTACCCAATGCATGTGTTGTTTTGTGGGTAACTAATTACTATATACTGCGCTTTGAAAATATTAATTTTGATAGTGACGATGTTGTAAAAAAATTGAATTTCCAGTTTGGGTGCTTCACAGTACTCATTGGTAATCTGGAATCACTGAAACAAAGTAAAGACTACAAGATGCAGATAGATGTTTACTGTTACAATCGTTTCGATAATCATTTCCATTCATCATTAGTGTAGTGTGTGGCTCAGTAATCACTTCTACATTTTATGTACTATTGCTTTAGGCTTTACACAATTCACATTTCATAGGCAAGTTGCTGTAAAGGTAACAATGTAACCTTGTATTATGTAAATTAATCTTCATTTTATGAAACGTTACGAAGAGAACAGAAAGGGCGAGAGGAATTCGTTTCAATGGACTTGATAAGAAAATAAAATCCAGTAATCTAGAACTGAGCAAGAAACTTAGCTGAGAATATAGAAAATAGTGTTGCTACCGTGCAGGGACAGTTACAGAAATATGAATCTGTTAATGGAGAGGTTACCACGAAATTCAATGTATTTATCTTTCAGTAGAGGTGGGATTTCCACACAAAATTTGATGTAAGAATTTCTAATGTTGAGTCTAAACTTTCCATTGTTGCACAGAATTGGTTAATCACTGGCAGATGTTAATGAACAAATAAGCAGTTGAAAAATAATTTTCAAAGTTTTAGGGAAGAGTGTTAAAAGAATAAGACAGAAGTTGAACCAAATCAAGCAGTAGTTACTCACATTGAAGAACAGATTTCAAGTCATGCTACCTTAAAACCGGTGTCAGAAGATAATTCTGAAAAGTTAAGGCTTAGTTCAAAAAAATAAATGTCAGAGGGTAAGGAAGAGATTACTAAAATGGATAAGAAAGTTCGTGAATTAGGTTATTACTGTTATGGTTTTACTCTCCGTGTTGCTGTTTCTGAGTATGAAGAGATGATATCACTGTTGAGGTTTAAGGTAACGAAGATGGAAATTATCAGGAGGAGGAGGAAATTAGTACAAGATTGCCTATGACTGAAGAAAGGTTAAGTGAAGGTACTGCATGTCGCTGTTACAGTAGGGATCACGTACTGCACAGTGATATGGATTCAGATCATGAAGACGAACCAGATCCTTTGTGCCATTACGGAGTTGGAGAACCCAGAGTAGTCATAGAGAGCTTGATCAAGAGAACGAGATTTCTGAGGGTGTGTCTGAAATTGCTTATAGTAATTCCTTACCTGTCAGGAATACATCAATTGTCATTCATCCTCATGTTTGTTGGAGCAATTTGATTTTATACATCTGCCTAGTCTCCCTGCTGGCCGCAAGAATGAATTTGTGTACGGTTACTTGGAAAGTGAATTTGCTGTGCAGATACATATATTGACTAGAAATTGTGAATCCTATGAGGTGTTTAGGCCTATGTGCCTGCCTGTTTATTGGTCTGAGGCAGCACAACACTGACCTAAACACGGTCTTGTAATGATGTAAAATTTTTGCAATTGTGGTTTATACAATCCTGCTTGATTATTTGAACATATGTTATTGAAAAATCAATTCTTATACAGTCCTTATAGTCTTGCTATGTCGATTCGTATCTGTGTAATGAAACTTTTGTCACCTTTACATCAAATTATTGTAGCTGCTCGAGTGAAAGATGACTTAGGTTGTCAGAGTTTATTACAGATATTGGAATATGATAATAGTGATGAGAATGCTCCTGGAAGGAGTAATAATCAGTCTGTGTATCTTGATTGAAGTCTACAAGGGATTATAAATTAGGACGAAATAGATGTGGTAGTGGGAAGTGGCACCATCGAGAAACATGATGATAGGACAGGTAGAGACGGTTGGAATGGTAGACGCTTTATTAACAATAGAGGTAGCAGGGAATATACCAGCGATGGCCACTGGAGTGATAGGAACTAAGGTCTGAGCACTGCAGAGCTGCAGTCAGCTGATCCATGGAATGAAGTGCATGTGGAGAGCCCACCAACACGGGACTGACACTTCCATACGTAGCCGATTTCGTTGCTGGAAAAATGACAGAGAATAGCTATTAACAGGTAGACATGTTGAATTCTGAAGATGTGGAGTAACTTTTGCTCGATGAGAGATGGGAAAATGTGAATACTGTGGTGAATACAATGCTTCAGGTAGATATTAACGGAGTTGTTTTGTCTTTTATTCTTGATAAGCCTATCCAGACTTTTGTTCCCAGAATGAGATTTTCACTCTGCAGCGGAGTGTGGGCTGATATGAAACTTCCTGGCAGATTAAAACTGTGTGCCCGACCGAGACTCGAACTCGGGACCTTTGCCTTTCGCGGGCAAGTGCTCTACCACTTCGTGTCGACTGTTCTCTTTTCGAGACTACTGCCACCGTCACCGACCCTACCCCAGAGTTGTGACACAGTGATTGCATGACGAAGAGTTGTTGTCTTGTGTGTCAGCAAACGATTAATTGACTAATAACAGCAACTGTACTTATGTTTAAATGATGAGTACCCAGCATTTCCCTGGTATGTATTTGTTCCATTCCTCTACTGGTTCATCTCTGCCTTCCTCATCTCTCTCTGTCCTTTTCCTCTTCCTTATTCTCTGTCTGTCTTTTCTCCACCTCTCTCTGTCCACCTCCTTCATCCAATAGTCCTAGGAGGATAAAAATCATAGGGAGACCAAGAGATGAATACCCTAAGCAGATTCAGAAGGATGTAGGTTGCAGTAGTTACTACTTTCCGTGGTATTAATACATGTTCGTTTTCAGAGTGCCCATCTAAATGTTAACCTGCCTTCCTTTTGTTGCTGATGGATTACTTACCGCATTAGAGTAAGGGAACTGAATGCTATTGAAGGTTCAATCTGCGTCTTTGTAGTACACCATATATGACGGCGGTCAGAATTTGCTCACATTTGTTTAATTGGAGGCCATAGTGGAGATGTGGGAGCATGTCTGACATTTTTTGAATGACTCGAAGTGCTACAAGAATTTATTTAAAGATTTTTGTAATTGTACTGAACAAGATGTTTTACAGAATTGTTGAATATTGTCCTAAAGGTCTGAACTAATAATTATTGACGGACAGCTTCACAGGATTGCCTGAATTCCGATGCTAAGAGATCGGTTCGGGCAATTTGCGAGGAAATTTTGCGCGTCAGCGCGTAACTCGGAAAACTGTCTCGTCAGTAGCCTGAGCAACCAGGTGCACCGGCGAACGACTATGAGGTGGTCGGACCTTCTGCTTCATTAGTTACGAGCACCCCACGCAACAACAGCAAGAAAAACAAGCAAGAGATGCAACAAGATGACCTACGCGAAGAGAAGTACAAGAACCAGCATATCCATAAATGAAATAGGTAAGGCAGTCAGTCTGCTATAAGCTACAGTACGCGTAAGTCAGAATCCCCGAGAAGGCACAACGACAACACGATGCCGACAACAATGTTTAAATGAGCTTGTGTTTTGACAACTGTGTCTTGACTTGCAGCAGACTTTAATTCTGCAGACATTAAATCTTATGAGTGTTGTTTACCAGTTGAATGATTGCATTGTGATATTTAAACAGAGCAAAAATTTACTAATGAAGATTGTCTTCAGGTTAATGTTTTTGTATTCTCAAATAAATATGTAATGAATTGTTCAATCTGTGTGTAAAGTAGTACAGCCCTCCCCCCTCCCACGCACACACACACACCATTCTTCTCTGTGAGTTATGTTGTTCACCCCTAATGGAGGGAGGATAATTGGCACTCAATATGTGATTTAAATTGAGGTCTCTTCCTATGACAATAAAACCAACCAACAACGACACTATGAAACACCGAGCGGGGTGGCGCAGTGGTTAGACACTGGACTCGCATTCGGGAGGACGACGGTTCAATCCCGCGTCCGGCCATCCTGATTTAGGTTTTCCGTGATTTCCCTAAATCACTTCAGGCCAATGCCGGGATGTTTCCTCTTAAAGGGCACGGCCGACTTCCTTCCCCATCCTTCCCTCCTCCGATGAGACCGATGACCACGCTGTCTGGTCTCCTTCCCCAAACCAACCAACCAACCAACCAACTATGAAACACTCTGCACATCTGCTTCTATGGCTCGTTCTACGTGAAGTTGGGTCAAACCTGCAACCAGCTCGTCCTGGAACTGGGCCACCAACAACACTGCCGGGCTGACGAGATTTTGTCCGGAACTGATGCGAGAACAATTTTCTCCACAGAAGCCTGAGGACACCTCATCTCCACCTCAACTGAGGACAATCTTGCGGCGAGAGAAAATTTCTGCACAGCAGCTGGAGGGCAAGTATCTTCATATTCCCTGAGGCCAGTCTACCAAGTCCGGGTAGTTATAACATCACATCGAGGGGTTCATCAGGAATATCACTCTAGTGTTTAACCTGCACACATACTGAGCGAGGAATGCACACTAGATAAGCGATTAGCGACTAGAGAGACACGGGGTCTGTAAAAGCATTTGATTTACAGTTTGGGCACACTTTTGCTGCTTTCAGAGAAACCTCCAAGATGTCACACACTCAGATCGGTACCACATAATGTATGTCGATAGAGCATCAACCAAAACACCGATTTAGTTCGAGCTACGTGCTGTCATCTGGTAGAAGATGCGTAAACGGTAATTAAAAGTAACACTACGGAGCACTGGAAAAGCGTATCTGTGAGCGATTGTTTTGTAGATCTCGGGGTGTGTTAGTTGATATAATGTGAGGTCGTCGTACCATAGGTCCCGGGTTCGCACCCCTCTGATTAAAAATCCTTTTAAGTGTTTAAGCGTGAAATTAATATGGGAGAAACTTCTGCTAATACTGGATTCGTATGGACCCCACGAAGACATTAGTGTTCTTCGTGACAAGCACGCACAAAATAACCTACCAGGAAACAAAATCGCAATTCACGTAATTCCAGCAAACACAACCTTCATTTTTCAACCGTCCGATCTTCATTTCTTCAGAGTGCACAAGCATATGACGCGTAAAATGTCTGAAGGTGCTCTAGATTCTTCGGAAGAGATTAGTCAGCAACAACGGAAAAATCTTCTTAAGCTGCAGCCCGTCACATACAGTCAGTTTGGTTCTCCACATTTGCATGATTCTCACCGTCACCGGTGGATAATGGCTTTAAAACTTCGACGAAGTTCTGCTTCAGACACAATATTTCATACGCCAATCTTCAGGGTGTATGTACAAATGTAAGCTTTATCAAATGTGCTTGGTGAACAAAAGTAATTTTCTTCATACACTTCTTCTTAAGCAGCCAGTACTGTGCAGCCTTAATTCCTGAATGGATCACGCTCTTTATTATTACGGCTATTACTTTTATTATTGTGACCATTATTATTATTATTACTTCTGCACATGTGATGCAACTGTTTCTTCCTTTTTGTTCTGGTTGTATATTCTGTGAAATTGCAAATGTACTCTGTAGGTTTACCACGTGCTTTCAATGAAAAGAAGCGAAAACAGACTGCCAAGTGCACAATTCTATAAATATGACTTTGTTCTATATAACACTTTCACTCCTGATATAGTAAAGAAAAATTGCAGTCATAGGTTTTTAAACCCAGTATGCTTAGTACAACGATCTAACGCTCTACCAACTTCCCCACGGAAACTATACCTGATAGTTACTGATCGTAATGCTTTTTGTGTGCTCCATAGTTCTCATGTTGCTTTTAATTAACGTTTACGTCGTTCTACTGGACGACAGCACATAGTACAAACTAAATCGGAGCTTTGGTTGACACACTATCGACATACAACGATTGGTACAGGTCTGAGTGTCGGACAGCTGGAGGTTTTGGCGTTAGCTGCACCCAGGCGCATGTAAAGCGTTGTTTGTGAGACACTGGCTGACACTAAAGGTAAAGGAGCTGCTCACCTCTGCGCTGCATCTCACTCGGGAAGAAGACCACCTGTGGCGCCACGTCGCAGCGCAGCACCTGGTAGCCCTCGCTCTGCAGCAGCTGGCGGAAGTCGCTCACTTGGTCCTCACTGTGCTGGTACGGAGAAACGAACTTCTCCACGTCCTGAGAGGAACGGCAAAATCCGTGAACATCGACACTCCACTACAACGCTTGTAAACGATTTGTCTTAAAAAAGAATACATCACATTCTGCTCCCAAACCCATGCCTCATGGTACATATCCCCATAACAGACCTAGATGCAACAACTGTCCCATACGTCCTTCTATAACACCCCCCCCCTACTTCCCGGGATTTGCGAAATTACAAGTTAACAATGACCGCGAATTATGAATTTTGACCCGTGTCGGGATAAGGCATCCGAATGCGAAGTAAATAATGATTATTCCGCGGGAAACAGGAGACGTTATAACTCGATCGTTATTGAATGAGTAATTTCACTCAATAACGATCGGTAAATGAAATAATGGAAATAATGGAAATAATTTGGAAATAAATTTTGCCAGTGGAAATTTTACTGAAAGGAATGATTAAGTTGTAAAAGTAATTAAAAAATCGGTCGCCAGCTCAAATGATGAGCGACAGTACTGTTAAGTACATGAATAATTGTGTCAAAGATAAAGTTTACCAGTTTGTAGCGCAGCAGGTGGAACATGAACTTTTACGTGAGTGCTGTGTCAGGCTCAGTAGTCATATAAAATAATGTCATAACAATCTAACTACACTTAAACATTAGTGGTCAACTTTCAATAAGTATTTTGATAGTTACTTTGTTCATAATTTGTCAGCTAAGTGCAATGCTGACAACACAGATAATTATCTATCTAGATTTTGAATAATGGACTGTCATTCTGTCTTTAAAATTACGTACTTTGCACAATTTGATCTACTGATAATGAAATATATCGCCAATAATTGATTATCTGTGTTTTGAATGATAAAAATTCATTAATTGGGCGATTGTCAGGTGGAATAAGCTTTATAATTTCATGAAATATCCTTGAACTAACTTCAGCTCAAAAAATGGTTCAAATGGCTCTGTGCACTATGGGACTTAACATCTGAGGTCATCAGTCCCCTAGAACTTATGATCTACTTAAACCTAACTAACCTAAGGACATCACACACACCCATGCCCGAGGCAGGATTCGAACCTGCAACCGTAGCGGTCGCGATGTTCCAGACTGAAACGCCTAGAACCGATCGGCCACATCGACCGGCCACTTCAGCTGAATATGCATGGAAATAAATCTTAATAATCAATTTTATTACTTCAGTCTATTATTAAGTTACTACGGTTGGCTCTGAGCACTATGGGACGTAACATCTACGGTCATCAGTCCCCTAGCACTTAGAATTACTTAAACCTAACTAACCTAAGGACAACACACACATCCACGCCTGAGGCAGGATTCGAACCTGCGACCTAGCTGTCGCGCGGCTCCGGACTGAGCGCCTAGAACCGCTAGACCACCGCTGCCGGCTACTACGGTTGGCATAAGCTTATTAAGTGCAACAATTAACTATGATAACCAGTCGTTCAAAACAGTCTGAAATTTACTCTTCACCGTGAATGCTTATAATTTGATAATTAACATATTTTCTCTTGATCATGGCGTGACACACTCGGTTCAATAAGATAAGTAAGGATCGGAATTTACTACTTGGTGTTATTGTCGGTTGGAATGCAACACTTTTATTACACAATGCTTGTTATTAATTGTTCAACTTCAGAGAAAAGCACAGTCACTGGCAAGCCTTCTACAATTTTATCCTACGAAAATTACGTAGATCTTACTTTCCTCGTTGTCGGTGGATCGACGGAAGTCCACGGCAGCGACGCAATGTGGCAGTGGGCTTTTACTGTTGCGACTTGGGCCCACAGTGCGCTTCACATTTAAGCCCTCGTTTCTTCAGCACTATGCCCATTAGTCCATAATAACTTGCCCAGCCATGCTTCCAAATATGCCGACCATTACTTTCCCGTCGTACTTAGATCCACACACTAGCCGTTAGATGTAACATAGCTACGAATAGCAACATTCGACTGTACATCTTGCTCCGAGCACGGCGTCACTGCTACTACTGCCCACTGGTGCGCTCCCGCGCCCAGTGGCACGACAAAACAATCTCTCTGACTTCAACGTTAACTAAATATGCCCTGACTTGCCAGTGTTAAATATACATAATTTAAACATAGTATTTACAATACATATTTACACTAGACAATACATCGTATACAAACCGTTTCATGTGTTAAGTAAGTGAAAAAATTCATAGCAAGGACTGCGTTCAAGCGTCACACTTCCACCATCACCTACTCCAGTCCATCAAAGGCAGGGCTACCTGTGAAACCAGTCAAGTGATCCAAAAGCTAAGCTGCATTACTGTGCTGCATTTATGTGGGCGTGACTGCTAACAAGCTGTCTGTCTGCATGAACGGCCATTGACAAACTGTGGCCAAGAAACAGCTGGACCACCACATTGCTGAGCATGCTGCCAGCACAACTTTCTTCATGTCAATGGTTGCTTCACAGCCTGCACCACCTCGATCCTTCCCACCAGCAACAGCTTTTCTGAACTGCTCAGGTGGGAACTCTCCCTGCAGTATATTCTACGTTCCTGTAACCCTCCTGGCTATGTATATCGTTAGTCTTTGTCCTACTCTCTAGCCCCTTGCCTGTTCCCATTCCAGCACTACACAGACCTCTATTCACCAACGTACCCACAGTCTTTTTATTAGTCTCCTTTTCCGTTAACCCCCACCCCACCCTCCGTCTAACCTTCCGCCTGCACATAGCTGCCTTACTCGCTCTCCATGGTCCCTGTAAGCTCCCACAGGTAGCACTTTAGCGTCCCCCACTCCACACTGCTATCCCTCCCCCTCCCCCCGCCGCCAGGCTTCTCATTACCCACACCACAGAGTCCCGTCTCCTATTATGCACAGCTGATCCCAGTGTTGCCTCAGCAGCCAGAGAGGGCTGTGGTCTCTAAGCGGTGTAAAAATTGTAAGGTTCTAAGTCGATGCAGTCAAAAGATACAGCTATGTATGTCATATATTTCCATATTCGCAAAACTCATTCATCAAGACCTATAGGATACTTCCGTTGACCTAGAATCATGAAATTTGGCTAGAAACAAGGTTTCACAGTACAACTGTAAAGCAAAAAAAAAAAAAAAAAAAAAATCGAAAATGCTTAATTTGTAAAACTATAACACAAAAACATATTTTTTGCTCATTTTTCATCCGTCTGTTTGTCTGTCCGTCCCTTAAGACAAACTTTCTCTGTAACATGTTTGCGTATCATATTCAAGGTCTATGGACCCTTTGCAGTGTAAAAATTTAAGCTTCTAAGTCAATACTATCAAAAGAAATGGCCGATTATCACATATTTTGATACTCGAAACTTCACTCACCAAAACCTGTAGGGTACTTCCCATTGACTTAGAACCAAGAAATTTGGTAATAATCAAGGTTTCACAGCACAAAAAGCCAAGATCCGAAATTATTAATCTTTAATTATATAACACGAAGAAAAATATTTCTGTTGTCATTTGTTATTGACTTCAAATTTGAAGGTAAAACATTATCGAAAGTCTTGGAATCCCTGCGGCCGATATCTTGCCAATATCAATGTCGATAACAGAAACAACTAGTCAGCATCATCATCGATTCCCATAATAGAGGGAAATGACACCATGATTCCTGCAGGGCTGTCCATAATTCTGTATGAGAGCGAGGGGCTGGAGATCTCTTCTGAGCACGTTCCAAGGCGTCTCAGTTATGATCAAAACGTTCATGTCCGCGGAGTCTGGTGGCCAGCGTCAGTGTTTAAATTCAGCCACTCTGTAGCAATTCTGGACGTGTGGGGTGTGGAACTGTCATGCTGGAGTTGCCGAAGTCCGTCGGAATGCACAATGGACATGAATGGATGCAAGTGATCAGACAGGATGCTTATGTACGTGTCACCTGCCAGAGTCGTATCTAGACGTATCAGGGGTCCCGTATCATTCCAACTGCAGAGGCCCTACACCATTACAGAGCCTCCATAGGATTGAACAGTCCCCAGCTAACATGCAGGGTCCATGGATTCATGAGGTTGTCTCCATAGCCGTACACGTCCATCCGCTTGACACAATTTGAAATGAGACTCGTCCGACCAGGCAATATGTTACCAGTGTTCAAGAGTGCTATTTCGGTGTTATCGGGGCAAGGCAAGGCGTAATGCCTTTTCTGGCCGCGGCGATGTCAGAGATTTAATGTTTTACTGAATTCCTGATGTTCGCGGTACACACGTGTAATGGCCATACGGGAAAATCCCCACTTTATCGCTACCGTGGATATGCTACGTCCCATCGCTCCTGGGCTGACTATAACACCACGTTCAAACTCACTTAAATCTTTGTAACCTGCCATTGCAGTAGCAGTAACCGATCTAACAACTGCACCAGACACTCTTTGTCTTATGTAGGCGTTCCTGGCCGCTGCGCCGTATTTTGCCTGTTTACATCTCTCTGTATTTGAATACTCATGCCTCTCCCAGTTTCTTTGGCGCTTCAGTGTAGCTTAAAAATATTCCACATGTGGTTCAATCTGCATGGGTGTCAGATTTTCTATAGACAATGAGAGTAGGACGTTTTGGTAGATTATATCTTAGTTCTAGCTCACTAGAGCTAGAGGGGCAGCAGCCTTTTCAGTAGTTGCAGGGGCAACAGTCTGGATGATTGACTGATCTGGCCTTGTAACATTAACCAAAGTGGCCTTGCTGTGCTGGTACTGCGAATGGCTGAAAGCAAGGGGAAACTACAGCCATAAATTTTCCCGAGGACATGCAGCTTTACTGTATGATTAAATGATGATGGAGTCCTCTTGGGTAAAATATTCCAGAGGTAAAATAGTCCCCCATTCGGATCTCCGGGTGGGGACTACTCAAGAGGACGTCGTTATCAGGAGAAAGAAAACCGGCGTTCTACGGATCGGACCGTGGAATGTCAGATCCCTTAATCGGGCAGGTAGGTTAGAAAATTTAAAAAGAGAAATGGATAGGTTAAAGTTAGATATAGTGGGAATTAGTGAAGTTCGGTGGCAGGAGGAACAAGACTTTTGGTCAGGTGATTACAGGGTTATAAATACAAAATCAAATAGGGGTAATGCAGGAGTAGGTTTAATAATGAATAAAAAAATGGGAGTGCGGGTTAGCTACCACAAACAGCATAGTGAACGCATTATTGTGGCCAAGATAGACACAAAGCCCATGCCTACTACAGTAGTACAAGTTTATATGCCAACTAGCTCTGCAGATGATGAAGAAATAGATGAAATGTATGACGAGATAAAAGAAATTATTCAGGTAGTGAAGGGAGACGAAAATTTAATAGTCATGGGTGACTGGAATTCGTCAGTAGGAAAAGGGAGAGAAGGAAACATAATAGGTGAATATGGATTGGGGGGAAGAAATGAAAGAGGAAGCCACCTTGTAGAATTTTGCACAGAGCATAAGTTAATCATAGCTAACACTTGGTTCAAGAATCATAAAAGAAGGTTGTATACCTGGAAGAATCCTGGAGATACTAAAAGGTATCAGATAGATTATATAATGGTAAGACAGAGATTTAGGAACCAGAATTTAAATTGTAAGACATTTCCAGAGGCAGATGTGGATTCTGACCACAATCTATTGGTTATGAGCTGCAGATTGAAACTGAAGAAACTGCAAAAAGGTGGGAATTTAAGGAGATGGGACCTGGATAAACTGAAAGAACCAGAGGTTGTAGAGAGTTTCAGGGAGAGCATAAGGGAACAATTGACAGGAATGGGGGAAAGAAATACAGTAGAAGAAGAATGGGTAGCTCTGAGGGATGAAGTAGTGAAGGCAGCAGAGGATCAAGTAGGTAAAAAGACGAGGGCTAATAGAAATCCTTGGGTAACAGAAGAAATATTGAATTTAATTGATGAAAGGAGAAAATATAAAAATGCAGTAAATGAAGCAGGCAAAAAGGAATACAAACGTCTCAAAAATGAGATCGACAGGAAGTGCAAAATGGCTAAGCAGGGGTGGCTAGAGGACAAATGTAAGGATGTAGAGGCTTGTCTCACTAGGGGTAAGATAGATACTGCCTACAGGAAAATTAAAGAGACCTTTGGAGAGAAGAGAACCACTTGTATGAATATCAAGAGCTCAGATGGCAACCCAGTTCTAAGCAGAGAAGGGAAGGCAGAAAGGTGGAAGGAGTATATAGAGGGTTTATACAAGGGCGATGTACTTGAGGACAATATTATGGAAATGGAAGAGGATGTAGATGAAGACGAAATGGGAGATAAGATACTGCGTGAAGAGTTCGACAGAGCACTGAAAGACCTGAGTCGAAACAAGGCCCCGGGAGTAGACAACATTCCATTAGAACTACTGATGGCCTTGGGAGAGCCAGTCATGACAAAACTCTACCATCTGGTGAGCAAGATGTATGAGGCAGGCGAAATAAACACAGACTTCAAGAAGAATATAATAATTCCAATCCCAAAGAAAGCAGGTGTTGACAGATGTGAAAATTACCGAACTATCAGTTTAATAAGTCACAGCTGCAAAATACTAACGCGAATTCTTTACAGACGAATGGAAAAACTGGTAGAAGCGAACCTCAGGGAAGATCAGTTTGGATTCCGTAGAAATGTTGGAACACGTGAGGCAATACTAACCTTACGACGTATCTTAGAAGAAAGATTAAGAAAAGGCAAACCTACGTTTCTAGCATTTGTAGACTTAGAGAAAGCTTTTGACAACATTAACTGGAATACTCTCTTTCAAATTCTGAAGGTGGCAGGGGTAAAATACAGGGAGCGAAAGGCTATTTACAATTTGTACAGAAACTAGATGGCAGTTATAAGAGTCGAGGGGCATGAAAGGGAAGCAGTGGTTGGGAAAGGAGTGAGACAGGGTTGTAGCCTCTCCCCGATGTTATTCAATCTGTATATTGAGCAAGCAGTAAAAGAAACAAAAGAAAAATTCGGAGTAGGTATTAAAATTCAAGGAGAAGAAGTAAAAACTTTAAGGTTGGCCGATGACATTGTAATTCTGTCAGAGACAGCAAAGGACTTGGAAGAGCAGTTGAACGCAATGGACAGTATCGTGAAAGGAGGATATAAGATGAACATCAACAAAAGCAAAACGAGGATAATGGAATGTAGTCAAATTAAATCGGGTGATGCTGAGGGGATTAGATTAGGAAATGAGACACTTAAAGTAGTAAAGGAGCTTTGCTATTTAGGGAGTAAAATAACTGATGATGGTCGAAGTAGAGAGGATATAAAATGTAGACTGGCAATGGCAAGGAAATCGTTTCTGAAGAAGAGAAATTTGTTAACATCGAGTATAGATTTAAGTGTCAGGAAGTCGTTTCTGAAAGTATTTGTATGGAGTGTAGCCATGTATGGAAGTGACGCATGGACGATAAGCAGTTTGGACAAGAAGAGAATAGAAGCTTTCGAAATGTGGTGCTGCAGAAGAATGCTGAAGATAAGGTGGGTAGATCACGTAACTAATGAGGACGTATTGAATAGGATTGGGGAGAAGAGAAGTTTGTGGAACAACTTGACTAGAAGAAGGGATCGGTTGGTAGGACATGTTTTGAGGCATTAAGGGATCACAAATTTAGCTTTGGAGGGCAGCGTGGAGGGTAAAAATCGTAGAGGGACACCAAGAGATGAATACACTAAGCAGATTCAGAAGGATGTAGGTTGCAGTGGGTACTGGGAGATGAAGAAGCTTGCACAGGATAGAGTAGCATGGAGAGCTGCATCAAACCAGTCTCTGGACTGAAGACCACAACAACAACAACAGCTCACAAGCTGATTCGTTCCTCGTGAGCTAGCTCACTAGAACTTACACAGAACTTAACAAAACATCTACTTTTCATTTCTAAATCACTTAATTTGTTTTAAATTACTTAGAAAAGTTAATAAATCTGAACAATTTTTCGTACCACGATCACCAATTTTCAAATTATTATTTTTTTCATGCAAAAGGTGAATGCAAGGAAATAAAATTTAATATTTCATATAAAACGTAAATGTAAGAAAATAAAATTTAATATTTGTTTAAAAAAAGTGAACGTGACCAAAATAAAACGTAATGAATTATGGTGAATATAAGAAATCTATCCTTTGCTCAAAATTTTCCTAATTCTTTCTTCCTGAGCAGTCATACGATTTGTATGAACTGTCGATTGTACTTGATTTCTTAGTGTTCCTGTTTTACCAACAGTTCTACCACATTCACATGTAACTTTAATTTTCTGATGTCTTGATACACTTTCTTTACAAATGCATCTTTTCGTTACTTATCTCTATGAAATTCATTAATATTCTTTTTTCTAGACAGTCACCACACTGCTTTAGCTGTTTGATATTGTCCATTTAAAGATTATGAAATTTAATAGGACAAAATTAACTTCATTCCTAAAAACTGCAAAACGATCGCTAGCGAACACCTTGCACTGTGTTAGTCCTATAAACCGAGCTTCCGGGCTCTGACCTCCTGTACGTCAGTGCATCTTGCTTCTGAGATAACAGAGGGCTCCATTAATTTGGGATGAAACACACCACCCGCCCTTTAGGATGGGTCTTAAACTTGACCTTTACTTGGTGATAGATCGTACAGAAGCGAGAATAGAAAAAGTTTTGTCAAATAGCTAGTTCTTCTCTAACCACTGCCACTTCGATGATTTCATGAGATAATGGTCAAAATACTTCAGTCTTCATACTTGATTTAGAGCTTTGACACAGTAAATATCCTCTAAAATGGTATATATATTAGGCATTCGAGTGACAAAGTACATTCTACAATCACTACTTCCATCAGTTCATTTTGGATGAAAATAAGTTATTTTCTTCACATTTTCGTGTTTTATTTGAAGTGATGAAAGAAGTTTTGAACTGCCTTCGATTGGCGCGAGAGAATGTTTCACGTAAGTCATACTACAAATAGAGCAAAAGAATGTTTACGTAAGTTCACTCAATGCGCAACCTTTCTTTCACTGACGGAAATTGTTGCTCTAGGTCAGTATTATCTTTATCTAGAGGCCACCTGCCACCGGATAAAATACGAGTTGCAAGCTGCTAGTTCAGCTGAAGCAGACTTGTCATGCAGCCAGCGCTTTCCATCGATCTCACGCAAATCTTAATTGATTTTGAAAATTCAAAATGCTAATATAATGTACATAAAAAGAGCTATACACAAGAAATACAATGAGTAATCATTTTCTAATTAACATACTAAATTTTTCAGTTTTGTTTTCTTTATCTTCCTGAAAATATTTTAAAATGAAATGAAAACATGATGTTAAAATTTCTTTAACTTTTTCTAATTTTTTATTCATTTATATAGCAAAAAACTTTCAGTTAATATTCTGTGCCAAGCATTGTAAGTTAAATTTTTCTTACTATACATTCCTACATACGTTGAAGTATGTGAAGGAATTTGTTCATTAAAAGTTCCACACAAAGGTTCCTAGTCCTTTCCCATGAACTTACAATATTATTTCTACACGTCACGTTAATCACATAGATAGGATAGTTCGTTATGAAATTACATGGAATTATGTCAGCATCTGATACGAGTAGTGTAACTCATTTAAAATCGAGAAATGGATTGTATGCTTTGAGAATATTATTTTGTGGGTTAATATTCCAGATTTCCTGTGGGAAAATTTCATTTGTTCCATTTAATGTGGTCGAATAACGAAGAATGAAGTAACTGATTATTTTTACAATTTGTCTGAAATGTAATAAATTAGAAATGTGGCATATCAAATTCTGCAGAGTTATGTGATATCTAGTTCGAAATTTTTCTTACTACTCAATCCTGATACTTCTACAGTTGTACTTCATAAAAAGGTATCTTAACTTTCGATTTTTTCAGAATATTTTCTCATTGTTCTAACTCGTAAGTTGGTTCATATTTACTAGTTGGTACACGAATTTCCTAAAAGTCTTAATAACGTTTTTAAAAAATTTAAAAAACAGGACAGAAGAGTAAACATTCTAAAGAAGATCATCGAAAAGCTCAAAGAAATGTTTATCTTTGAACTGAAGTTGTTCGTTTAAAACATATAATGGATTACTTTTGTGAAATGAAAAGATTTCAATTCCTTCTAAGGTATTTAGCACTGGTCCTTTTGGCACAGTATGTAATATTTTCAAAGTGTTAGAAATGCAACCCTCAGAATGATTGTAACCATCAAGATGTTGACCAAATATTGATTTGGTACATGCAGTACCAGTAGTATGTTCTTTTAAACGTGTTAAAAGTTACGGCCAGATTGGCCAATATACTATTTCTCACAGTCATTACATGTTATTTTGTAAACGCCTGACTTTTGGTATATATTTGAGTCTCCAGTTGTGTGTTTCAGTTTCATCTGTAGGGGGTTATTAGTTTTAAATGCTATTGTCACGCTTATGTTCTTAAATAATTTATTTATTTTATCTGAAATAGTTCCCATGTATGTCATTTTTGTAAATCTCTTCTTGGAATTTGTAACAGCATCATTTGTTTCTTGTAATTATTGATATAACAGATCAACCTCATGGAAATTATAATTGTTAGCAACTGCTATCTGTTTTGATGTATCAATTTCTTTCTGGATTGCATTATGTTGGAGAGGAAATTTCAGTATCCTATGTATCATAGTTTTAAAAAATGCCATTTTGTTATCTTGATGGATGGCATGAATTAGCATTTATTATTACGTCGATTGATGTGGGTTTTCTATAAATAGAAATATTATGTTTTCCATTCTCATTTGTAATTGTGAGGTCCAGCAAATTAATACTTTTGTTACTTTCGTGTTCTACTGTAAATACAAGTTTTGGATGTAAATTATTTGAGTTGTTACCAAGAATCCATTCCGGTTTCGTTTAGGAACAGTTATTTGTGATGAAACTTTCCTTCACAATACTAGGAAGAATCGCTGGAAGACGTTTATTTTCTTCTGTTGCGCTGCTTCAGAAACAGTGACTGTTTGTGTTCGAAGACCTTAGTGATATACAGGGGGGGGGGGGGGGCAATTATTGAACTACATGAAATAAAATCGTCATAGCTTCTCTGAATGGTTTGCGTTAGGAAGTTCAAACTGCACTGTTACTGCACTGTTGGCTGCGTAGCATGATGGGAATTAGCATGCGCATTGTTGTTTGTCTTAGCAACGAAGGCCACCTTTATTTGGATGGGTTCGTCAGTAACAAAAATAAACGCGGTTGGGGGACTGCCATGTAAGCAGGAGATCTCGGGTTCGAGTCCCGGTCGGGGCACACATTTTCAACTTGTTCCAAATGAAGTGTATCAACGCCTGCCTGCAGCTAGGGTGTCTATTTAATTATTATTTCATTTCTAGCAAAGCTGCATGGTCATCCACGGCAACTGTTCTTTCGGGAACAGATACTACCGTCATATATAGTTAAAAGCAAACTTTATTCATATCTATTTCATTATTTTTCATGTCTATAGACTTATTTCTCAACGCAGTCACCTTGGTGACGAATAAATTCCCCCAACTAGAGGCCGGTTTGTTGATCAGCCATTGTAGAATATTTGACTTTCTGACGGAACCAAAACCTTACCGCTAATTACACTGCTTCATCGCTATTAAAGCGAAGTCTTCTAAGCTGTTCTTTAAGCTTTGGAAAGAGATTGTGCTCTGTCACTCACAATGAGGTTGTTGTTATTGTGGCCTTCTGTCCGAAGACTGGTTTGATGCAGCTCTCCGTGCTATTCTATACTGTGCAAGTCTCTTCATACCCAAATAAATACTGCAGGCTACATGGTTCTGAATCTACTTACTGTATTCATCTCTAGGTCTCCTTCGACGATTTTTTCTCCCTTCATTACGAGCACGTACAGCCCAGCGTCGGACATTAGTGATGTCGATACAATCATCACCATACATAGCTTTCATTCTTCTATGGATTTCAATTGGATGCACGTAGTCTGCGGTTAGACACTCCATTACAACACATTGTTTCTTACGCACCGACATAGTTGCGGTACATATCGCTATTTTACACGCTACAATTCGATACCGTCTTACGTCAGTCGACTGAGAAATAAGCCATACCTTTAGTACCTCTACCATTATAGAGAACAGAATTAAAAAATCGGAGGCATTACTTTTCTACAAGCCCTCGTATCATTCGAACAGTGACTTACTTGGCGCATCAGTGCTCACAAGTTAGAAATTTTACATTGTTACCTACGTTGTATGGAGGTACACGAGACGATCTATGGACTTTCACATTTCCTTTTAAGCACATCTGGTGCACGATTTTGCTTTAATTACCAGTTGAGGCGGACAAAAGGCACCAGGAAAAAGTGTTTATGGAATCTGCTGAAATAAATTTTTAAATTTATTGCAAACTCTTTGCATTGGCCACAAAATTTATTGTAATTTATTTGTTTGTACAGTTCGAGGGAACTGCGTTCATTTGAATTATCAATTGAATAAGAACCGGCTGATGCAATCAGACACCTAGACAACGTAGAGCCATAGACGGTAGTGTGATTGCATTTCAGTTCAGCCATATTCCAAGGGATAGTGCAGTATAATTTATTGTTATCAGCTTGGCCGGTAATACCGCATCTTCCGGTTCTCATCGTACATGGAACTCGGGAAGACTGTGTGCTCGGATGCCTCTTTCTGCCCTATGATTAGCCCTGTTCATTAACCACGGGACACCAGAAGACTCCTGTTGATGATCGCAGCTGGGGGTTGACAATAAGGGACTGACTATTGTATGTTTTAACTTGATGTAGCTCGGCTTTATAAATTTTCTAAAGTAAACTTATCCCTACTTCATAAATCATATTTACTGTGTAATCGGTGGACGGTTAGAAAATTTTACAACTAACACAGAAACAAAAGTGGGTGGCAGGCTAAACAAGTTGACTTCTCCTGAGGTAGGGCATTTTTAGAATTATTAAACATAATTTCTCAAGTATTTCAAAGATTTAGGAGAATATCGGGTAGACCTAAGGGTTACCTGCATGTACCGCGCCCAAAGCGAGTCTTTCGCCATTTCTTCAAATGCTGTGTTATTCACCATGTTAGCTATTATGCTGAAGACAGCCACTCCTCCAGGCACCAACAGCTTTTGAATGTTCTGGACAGCACGCCTGTGAAAATATTAATGTCTTAGGAGGCGTTGCCCCAGTGGAGGACACATAAGACTCTCTGGTTTTTTGTAAGAATCAAATGAACGAATTACAACAAAACTATTTTGTGGTGAAAATTTACAACAATAATACTAAAAACCCACACAAAATAAGGTGATTTTAATTTCACATTATGCAAACGAAGTTAAATTAACAGGCTTGAACTTGCTGTTCACAACGCCGAACACATTATGAGAACGATAACATTGTAAATGTGAGCACAAAGATGAAATTACATGTAACGGTAAATTCAGTGTCGTTATACGTCTTCAATGTAATCATTCCTTGCTCTCTGTTGATATCTTGTGCTATTTGAAAACGAGCAGATTGAGCACACGTTGGTGAAAATTCAGAATGGCACTTCATTAATTCCATAAAAAAATTACTGACTACAGTTGTTTTGTTCATGCGGCTTCAAATGTTGCATTAAATTATAGACTAATTGTAAAATTACTACCTTTTAGGGGCAAAGAACAGTTTTTCTAAAAATTTAAGATGTCTATCCTCCAACCGATTAATGAAAGAGTTTTTAAATTTATCTTACGAATATACCATTGTTGTACATAGCCCGGTATTAAAGCGACATGTTCTTCTAACGGACTCTTAGGGACAGGGAAGGACCCTTCTGCTGAATTTTGCAGCTAAGGCGCTATCGACGGCATTTTTTTTACTATCATTGCATCCAATCGTGATTTCTTTGAACTTCTCATTCTGGCACGATGAAAGGGATACGTTTTCGCGTCCAACAACTTTCCTAATATTATTTCATAACGACCATGTTGTCTTCATTTTCTTCTGCTATATCACATAGCTCGAATAGATGCCGATACTGTGGACGGCGGGGGGATGTGGGGGAGAAGCCACAGCGGGATATGCCGTTTTGTTTTTAATGAAACCAGCAGCTTCTCCCCTGTACCCATCTATAGTGTCCTTTCCTTCTTTTTCCGTTGAGTTGAAAGCGTGAATGAGATTTTTTTCATGTCTCGTAGAGACCAGAGGGGTTTATTTCCTCCAAAGTAGTTTTACAGCTTCTAAATCTATACTACTCTCCCCGTAGTCTCTCGTTCAAAGATGCCTTGCAGAACAACCTGTAGCGGATCATGAACTTTCGTGGTTTTTTATGCATATCGAGAAGGAACATATTCAGTAAACAGTACGCCTTTGCAGCTTTTATTTTTCTTCCAGTTAACTTGTCGAACATGTGCCATGTCCTCTCCTGGTAAAAAAAAATGTCGGTTCTAACGGGAGACCAGAGGTGTGCTACATCCCTTAAAATTTGTCTTTATCTTAAAAGAAAAAAGAAAACATTTTATAATGAGCGGACGCTAAAAGTTTTCAAAAAGGGACTGGATTGGCAATAAAATATCGTCACTTTTAAGACGTTGCGGCAGTATGCAAGTTACTATGTGGAAAGTATAAGGTGGCAGTGTCTTTCCGGTGTGAGTTAGCGCAGCTCGGTGAAGGACAAAGCAAAACACCACCCGAGAAGGCAAAGGAACGCTCTGTTTCTTTTAGAATACCATATCTGGGTGCAGTACGCGAAAAAAATGCACTCATACGAGATGTAAAACATTACTTCAGCGTGTTTTACATTTTCGGATATAAGCAGTAGACCCACGCAAAAAGCTCCGGTAAACAAATATAATGAAGCGGCTGGATACTGTTTTACATGCAACGATTGCCGTAAGAAATATATAGGACAAACCGGTAGATCATTTCAAATAAGATTTCAGGAACACCTTATCTTAAATAACCCACGAGTTAAATTAGCGCACTTAGCGAAGAGGGACACAGCATCACAAGCCCTTCAGAAAATTTAAAAATATTCCATAAGAAAGAAAAAGGTCACATTTTGAATATGTTAGAGATAGTAAACGAAAACGCACAATTCACGTTGAATAACCAATTGAAATTAAAGCACCACATCATTCTGTCTAATGTTGATTGTTTTTATGATTTAGTTTTAGAACGTAATAAAATTCTGTATTATTCTCCTGTGTAAAGGTATCGATCCAGCGCTCCTAGTCATGAGTACATGACGTCACACTGTCCATATGAGGCCCACGAGAAAGACAGGCCGCAGCGCGTACGTCACGAAGGTAGGCCTGAACTCGCTCGCTCGCTCAGCTCAGCTGACAAAATGCGTTCCTAGACCTGTTAACTTGCAGCTTGGTGTGAACACTCTAATGAGAATTGCATCTTCTACTGGAATTTGCTATTATGTAGTCCTACTGATTAACAGTACTACAACAAAATGTAATTTAAGACTAATAGTTGATATAAATGTGTATCGCATTTAGTCTCTTCTGCTTAACAGTCCTCATTTCATACAAGAAGTGGTTCCTTATGCAACTGATAATCATTTTGGCATGATTTTAATTTTATTGTACCCCAGTACAGCCGTAGTGGACTTCCTATCATTCTAGGACTAATAACAGTAATAATCCGTAACAGCGGATTCCAGCAAAAGATGCAATTCTCGTTTGTACGTACACATTTAGTTACCAGCTAACAGACGTATAAACGTAGTTTTCGTCTGCTGAGTTGAGCGAGCGAGCGAGCGCACGCCTACATTCGTGACGTACGCGCCGCGGCCTGTCTTTCTTGTGGGCCTCGGTCCACATGGATAGCTTCCGTTCCGGCAGCCAACTAGTCTCTCCTTGTCGGTCATGCAGGGCGCTTTTGCTTTATCCTACACCGACCTGCCTTTGTGTCACACTGGTAAGACACTGTCACCTGACACTTTCCACACAGTAATCTGCGTAGTGTCGTGACTAATCATGTTAGTAGTGACAATTTTTTAACGCTAAACCGTCCCTTTTTTAAAAACTTTTAGCGTCCACTCACTATAAAATATTTTCTTTCGTCTTTTTTGATGCAGGAAAATTTTAAGAAATGAAGGTACGCTATATGACGATATTCACTGAATAGTAAATCCTTACTAGGAGCGACCGGTATGCCTGCAGTCTTTTTAAGTTGTGACTATATTTTTGACATTCCTTTACTAATTTTAACATCCACATTATATGGTGACGCTGTACTTTGCTTTTTACCGCGTATGTTGTACCTGACGAGGAGGCTTTAGGCAGAGAAACCCATTGTGCTTCAATGAAAATCAATTTAACCAACTGTTAGCGGACATCTGCCTAACGTCATGCCTTTCAAAAGCTGAGGTTGGCCTGAATATTAAATAGTTTATTTCTATTTTAAACAGTGGTCCTTACCCTTTGACGTGCCCTCGTAGTTGCATGGTGCTCTGTGACTTCGTTTTAATACGTAACAAATTCTTCTGCCAGTCTGACAACAAGCCTTACGTAATCTAGTTTTGTCCGTACCATAAGATATACATATCGATAAACTTAAAATATTATTGGAGAAAATGTATGACTGATTGTTATAGTATTTCTTACTCGTGGAAGTACCACAACAGCAATCCATAGCTGGAGTGATCAAGTGTAACCCCCTTGCATTACAATCGGAGAAATAAGGCAGGCCAGCTGTTGTACGGTATGGGATAAGGCGACAAACTGAGCACACACCTATTGTCGGGCACCCAATGCAGCAGCAGCAAACAGAACACCTTGCCGAAGGGCGCGTACTGCCACACGGCGGAGTTCTCCAGGTCGGGCTGAACCACGTCTAGCTGCTCGTACGTGATGGTGCCTGGCAGCGCGTTGTGCTGCCTGCAGAACTCCAGCATCTTTGTGCTGATGTCGCAGGCCACCAGCTTCGTACCCGGTGGCAGCCGCGGGGCTAAAACCTGCCAGTACAGAAATATACTTTCTGATTTGCTCTTCTAAGCTACGCAGCATGTAAAATAATCAGTGCTTCAGTTTCTCTGAAGAGACAAAGCGATCCACAGGTATTGCAGATCATTGATACAACCGTGCTGTGCAATTTCCAGACATGTCGAATATTGAGAGAAGAGGAGGGTGATGAAAGAGGCCACAGTTGTCGAATGGAGAGCACGGTGCAGATTACAGAGCGTCAAGTCCGTGTGTCGTGACCTGGTACATGGGGGCGGCTCGCCGCGCTGTCCGCGGAACATAGCTCACCGCGCCAGCTAAAGCCTGTACAGGGCGGTCGGAAACGGCCTGAAAAGCTTGTAAGGATGTTGCAGGGTAGGTTACACTGGGAAATAATTATTAATCGTTTCTGATTTTGTTATTATTGAAGTTAGCTAGACAAGTAGTTGAACGCGTGAATTCAAGCAGTGTACCGGAGAAGCTGTTGCCAAATATGTTCTCCCTTCGTTTCCTCAGACAGCACAAATGTAGCTTCTACTCACCTAGATTAAATTTATAACTTCCGGAAAAGGCACATTTTAGCTGGTGATGTGCATTTGAAGAAGTGGTAATTCACGGACTAACAGGTGTCTGTGCATTACCGCACTTTTGCCCGTGCAAGTGCTTCTATTGCTAATTAAATCGGACTTGCCGCAACGTATGAATTTTGTTCTCAACAATTATATCTCAGTACAAGCTACCTTGCAACACCACTACGAGCTTTTCAGACTGTTTATGACCACCCTATAGAGCCTGCGTCAACTGGAAGGTAGTTCAGGCGGCGCATCATCAACCGGTGTCTATTTGAAAACCCGCCGGTATCGTGGAAACTCCATGGGTTGTGGCCGGCTCCTGCATACGTCGGGTGTGCTTGTCGGGTCCACGCCTTCAGCAAGCGTTTAACGCTGGTGTGAGGAACATCGGCTGCGTTTGAGCTTTATTGGAGCTGGATTTGTTTCCAGATTTGTGTGTCCTTGTGTCAGAACATTGCTCATAAACTGATGAAAACACAATGTACTTACAGTTCGTTACTTTTTAAGGTTCCTTGCTTCAGTCGGTAAAAATCGAACCCCTGCTGGATTACTTTATTGTCAGTCCATCTGTCTCTACAATTGTCAAAAACCCATTTTCTCAGGAACGAGTAAACGTATCAAGCTCAAATTTATGCCATATGCTAATATCTACTGTCCCTTGACGGAGTAAGAAAGTGAAGCTTCCAAGACAGTGAAATCACGAGGTACGGCCATTTATGACATATTTTGACACTCGAAAGGTCACTCGTCAAAACTATAGTTACTTCCCGTTCACCTAGAATCATGAATTTTGGCATGAAGCAAGATTTCACAGTTTATGTAAATTTGTAATTGTATCACACGAAAAAATATCTTTTTGTCATTTGAAATCCGACTTCAGACTTGAAATTAAAACATTTTCGAGCGCCTTGCAATTCCTGGGACCAAAACTTTGTCAGTATCATTGTTGATTACAAGTTGATAAGTTGTCGAGATTCTAGATTTCCGATATGGGTGAACTGTCTGTATAAATAATTAAGTTTGTATGGAACCTTCACAGCGCGAGACCTAAACGCAAATGCCAATGTTTCGTTATACTGGAAGTTAAAAAAATTGTACCGTATATTGAAAGGTGGCAGTATGGACTACAACAAGAAAACAGTCCAATATACATGCGCACTTAAATGTATACCTTAAGTGCTATGAGCATTTGTTCACATAGGCTCGTGTGAAACAAATTTTTACACTGAACAAATGGTCACAGCTCTTAATATATACGTTTTAGAAACCATGTTTACTGGATATTTTTGTCTTGGTTTGGACCACACTATCGCCTCTAAAAAAAAAAGCTCCGTCCGCACAGGCCTTGGAAGGCCCAAAGGTACCGACCGGCCGCCGTGTCATCGTCAGCCCACAGGCGTCACTGAATGAGGATATGGAGGGGCACGTGGTCAGCACACCGCTCTCCGGGCCGTAAGTCGGTTTACGAGACCGGCGCCGCTACTCCTCAATCAAGTAGCTCCTCACTTAGCCTCACAAGGGCTGATTGCACCCCGCTTGCCAACAGCGCTCGGCAGACGGGATGGTCACCCATCCAAGTGTTACCACAGCCCGAAAGCGCTTAACTTCGGTGATCTGACGGGAACCGGTGTTACCACTGCGACAAGGCCGTTGGCATCGCCTCTCAAATTATGGGATAATTTTTAACACCTTGCATAAATAATCCATGCTTAATCGTGAGCATCGTGTTTTTTCTTGCTTTCGAAAAGCACACAATGTAAAATTACACAATGTAAAATTCAAGCTAGAAAGTAACAGTACTGTGAAGAAGATAGTTGATACTGTATAGCGGAGGTGCCGAATCGAAGATAGGCACAACAAAAAGACTGTCAGAAAATGAGCTTTCGGCCAACAGGGCGTTCAAAGAAAATAGTCGGTGATTATGATCATGTGTGTGTGAGTTGCGGTTGCCAGTGTGTGTGTGTGTGTGTGTGTGTGTGCGCGCGCGTTGTCTATTTTCGACGAAGGCCTTGTTAGCCGAAAGCACATTTTCTGACAGTCTTTTTGTTGTGGCTGTCTGCAACTCACTATCTCCGCTATAAGGTGACTAGCAACTATCCTTTTCTTGTTAATTACTATAGGTGCCCGAAATTTGGTGCACCTGTTGTGTACCAGGTCGTACTGTAAATCAGAAGATGAAGAAGGATTATGCAAGTAGAATAGAAATCCCACAACAAGTCTAAAATCTATTGTCGTACGTAGGACGTTATGTATAGCTTTCTTTACTAAAATTCATGAATGGGTGTGATAAATGTAAAGCCCTTGTTGCTGCTGGTGATGAGTTACCTGTGAGCGGGATGGACAGTGACATTATCTCATTTACTCAATATGTGCAGCGGCGCATTAAAGCTACCATTTACTGGTAGTCTGGCATATCAAATTGTTGTTGAAGGAGAAGATAGTGAAGTAGCTGTAACAGTGGCAGTGCACCACAGCCCACGGATAAGCAATTACACCGCGATTCGAATATGTTCGTACGTAGTAATGTACAATATTGCTTCGTCTTAAGGATTATCCACACCACAAATCGCTGCATCAAGAATTGCATGGCGCCGATTTACGTAACCGGGTAGTGGTTTGTAAATGGACACGTCAACAAATGCAATCGACCCCCATGTTATCTGCCGAGAAACTATTTTCCAGTGAGTCTACATTCACAAACCATGGTTGCCTTAACCGGGACAATATGCATTACTGGAGTGAAGACAATCAACACTGGTTACAACAAGTTGACCATCAGCGTCCTTGGTCGGTTAACATATCTTGTGGCGTCGTAGGAAACAAACTCATTAGTCCGTATCTTATCGACGGCACGTAGAAGGGGCACAAACAGGAACTACCGGTACAACTGTAAGACGTTGTCCTCGACGTTCGACAACAGATGTGGTTTCAGCATGACAGTTCCCTGCGCATTATGTAATTGGAGCGTCGGAGCTATTGTAAGTAGGCTGTTTAGGTTTTTTTATTGGTAACGCCACCTCTGTATGAAAATCACTGGCTGTGCTGTGTGCAGTCTGTGGCTGCTTTGCATTGTTGTAATACTCGCCATTGTAGTGTTAGGCAGCTGGCTGTGAACAGCGCGTAGCGTTGCGCAGTTGGAGGTGAGCCGCCAGCAGTGGTGGATGTGGAGAGAGAGATGGCGGAGTTTTGAAATTTGTCATGAATTGCTATATTTATATATGATGATATCAAGGTAAATACATTGTTTGTTCTCTATTAATATCTTTCATTTGCTAACTATGCCTATCAGTAGTTAGTGCCTTCCATAGTTTAAATCTTTTATTTAGCTGGCAGTAGTGGCGCTTGCTGTATTGCAGTAGCTTGAGCAGCGAAGATTTTTGTGAGGTAAGTGATTTGTGAAAGGTATAGTTTAATGTTAGTCAGGGCCATTCTTTTGTAGGGAATTTTGAAAGTCAGATTGCGTTGCGCTAACAAAATATTGTGTGTCAGTTTAAGGACAGTCGTGTATAAATTGTTCAAAGGGGACGTTTCACTATTAAATCGTGTTTACACTGGTAGGTGGATCTGGAGAAGTGGCCCTGTTAATTGTTCTGCTAGGTCGCCGGATTTCATGTCACTGGATTTCTTCCTTTGGGGATGCGTAAAAGATGAAGTGGAGCAGCAAGTGCCAACAGGCAGTGAAGATATGGGCGACAGCATCGGAAACGGCGATGCTGCTATTCCCGCATCTATGCTTCTGTCCTGTTTACGATCATTTGGAAAGTGGATCATTGAGTGTACTGCAGATGGTGATACTACGTTTGAACACTTACTCGAAATGGAAAAGGTCCGTAGAGTTCGTCGCGAGCCATGGCCACAGTGCCGTGTCAAGTACTCCCCTGTTCGATCTGTCGGAGGAATACGACGAAGCGAATGGGGTTCCAATTAAAAGTTACGAAACACTGGCCTGGCCCAACTTCACAGCATGGAGGTGCGGTCCCAATATCTTTCAAGGGCCACTGAGTATCATGTCATAAATTACGATGGGGTACCCATTTCTGTTCCTCTGATTACAGTGTCATCTGTGGCGAAAGGAAGGAAATGCTTCAGACAAAAGTATATAGATTTGGCCGTAGAATCGTAATCTGCAATAAAAAATGGGGGTTCCCATTGAAGAATTCAAGTCGGCCATACCAGCCACGCACGGCGTTGGGTGGCGGGTTGAGTTTGATATCATTATCCCCCTCCGAGCAAGCAAATTGGAATTTGAACGTTTTTTGGTCCGAAGTGTAGTTTCAAGATACTACAGTGTCTTCTGTTAAAATGAACACTCTGTGTACCTCCTTTTCTCGGTGGTCCTAGATATTCAAGAGCGACGGTACTTTTCAGAATACATCGGAGTTGCTTAGTCGTCGATTTCTCTGATGGAGTAGTAACGTGACTGGAAGTGAAGAACCCACCTTCCTGGCGACGTCACCGGGCCCGCAGCCAATGTCGAGCACCGGCAGCGGCTGCCTCGGCCACGTGAGGACCGGCCACAGCTCGTCAACCTGCTTGGCGGCCAGCAGCGTGAGGGGAGCACACCCGAGGTTGTACAAGTCCGGCTTATCCATGCTGGTGTACACTTCTTGCTCAGCCAAGCTGGTTAGAAGTCTGTACCGATCACAGCCAGGAACAAGATGCTGATGCCTGGAAGAAAGATGATTTTAGGGAAATCTCCCTCCACGTCAGATACAGTTTAATGGGAAGGTGGACGTTAACCGTTTGCCGTTAGAGACGGAATACTAGTCAGTTTCTGGAAGAGGTTTTTAAACGAGGCCGAAGGAAACTGACTACTGCTTCCCAGCTATTTACGCGTTAATGAAATTTATCGTAAATAATATACCTCATTTTTCAAACCAACAGTTCGCTCCATGGGAACAATTTTTAAGTATCTTTACATAAATTTAAGGTCACCTACTCCGGTCCACAAAGGTGTCCATTATTCAGAAGCAGACATTAACAATATATTTCCAGCAGCCATAACAAGTTCAGTTTAAGAAGATCCTAAGGGGTTTATTGGTGACCCACTCCTTCTATTTCATTCCTGAATTTCTTACTAGAACCGTTTGATGGACACTTTGTATATATTAATAACATCAAATAACACGAGCTTTTCGTAAAATAAGACTTCTGTACATCTCCAGACCCGTAATGTGATCAGTATAAGTAAGTGTTGTGAACCGATTTTGTCTTTGGTGGTGCACGGTTAGAACAGCCTGAAAATTATAATATACACCACAGTGTACCGTACGAGTACGTTTACATGTTTCGTGACAAGTTGGTTACTAATAGCATACAGATTAGAATACGAGTTGCTGTTTCCCTTTTTCGGTGTATCTCAACGGCGCTGGGTTCATAATCATTTGCAAAACGTCACTGGTGAATGAAACCGGTTTTAACGTTCAAAAACATAGTTAAACTAATGCCGTGGTATGTTTCCAATTGTTTACAAAATGCGGATTCCATAGAAACTCATGTTAAAATGTAACCCTTAAATGCACATAATTTAACTTCCAATAGTTTTTTCCTGTGTTTTTGTATGATATTTTATACGATAACTTTAATCATGCTACCGTGCACGCCGTTGTGCTCTCTAGCAGATGTGCATTTGTCTTTATGTTAAATAGTAGCATCATAGACCGCACAGTAATTTTTATGACACTGTACATGTTTGTATTACATTTGACAAGTTACTCAGTGTATCGAAACTCTGATTCTATGCTCATTCACTTTCTTTTCTTTTTATAAGGTAAATATTGTAAGTACGTAGAAGTATTTGCGAACAATATTTTTTCTGTCTGTTTTAAATATGAAAATCATGAGTTAGCAATCGAGACAGAGCATCTTTTTATAAATGTGCGATCCAAGACAAATTTTATATTAAAAATCAAGATAAAGTACTCCAGAAACTTTGATCGTGCCAAGTTTCATAGAAATGTAGTTAACGTCCCTTCGAGGGTTCTAGTCTAAATGTCACCAAGTGTGTGGCCATTCGTTATCTGGTGGTGAGAACCTGCATCCGTAAGTGTCAGTTATAAGTGGCATGTACGTTGCACCTACATAGACTAGTATCATTTGTGGTCGTTCCCTGTGACTGTCGGAAGAAAGCTTTTGGTTGTTTCTTTAATGGAAATTTAAAATAACTCGACGGGTTAAATGAACAGCGCAGTTCGCGCCAACGTGTACTGAGACCCACCATTTACTTTGGCAAATTTGTTACAAAAACACGATGGCACGTTAGCATTGCGTCCAACAGAAGAAAATTAACATCTGCCTCTCATTTTTTTTCATGTGGCGCTCACACGAGCTTCTAATCGATGGTGGAGGATACCTGACAAGAAAATATGAAGATTAAACGCTACATAAAAGCACGAAACGTAAGGGAAGGTGTTTTATCGCAACTTGGGGAGTTCTGATGCAGTACAATAGCTGTAAGAGAACACTATATCATTAGGCTGGTGACAGAAATGCAAGCGACTACAAATCTATGCAGCCAAGACGAACCCATTTCTGTTAATACTATTGAACTTTCTCACTCAAACTGTTCTGGATTGTTGGCCGCATTGTCAATACATAAACTGTCCGACGTTTCGGCCACTATTGTAGACGGCCTGTCTCGGGGCTTTATGCTGAGCTACACTGCTTCATAGGAGAGACATTAGATAGCAGACAGCGCGCAAAGCGACTTACACGTGCGAGCGGGGCACCGCGGTGGTCGTCCGCACACTGAGCGCGGGCACGCCGCCGCCCACACCTGATAACGAGTACGCAGTGCTACGTCACAACTACCGTCCGTTTCTGATTCGCCTGTTTCCACCAATGGTAAAACGTAATCTAAACACCAGTGACATACGTCTCTACCCGCCAATGACAAGGACCCACCAATAACGGACGCCTAACACCCCTTCTGCCCTCAAGCACCCCATCAAATTACGTAAGGCAGCTTCCTACGCTGCTATATAAGATCTAAAGTCTCTCACATTCAACAGTCTAGCCACGAGGAAGATCGTTTGCAGTAGCGGCTGAAACGTCGCACAGTTTTATATATTGACAATGCTGTCCACAGCGCAAGAGAATTTTATTGAGAGTGACAGCAGCCGCAGAAACCTAAGCTTACACTATTGAACTCTTTTTTAATTTTTTAATTAAAATGTCCATACGCTACTGAATGCCACTGGCACAAATAGTGAGTCTAGACTGTCAGCTCAGCACCCAGGGTATTTCATAACAGTTAATGTCTCTAGACTAACACGAGAGTCCCTACTCAGTGTACTCGTCACTGTCACATTATGCGCCTGGGGTGAAAAAGCTCATAATCAGTCAAGTTAAATTACAAATTAAGCGCATTATTCGAGATTTATCGAGTGTCGTTCACTCACGGCAGTAAAAAGCGCTGCCTCTTCGTTAAACCACTAATAAATCCATTTCCCGAGGGTTGCGACTCATGAAAAGTTACGAAGTTCTAACCAGCAATTACTACTTAATAACAGCGCAAGTTCTCATAACCGGAGGGAGGAAAGTTAAACCCATTAAATATTTTCGTAGACTGAATTAGGACACTTAAAAATTTACAGGCGCTGAGAGCACACACATCTAAGACAGTGTGTCATCCGGGAATGTGCTGTTGAGTGGCCACGCGAACCGACTGGATCCTACACAGTTCGTGGTCGCAAACTGAAAGTTCCACTGCATTTTTTTTTTATTACGCAAAGGATAGAGCCCGTCTACGCCCTCAATGACGTGGTGACCATCTCATAAAATCTACTGTCACCTCCATATTTGTCAGTTACTAACCGAGTACTTCATGGAATATGGGGCTGGGAAAAATTATCCACTAATACGGTCGCATCGAGGAGATAGATGGTGGATGAAAAGCGAGCGAAGGGCAGTGTTTTCAAGGGCAGAGGGAAAAAATGTGCCAAGGCAAGCGTCAAGAGTCTGCGATTGTCTGGTAGGATAATAAGAGCAGTAGCGAGCTGCTTGCTATCTGTGACAGAACATATGAGGATAGGGTGGCCTTTAGTTTTGGGTGTCGTGTAATGCCCGGCACCGTTGTCACAGCTTAGGTCGCCGTAAAGAATGTTCGAGAAGGGGTAGCGCTGGGGCTGGGCACCTGCGAGGTATCCTGGGCCAGCTGCAGCGTCTGGCTCTGTGACAGGGCTTTTAAGTGGTCGACTGCTCGTAAATCGATGACGGTGTAAGGGCTGTGGTTGGGTTTTATTTTATTTTAGTGTGCAGATCAGCTCCCCTGTGTTGCCGCTTGGTCGGCTAGTTAACACCTGGCGGTGCCAGTTAATTTTGCTGTGCTGCAGGGATTCACCAGTGTTTGTCATGTTTATGTGTTAGTGTTATCCACAGGCAGTTAAATGCCCCCAAGTAGTAGTGTTCCACTGCAGCCTCTGGTCGGCCTCATATAGTCGCGAGCTGTACTTTCCGTAACGACTAGTCGTTGCATTCCAAATTATATACCCTTATACAGTCTGATCAAACAAGCCAGACAGCTATTAGTGGACACTAATACGGGCTGTGTCCACTATTCGCCCTTATGGCGGCTTGAACTCCGTTGGAGACTCATTCACTGATGTGTCTGAATGTCTGCGGAGAAATGGCAGTCGATTATTCCTCAAGATCGGGAAACCGGAAAAGTTAGTTAGATGCTGGCGTGTGGGGCGAAGCCGATGTTCAAACTCACCTCAAAGATGTTCCATTGTGCTCAGGTCGGGACCCACGGGGAACCAGCCGATCGCCAGGAATATTATTGTACATAAACCACTGCATGATAGATGCTACTTCATTACAGGTTGCATTAGCTTGCTGATCGAACACATAGTGCGGTCGAAAGAGCTGTAAAATTGGTTCATATCGTTCCGCATTTAGCATTGACTTAAGCGCAATTAGCAGAACACGCCCTAACCACGACAAACAGCCCCATACGATCACAACACTTCCTCCAAACTTAAATATTCGCTTTACACATGATGGCAGGAAATTTTCTCTGGGCGTTTCCAAACCCAAACCTTTCTTTCGGACTGCCACAGGGTATAGCGTGACTCATTGCTCCGAGTCACTCATTTAGCGTAAACTGCAGTCCGTCCATCCCAAGAGGTGCTCAGCATTGACTACACGAATTTGTGGTTCATGAGGACCTGCGAGGTTATTTTAACCCATTCCTTATTAACTCCCTATGCACAGTCATTGTGCTAGGTGAACTGTTACTAGCAATTTGTAATTCAGGAGTGATTCCTTCCTCCGATTTCATGTAGTTTTTTACAACCACTCAAGGTAATACTTCTCTGTTAGTACATGAGGCATGCATGATCTTAGTTTAGCTGTAAATGTTGCATCGCGTTTCCAGTTCTCAGTTGCAGCACCAGCAGTCCGCAGTCGACATCCAGTGTCACTGAGTTCTCGTGTCTGATCCATTCTGCAGTTATTGATCGTCTACTGACAACGCAGTACTCACCACCTGCATTTATACTGGGGGTGGGGGGCGGGGGTACGCTTCTCGTGACATTTGGTGATCACCTTCACATCTCATATAGGTCTCCATATACTTCTGATCAAATAAAGTTGCTTATGCAGATGCACGTTTTCGAGCTGATTAAATGAACCATTGCAGGATGCTGTACGTTGAATAACACGTTCCTAACTAAAAATTAATTGACTACTATAATATCGCAATTTCAGTAACTAAACATCAAGGCCTACAATTCATAGTTCCCAATAAAAGGAGCACATCACCCTTATGTAAAGTTAGCTGCTATCTCCGCTGATACTATCCGCTTTCCAGTACTTTCAACACAACTTCAATCATCGTCGATTTTGATATTCAACACATTCGCCCTAGCAATAGCAAAGCATTTTCAGTAACAGCTATTGCCAGTTTCGGGAGGGGGATACTTATGCCAACCAAAAAAAAAAAAAAAAAAAAAAAAAAAACATTAACTGCTGTTGACTCATATTAACAACGTAGTTTTTGTAAGGGTACTGATGTAAAACTACGTTGTAGAACTTTTTAGCACATACTTAGCAAAATCAATGCCCTTTTTAATGTGTACAACTAGTGGGTGGGGAGTTATTTTATGACCTCGACAAAAACTTTTGAAAATATAGATTTCATTAATTATAGTTGACTTTTATTCACAACATACTTTTTAAAGAGATATTAATTTGTGCATATGGTCGTGAAGCTGAAAATCCTGAATATGAGATTCATTGTGAAACATTACATCTACTGCTACGACAGTTTGTGGGTCACGTTTAACTGAAGGATTTAAAACAAATACGGAATCTGGTATATGGGTTCATTAGGAACGATAAATATTTAAAGCAAAATTTTAGAATATAAATTACCTGACTACATTGCAGTATTTTCAAAACATAGATACAAATTACCGCCTCCAACCCCCATGGTACCGCGAAGGTTAATCGACAAGAATTAACGAAATACATGACAAAAAATGTAGATTGATTAGATTTGTATTAATCTGGAAAGCAAACCAACCGTGGTCTCTGCCTCCCGTTCCCAAGACCGAAACTGAATTTATTGTGTGGTGTCTCTCCTTGTCACTCCCGTAAAGCCAGCCAGCGCCCTTAAACACACTATTATGAATTCCTTCATAGGGAACAGCGAAAGTGGTTGCTGGACAGGGTAGTGTAGCCGCTAAACCCCTCCCCCTTCCCCCCCGTTCTTCGCACTTGCCATCTTGCCATTTGGCGGCTTCTGTGAAGTTTAGAAAGAAGTGTGAGATGAGGTATGGGAGATGAGGTACTGGCGAAAGTAAAACTGTGAAGACTGGTTGTGAGTTGTGCTTGGGTAGATTAGTAGGTACAGCATTTGCCTGCGAAAGGCAAAGAAACTGGGTTCCAGTCCCAATGAGGTGCACGGTTTTAATCAGCAGGGAAGTTTCGTATCAGAGTACACTCTGCTGCAGAGTGAAAATCCATCTGGAGACATTCCCCCAGGTCTGTCAGTCTAACGACTAATACAACATGTCCTTCACTTCTTAAAATATGTGTTAGATTTCAGCCATAAACGAGAAAAACGGTGAATGTCGGCTCCACTTCCTACAGTCAGCAATGACAGAAACACAGCTTTTCGCCCTGCGTCACACTTCTTACATTTAGTTTCAAAATTTGACGCGTTAGAGGTACGATTCAGAGTCATTTTGATGACCCATTCTATTTCTTTAAATGGTTACTCGATCCGTTTTTTTTAAATAATTACCCATTCCTTTTTTGAAAAAAAAAGGAGAGTGATCAATTCTGAATTTGTAAATGGCTACCCTCACCATTTCTTTAAGCAGTTCCCTACACCGAGAGGCAAATATAGCATTTTATGTAAAATATCTTATACCATTTTATGTAAATATCTTTGAGTTTCATGGAAATTATGAACATGATACCAATTATCATATCATTTTAATATTACGTTGATCAAATACAGACATATGTATGTATACGCAAAAATCAATGACTGACATGAAAATAATGGAACTTGACTCCATTTTTACAGATAGTTTTGATATCACATTGCTTAAACACAGAGCTACGTATGTGTACAGAATTACATTAGACCTTCTCCGAAATAATGCATATCTTGAATTTGGTACCTATTCAAGTAAAGTTTATGTAGTTCCTTACTGCATAGCTTCGAACTTGCCGGCATTTTAATACATTTTACTGTCTCATTGTAATATACCCTGTGACTGCCTGGAGAGGAGGAGGGGAGATGGTACGAAACACATTTGTGCTAGTTCTACCATCTTTAATTTATTTTTGGACGATAGCACAAGTGGTTCGGCTATTTTGGATTATAATTGGCTTTACAGGAGAGAAGGAGTCTGAAAGAGTGGCTTGGTGACACCACTGATATTGTTGATGATTTGCTACTCCATGTAGGCAGCCCGCACTAACACTTGCATTTTTTTTATTTTTTTTTTATTTTTAGTGCCATATGGCCTCTATCTTGGAGTGTGACTTCAGTGGTATAACATACTTCAACATTGTAATTAAGTGCAAAGTGCGCTAGTAGGCCCATAGATGCGAGGGTTGGAACTTAAATAGTGACAACTATTTATTCACAACCGATGCATGGGGGCTTAATTAAATATGATTGAAAATATATTTTATTTTTCGTAGCTGTATGTCCGATTACGCTGTTTCGTAAACGGTTGGCCCTGACTAGTATTATTACGCTATCTGACTGCAAAGAACAACAACAAAGAATGAAATGAAATTTTTCGTTAACACAATTAATTAATTAAGTCCCCAGCAACTATAAAACCTACAAAACCCAAGCACAAATGTAATTGTTCTGTGTGTGGGAGTGTGACTCAACGCACATCTGGCACGGTTCTTCTTCAACAAGACAAGAATTTTTTTATACCAATTTTACTGACGTGATAAAAGAAAATTACAAATACTATAATTGCTCAAGGAAAGTAGAATTACACTCTAATACAAGAACACACGCCAGATGCTTTGTTGACTGAACCTGTAATGACGCATTATTTAGGACACTAAAATAAAAACAAACTGAGTTAATTACCTCATATATTGATGAAAATCATTCTAATCCTTACATTATATCTCAACCAGAACTCTCCAATATCACATCTCAGCAAGCACTGCCTAATAGCACATCTCAACAAACACTCTCTGCTACAATATCTCAGCACAGACTACCACGAGACCTCGACAGGCGCTGACTACTACGAGCTCTCTCCAAGCACTGACTTCTACGAGTTCTTAACAGGCACTGACTACTACGAGTTCTTAACAGGCACTCTTCTACGAGCTCTCGACAAGCACTGACTTCTACGAGCTCTCGACAAGCACTGTGGAGGCGGCAGAATAATACTCTTTGGCGCAATCTCTGGCGCAGTGGCTCAGTGTAGCCACCTTTCATATGCCCCTCCTCCACAGGCCAGAATTTGATGGTATTTTTGCCAGCATTGGTGGTGAAAATACCACCAAATTCGTCCACAAAAATACAGACAAAAATAAAAGATAATATTAATATCTAAATATCACATATATAGTTAAATTTTGGCTTTGCACTGACCTTTCAATAACCTAATATATAAAATACAGTAGGCAATACAAATTCTTTTCATACATGTGGCTGTACATAATAGTTTGCACAATACACAAAAAATCAGTTTATACAAATGTTCACATAAAATACTTTTAATTATTAAAAAAAACAAATAGTTGATAATTCCAGCCCAGCAATGGTCAACAGGTGCAAACACCAACAAGTGACATCGTTTCAGCAGAAGCAGTCCATCAGTTGCACCCAGCAATGTTGAGCAGGTGCAGACACCAACAAGTGACATCATTTCAGTAGAAGCAGTCCATCAGTTGCACCCAGCAATGTTGAGCAGGTGCAGACACCAACAAGTGACATCATTTCAGTAGAAGCAGTCCATCAGTTGCACCCAGCAATGTTGAGCAGGTGCAGACACCGACAAGTGACATCATTTCAGTAGAAGCAGTCCATCAGTTGCACCCAGCAATGTTGAGCAGGTGCAGACACCGACAAGTGACATCATTTCAGTAGAAGCAGTCCATCAGTTGCACCCAGCAATGTTGAGCAGGTGCAGACACCAACAAGTGACATCATTTCAGTAGAAGCAGTCCATCAGTTGCACCCAGCAATGTTGAGCAGGTGCAGACACCGACAAGTGACATCATTTCCATAGAAGTAGCTTCATCTGTGCACCCAGTAATGTTGAGTAGGTGCAGACACCGGCAAGTGAAATCATTTCCATAGAAGTAGCTTCATCTGTGCACCCAGTAATGTTGAGCAGGTGCAGACAGCAACAAGTGACATTATTTCAGTAGAAGCAGTTCTAACAATGGCACCCAGCAATGTTGAGTAGGTGCAGACACCAACAAGTGACATCATTTCAGTAGAAGCAGTCCATCAGTTGCACCCAGCAATGTTGAGCAGGTGCAGACACCAACAACTGACATCATTTCAGTAGAAGCAGTCCATCAGTTGCACCCAGCAATGTTGAGCAGGTGCAGACACCAACAAGTGACATCATTTCAGTAGAAGCAGTTCCATCTGTGGCACCCAGTAAAGTTGAAGAGGTACACACAGCAACAAGTCACATTAGTTCAGTAGAAGCAGTCCATCAGTGGCACCCAGCAATGTTGAGTAGGTGCAGACAGCAACAAGTGACTTCATTTCAGTAGCAGCAGTTCCAACTGTGGCACCCAGTAAAGTTGAAGAGGTACACACAGCAACAAGTCACATTAGTTCAGTAGAAGCAGTCCATCAGTGGCACCCAGCAATGTTGAGTAGGTGCAGACAGCAACAAGTGACTTCATTTCCATACAAGTAGTCCATCAGTTACACCTAGCAATCATGAGCAGGTCCAGAGAGCAGTCCATAATATTCACTATCCCTGATCACACTGTTCATCAGCAGAAATTAAACATGTCCTAGTGGCACCAATCATGTAGAAAAGTACAAGTAACAGTCCATAATATTCACTATCACTGATCACACAGTTCATCAGCAGAAATTAAACATGTCCTAGTGACACCGATCATGTAGAAAAAGTACAAGTAACAGTCCATAATATTCACTATCACTAATCAGACAGTTCATCAGCAGAAATTAATCATTCCTAAGTGTCACACATTATGCTGAAAAAGTGCGGGTAACAGTTCATAATATTTACCATCACTAATCAGACAGTTCAGGCATGAACAATAGTTTGAATGCACATACAAATGCTTTTACACTAAACATACAAATCCTAATAAACACACAAATGATGTCAGATAATTGTCATATTAACTATTACAAATACTCAAATATCAGTAAACCTATAATATTTATGGGTGTCAGTGCAAGCCACAACAAACAAATAAAATAATATTTAGGAGATATGTGGGTAGGATTAGGAAAGGAAAACACACAAAACACACTCACTCATCTTTCATCCACATTAAGCACTACTGTGTAACTGAATAGTGTTAACTGTGTAAATGCAATTCTGTCAAAATCTGATGTTCATCATGTGTATCAAGTAGTAGTGGCAGCAATGTATAACAGTAAATAATAGTTAAGTCATCATGTCAAGACCAATGTTTGACAAGCCAAATCAAATGTACTGTTGTTGAACAATTGTCAGTGAGCCAAGATATCCAGATACTTCCTCTCTTCAAAAAAAGTATATACTGCTTAGTGATTTAACAAAGTGTGTATAGACTATCTTCCTTCTACTTTAGAGTTCTAGTCTGCTATCTTGATCCTCCTTGTTCCATAAGACCAACAAAAAAAAAAAAATATGCATCTCACTTACTTTACCTCTTATCCACCAAAACTCCAATAATCATCAACTTCACACAATCTCAATAATACCTCCATAATACCTCTTCCGATACATATAAACCTTATTACCAATCTCATTTCACTTCCATAACAACTCTTTCCTCTAGTCAGTCTCCTCGAACAAGTACAGATAAAATCCTAATGCAAACTTCAGTTCATCATCCCATACAATCTGAAGACACATTGCCAACACACAACCTCTGTGTAATCCATCTGACCCAAATCTTCTGCTCATTATGAATTATAAACAAAGAAATGCATACATGACCTCTAACAGAGTTAGTTCGAATAACTCTCAGTAATTAAGTACGATTACGGAGTGTGAATAATCATAATATTTCACAGTGTGTACACCACTTCAAGAATTTTGGCAAACAGAAGCAAACATGTGGAGTATTTCTTTGTGTCAAGTGTCACTTCCTATTTCAATTGCTCACGAAAAATGCAGTGTAATAACTGTCAATGGTCTATACCTAGTAATGGTATGTCATGTCGTTAGCTTTCTTCCTATCAGCATAAAGTTATACAGCTTCCATAAAACCTACAGCTCATGTGACTTCCACGAAGTTCTTTGTACCAATGTCGTTCGTCGAATTATAGCAGTTCATTTTCTTATCTTAAAAATATAAGGCACTGAGCGTAAGCAAAACAAGCAATAGCGAGTAAATATACCAGTAGAGAACAGAATGTCAACAAGTGGATGCAGCACAATTCTTACAACGAGGCTCTGCCAAGCAAACAATCTATAATTAATACAATAGTGTGACCTAAACTCTATGTTTGTACACAGTATATCAGCATTTCTATACACCAAATTAAAGAGTAGTTATGACAACAACAGAAATGTATAAATATGCAATCCACACGCATAGCAGCAAACAGGTCATTAGCATCATATCAGCATAAGCAAATAAGTGTTCATATGTAATCTTAATAAGTAAACATGAAGGCGCAAGCAGATAAATCACAAAGTATAACTTACATACCTAACCACATCAGCACAATAAATCAGGTGACAATTATAATTTAAATAAATAAGCACAGCAGGCACATAATTAAAAAAAAATATGACATCAGCGAAAAAGCCTAGCAGCCAAGCGATGCATAATATTATAATTTAAATAAATAAGCACAGCAGGCACATAATTAAAAAAGTATGACATCAGTGAAAAAGCAGTGCAGCCAAGCGATGCATAATATATACAAATAACAATCCTGTTCGTTAATAAAACATTGACAAAAATCAGCAAATGTACGCAAGCACGTCGCTTCACAAGTAAATTCATAGAACATGAAATTACCACAAAGTATGGATCACGTAATCGCGAGCAGCAAATTACGTCTAAAGTACGTACCTAAGTGGAAATATGTTACCTGAAAAATAAACTCAATTAATAGTTACCTTTTTAGTTTATTAGTTTCTTCTTGGAAATTACATTCTTCCTGAAAATTTCTCGATAGTAAGTCCTCTTAACGTCGGAGACACACAGAATTTACCTGAAGTTCTTAAATATTTTATAGAACCGTATCCTGAAAAATACAGAATGTTAATAACATAATTCATCAAGTCACTATAGCTTTATACTAAATTTAATCGGAGAAATTAAACTGTGTATTTGTTTATGGCTGTCAGTGCATTCGCACTGAGCGCTCGATCAGCTGTAGGCGCGTGACGTAGGAAGCAATTGTTCGCGGTCAACGACTGCTTTGTGCGGCGCGCAGACTTGACTGTTGCTTTGAGTATATCCCGCCGCCAAAACACAGCGCGGTATCCTTGTACTCTCCGCGTGTTTACATGTAGCTGTTAGTTTCTCACAAGTATGTCGTTCTACAAAAAATTTTTTTAAAAGTATATCATTCCACAAAAATTTTTTACGTTAGATATATGATGTATTCCTTTAGAGCGTCGAGATTTAAGAGTTTCTACTTCGACAGTGTTATCATGAATAATTTTACGAATTCTATATGGACCGTTATAAAGCAGAAAAAATTTGCGACACAAGCCTTTTCCTTTGTGAGACAAACGGTGGGACTTAATTAACACCTTCTGACCAACTGACAAGATTTTTAAACGACCAGGACGTTTAGCTGATCTCTCTCTTCTAGCAGCCGCAGATGCAATATTTCGTAGAGCCAGGTTGACAACTTCAGAATGCCGCAGTTTCCGTGAAGGCGGAAAAGGAACTATTTCAGAAATGCGATTTGTCGGTGCTTTGTTTTTTAATATCAATATAGGCGGTAAAGAAGTTGAATCATTAGGGAGTTCATTCAGAATGTTTTGAAAAATATGAAGATACTGATCCAACGTTCTGTGATTCTGATGACAATAAAGACGACACAATTTATTGATTTCCTTCATCCATCTCTCTGAAGCGTTAGATTGAGGGTGAAAAAGTGAAATGAAAATTGGTTAAATTTTACGACGCTGTAGAGTACGAAGCCAAATTTTAGAACGAAACTGTGATCCATTATCTGATATAACCTTATCAACATGACCAACTTCTTTAAGAAAATGTTTGATAAAAGCGTTAGATACTGAACGAGCTGTTGCTTTGCGTAAAGGTGTAAAACACACATATTTTGACGTCAACTCCACTGCTACGAAAATGTACGCAAAACCATTAGTAGATCGAACCACTGGACCGAACAAATCAACTGCAGCCATCTCCTTTAATTTCGCTGGAATGATAGGAAACAACGGTGCTCTGTGAGAAACTGTTGGCGGCTTAGCCTTTTGACATAATTTGCATTTGGCCAGAACAGATCGAATACGTTTTTCCATATTACTGAAGTAGCAATTTTCTCGTAATTTATGAAAACATTTTCTGGGACCAAAGTGTGCATAACTGAAATGCGTATACCAAATCAGCTTATTAACCCACTCATCAGGAATACAAACTAACCAAACAGAGTTGTCGACCGATTTTCGTTTAAAAGGAATGTCATTGCGAACTGAATAGCATCTAGTTTCTCTGGATCAGTAAGAATACCTTCTGTAGCAATAATGTGACCGAGAAATTTCACCTGAGAACGACCAAATTCAGATTTTTCAAAGTTCACTGTAATACCAACTCTTGCAAAGATACGTAACAATGAATCCAAAATATTGTTGTGTTCACTCCAAGAATGTTTAGCAATAAGAATGTCGTCAACATATGAAGTAATATTGTCACGAAGAGAAACAGGTAAAATTTCGTTTAAACTACAAATGAATGCTGCAGAAAATATAGTAAGTCCAAACGGAAATTTCCGAAGTCACTTTTGGGTAAATTAGTCATATCAGGTTATTGTTTACTTACTCTCTAGATAGATTGATAGTCGAAGAGTTGGTTTGACAGATGCAAAGAATAGTAAAAGAGTAGGCAGCGGTACAGAAAACTAAAAGGGAAATAGCACCACTACAGCTTGGGGCCCTATGCTCGCTACGGCACATATTCACTTAGAGTAGTGAATCCCCTGAGGACTTTAATAGCCGCACATAATTTCCAGTTTGTGACTTAATGGCAACTTTGGCGGAAGTGCGTACGTAAATTGATCTAACCATGCACATGGATGTATGTCATTCTTAGAGTTGCGGAAGATCTTAAATTTCCGAACAGTCAAGAAGTGTTTATAGTCAATGTTTTCGCCTTGTGGCGACAAAGACCTACTGCGTCTGTCCCAGTCACAATGACGATTATTGTTAAATTCACGCGCCTGGCGCTCTCTTGTTGCATCACGTAAATGAAACAAATTATTTTCTTCAAACCCTTCTTCTAAACTAACACTTGTCAATTTATCTGAGATCTCCTCAACTTTTTCCGATGAGTCACTTAATTGTTCTTTCTGTTTATTTACGTCTTCTGTAAATGTCGCGACTCGGGTTTCGGTGTTGTCACATTTGCTAATTAACTGTTCATATTGTTGTGTTGTGTTATTTAATCTGTCATTTGATACGGACTCCTCGATTCTCTCAAGTATTTCTTCCTTATCGTGTGCACATTGTAAATTTAACTCTGAAAATTTCTGTACTATCACGCGATCTTTTTCTTCCTGTTCCCTGCCCCGTTCCTCTTGTCTGATTTCTGTTGAAATTAAGCTATTATTGTGAGCCTTCAAAATCGATTGTACTTCTTCTCTAATTTCTTTATTTGATTCGTCTTTCATGTATTTGAAACATGTCCCTGTTCGTGAGCCTAACTGTGTTTCCATTGTTCCCATATCAGTTTCTAATTCAGGTCGTAACTGTGATCCCACTGCTTTCATCTCGGTTTTAATTGTTCTTATTTCTGTTTCGATTGTACCTATTTTTGAGCATAACTGTGTTGTCATTGCTTTCATCTCAGTTCTAATTGTTCCTATTTCTGTTTTGAATTCAGATCGTAACCGTGATCCCATTGTTTTTAATTCAGATCCCACTGTTTTTAATTCAGATTCCAACTGTGATCCGAAATTTAATATTGCACTCATAAACTGCTCCATTTCTTCTGTCGTTAACCACGCAATCTGAGAATTTTTCGATTGTGAAAAATTTTGAACTGTTTCCGGACTATTTTCCCTACTTATTAAATTGTTTTCCACTACATTATTCATAACACTGTTCTTCTGTGTTGGCGAGTTCGCCATGTCAACAATTTCGTTATTACGATTATCCATCATTTTTGCCTTTTTCATTGACCGCGTAATCATTTACAAAACATAAAAAATTCGTCACTGTACGAAAATTACACACAATGACTCTTTATCTCCAACAATACCATTCACATGAAATGTTTCCCTCAAACACGATTAATCGAACAATTGAAATAATTGCACTAAATTGTCAAACGCGTATACAAGACAACAAATCAAATTCTGAGAAAAAAATTCCATTAGACGAATGACAATTACCAAATCTACACATGCAAAATAGACTACAATTACTAACTACAAATTACTACAACAATACTACCGTCTACTATTTTTTACAATCAGAAGAATCCAAGGGACGATCCGAAGCAGCGGTCGCCACGTGCATGGGGGCTTAATTAAATAATTTTGAAAATACTTTTTTTAGTTTTTCGTAGCTGTATGTCCGATTACGCTGTGTCTCGTAAACGGTTGGCCCTGACTAGTATTATTACGCTATCTGACTGCAAAGAACAACAACAAAGAATGAAATGAAAATTTTTGTAAACACAGTTAATTAATTAAGTCCGCAGCAACTATAAAACCTACAAAACCAAAGCACAAATGTAAATGTTCTGTGTGTGGGAGTGTGACTCAACGTACATCTGGCACGGTTCTTCTTCAACAAGACAAGAATTTTTAAATACCAATTATACTGACGTGATAAAAGAAAATTAGAAATACCATAATCGCTCAAGGAAAGTAGAATTACACTCTAATACAAGAACACACGCCAGATGCTTTGTTGACTGAACCTGTAATGACGCATTATTTAGGACACTAAAATAAAAACAAACTGAGTTAATTACCACATTTATATTGATGAAAATCATTCTAATCCTAACATTATATCTCAACCAGAACTCTCCAATATCACATCTCAGCAAGCACTGCCTAATAGCACATCTCAACAAACACTCTCTCCTACAACATCTCGGCACAGACTACCACGAGACCTTGACAGGCACTGACTACTACGAGCTCTCTCCAAGCACTGACTTCTACGAGTTCTTAACAGGCACTGACTACTACGAGTTCTTAACAGGCACTCTTCTACGAGCTCTCGATAAGCACTGACTTCTACGAGCTCTCGACAAGCACTGTGGAGGCGGCAGAATAATACTCTTTGGCGCAATCTCTGGCGCAGTGGCTCAATGTAGCCACCTTTCACCGATACAAAAGAGTTACATGTTTGCTCCTGTTACTGTCCTTCAAAGTAGTCACAAGCGTTGTGTAGAACCCGTTGCCAGTGATGTGGAAGGCGTAGTATACCGTTAGCAGCGCCTGTTCTGTTGATGGTGCGAATAGAGCGGTCTAAAGTTATGGTTATTCTAGTGTACGCCTGTGATGGTGTTATCCTAACGCATCACGTTCCTCCACGGCAGACCGTCAATGCACAGTATTACTGTTCGTTTTTGGAGCATCACCTGCGACCAGCTTTGCGAAAGAAGCGGCGACACTTTCTGCGCAACCCTCGCATCTATGCGGGCACATACAGCGCAAGCTGTGGCTGCTCTGTTCGGTCTATGGGACTGGGAAGTACTGTACCATCCACAATACTCCCCGGACTTAAGTCCTTGTGACTTTGACTTGATTCCGTAAATGAAGGAACCACTTCGTGGCATTCGCTTCAGAACTGTTCCAGAGATTTGACAGGCAGTAGACCGCTCCATTCGCACCATCAACAGAACAGGCTCTGCTAACGGTAAACTACGCCTTCCACATTGCTGGCAACTGGTTCTATACAATGCTGGTGACTACTTTGAAGGACAGTAACAGGTGCAAACATGTAACTCTTTTGTATCGGTTCTGAATAAACAATTGTCGCTATTTAAGTTCCAACCCTCCTATTATACTTATGGTTAGCTGGCTTTATAAAGTTATGTATTTTACTAATTTTTTTAAATTTCACTGTGGAAATTATTATACAATTTTATTCCCTAACAGAAAATGCTGTTTTAAGGTTTTGTTTGTTTGTTTTTCTTTGGTAAATGTAATTACGAAGTGGCTTTCGTCTTCTGGTGATTTAAAGAACTAATAGTGAAATACTTCTAAATTGGCTGAACACTTCATACAAAGTGGCCTTAATTCAGCATACATATTTGTTGCTCAATAAAGTCTTAATTTGTCCTATATCAGGTGCAACTGCCACAAAAAGATCGTTACATGGGACGTTGATCGAACTAACTGACTATGGCATCGGGAGTATTATACTCGTATTTGTTATACTGTAATACATTCAGACAATTGAGTTAGGTACACATTTTATGTATCTGTATGGCCTGTTCCTTAAAAGATACTTAACGACAGAAGGAGTGGACATATGGCTGCAGATTGTTTCACACTACCGTCTACGTGTAAGTCGTTGCTGAGCCGTGCTGACCCCGGCTTATGCGTTGCTTTAAAACTTGGCTGTTACTCTGCGTTTGGTTTCCCGAGGTTATTGCGGGTATGCCGTGGTTCTTCCTCTTTTTACGTGTGGCAGCAGCGGTGTGTATCGATATTTGCACCGTATACCATCTTCGGTCTGGTGTCCATAGTTCCGGCTTGGCGGTGTGCAGCCAATCGGTCGGTTGGAGCGGATCAGCAAGCAAGTCTCCGCGTGGCGCAGTCGGCCGGGCCCGCTGTCGGTCTCTGTGCAGTGTCGGAGCATGTGGGGGCTGTTCCGAGTGCTACGAGGTTCGTGGCTCACCGACCCAGGGCATGAAAGTTGAGTGGTGATTTAATTACCGAAGCCACGTCTGTTCAGGTTGTTCCCTTGGTTGGTGGTTCGCTGTTGGTGGTATTCCTGGGAGCAACAGCGAGTGTTCGAGTTAGTGAAGATTTAGCCACCGTGTGGTGGAATTAACTACATTTGTCGGTTTGAAATTCAAGTGCACCAGCGGAATTTTCTGCCTTGTGGCCGTTAGCATTCCGGTTACCTGCCCAAGTCGCTGACGTAAATTCAGGCAGTGTCCTTTCCTCACCTGTTGTCAGTGTTCAACATGGTGTGTAGTTTTTGACAGCTTAATGTATTTTTGGTTGTGGGCGGCTATGTCTGTAACTTTTTGGCTTTGGAATTCTCGTATACTGGTCAGTGGTTAGCAAGTGGTCTTGTCGGTGGGTCCCTGACTTTCTCTTGGTTGTGTTACCGGCGGATCGAGTATAGTTGGGCCGACTTCTTGTCTCACCTAAGCGAATTTTAAGATTTCAAGGGCAGACCGAGCCCCCTGGAAACTTATGAGCACCGTTGCCTATACTGCCTTTCGTGTTGGCGTTTAAGTGTGTATTTTTAATGGTTCATAGCCGATAGTCGGAAATCGTATGCTTGTAATACTGTGTTTAAAATCAAAGGCCTTCAGCAGTTTTAAAAGTAAGTTTTTCTAAATTGGGCAAGTCTTACATTGTCTGAAGATAAAGATTTGGCCTTTTGCCTGTTGAAAATTTATTATATTGTTATAATGCATCGGCCATCAGCCGCTTTAAGTTTTAAGGATCTTACTTATCAAGTATCACCCTTTGGAAGATAAAGCTGTGGGCTTTCTGCCTGTTGAGAATTTATTGTAGTGTGTTGTTTTTAAAAGCACCAGCCTTCAGCCGCTTTAAGTTTTAAGGATCTTACTTATCAAGTTTCATCCTTTGGAAGATAAAGCTGTGGGCTTTCTGCCTGTTGAGAATTTAACGTAGTTGTATTGTTCTTAAAATGATGGGCCTTCAGCCGCTTTAAAATTTTCGATTCTTACTTATCAAGTCTTACATCACTTGGGATTAAATGCTACTTAAGGTTAAAGCCTGGAGCCTTCTGTCTCAAAAAAAAATTTTTATAGTTGTTGTATTTAATTCATGGGCCTTCAGCCGTTTTAGAATTAAAGGCGTTTTCTGTCGATAGTCAAGCTTAGAAGTTGCGCTGTAGTGTTTGGATAACTACATAAAATGTTATGTTTGGAGAGTAACTTACAGCCGCTCATTCTGGCTCCCTTCCACAGTTCCTACTACTTGTCCTGTCCTGCGGGTTTAGCAGGACGTCTCAACTGCTTTCAGGCATTTTATTCAGGTTACCGCAACTGCAATTGTAAGACCCTTAAGATGCTAGTATATGAGCAGTAGGGTACTCAGGCTCCCAGGACACTTTTGATATCAAATTGATATGTAAATTTATTCAGTTGATCAATTATTACTCCCACACCCACCCTTATAACAGTCCCACCACCCACTACCACCTATACCCCCACCCCAAATCCACCACATCCCCAGGTGACATCATGTGTTTTCCTCAGCCTGCACATTGCTCCCCAACGCCTCCCCCTCACCCATTCCCATTGGTGGGAATTGCAAATATGATGGCAATTTCGAATTATGGCGAGAATATCGAAATTTGGTGGAAATTTGTTTTTCCCACCGCTACCCTGACATCCCACATCTCCCCCATCCCACAAAGGAAGTGGTCTGAAATTCAAAATGATGTTGCTATTTCCAGGACTCGAACTCTTGTCCTTTTGGACAGAAAGCCCAAGTGCACCCACAACACAAGGAAACTGTCCAGATGCAGGAGAGGAAGGTTAGGTTAGTGTATTTTATTTATTTTGATTGGGAATTTGAACTACAGATTGGTCTTAATTACATCATTAATCGTAGAGATCAGTCCTAATTACACAACTATATGCATAGCACTACGTAAGTAATGCAGAAAATAGCAATAGGACTCAAAAATTTCCATACAACTGATGTTATCTCTCTGGGAAAAGATTTCACAATACCACTCAACAGAGAGGAGTTTAATAAGTGCATTACTTGTAAGCTTGCAGCTGAGGACTGTATCTACCGCTGTTTGGCGTCAGAGTTCGCTACAGATGCCTGTTCGACAATCACATTACAGCCCAGGTAATCGAAGCCAATACATGCTACTGCAGCTGATGGAAAACGCTTCACTGTTTTAATTACACAGTGAATTGGTCGTGAAAAGAAAAACCAGCACTCATAATCAATGGGGAAAAATGTAGTTCCTAAGGATGGCAGAGGGGTGGCAGTTGAACATGCATTTTCCTCATAGTACAGCTAAGAACTAGCAAAATTATAGGCTCTCCCACCTCCCATAATTCACTCCCCTACCTCCCTCACCCCTCCTTCCACCTTTGCGGGGGTAGGGGGAGGGGGGGGGACACAAGCGCTTTCAACTGCTACAGTGTGCCATCTGTGGCAAACTGCCATTCTCCTTGGCCGCTGGCTGCACCCAGCCTTGAGGTGATGGTCTAGGCATCGGCCCTTCGCAAACACAAAAGGATGTAAAGCCAACTAAACAGTATGAGATAACTCAGGACCATCCCAAGTACAAACTGTTTGTTCATCTAAAATGTAGCTGCACTGCACTGCCCCTGACACTGCCCCTTCTGTTGTGGGGCAGCTGCCCTGGTGACCTCACACACAGAAGGCCCACCCCAGAAAGTGGCTACCTTTCTGAACGTGAAAACGCTTCACTGTATCAATAGTATTTAATGTCAAGGCACTTCTTGTATGCGAGCATCTTTTAAAAAGGAAAACACACTCAATATAGTTTTTACGTTTGCTGCAGGATACAATGCGCATCTTATTATTTTGCGACACCTAACGAAGTGAAAAAAAACTACAGCACCGCCATCGATCATAGATGGCCAGACTGCTGAGGCCTATACATGTGCACCCTGCATAAAACTGAGGGAAAAATGCTTCCACTATGTTGCTGCGATAACTACTGATTACCGCAGAATGTTCTAATTATATCGAAGTCATCAATGGAGTAAAGTAAAAGCGAGAATTTAAACTCGAAAGAAAATACATTTGTGTTAAGCAATGTTTTTCAGCTTGCTCGACAAATTACACAACCTGAGAGGCTCACGTTCAAATCAGGGTCTGTAAAAAAAAAAAAAAAAAAAAAAAACAACTTATGTGTGTGTTTATTACAAACACTTCAGACACGTGAAATAACATTACAGAATACAGCCCTTCGCTCCATTTGCTCCACGTCAGAGAAAACACAATCATTTTACATTCGACAATAGCAAGCTATAATTGAAGAGTACAGTGCTCTTTTGTACACTATATCAGGACGCGTTTTGCCAGTGTAATGTTATATCACACTGGCGTTTAGAAACAATTCATGAGAGTCTATGTTGTAGTAGAAACTCCTATAAGATTTTATTGTGTCTATCTCTTCCGATACATCGAAAGTATATACTGTCTGCATGCTTACATGTGACATTTTTACTCCATAACTGCCCTCTACTGACCTGTCTGTAAAGATTCTGTCATAGAGTAACTATCATTTGCAATAGCAGCAGATTTTTGCGTTCTAGTTTTATCAGCAATTTGATCATGTCAACTTGTTTCACACAACATACTCACATGTCGGGAAAAACACCATCATTTCGATGTTCTACAACGAGCTATAATTAAGGTGGTGTCTACTTTATAATTAGAGATTATGGAGTATGAAATAACATAGGACTTGTGGTAAGACGTATTTTTAAACACACAGTCGCGATGATAATAATAAAAACAGTTGTGATTCCATGAGAATAGATACAGTGGAGTTCTGTTGGTTTCATGAGCCAAATTGGTGTAGTTTTGAGAGACCTATATGCATGCAAACTTTAATCAGTTATACGACTCCTTATAATAGAATCTCCTATAAGATTTTACCATATCTCTCTGTCTCCTGATGTATCAAAAAACAAATATCATCTTTGTGTTGACACCAAGCACATTACATATATACGTATCACTCCACTGGAGCTCGTGGGCAGTGGTCGAAGTCTCTTGTGCAGATCTGCACAAAGTTTTTCAACTATACTAGAGGCAGACCATATCCAACAGACTATCAATCACAAGAGACGGATCCTCTGTTATTCCTTCATAACCAATTTAGTATATTGTTTTGTGTTTTTTGTTGTTGTAACAGTTCCCAGCAGTATATAATTACAGCTTTGTGCACTGCCACTTTTTCTGTTATGTCCTAAAGGTCTGTGTCACGTGCTAAACCGACATCATTACGTTTCAATCCATTGGCTCTTATAGAAAGCTGAACACCACATGGTGTAACTATGCAGCTACCACCACATACAGGTTGGTAGAAATAAAATGCACAGGTGATGTTACCCAATGAAAAACGTTGGGAATACATCGCAACATGTTAAAACTGGAAGAGCTTGCGGGATTGTAGAACATTTGCAACAGCTATCAGAAGGTGGTATCCTGTACAGTTAATCTCATCTTCCACAGTAATGGGATAGTGGATGCCTCAGCATTCTGTTTCGAAGAGCATTGTTCCCTCATTTTTCAGTCATGCACATGATTACTGTTCTGGTGTTGACCCTCGCTGGAAGGTGATTTCACAGTACATGTGAGGCACTAATAATAAAAAAGGTACCATTATCTTATTGGTGAGAAAAAAACATCTGAAGGGAATTGTAGCATATAGAAATAGGATTAGTCTGCAGAATTGAGGAACGCATCCAAATAATTGGGAAGGTGATGAACCCAACGTTTAATATTATGCTTCACAGTGACAAGTAGCAGATGTCCAATGTTCCGCCTAGGCTCTTTCCATCTCAACCATTTTTTTTAAAATCATGTCAGAAGCATTGTACATAAAATCAGAATTATTAGCACATACATATCAAGTATATAACAAATACAGAAAGAGTGTAAAAGTATACAGATATATAAGCAGGGTCAAGTGGTTTTTTATTTTATGAAGTCTTGGACCAGAACCTGGCCACAACCTGCGCTTCCGGGATGGCATTCATCAAATCCATCATGGCGCAGGTGCTTGGGCACAGCACACACTGCGTGAGGTGGATGGTGGTTTGAGTGTGTCCACAGTCACACAGCGCCGGTTCATTTGAGAGGCCCCATTTGCGCACATTCTCTTTGGAACGTGTAACACCAGAGATTTCCATGCCGCCGGAACCGTGTGAGGTCTCGCTGTGGTGGGATGTCGTAGTTCTCAGCCGGCCGCTCCGTGGCGCTGCAAGCAGGCGTAGTTTGTAGTTCGGCTGCTAGATGTCGGGACGGCGCTCGGTGTCTCGAAGTCGCGTGTGCTTGCTGTGGCGGGCGTGTGAAATCACCTCGCAGATCGAAGCTCTTTGGCGCCACTGCTACACGGGTCTGCGTGACGTCACTCAATAATTGCATCGCCACAATACATTGTCGTCCGCATAACAGTTTATGGGTCCACATAAAGCTGTCCGATTTTCACTATTTAAAAAGCAATTCCAGTCAAAATATTATCACTAAACACTTCTTTAAACTTTTGTGACGAATTATTGGCTCGTTTTGGGCGTAATAATGTTCACACGTGTCTTTCTTTAGTGTTCACTTTTTACAGTTTTTCGTGCCACTGCTACACGGGTCTGCGTGACGTCACTCAATAATTGCGTCGCCACAATACATTGTCGTCCGCATAACAGTTTATGGGTCCACATAAAGCTGTCCGATTTTCACTATTTAAAAAGCAATTCCAGTCAAAATATTATCACTAAACACTTCTTTAAACTTTTGTGACGAATTATTGGCTCGTTTTGGGCGTAATAATGTTCACACGTGTCTTTCTTTAGTGTTCACTTTTCACAGTTTTTCGTGCGGATTTACGCATTTGCACATTATAACACAGTTTGTTGACACTATTATTTTCATCTAATATGGCAAGAAAAATTTTAGTCACATTCGTAAGGTGCTATTACTTCGTATTATTCAAAATGCACTGTTTCTTGTCGCGATTATAAAGTTTATGCTCTGTCCCGATTCAACAATGGAAAATATTCTCTTCGAGTCAAATAAGATAAAATTACCTATTGTTCTTTGCGATTCGTCCGAAAATTGCACTTGTCCTGTCACGGTCGCCAAGGGTGTAACACTCCGGTTTATTTTTCTGACTTATCCCGCTCGATCGGGATCTGATAGCAGCACAAATAGATAATAATTAATGTGACCGTGTACCTAATGGGGCTGGCAATCGGATTGGACTGCTACGGAGTTGTTACATTCCAATTTGTCCTTCTCGAATTCTGTAATAATAAAATGTCTGGTGGCAAGAAGAACGACAACACAGCTTCATTAATCAACAACCTATATTCATCACAAAAACACAAAGTAAGGAGACAGCCACTGCCTTCGTCGTACAGAATTAATAACGGCTAATCTCAGCACAGGCCCTTTAGTTATTCATTATCGTCACACGAAATTTCAATCATTGTAATCCAACACTACAATCCAACACTGCAATCCAACACTGCAATCCAAATGATGCCGGTGCGGTAGACGCGTAATTACAAATATCGGCACAAAAATATCACTGAATCATACAAGTAATTGTACTTCTTCACTTTCCCGTATATTTCTAACACAAAAGGGGCTAAACCGCGGCGATGGCCACCCCCTTTGTCGGTACGGCCTTGCATTACGGCCACCGGCCGCCCCACGGCCCGGCCCGCAGCGTGGGTCCCACTCTACTGTCTCAACACTCGCTCTCGCTCTCGCAACCCGACACACACTATCGATTGTTTGTCCTGTCGACCTGTGCTGTCGCAAAACTTATAGTAAGGGCCTACGGACCCCTTACACGTCTTTGAACAAGATCTTGAACGTGGGCTTTCCACGACAGCTTACTATCTTTCTGAAACCTAGAAATTTGAACTGTTCATTTTCACTTATCTTACGCCGGTTCTGTGAAATTAAAACGTCAGATTTTGTTGAATTGTGTGTTAGAAACTTTAAAAACTGAGTCTTACTGTGATTAAGCATTATTTTATTTTCTACAAGCCATGAACTTACGTCAGGTACTGCACTATTTGAAACCGAGCCAATGTTGCACACAACATCCCTTACTACCAAGCTAGTGTCATCAGCAAACAGTTACGTGTAATACTAAATGGCTCAAATCGCTCTGAGCACTATGGGACTCAACTGCTGAGGTCATTAGTCCCCTAGAACTTAGAACTAGTTAAACCTAAATAACCTAAGGACGTCACAAACATCCATGCCCGAGGCAGGGTACGAACCTGCGACCGTAGCGGTATTGCGGTTCCAGACTGCAGCGCCTTTAACCGCACGGCCACTGCGGCCGGCGTGTAATGCTAGAGGGCATATCATTTATATAAATAAGGAACAGGTGTGGCCTCAACACTGATCCCTGGGGCATCCCCCACTTGACAATACCCCACTTAGACCCCCTACATCACAGCCGTTATCAACATTGTGAATAGTGACTTTTTTCTGCCTGTTGCTAAAGTAAGAGGTGAACCAGTTGTGAGCTGCTTCCCGTATTCCGTAATGGTCCAATTTCTGGAACAATATTTTGTGACCAACATGATCAAATGCCTTAGTAAAATCAACAAATATTACAAGCGTTCGAAACATTTTTTTTAGCCCATCCAGTACCTCACAAAGAAAAGAGAATATAGCATTTTCAGTTGTTAAACGACTTCTAATGCCGAACTGTACATCTGATACATAATCGTGTGATTTAAAATGGTCAATTATTCTTACATACAAGCCTTTTCAATAACTTTTGCAAACACTGATGGCATAAAAAATGGTTGAAATGGCTCTGAACACTATGGGAGTCAACATTTGAGGTCATCAGTCCCCCAAAAATTTAGAACTACTTAAACCGAACTAACCTAAGGACATCACAGACAACCACCCCTGAGGCAGGATTCGAACCTGTGACCGTAGCGGTGGCGCAGTTCCAGACTGAAGCCCCTAGAACCGCTCGGCCACATCGGCCGGCACTGATGGGATAGAAATAGATCTAAAATTATCTGCATTATTCCTCTCTACCTTTTTATAAAGCGGCTTTACTAATGAGTACTTTAATCGCTCAGGAAACTGACTACTCCTAAAGGAAAAATTACAAATATGGCTAAATACAGGGCTAACATGTGAAGCACAGTACTTTAATATTCTGCTAGACACTCCATGATAACCATGAGAGTCCTTAGTCTTCAGTGATTTAATTACTGACTCAATCTCCCTCGTGTCTATATCACAGAGGAGTATTTCAGACATCAATCTCGGAAAGGCATTTGCCAAGAAAGTTATATCATTTCCTGTATAAACTAAATTTTTATTTAATTCACCAGCAATGCTCAGAAAAGATTGTTAAATACTATACATATATATGATTTATTAGTAACAGAAATATTTTTATTGCGAACTGACTTTATATCGTCGACCTTGTGCTACTGACCAGACACCTCCTTCACAACTGACCACGTAGTTTTAATTTTATCCTGTGAAACTGCAGTTGGCACCTACTACATTCCACGTGTCGTGAAAAACAGGGCGAGCTGTGTCTGTAACTGCCATTCAGTAAAGACTGTTCCGCATCAGTCTTACCAACGGCATCCATCCAAATGTACAAGATGTCTCCAGATCAGTGCATATCGAGGAGGGTAGCACCTCTTATCGGTGTGTAGTAGACCTGGGAGCGTTTCAATCATATAACGGATGGTTAAGAATAAACGTGTAGTTTATACACGATGGAGCTCCAGACAGACGGAGTTTGAAACATTTCATGTATATCAACTGTGCTATCAATTCTGAAGTATTATTACACTGTCTGGAGTCACTGCCAGGAAGGTACCAGCTTGAGAGAAATGATTACAGGGCATAAACACGCATTTCTGTAGCTACAACGTTCTGCACCTAAAAATGCTATATTGTTAAAGCCATATGGTTTCTGAAGTATTAATCATGTGGAATGCAACGCTCTTAACACTCCAATGCACGATATATTTGTCTGACATCGGACAGTTACTCTGCAAGTTTCCTACCCCAGTCACTAATTCGACAAACTTTAAAATGATAAAACTACTTCCTTTTGCACTACTCTGGTGACCTAGGAAGGCATCGTCAGTGTATAACCACTGCTCGAGCAGCTTAAAAACCAACTAGAGCGAAGACAGGACACTGCTGTCTGTCTCTTATGAAATTAATGGTTTTTATATGTCTTTTTAAGGGGAGTTGGAACACCCTATTCCGACAACGTATAATTTAATGACTTGGCTTCAATGTATTTCCGGAACCCCTGTTGCCATTGACATGAAACTTTTACAGGACATTAAACTGTATGTTCTGAGTTTACTGAACTACAATAATTTCATTTCAGCCACTGCTTTCGGAAATACAAGTTTTTAATTACACAGTTAAAATTTTGTGTACTTTTTTGTACGTTATCCTATATAATTTTAGTTGTACATAACATTATGTTCTTCTGTTAGTTCAGTAGATTCAGTATATATATATATATATATACATATATATATATATATATATATATATATATATATATATATATATATATATATATATTATTACTCCCTAAAATTTGAATACTCTATTCGAAGTGATTTTTGAGATTAAGTGAAAAATACAACAGAAAACCTAAATTCTCATGAACGGCTTCTGAAGCTTCGAAAGTCTGTAATTCACTTAATATATGCAAATTTTTTTATTTTTAGTCACTCAGAAGCATCCTGCACCATAGTGTGTATCATACTCTTGATCTTTTTCCAAGTTTTTTCTTCTTTTCTTCTTTCTGGACTCCTTAGTGGCCAAGTGTGCTGCATACTCTGCTTTATCAATGTAAACCTTGTCCACTTTTTAGATTCTCTGATGCAGTTTCCTCCAGCATTAATTCGCACATGCTGTAGCACTTTCACCCTACCAATGTTGCCAACAATAAACGCAATAACAACATCACTGAGCCCCCACTTTAGTGTCTTCATTCCAACAAAATCATATTTTGGTAAGGGAGTCCATATAAGTTTATTGAACGACTCATTGGAATTTTGAGTCTCACCATGCAGACACTTCAGTAATCCAGGATTTTCCAGGTCTCTGTAAATAAGTTTTATGATATCCATGACTGCTGCTGGGATGGAATGATAATGGCTGTATGGACTGTTTCAGTAGTGGGCATTGCGGTAATTGCACCATGAATCAGGTCCTGGAGGACAAAGGTGGCGTACATGTTTTTCATTCCCTTTACTCGAAAATCTATTACCATGAAACCCAAGTTTCTTAAAAACACTTCATTTTGGCGTCATACTTTACTTTTTGAGAGATTTACCAATATATTCGTCACTTTTCCTCTTAAAAACGTTAGCACTTCGACATACAACGCGTGTTTATACTACGAAACGACACGATACTGTTTTTGACAGTGCTACCAATGAAACACATAATTTAACCTTTATAACACAGAAATCCACAGCTTTCAACACAAAAAATACCGGTTTTATTAGCTCTTGAAGTAATGCTCGTAAAAATTTTAACACCATCGGTGTAGATTATATATATATATATATATAAATTCCTCGCATGTGAGTTTATCAGTTTGAGATATAAATAATCATTTTATTCAGAAAATTTCAAATTTTATAATGAGATAAAAATCCTAAAATATAAAAATAAAATCCGTTCTGAGTCGGCAACGTATGTATCCTCAATGAGATTTGCCGATTCAGTTGCGCTTATTATTAGTATTGGTATCGACTTTAATGGATACAGCTATGTCTCACTAGGAAACAGAGTGAGAGAAAACCGACTTGAATATTTTCGATAGCTGATACATTGAGCTACAACCCACGCCCTGCTACACGAAACTGCACACAAAGAAGTCGTAACATCTTACAAGGGAGTAAGCACCACGAACAGCAGCCAAAGGAAATGTAACTGTCTTATTGCTGTTTATTGTAGCATTACCACAGCTCTGGTACCATTCCTCTTGCACAAAGAAGACCTGGTCTGACGTTAGGTAGTTTTGCTCGTGTGGGATAATGCAGAAATTTCGTCGTAACTCCACATATCTTGAGTACAGCCTTCTCACACTACTGAAGGTGGTATTCGCGGCTTCAGCCCACTCTCCTACAGAACACTCTAGGGAATTGGTTAAGTCTGATAAACGCATTGATTCTTATTCTTAATATTTAAGGAATAACATTGGTTGTGAGAACCAACTATAGTTCAGTAATATCTACATTTGACAGCATGTGTGAGAACACAGCTACGGATTGTTGTTTCATGTTTTCCGTATGTATATGGTCATATTGCTGGCATACCCATGCGTTGTTTGATTTTTTACGAGGATATGTATAAGTTCTATACACCAACCTACTAAAAAATCCTAAGAATTCCCCTCTTACCAATGATCTACATACACGCATTTTTGGATAAAAATCTCATGAAAAGTATAGTAACACTTGCCTCGTACCTAAATGAGAGTCAACGAATGGTATAGATTGGAAACTCGTAGTCTGAGAACAAATAAGTGTACTGCAATGAAACACCAGAGAGCTTTCCTGCAGACTCATGTAGGGATGCACTTTGTGGAAACTCAGAGTCTGGCAAAGCTCTACACATTCATCTGGCCCTCCCTCCGCCGTGTAGGGATATGCAACAGGAAGTTGACATGTGTACAGAATTGATTTCTGCTGCTGCTCTCATATCTTTTCCCATAAATATATGCTCTTATTTCTTACCAGACGAGCTTCGCTACCTTTTTTTACTCCTTCCACCGTTGATACGTCTCGACAACCATGTCAGGACTTCTACAAACTGTAGACTTCGTGTTTTTATCCTAGTAATATGTTATCCGTTAGCGGAGAGTGTGTCAACTGCATTGAGTATCCTGGAATGTGAGAATTTCCCCTCCTCGTACCTACGTAGTACACTCCCCTGGCAACGTAATTTATATACAAACAGCAAGTTATGCTTTTGTACTGCAGCCATCCACCGCTGACAGCTCTCCATGCGTGCGTGCATGATAACAACTGCGGAGTATCGATTTCAACAGCATGTACGTTATTTTAGATACTGCTACAGCCCCGCAAATACCGAAAAACTCTTTGCAAAACTGTTCTGTAGGCGATGTAAGCACATTTTATTTCATCCTGCTAATGAGCATAACTTCTTCGATGCAAGTTATATTACCGACATTTCGTAACAATATTGTCTGTATTCTCTTGTAATAACCAGGATATCCTGCCATGCCTATCACAGCTCCTTTTATACTCTTAAAGATGCACGATGAAGGCACTTTACCAACAAAATTTCGCTATTTTGTGTGCTAGATGTCCGCTGGATGGATGGAGCGTCCTTCGTGAGTATTATGTACAAGATAGAACAGAACATTAGTCGAATGGTGTAGTATAGCTCTGTTCTCGAATGCGGCCACTCACTACCAAATATTCTACAGAAGCTATGCATTACCTCTATTTTCTGTATGTCTGTGTCCATGTGTTTGTTGCAGATGACTCCAATAAACCCGAATCGGTCTTCCCGCTGGTGGATCCACTACGCATTATATCCAGTTGTGTCAAGAAGATTAATCGCAAACCACTCTGTCTGTGACAGACTTCGAAGTGGATCCACCAGCGAGAGGACAAGATAAGATTTATGCCAGCCATCCATGACACTCGCATAGACTTGGACACACAGAAAAAGAAGCACATGCATTGCATCTGTAGAATATGTGATTGTGCGTGACTGGATGCATTCAAGAATGGTGCGATACTATACCGTCTGACTTATGTGCTATTCTACCTTGTACTTAGGAGTAATACTCACGAAAGGAATGTCGCCCTCCGTAAAACTGATACCTCGCATGCAAAATAACTGAACTGGAATGATCATGTGCCTTCACTGTAGATCTTTAAGAGTATAAAAGGAAGAGTGATAGGCGCGGCAGGATGCCTTGGTTTGTTGTTAATACTGGAGATTACAGGCAATGTTGTTAAGAAATATCGGTAATACAACTTGAATCGAAGATGTCATGATCTTTATCAGGATGAACTAAAATATGCTTACATCCCAACAGAATCGTTTTGCAAAGATATAAGAAACTATCACCATCGATTACGGTAATGAAACCAACCTTTACCTAGGTTTCAGCCCAAATAATTGAGCCTTCTTCAGAAGATATATCTGAATCTATAATATGTCTAAGAGGTCATGGTCTAGAAATAAAACTAAAACAGCCTGAATAGACGTAGTCACATTTTAAAAATGTGGAAACTCTGGCGTGCGCCTCGTCTGCATGGACGCCGTGCGGTGCGCCTCGGGAGTTCACGTGAAACTAAGTAGGACTAGATAACAAGCTGCAATTAACATGGCCCAGCATGTTGATTTGCAGCGCGTTATCTAGTCCTACTTAGTTTCACGTGAGCTCCCGAGGCCCACCGCACGGCGTCCATGGAGACGAGGCGCACGCCAGAGCTCAAGTAAAGGCTTGGTGTTGACTTAGTACTCATGTACCGCATTTTTAAAATGTGACTACGCCTATTCAGGCTCTTTTAGTTTTATTTCTGTACCATGGCCTGTTAGACAAATTATAGATTCAGGTATACCTCTGAAGAAGGGTCAATTATTTGGGATGAAACCTAGATAAAGGTTGGTTTCATTACCGCAATCGAAGCTGATAATTTCTTACATACTAGGTTATAACGATTGCTGACTGTGTTGCAATGTTGAAAGTACAAACAGTTTTGCAAAGAGTTTTTCGCTATTTGCTGGGCTTGTTGTTGGCCCGCCAAGTACATCACCCAAACAGATGACTATTATCACGTAGCCTATGGCTATTGTGGACCAAAGAAATGCACAGAGAAAAGGGCTGAGGTTGTGAACTTTAACAATTTAAAGAGAATAACAGATAGAATAAAGATTTACAATAAGTATCAGAGAGTGAAAGTGACCAACTACACAAAGCGTGCCCCTATGCAGAGCATTATACCTGACGATGTACTTCAGTTAGAGTGTAGAGCCAGAGAAAGTGGTTCACCTGCTTAATGTCGGGTAGGATCCCCGCAAGCACGCAGAAGTGCCGCAACACGACGTGGCATGGACTCGACCAGTGTCTGAAGCAGTGCTGGAGGGAACAGACACCATGAATCCTGCAGGGCTGCCCATAAATCCGTAACAGTACGAGAGGGTGGAGATCTCTTCTGAACAGCACGTGGGAAGACATCCCATATACGCTCAATAATGTTGGTGTTTGGGGAATTCGGTGGCCAGTGGAAGTGTTTAAATTCAGAAGAGTGTTCCTAGAGCCACTCTGTAGCAATTCTGGACGTATGGGGTGTCGCATTGTGCTACTGGAATTGCCCATCTCCGTCGGAATGCACAGTGGACATGAATGGATGCAAGTGATAAGACAGGAGTCTAACGTTTGTGTCACCTGTCAGAGTCGTATCAAGTCGTATCAGGGGTCCCATACCACTCCAACTGCACACGGCTCACACCATTACACTAGCCTGAACAGTTCCCTGCTGACATGCAGGGCCCATGGATTCATGATGTTATCTCCATTCCCGTACTCGCCCATCCGTTCAATACAATTTGAAACGAGACTCGTCCTACCAGGCAACACGTTTCCAGTCATCAACAGTCCAATGTCGGTGTTGACAGGCCCAGGCGAGGCGTAAAGCTTTGTGTCGTGCACTCATCAAGGGTACACGAGTGAGCCTTCTGCTCCGGAAGCTCGTATTGATGATGTTTCGTTGAATGGTTCGCATGCTGACACTTGTTGACGGCCCAGCATTGAAATCTGCCGCAATTTGCGGATGGGTTGCACTTCTGTCACGCTGCACAATTTTTCTCAGTTGTCGTTGGTCCCGTTCTTGCAGGATCTTTTTCCGGCCTCATTGATGTCGGAGATTTGATGTTTTACAGAGTTCCTGACATTCATGGCACACTCATGAAATGGTCGTAGGGAAAAATCCCCAATTCATCGCTACCTCGGAGATGCTTTGTCCCATCGCTCTTGCACCGACTATAACACCACGTTCAAACTCACTTAAATCATGAAAACCTGACAGTGTAACAGCAGTAGCCGGTCTAACAACTGCGCCAGACACTCGTTGTCTTGCATAGCCGTTGCCGACCGCACGCCGTATTCTGCCTCTTTGTATATCTCTGTATTAGAGTACGCATGCCTATAGTGCAGTAGTTTCTTTGACGCGTCATTGTAGTATTGACATTGAGGTGCAGAAAGAACGTTTACGAGAGGTAATGAAAAAGAAAGCCGACGCACGAATACGGCGTCATGACGCGATATCGCAGTTTGCTAAGTTCGCAAATGGCAGCCTCGTTCTCGTTAATGAGAACGACAAATCAAGCGAGATTGATATTGAGATTCCAAAATTTAAATTGATTTATGGTGGACCGTTTAAGATTGCCAGTATACCTCACACGAATGCTTACTGTTTAGCTTTTCCTAATTCTGGCAAGCTGTTAGGTGTTCGTAACATTTCTGACCTGAAGTTGGATTAAACAAGAACTGATTATTCTGAGAAATATTTTCCAGTGAAGACCTAATTAAAACTGTAATTTTCAAAATTAATTCCAAATTTATTTCTTGGACCAGACTATCATCAACGAATTTTAAAAAAGTATAACGAGAAATTTAGCATAGAGATTTTTTATCTCGCTTCTTATCCTTTTAGTCATTTTTTATATACCTTTAACTATGTTCCTTAAGTTTTCTTGTACAGCAGTGGCTGGAGTTTTCATTTCAAATGTACTGATTTTTTAAAAATGTTATGGTATACTATGATGATTTGAGTTATAATGGTTCAAATGGTTCAAATGGCTCGGAGCACTATTAGACTTAACATTTTAGGTCATCAGTCCCCTAGAACTTAGGACTACTTAAACCTGACTAACCTAAGGAGGTCACACACATCCATGCCCGAGGCACGATTCGAACCTGCGACGGTAGCGGTCGCGCGGTTCCAGACTGAAGCGCCTAGAGCCGCTCGGCCACATCGGCCGGCTGAGTTATAATGCCACAGTGCTGTCATGGTAATTAAATGCCCTCACTTAATTATGACAATTGATGAGAAGCTTAATGAATAATTAACAAATTTTATGTAAACAAAATTGAATGCATTTACCCATCTGCATTTCCTTTTGTATTCGTCGGACATTCCCCGATTCTTTTTTCCCTTACGAAAAAACTCAAAGAATGTAGGGCATATGTACACCGAAAATGCAGATGAAATACCTTCTGTACCATGCAAATTTTTTCGCCGTTTAATATCCGTTGATAACTTGTGCTGTATTTTTGATTCTGAATGTGTAAGCTTTATCACAGAAACTATATTTAATACATAATCGATTTAACAGTGTATTTATTTCTGTCTACACACACCAAAAAAGTTTTGCATCACCTCGGTTCAGAGAGTTTCGTAACGTGTACAGAAAATTGGAACAGAGATCAACATAAACATCATTTCCGACCTTTTTATTGCTTATGAAAACCACAAATTGCATGTTGTACCACCATACGGCGAGACCTGCAGAGGTAGTTGTCCATATTGCTGTACACACCGGTACTTCTAATATCCACTAGCATGTCCTCTTGCATTGATGCATACCTGTAATCGTCGTGGCATACTATACACAAGTTCGTCAAGTCACTCTTCCACAGATTGTCGCACTCCTCAACGGCAGTTCGGTGTAAATCCCTCAGGATGGTTGGTGGGTCACGTCATCCACAAACAGCCCTTTTCAGTGTATCCCAGGCATGTGCGATAGTGTTCATGTCTGCAGAACATGCTGACCACTCTAGTCGAGCGATGTCTGAAGACGAATGTCTCGCCAATATGCTGCCGATATGATGGCGCTATCGTTCGGAGGATGGCATTCGTGTATCGTACAGCCATGAAGACCAGCGACGTACGTCGGCCCCACATAATGTCACCCCAAAACAGCAGGGAACCTCCAACTTGCTGCACTCGTTGGAGAATGTGTCTAAGGCGCTCAGGCAGACCGGGTTTCCTCTAAACACGTCTCCGACGAGTGCCTGGTTGCAGGCATATGCGACACTCATTGGTGAAGAGAACGTGATGCCAATCCTGAGCGGTCCATTGGGCACGTTGTTGGGCCCATCTATACCACGCTTCATGGTGTCGTGGTTACAAAGATGCACCTCGCCATGGAAGTCAGGAGTGAAGTTGCACATCATGCAGCCTACGGCGCACAGTTTGAGTTATAACACGACGTCCTGTGCCTGCACGAAAAGCATTATTCAACATGGTGGCGTTGCTGTCAAGGTTCCTCCGAGCCATAATCCGTACGTAGCAGTCATCCACTGCAGTAGTAGCCCTTGGGCGGCCTGAGCGAGGATTGTCATCGACAGTTCCTGTCTCTCTGTATCTCCACCATGTCCGAACAACATCGCTTTGGTTCACTCCGAGACGCCTGGACACTTCCGTTGTTGAGAGCCCTTCCTTGCACAAAGTAACAATGCGGACACCATCGAACAGTGGTATTTACCGTCTAGGCATGGTTGAACTACAGAGAACACGAGCCGTGTACCTCTTTCCTAGTGGAATGACGAACTGATCGGCTGTCGGACCCCCTCCGTCTAATATCCTCTGTTCGTGCATAGTTGTTCACATCTCTGGCCGAATTTAGTGACATCTTTGAACAGTCAAAGGAACTGTGTCTGTGATACAATATCCACAGTCAACGTCTATCTTCAGGAGTTCTTGGATCTGGGGTGATGCGAAACTTTTTTTGATGTGTGTATAATTGATCGTAATTATAATGAATATACTGTAAATTGCTGGGTAATAGCCAAGGGTAGTTTATTTAACTGTCCCGAAAGCATCGACGAAATGGCAGTAGCTGTCCCATAGTTTATCTTTGCTTATGGAGAGTCTCTGTCGCGTTGCGAGGAGAGAGGAAGCAAAGTCGATTGAGTCATGAAAGAGTGCGGAAGTGTTTGTTGGGCACTCCCGCAGACACAGTGTGCAGCTATGATCGCGCCAGTGTACGCTCAACAAATTCGTTAATTCGCGAGTATTGACAGCACGGTAGGAGCGGACAGGCGGAGGAAGCTGGAACTGTATCTATTGCCTGCCCCATAATTACCCGTGGCTCTGGAGATGACTCGCGGTTACCAGCCAGCCTCAGCAGCAATAGCGGCAGTTCAGCATTGCCGTAGGCTACATTCTCCGTCGCCTACACAGCTACAATTACAAACTGACATAGGCATTACCTAGAGGCATTTCTTTCACAAAGTATCGCTCTTCTGAATAATAAAGTGCAATAGCTCAAACTTGTAGGGTACCTATGTTGTCATTGTCCTCAGTTTCAGTCTAAATTTCCTGCCTCAGTAACAGTAACTGTTCATTCTCATATTGCATAACAGAGGCTTAACTAATTTGCAATTTTGAGTATTCATTCATTTAAATTAACGCAAACTTTCAATGGAAATACTAGTAACTACATATACAGCACTAATTAAGAGCGCACAGTATCGTTTATTCAGTATTTAGCTTAGCGAGTGTCTTCTGTTGGCTTGGTATGTATTTTACTGTTGTTATTTTAAAATTAAAATCAGTTCCTCAATCGCTTACAATAAATTCAATTCAATCTTCCAATAATCAAAAGTAAATTGCTTGACTTTTTCTAAATTTTGCATTATGTTGCACTGAGGTTACTGAAAGTCATTTTTTTACATAGTAAAGTTGAAGTTAAGCCAGTCATTTATTTAACCAGTAGCTTCATTTACTTTACTTTCAAAATTTAGTACTTCAGAATAAATATCTGCATAGTCAATATTTTCTGATTTATTTATTTTCTCGTGAAGTGTTCTGCTGTGGAATAGCGTGACAGCCTGTAGGCATAGACCTGTATCGTTGACTATCGATAGTCGCCTCTCTGCCGAGCGCAGAGCGAGGGTGGGGAGTGTGGCGTAGCTTTCGTGGAGCGTGGGCGCAGTGTTGTGTTGATGCCGTGGCTCCAGCACCTACCTTACAAGTTATGGAGAGCCAATTGAAAATGTTTGCCACACATATTTTGCGTTTAATTTCAGTGTTCACGACGCAGTATCATTATTTATCCAAAAGGTGATGTATCTCGGTTTCGTGTGTCGTGTAGGGAGAACAACAATCAACCGCGACGCGACGGTTACGAAAAAATAATGAGGACTGGTATAATCCTGATTGAAACTTCTGCATGAAAGAAACACATATCGTTTTGACTGGCTGAATATCACGAGAGCAGGTACTTTCTCGTTCGTAAATTGTACCCGAAATTTTATGGAGCATCCGCGTCGCGATTCGGTCACGAGCATGCTAGTGTTATTAGCTGTTCAAATGTTTAGCACTCTAGGAAGAACTATGCTAATCGTCGACTGATAAAACATCCGTTGAACAGTGATTATTTTTTCTATGCACCGTGTTTTTGCATTGGATGCCATCAATTAGACAGCAACCTTACACATCACAACAGACACCTACTTGGAGTACAAATACAGATCACGACCATTGTGGAATAATGTTAATTGTGAACAGTGCAGCCCCACACTGTGCGAATGTTTAACAGAATACAACGAATTCTACCAGATCAATTTGGTATTGTTGGTGTGAATGGCTCCTCTCCCTGCTAGACAATAATTATTACAGGGAACATCATTGCAGGCAGTGCAGAGAGCAGCAGATCAACCGCCGCGGGAAAGACCAAGTACGTGGGTTTAGGCACACGGTCGTTAAATATCCAGCCCCGTTCCTGTGTGTAAGGAGTGTTGTACAGTCTCGAGTGCTAAAGGCTAGCTTTTATTTGTAATGCATATCTACCACCTTTTCCTCCCAGGCGTGTTACAAGTCTTCTGTTTCCACGCCAGTGGTTATTTGCTTAAATTTCTTTGCTATTACCTTTCTTAAGATTCTGGGGACTCAATGCCCTAGAGGACTGGCGACCGTTTAATTGGTTGGTTGGTTGGTTTGGGGAAGGAGACCAGACAGCGAGGTCATCGGTCTCATCGGATGAGGGAAGGACGGGGAAGGAAGTCGGCCGTGCCCTTTGAAAGGAACCATCCCGGTATTTGCCTGGAGCGAGTTAGGGAAATCACGGAAAACCTAAATCAGGATGGACGGACGCGGGATTGAACCATCGTCCTCCCGAATGCGAGTCACGTGTCTAACCACTGCGCCACCTAGCTCGGTACCGTTTAATTGTTTCATGCAGTAGTTTAGTTTATCTGGATATATCACAGTAACTACCATTAACGAAACGATAGGCAGATCAACATGAAGCTAACGAATTAAACTGTGAAATGTGTGAGAATCAAACTTTTTACCAAATAATGTCCTTATAATCGACTGAGACAGACTGCAGGTCGGTTGGGGGCGCGTGACATTCAGTTTCACCTCGAGAGTTAACTGCGGTTGTCTGAGAGTTCTCACCCTGTAGGTCTTGATGTCAGATGCCGAACAGGACTCATGACTGGCCAGCGCAGGAAGCATTCAGGGAACCTTATAAGGACTTACCAGGAAAACAGTAACAGAGCTATCATGGAAAATGTATCTACTGTAAGGAAGTTTCCAAGAATACTAGTGAAACAGAGAGAATTTTTTGGAGAGTTTAATACGTTATACTTGAGTTTACAATCGGTTTACAATCAGATTCCAATAAATTCCATGAATACACGGGGACATCTGAGCCTACATTTGATTATATTTGGAAAAAGCTCGGTGCACACTTGAGAGTATCTGCACCAATTTCCATTCACCTATATTGCCAGAGGAAAAGCTTATAGTTACCTTGAGATAAGTAGATCCGAAAATTTTGTTGGTTTTTCACAATTTTATTTTTAACGAAAATAGTTTAAACAATTGCTTGTAATATAATTGCGTATGCTTCCGCGGCCAGAGTCAGTCGAAATAAAAGTTTTCTGGGTGTGGTACCGCTTCATAACGTATGAAACTACTGCTGCTGGAGAAAAACTACCGTTTTGGCCACGGTTGCCGCAGCAGTCTTCTGGGTCTACTGGTGCGTCCTAGCTATGCAGTGTCCTTATGTTTTGTTGTTACTGTTCACTACGCATGCCATTATGTCATAATTTTAATAGTTCGTTTCGTAGATCGAGCCCAACAGACCGTACTGTCAACACGAGGAACGAGCACTACCGGCGAGTGACTCCCGCCGCGGGGAAGACGTCCAGCATTTCATAAATAGGAGCCAACTTCTCATTCAATGGTGACCACCAATCATCGCATATAACACAAGAGCCAATACACAAAAGGGGTTACGCTCTCCCTCCACCGCAATAACCTATTAAAATTAAGTTCCCTCTTCTTCTTCCTTAAGTGACCAATGTAACGAACTATCTTTTTAAAATTATGACGTAATGGTGTGCGCAGTGAACAGTAGTAACACAATATAAGGGACTCTGCATAGCTAGAACGCACGAGTTGATCCAGACGACAGCCGCTGCAACCGTGGCCTAAACGTTGGTTTTTCTCCAGCAGCAGTAGTTTTACACATTATAACGCGGTACCATACCCAGAAAATGTTTATGTCAAATGCTTATAACATCTTATAGTTTAAAGGCAAGCACAACAGAGGTAATTTGAGTAATGCGTGATGTGTAAATTATCAAGACTAATTTGTCTGATACCTTCATAGACTGGGAAGAGAAGAATAACCAGTCAGATTCTCACTCGCAGCTTCAGTCAACCACTCATCGATTTTTTCCCCTGAAAACACAATTTCTGTATTGTAGACAACTTCTTCACAGAAGACGAAATACTCATGAGAAACATATGACGCTCTTCTTGTTTTAATTTCTCATGTGGCTCATTTTCACTTGAACTTTTCTCCATCAGTAAAAATTTTTGATTTTGGAATCCCAGCATGTCTTATTGCTTCCTTTTTGTAGAAGCCAATGGGTAAGATGTGGGTTGAGGTAATCCATCAGTCTCGTAATGTTCAACATAGCGATCTCGGTAGACGAAATAATAGTTTGTCACTAGTAGCAAGAAATGTGTGAGACATGTTTGTGAATTACTTTTGTCAAAACAGTATGACATAATAAAAATGTTTATTAACGTTAATCTTAAATGCTTACAATCGACCTATTTTTATATTGACAGCGACTAGGCTGCCAAATTTCTGGCCTTTATTGTACCACTGTGATAATTTTTTCAATGGACATAGCTCATTGCTCCCTGAACGCTCGAGAAAAACAAATTGGCCTCCATCACATGTGCACGCGCTGCTGGACGCTGGTATTGCTAATTGCAAATGCCCCCCAAAATGCTTGCATCCAGGACACTACATCTAACCAAGTTTGTGTTGCTTGTTGCAGGGGAAATCACAATCATGCTGCTTGCCCCACTCCATTCAGACCATGCCTAAGGGCCAAACTTCAGCAGCTCAGGGAAACAATTTCTGCTAAGGAGACGATCATACTTGGCACTTACAGCACAATGAATTATAAATTAATAATACAAGAAAAATTTTTAATGAAAAGTTTCGATTTTTGATTATTGTGAAATTTATTAACTACAGCTACCTCAGCTGTAATTAGAATTATACAAATGTAGCATCGTAGCTGAATTGATTTTAGTCAACACTAGGTACATAGCCATGTAATTACATCTATACAAGTTCAGAAACTACTACTGGCGTGTGCTTAATTGTAGGCACATCTACCAGTAACAAGTAAGAATGTGTGGACAACATCAATCACGTTCCCAAACCTTGGCTTAACATTAATTTAATTTAACTTTTCTACTGTGTTCAGCACTAAAAAAATCACTCGTAAGTATGAGAAATATTTTTGAGCTAATAGTGGGTTCACTCAATCGAGATTGTAAGTTAAAAAAATATGAGAAGATACAAAGTGAGCATCTGTATATGATCTACGAATTTGCTACAGATTCTAATTTGCGAATTAGTATAGTGTCTTTTGCATACTGTTTGCTCTTCCTGGAGCCTGTGTATGAATGTAGCCCATGCTTAGCGACCAACAATCACGCAATATCACATCATTAGTATTATTGCCATTTAACATACACAAAAAGGAAGTAATATATAATGGGGTACTAAAAGGTAGTATTTTCGTAATTTTGAGTTCCGCCAAAACACAAAAATCACAAACATGAAGTTTTAACAGCTTATTGTTTTAGAAAGGAAACGTTATTCTGACAACCTTGCTGAATTAGTTCCTTTATTTTCCAAATTATTCACGAAATTGTGTATTCGCGATGTAAAGACGAAAACCCTTTAGCGATTATGAACTCCTTTTATTATTAAATTACAGAATAGGAATTTTACCCCCTTATTCGAAACATAGTACGGGGTGTCACAGGAGGAATAGTCAACATTTAGGAATATTACAGGAATTCTCATTTGAAACCAAAAACTTCATATGGACATATGTCGTACTTAGAGTGTTACTATGCAGACTGCAAATCATGTTATTGATTGAACACTAGATCAAATACTGCACTAGTATGAAATGTTCCCCTGATAATTTGGTTATGCTTAGTGATCATACAAACTTTTACTAGCATCTCATGCAGAAGCAATTCCGAGGCATCATATCAATTACAAGGTAATAATTATAAACAATTCTGTTGGTGGAACATTTCTAACTGAGCATTATACCAGAGGCTGAAAATCCCGCTACAGTTGTAAAGTTCTTTTATTATCACACGACCGGCTTCAGGCTCTTATAAGCCCATCTTCAGGTGTCGTAACTTGGTGCTGAGACCCCCAAGAGCCGAGGTGGTACACTTTAACCGCGGCGCTCGGGGTCACACCACTGAGTTACGACACCTGAAGATGGGCTTATAAGAGCCTGAAGCCGGTCGTGTGATAATAAAAGTAATAAATATAACTAATCTCTGAAGTATTTTCAGTCAAAATAAATTAAATATCGTTAAAATTTGTTTATTTTCTTCAAACAAGAAAGAAACCTATACTTGTGTGTCCTTTTCTTATTGATGCAGAGCTAGGTAGCACATACCGCATTTCCAGTTACGTACAGATACTAAGCATTGCACAGAACGAATAATCCAGTTCGCTTAATAAATAAATTCTTATTACAAAAATAATTAATTGGTTGCTACTATAAATAGCCATAAAATCTTGTTGAATGTCTAATACAGATTACTTTTTTGCAACAAATTCTGAATAAGAACAACATCCATCAGCCTCAAGACGAAATATTTAGTGAAAGAAGATCAGTAATCGATTAACACGACAGAACCCACGGATATGATAACTACAGCCTTCACTGTGTATCGATTTCAATGCAAAAAACATTTGTATTCCATTTAACAAAATTATTCTGTGATGTAAGTTATTTTTTTCATGATGATGGCAGACACATATATTGCCAGCTCTTGAACTGATGATGATACTATCTAGTGATCAGTAGTCAGCACTAATATTGCACTTTTAAAAATGGTTCAAATGGCTCTGAGCACTATGGGACTGCTGTGGTCATCAGTCCCCTAGAACTTAGAACTACTTAAACCTAACTAACCTAAGGACATCACACACATCTATGCCCGAAGCAGGATTCGAACCTGCGACAGTAGCGGTCGCGCAGTTCCAGACTGTAGCGCCTAGAACCGCTCGGCCACTCTGGCCGGCTATTGCACTTTCATATCTATATAGCAGATAATATCTATCTCGAGATACACGCTCATCTTTGCACAGCGAAGAAAAAAGAAAGAGGTACGTGTTAGTAATTATTGTTATCACCTGATAATCAGGTTGTTAAAGTTATTAAATATTGTTATAAAATGTGACTTAACAGCAGAGCCATATATCAGGGAGAAACAATGTAACAGCCCCCATAACGTAGGCAAAATTCACGATAATCTGATGGTAAGACTAAAAAATGACGAGATCTAGCTAGCTATATGAAAATGTGGCTTACCATTGTGAGATCACACTGGTTCGTTACATTGTTTCACTTAAGCGCCTTTTAGTCTTCGCTGTGTGATAAATAATGTTAGCATTATTAGCAGAAGATGACAGGTGTTTTCTACAACAAGATAAAGTTAATGATTATGCATTGCTGTCACTGTACTCTTTGACTCACTTTTCGATTTTAATCGAATTAAGATATATTTTTGACCAAATAATACAGACAGTTTAGACTTAGACAAATGTTGCCCGCGAAAGGCAAAGGTCCCGAGTTTGAGTCTCGGTCGGGCACACAGTTTTAATCTGCCAGGAAGTTTCATATCAGCGCACACTCCGCTGCAGAGTGAAAAATCTCATTCTGGAAACATCCCCCAGGCTGTGGCTAAGCCATGTCTCCGCAATATCCTTTCTTTCAGGAGTGCTAGTTCTGCAAGGTTCGCAGGAGAGCTTCTGTAAAGTTTGGAAGGTAGGAGGCGAGGTACTGGCAGAAGTAAAGCTGTGAGTACCGGGCATGAGTCGTGCTTCGGTAGCTCAATTGATAGAGCACTTGCCCGCGAAAGGCAAAGGTCCCGAGTTCGAGTCTCTGTCGGGCACACAGTTTTAATCTGCCAGGAAGATTCATATCAGCGCACACTCCGCTGCAGAGCGAAAACTCTCATTTTAGACTAATGTTGTTTACTTTTGTGCAAAGGTCAAACTATTCTTGTCGACAAGTGCACTTTAAGCTATAAGTTACATCAGTAGTAACACGTGTAAGTGTTCTGTCGTGTTATAGAACAAACTTTTATGTATTTCGATAAATAATACACACAGTTTTGGTTTTATTGAAGTTGTGTACCAAGATCGTACTAAGTTCGTCGACAAGTGTCATTTAACCTGTAGGTTAAAATAATAGTGCTTTGAGTGGGCCACATCTATTTTTCTAACAGTACAGAACAATCAGGCTTGGTGGGAATGCCATGTCTGTTTTGTACTCGAAATATTAGGTATTTTGATAAATGATTTTATTTTAGTCCAAAGATCGTATTTTGGTTCACCATTAGAGATCTGAAATTGTACTTAAATACTGTGACAAGCAACCTGTATGTGTGGTTTGTTCTAGAAATCATTAGGTATATGATGAGCACTTTTAGTTTGATGCAAAGATCGTCTTTTCAGATACCAAACGTTCACCTCAGTGTGGAAGTTTGTTCCACCAATGCCTTTGGTGGTGTGGGCATTTTGTGTGTTTACAACTCATATTTGGAACATTATGAAGGCATGTATCTGTACTACGAAAATGTGTAGTTTAAGTGATACACTTTGTTAACTATATAAACAAAATGCAACATTTTTTAGTATGGTTCCGTCTGCTAAAGTGTCGGAAAATGTAACGTCGGTGGATGACCATGCCACCACAGGTAGGCTCTAGTTCAAATGTGACGAAATCTATATTAGCTAGTCAGTAACACCAATTATATTTTTCTAGTGTAGAACATGAACCTTATTCATCGTGCTTTGTGAGGTGATGCGTTACTGAAAAACTTCTGAAAAGTCAAGGCAACGGATTTGCGTGCCACAACTAAAATAGCTCCAAGTATGCCTACATATTACAGAAAATTTAGACATGGAACAGACTTTCTCCTCTGTGTGGAACTTTGTCCAACAATTTCTTTGATCATTTTGTGTGTTTACATATTGTATTTTGCTCGTTACGATTAGATCTCTGTATTATTTAGCAGTTGATTAGGGCAAGAAAAGGGAATACACGCTGAAATGCTTTTGGAAACCCTCTGCGCCGTAGTTCCAATCAGTAAATGTCGCAGCCTTTCTTAAAAGGTCATATTCGTGCACAGCCTCATGTATACCCAAGAACGAAGTTCAACTAATTGTTTAGCATGTTATTTTTAGCAATATGTGCTGTATGTTGTTATATGACAATTAGGCATGGCAATAACAATTTGTCAGTTAATTTGAGAGTCCACAGTCAAGTGACAGGCATCGTACATTAATTGAGCTGTTCCATTTGCTGACAGTTACAGAACAGTGATTTGGACTGCCTACTTTTTTGCATGTTTGCATGCTGAGATTTGTATTGTAAGTAACATGTGTTTTGCACTGTTATAGGCCTGGTCAGTTCGTGTTTGGGCAGAAGCTCGTTTAGGTCTGCTTAGGAAGTTATTTTAGCCACATGTGTTTCGTATAGTTAGATCACGTTTTTCTAGTGCAGAACTAATCTTCCTTTCCCCTAAAATGATGCTTTGTAAGGTGTAGCATTACTGAGCAACATCCAAAGTGTGGTCTTCGTAACACTGCCTGAAGAATGTTTAAAACTGAAATCCTGTGCTTGCGTGTGTGAATTTAATTCATCTCACACTAAGTGTGTGGTGTATTAATCGGAATAAGCTTGTTCACATGAGTTGTTCAACGTGTAAGTTAGATCCTTAATCCCTAGTTACCACAGTATTGTCACACTTTTATCTGTTTTTAATTAATAGCATTATACTGACCTTTAACATTTTTAGAGGAATGTTTTGTGACTGTAAGGTGTTATTTGACATATTTTCCATTCTGATTTTTGTTTTTCTGTATCACGTCAGCTTTTTGTACATATGACATCTAATGTTTTAGATGAAATCACATTTTATTCTAACAGGGGATTTTTTATTCCATTAAAATTACTTATTTTGTATCATGTGTATAATTACTACACACTGCGTTAGAATAGATAACAGCATAGTTAACTTAAAATGCTAATAATAAGGGGACTGATGACCTCAGATGTTAAGTCCCATAGTGCTCAGAGCCATTTGAACCAGCTAATAATTGTTACAAAGCACAACACATGTGTGGCAATTTAATTTCGCTTCGCTGGTTCCACTGCATGAAGTTCCTTCTGACAAGGGGCAAAACTTCTCGTCACTGACTGTCTGCCTTCGCAACTGCTATCTCTGTTTTGCATAATGTATGCGTTTCGCCTTCCGAGGTGAAACCGTTTCACTTGTTCTTCAGTGACAGTGCCCAGGTTTGCAGGCAAAAAACCAGTATGTCAAGGTGGAAAATGAAACTTCATACTCATGTTACACCCAAATTTCATGAAATCTGCCAACATTGTTTTAACCGTGGTTTTGTAATTTAGGTGTTTGTTGTCGCTCCCGAAATTGGTCACTACTTCTTCAAAAAGAATCAAAGCCCTTTCTCCACTGGAAGCATTATACTTTCAGACAAATTATCTTTCATTAAATTTCTGATCTGTGGCCCCACAAGAAGCCCTTATTTATGTTTCTCATAAGAAACTTTTGGAAATCTTGTTACCAGTTACATGAAGCAGTCACCATTTCTTGGAAATGCTTTAGTTAACTGTTTCGTTAGTCCACGCGTGATATGAAAAGAAGATCATTGTATCTTGGATGGTGGAACAACTAGTTCATTTATTACATTCTATGAATTCAATTGGAGGGTTTTTCTTTCACCCCAGTTAGTTGCCTCCAGAAGCCTGTTTTTCGCTTGGCTGTCCCATTCACAAATGACATAAGGCATTTTTGTGAAGCCGGATTGTTGACGTAGTACCGTGATAACTGCTTTCAAATCCCCACGTATTGTGCCAAAATATTTCTCATAGTTCCTGTACTTCAACACAGCTTTGAGGTTTTCATATTGTGGGAAGCAGGTAGGCCCAAGGACAAATAAAAGGCTGACATCTATAGATTGAGTTACCAGTAAAATAATATCCGTCTACTGAAAACACTAAGATTACAATTTGACTAGCTGACAAACCTGGCATTACCCGAGTATTAATTTTTCCAATTTTCTGGTAGATACGGCAACAAAAAATGAACTGTATTTGTAGTGAAGTATCGAAAAAATTTCATTTCCATGTATTCGTGATAACACCTTCGAAATTATGAAACAGTCGTATCAAAGAAATGTGCACGATGTATCAATGTATAAGTACAGTATTCAGATTAAGAAACGTGATCACGGATAGTTTCTGTACACTCGACTCAGCTAATTCGCATGTCTACAAAGCGGTTCTGTAAACGTCTCTATAGCAACAGCTCTTCATAGCTCTATAGACGGCCGTCGTTTCCGCCTACAACCGTTCCCTCTGCATAGTTGAAAGCTGTGGAAGGCGTTTCAAGGTGTCAGGGATTTCCCTAAGTTGACTGACTGTTGGAGTGCCTATTGTTATCAGTAAAGAATAAATGTATTAAAATTTCATGCGTGTTGTGGCGTTTTTTTCACACATCTCAGTGTTTTTGACGTCATATCTCTCGAACTATATGTCGTGTAGTAATATATTAGTGTAGGCACATTCAGCGGCATATGTGGATACTGACAGCGAAATATGTTGTGTGCAAAGACGTAAAAAATTTAAACGTCTTAACACGATGCGGTAGTTTTTGCGCGTCTCAGTGTTTACGATGTCATATCTCCCGATCTATATGTCCTATAATGATGTACTGTAGCAAGTACATTCAGTGGTATATTGGATACTGTCTACAAAATCTGTTGCGCATATAAGTAGTAGAAAAGAAGTAATAAATTTAAATTTCATGCGCAATGCGGCAATTTTTCATAAATCTCAGTGTTTATGACGTCATGTCTGCTGAAAAATACGTGGTTCCATGATGTAGTTTTTAAAGTGCATTTAGCGGCATACGTGGATACTGCCTAAGAAGCGTATTGCGAATTCAATACGTCACACACGACATGGCAGTGTCTCACGCATCTCATTGTTTAAGACGTCATTACTTATCTCCAGAACTATAATAGGTAGTTGGTTCTTACCCCCACAGCGATTGTTGCCTGACAGTAAGGGATACGTGTACTAGACTTGTTTGAAACTGATCTAGGTGGCTTGGAAGGAAATGTGAAACTTACATACATACATACACACACACACACACACACACACACACACACACACACAAACACACTGCATTTTTATAATATGTATGGACTTACAACAAGGTACAGTCATTAAGCCCATGAAAATATTAGCCCCAAAAATTATAACTACAAAAAGATTTTAATTTAAATTCTAGCACCACGTTTAATATTGTAGCATTAAACAAAATGTTGGTCCAGCGAACTTAGGACAGCAGTTAAATACATAGTTTTGCTCCAAAATTCAAGATACAACAAGACTCTTAAGACAACGTTTAATTAAAACTTTTCAGTGTCATAGCATACGAGGCAATAAGGCTCTTTAAGTTCAGAATGGTCTGGACCCGATTTCATTTTGTTGATAATCACTCAATTAAGAAGAATGAGGTAATAATTACAATAAACACGAAGCTACCATTGGAAGGAGCCCAATGTGTTACATAGGCCTTGGTACCGTAGCCACAGTCCATTAGTAAACACACAAATAAGGAAATGTCAAAGGCTACCCTGAAACAGCTGAGTGGTACCAACACTAAACTAGGAATTCTTGCCGCGGTAACAGAGTATAACAACACTTTGTGCAAGTTTCACAAGCTGGCTGCACATGAACAATGTGCCGTCATGCAAGGCTTCAGTTACAGAACAGCTTTAAAATATATGTGCGATTCATACATGGCTGTAGATAATCATACAACTGTCCATCCACAACTCACACTCACACGAAGTCTATCGCTATTAGAACCAGACTACACAACATAGGGACAGGTGCCCTAAACATGATACAGCCAAAACTTTCCAACTATCTGATACATCGAGTCTGTTCATAAGAAAACTATACCTACTACAAACATTCCTACTGCCAGTTATACAGCCAAAATTTAGGAATAGGTAATCATAATTTCCTTTTTCAGCAGAAACATCATTTTTGAATTAAAATACTGAAAATAAATATGCACACAGTTCTAAAATACTTGCCACATTTACGCAATTAGCGAAATTTGTGCTACATACATAATTGTGCTGTGTAGATTGGATTATTCATTATTTACAGATTTATTATAATGAGATAATTGTTAAGCAATCGCCTTAATTCTTAAATATGATACGCTTCATTTCAAAATACACGGAGGTGACAAAAGTCATGGGATAGCGATATTCATGTATACAGATGACGATAGTATAAATTACACAAGGTGTAAAAGGGCAGTCCGTAGGCGGAGCTATCATTTGTACCCACCTGTTTCATGTGAAAAGGTTTCCGACGTGATTATTGTCGCGCAGTGGGAATTAACGGGCTTTGAACACGGAATGGTAGTTGGAGTTAGACTATGGGACATTCCAAATCATTAGGGACTTCAACATTCCGTGATCCACAGTGCCAAGAGTGTGGCTAGAATACTAAATTTCAGGCAATACCTCTTACCACGAACAATGATGTCACCGACAACCTTCACATAACGACCTAGAGCAGCGGCGTTTGTGTAGAGTTGTCAGTGCTAACAATCAATGTGGGGCGAATGACTAACGTATCCATTATGACAGTACGAAGAAATTTGGCAGCAGAAGACCGGCGCCAGTTTCTTTGGTAGCAGCACAACATCGCCTCTCCTGGTCTCATGACCATAATGGTTGCATCCCAGACGACTGGAAAACCGTGGGCTGATCAGGTGAGCCCCGATTTCTGTCGGTAAGAGCTGATGGTAGGGTTTGAGTGTGATACAGACCCAAATCATCAACAAAGCACAGTGCAAGCTGTTGGTGGCTCCATAAAGGTGAGGCGTGTGTTTACAGGGATCGGACTGGGTCCTCTTGTCCAACTGAATCAAGCACTGATTGTACATGGTTACGATGAGCTGCTTGGTGACCATTTGCAGCCATTCATGGGCTTCACGTTCCCAAACAACGATGGAGTTCTTATGGATAACAAAGCGCCATATCACGGGGCCACCATTGTTCCCTAATGTTTTTAAGAACGTTCTGAACAGTTCGAGCGTATGACTTGGCCGCCCAGATCGCCCGACATAAATCTGATCGAATATTATGGGACATAATCAAGAGGCCATTTCGTGCACAATATTCTGCAGCGGCAAACTTTTAGGAATTATAGGCGACTGGGCCTCGTACGGTTCAGTAAGAGTACTTCTAACGACTTGTTGAGTCCATACCACGTCGAGTTGCTGTACTACGCCAGGCTATGCTTGGACCAAAGCTACGACAAGTACACAAAAAAGAAAAGAAACTAAGGAGACTTATTCTGTTTCTGACATATCTTTCAAGAGTGATGACAGCGTAGATAATGTCAACCCATTTGGAGAATCTACACTGGATCCTATTGTAATGACAGATCAAGACCATATTGTTGGAGGACGTTGTATCTTGGCAAAATTTCAAGGAGGAAAGAGGAATTCATACAGATACAGATATGTCTACAGCATACAAAGAGTAAAATAAATATCTCTTATTAATAAAACTGATTTGATACGGAAACTGGCAATTTCTCATATTTCTACAGGGGTCGTAAACATATTATACGAGGGACCTGCTTCATGTTTAACTATCCTGTTGATGTAAAACAGTGATTATCTTTTGCGAATCTCCTATTTTTGTATTACTGTCAGTATAGTCAGTTCAACTGTAAACAGTTCCTATCCATTGCTGGATGACGTTATAGTACTCACATTAAAACAGTAAAAAGAAGTAGACATTTCTGCAGTTCAGTCTGACATATATTTCTTGCCATAAATTTCCTAGAAATACGCCCCATAGGAATATCCCATTTGCATTTATGTATCGTTTTGTGGGTTCTCTATCTCATTTTTAAGATCTCAATTTTCCTCTTCTGTGTACATAACAATATCACATTTATATTATGTTTTGGAACTACGTATCATATCTAAGAATTTTAGTCCACGAAAATGATACACAGTTTTTATTTTTTCTAGTCTGCATTTGTAACTTAAAAGAATTAAATACATTTATTTTAAAGCAAACTCTCTGGAATTTACAATTTTTTCGCAACAATTACTCTTTTTCTTTCAAGCGTACAGACAAATTTTCTCATTCTGTATCATATTTAAGTCATCTTAGCTTATATCCGAATCTGTTAACACAGTTTAAATAACTTGAAACTTATTATCAAAAATTATAACTATTGTAGGGCTAGTGATAGCTTCAACATCAAAAGTTATTATTATGGCAACACATACACGAAAATGTGTAAAGCTCTCTCTGACCATAATATCGTTATCTACACTTTTTCTCCAGAAGTTGCTCGGCTATCTAGCGAAACTTTATTGTCGTTACCACAAACTCTCATTAGATGGTTCATTCCATTCAGCAGAACATGTAACTCTTCTTCACCTTCTATCAGGATAGCAAGGTCATCAGCAAATCCTATCATTTATGTTCTTTCACCTTGAATTTTAATCCCACTGCTGAACCTTTCTTCTATTTCCATCATTGCTTCTTCGATGTACAGATTGAACAGAAGGGGCGAAAAACTACATCCTTACCTTGCACGCTTTTTAATCCGAGCACTTCGTTCTTGGTCGTCAACTGCTAGTATTCCCTCTTGGCTCTTTTACGTACTTTATATTACCAGTCTTTCCCTATAGCTTACCTCTATTTTTCTCGGAATTTCGAATTTCTTGCACCATTTTACATAGACGAACGTTTTTTTCAGGCCTACAAATCCTACGTACGTGTCTTGATTTTTCTTTAGTCCTGTATCTATCATAAACCGTAACTGATCGTCATCTAACACATCCTCAATTTTCCTTTTCATTCTTATATATATTATTCTGCTCAGTTACCGGAATGTATGAACTGTTAAGTTGATGGTGCGATAATCCTCGCACTTGTCAGCTCTTGCAGTACTCGGAATTGTGTTGCTGTCACCAGACTCATACATTCTACACGTGAATAGTCTGTTTTTGTTACCACTTACCATGATTATTATAGAAATTCTGATGGAATGTTATCCATCCCTTCTGCCTTATTTGATCTCAGGTCCCCCAAAGCTCTTTTAAATTTTGATTCTAATATTGGATCCGCTATCTCTTCTCAATCGACTCCAGTTTCTTCTTCTATCACATCAGACAAATCTTCTCCCTCATAGAGCCGTCAATGTACTCTTTCCACCTGTCCGCTCTCTCCTCTGCATTTAACAGTCGAATTTCCGTTTCACTTTTAACGTTACGACTCCTCTTTTAATTTCACTGAAGGTTATTTTGACTTTGCTATATTCCGAGACAGTCCTTCGGTCAATTATTTTCTTTTTAGATTCCTTCACTTTTTTCCTGAAGCCATTTCGTCTTACCTCCTCTGCGCTTCCTATGTATCTCATTCCTCAGCGAATTGTGTTTCTGTAACCCTGAATGTACCTGAACATTTTTATACTTCCGTCTTTCATCGATCAACTGAAGTACTTCTTCTGTTATCCATGGATTTTTCGCAGATATCCTCTTTGTACCTATGTTTGTCTTCCCAACTTCTATGATTGCCCTTTTTAGAGATGTCCACTCCTCTTCAACAGTACTGCCTACTGAGCTATGCCTTATGGCAGTACCTATAGCCCTAGAGAAATTCAAGCGTAGCACATCATTCCTCAGTACTTCTGTATCCCACTTCCTTGCGTATTGATTCTTCCTGACTAATGTCTTAAACTTCAGCCTACTCTCCATCACTGCTATATTGTGATCTGAGTCTATATCTGCTCCTGGGTACGTCTTACAATCCAGTATCTGATTTCGGAATCTCTGTCTCACCATGATGTAATGAAACTGAAATCTTCCCGTATCACCCGGCCTTTTCCAAGTATACCTCCTCCTCTTGTGGTTCCTGAACAGAGTATTCGCTATTACTAACTGAAATTTATGGCAGAACTCAATTAGCCTTTCTCCTCTCTTTTTTCTTGTCCCAAGCCCACATTCTCCTGTATCCTTTTCTTCTACTTCTTCCCCTACAGCTGCATTTCACTCCTCCATGACTATTAGATTTTCATCTCCCTTTACTGTATTAACCGTTCAATATCATCACACCCTTTCTCTGCCTATTTGTGTTTAGTTTGTGACCTCGGCATGTATACCTGAACTATTGTTATCGGTGTTGGTTTGCCGTCGATTGTGATGAGAACAACCTTATCACTGAACTGTTCACAGTAACACACTCTCTGCCCTACCTTGCTAGTCATAACGAATTCTACTCCAGTTATACCATTTTCTGCTGCTGTTTATATTACCGTATGCTCATCTGACTAGAAATCCTTGTCTTCTTTCCACTTCGCTTCACTGGCCCCTACTATATCTAGATTGAGCCTTTGGATTTCCCTTTTCAGATGTTCTAGCTTGCCTACCTCGTTCAAGCTTCTGACTTTCCACGCCCCAACTCGTGAACGTTATCCTTTCGTTGGTTATTCAATCTTTTTCTTATTGTCGCGTTCTCTTGGGCAGTCCGCTCCTGGAGATACGAGACTATTCCAGAATCGAGACTATTCCGGAATCTTTTGCCAATAGCGAGATCATCATGACACCTTTTCAATTACAGGTCAGATGTCCTGTGGATACACGTTATGTGTCTTTAATGCATGGTTTCCATTGCCTTCTGTATCCTCTTGCCGTTGTTCATTGCTGATACTTCCACCCTTAGGTGCAGTTTCCCATCCCAAGGACAAGAGAGTGCCATGATTCCCTGTCTGTTCCTACGTCCTCTTTGAAATGGGTGCTGGAAGACTGAGGGTGACATCCTATGCTGGAAATCTTCAGCTATCAACGGTCATTATCAATCAATATTTAAGCTGTGGCAGTTTTCGAACTCGGGACCGATGACGCTACCGCTACACCAGGAAAAATTAAGTCTTTTGTATGTGACTTCAATTTTTAAAATATTCAGTTATATTGTAATGTTCCTGCACGCAACAGACAACTTACCTCGTCTTTCCGCTGCAACTGCTTGAATATTCTGCATCCAGCAACATGCTAAAATAATTCAAAAGAAATACTGCGATCCATGCAGAGTGCAACGCATGTTCACAACTAATGATGCAACCACTCCCCTTTTTTCATAGAAATTAAATGTAAGGAGTGGTTTAGTCAACAACCCTTTTAAGCGGTGAAAGAAATTAAAAGAATCAATAAAAGCTTTTAATTCGGTATATTCCGAAAACTGACGATTCACACACTGACAAACCTCAATCAGACCTTTCTTTTCCTTGAACATTTTGAAAACATCAATTATTCTACAATTTCGTACATCAATAATTACGTATCTGGTGACAACAAAGATATGAATATTACTTTCAATGTGTGCACACACAAAATTGAGAAAATCCCTTCAGCGCTCAACTAGGCGCACCAAATTGCAAATGACCGGAAATCCTCGACTAATACAGAGCTCTCCTCCGGCGCCACCATCACGGACGGGGCGCGCTGCAGCCTCTCCTGACGCGCGGCTTCTCCCCACGCCAGGCTGCGTCCCACTACTACCAACAACTAACTGTTCGCTCGCTACCACTCGCAATAATAATATCTCAAAGTTGTTGTATGCACGCAGCAGCAGAATCAATAGCCAACTCACCAAAAGACGCTATGAACGTCCAACTTTCAAACTCTATCGGTTCACCATCCGTTTAAATAGTAACTAGAAAATGGTGATATGGCCACTCCTAGTCAAAGTATCTGTTTCAAACAGAAGCATACATGGATTCCTTCCGTACTACGAACTCGAGTAAACACACTATAATAGCTGCCGTTAAATTCAGGCTGCTCCATTCCCAGAAGTCACACTATTCCAGGGCAGCAATCACTCAGTGTGTGCGGTGGGCCCATAGACAACCACATTGAGAGCTTGTGGAAAAGCTCTTCTTGATCTAACAAGTGGTTCCGACCAAGGACCAGATGACTGATCTCGTCTGTGTCTTGACTGCTGCCAATAACCACCTCTGCCACCAGAGAGGAAAGAGCAGAAAACATTAGGCAGTATAGGTACCCGATGGCCTCGGGCTGCTAATGCAAACCTAGGCAATAGTGCCGCATACGGAACAGTTCATCTCATTATGGTACAATGAGTGTGCAACTGGTATTGAGCCAAACAAATTTCCATTACATAAAAGTACATCTTTCAGCTATTTTTTGACAAGAATATAAATAACCTCCACTGATTTGGATCATAAACGTTCAGTGTCACAACATACAGCCATATGTTCTTCTATAAATAATTTTACTTATTCTGTTTCTCTGTTCCCGTACAAAGTGAATGAGCCTCCAGGTAATAGGTGTTTGGCTTCCAGTCTAAGCCCGTACAGTTTGGCAGGATCTCTTGTCAGAGTCAAGGCACGAGTTAAATACTTAGATCGTTTTAACTAAATAATTATGATACATAATCTTTTTCTAGCTTGTAATCATCACCATCATCGCATTCATTTTTGGAGCTGCTCTCCTCTCGCAAATTCTTAAGAATCGTAGGTGGGTTTGGAATAGAGAGAGATTCACAATGCATAATTGGTCGTAAGGGCGAAGAAATATTAGGATATTTCATATCCTTCTTTCTTTTTGTGTCCAACAATAACCATACAACAACAACAACAACGATATATATCTTTTTGCAACTCCCTCTACACTATGCGAATTGCAAAAAGCACTGATTTCCTCTTCGCAGTATTCCACAATCTCAGTCCCTCAACATGTGTACGGCGCATTTTGTGTTGTGCTCAGTTTTTGTATTGATGGCCAAGCCTTATACGAAAAAAGTTCGTTTAGCAGACATTTGTCACAAAACTAATAATGACCAGTCTTTTCTTACCAATCACGTAGTTAACACAAACATAATAGAATACGTTTCTGTTATTCAAACACTTGTTGAAACTCATTTCTAAGAAACTGGAAATGTACATCTAACAATACAAATGTAGTCTCACGACACTGTAGCATGTCCACAATCAATTAATGCTTCCCCCTAACAGTCAGATGGTTGTCACAAGTGTAGCCAGCTACTCCATGTTATTAAAATACAATTTTCGTTACTTGCAACAAAATTTCTCCTGGTCAAACATAAATCTAAATGAAAAATGAGTTTACTTCGCTTGTGAAAAAGCTGTACACGACACAAAAAAATTAATAACAGATCCGAAATCAGTACGAAAAAGTTCTCCAAGAACCGTGAAAATTTCACAGAATCAAAAATCATATTGGGTTGTATAATCGAGAGCCTTTGAATGCGGCACAAAATCCAAATCGTTCAGATACTTTTGAACATAGCGCCGTCCTGGACTGTAGAGTCAGCAGTCTGGCAAGGTATAACTGGTATACTTCCAACGTTTTTGGATTTTTCAATTTTTCCAGTTTAATTGTTTTTAATTGCCCAATAGCACAAAAGGGTTAGTTTCACATCTTCTAATTTTTAGTTTTCCACCAACGCCATCTTAAATTTTTGATTCTACCATCAACGTCATTGTGACGTGGGACACAAGCTCATGGATACTTCAACCCAATAAAGACAAGGCAATAATTATCAATGAAACGCACACCCTGGCTTATAATTTCCAACATATTTTATTTAACAATTGCATGGCAACAGCAGACTGCTATTACTCCAGAATAATATACATAATTACCCAAGAAACTGAAACATTACTAAAAAGCCAAAATGTCTACAGGCGTCAAAGCCAACACCAAACAAACCAAATCAATAATTTTAGAATCCTGTTTACATAAATCTTAAGAACTATACAAACAACAAATTCCAGAATGAGATTTTCACTCTGCAGCGGAGTGTGCGCTAATATGAAACTTCCTGGCAGATTAAAACTGTGTGCCCGACCGAGAGTCGAACTCGGGACCTTTGCATTTCGCGGGCAAGTGCTCCACCAACTGAGCTACCAAAGCATGACTCACGCCCGGTACTCACAGCTTTACTTCTGCCAGTACCTCGTCTCCTACCTTCCAAACTTTACAGAAGCTCTCCTGCGAACCTGGTAGAGCACTTGCCCGCGGAAGGCAAAGGTCCCGAGTTCGAGTCTCGGTCGGGCACACAGTTTTAATCTGCCAGGAAGTTTCAAACAATAAATTGTTTACTGACAAACACTCCCACAGAAGCAAGACACCTTTCTAAGATATAACAGCAGTAAGATATTAAAAACACAGTAGAATGAAAGGCATCTTTCAGATTTTACACCGAGCGAGGTGGCGCAGTGGTTCGACACTGGACTCGCATTCGGGAGGACGACGGTTCAATCCCGCGTCCGGCCATCTTGATTTAGGTTCTCCGTGATTTCCCTAAATCACTCCAGGCAAATGCCGAGATGGTTCCTCTGAAAGGGCACAGCCAACTTCCTTCCCCATCCTTCCCTAATCCAATGAGACCGATGACCATGCTGTCTGATCTCCTTCCCCAAAACCAACCAACCAACCAGATTTTACAAAATTTCAGTGACAAGTAGTACCATATCAGGGGTTTGCGGAAACTACAACTCAGATCGAGCCTGAATGAAAGCTGAAAGGCCGGCCGAAGTGGCCGTGCGGTTAAAGGCGCTGCAGTCTGGAACCGCAAGACCGCTACGGTCGCAGGTTCGAATCCTGCCCCGGGCATGGATGTTTGTGATGTCCTTAGGTTAGTTAGGTTTAACTAGTTCTAAGTTCTAGGGGACTAATGACCTCAGCAGTTGAGTCCCATAGTGCTCAGAGCCATTTGAACCACTTTTGAAAGCTGAAAGGAACGGTGAAGAAGGAAAGACGGACGCCTCGGCGTCACCAGGAACAAATAATGTAATACTCAACTTAGATTCACCGAAGAACTGGTGTCTACTGGCAAACACAGCGACCGCGCTATCGGTTACAATTCAAACTGGCCGCCGTCAAGGCGTCGTCCCCCAGTTAAACGATCAGCTACAACAGACGATGCACATCGATGATTATACCACAGAAACGCCAACACAAAACCAAAACAAGCAAACCTCATTCAGACAGGTAACCACTGTTCAATACGTTGTGCACCAGTGGTCAATACGAAACAGACTACAAGGGAGTCCAAACACTATAAGATCCTTTAACTGCAAACAGCACGAAACTCAATAAACATGTATACAGCAAAACTCTAAGAACCTGAATAATTCCCACCGTTTGATTCTTTAGCGCATCTGGTTGTAGGCTGATGTATACGAAAGGCACTTTCACATCGTTTAGCAGCACAGACGAGAACATTGCCCTCTCACACGACACAATACACACACGCCAACCGCACGCAAGTCTCCGTCTGCAACCCCACTGCCCACGTGACAGAAACAGGCAGAGAATGCGCGAAGAGTGACCGTCGACAACCAGACTGCACACCGGAGCGCCAACCAACCAACCAAAACCAGCCCTCTCCCCACTTTTTTTCTTTATTGTGATTTCATTCCCCTGCGCCATATGGGTAGGGGAAGGCTGTCAGCGGCACAATCCGCCGCTTTTCAGCCGAGTGACATGACAATAATACGACAGTAAAATGTTACATATAAGGCGATAAAAAAGGGGGGCATAAGACAGAGTAAGGGGAGATAATGGAGGTAAAAATACATAAAAAAGTACATAAAAAAGTTCAAAGAAGAGCAGAATTTTTTGTACTAACGCGAAATAGGGGAGAGAGCGTCACTGAAATGATACAGGATTTAGGATGGACATCATTAAAACAAAGGCGTCTTCGTTGCGTAGAAATCTTCTCACGAAATTCCAATCACCAACTTTCTCTTCCGAAAGCGAAAATATTTTGTTGACGCCGACCTAGATAGGGAGAAACGAACACCATGATAAAATAAGGGAAATCAGAGCTCGTATGGAGAGATATATATGTTCACTCTTTCCACGCGCTGTACGAGATTGGAATAACAGAGAATTGTGACAGTGGTTCGATGAACCCTCTGCCAGACACTTAAATGTGATTTGCAGAGTATCCATGTAGATGTAGATGTAGATGTAGATATAGTGACTCTCCATGTTCAGGAAGACATTCGGGGTTTGATAAAGATCATTTAAACACAGTAATCCATTTTATAAAAACTTGTTTCTGCAGATTGAAAATATAATCCTGGAAACATTTCCTAGGCTGTTGCTAAGACATGTCTCCGCAGTATCCTTTCTTCCACAAGTGCTACCGAGCGAGGTGGCGCAGTGGTTAGCACACTGGACTCACATTCGGGAGGACGACGGTTCAATCCCGTCTCCGGCCATCCTGATTTAGGTTTTCCGTCATTTCCCTAAATCGTTTCAGGCAAATGCCGCCGGGATGGTTCCTTTGAAAGGGCACGGCCGATTTCCTTCCCAAACCTTCCCTAACCCGAGCTTGCGCTCCGTCTCTAATGACCTTGTTGTCGACGGGACGTTAAACACTAACCACCATCACCACCAGGAGTGCTAGTTCTGAAAGGTTCACAGAAGAGCTTCTGTGAAGTTTGGAAGGTAGGATACGAGGTACTGGCAGAACTGAAGCTGTGAGGACGGATCATCAATCGTGCTTGCGTAGCTCAGTTGGTAGAGCACTTGCCCGCGAAAGGCAAAGGCCCCAAGTTCGATTCTCGGTCCGGCACACATATTTAATCTGCCAGTAAGTTTTAGTAAAGTATTTCTTTCGCCCTCGTACCTTACATTATTTGCGATAATGTAAATGCACGGGTTGGACGTCATTTTCCTTTGTGACACTTCTCCAGCTTATTCTGCTAAGAAATGTAAACACTTTAAGTTTTCTAGTGGCACTTTCTCCACAAAGCTAAATAAATTCATGCCACTACTGCCCACTCTGAAAACATTTAGATATGCATAGATACCAAATATTGGGCAACAAAGAGCTTCGCTGAACATTGCTTTTCTGATCGCCCCTTAACATCAAATACCACACTGTCCGATTACGAGGGCGGGTTGAAAAGTAATGCCTCTGAATTTTCTTCATTTTGTTTTCAATATCGGCTGTTACATGACACTGATATTAGCCGGTAGACTTTTCCGCATCTCTGACGCAAGTTGCAACCCTCTGCCGCTAGAGAGCTTCAAACTATAGTATGCAGCATAGCGATGTGTTACGTAACAGTGTCAGTGCATTGCGAGACACTCAGAAACCTGAAAGCGCGAATTCCAAGAGTTTGTCCACATATCGAACACCCTGTCCTTCAGCACGACAATGCCAGACCACACACGAGCGCTGCGACATCTGCAACAACCTGACGTCTTTGGTTCACCGTCATCGACCATCCTCGATACAATGTCGACTTGGCTTCATCCAATTTTCAGCTGTTACAAAACCTTAACGAACACCTTAGGGGACTTCTATTTGATAGGGATGAAGCGCTGCCACCAGAGGTGAGGGCGTGGCTCCGTCAACTAAGTCAAACATTCTGCAGTGACGATATTAACAAACATGTCCCTCGTTGGAAGAAATGTGTTCTTCGCCAAGGTGCCTACGTTCAGAAATAAATATGTAGGCATGAACATTGAAGATGCATTATCTTCATAAGGTTGGATTATTTAAAAAAGTTGTAAGAGTTTTCACATAGAAAATCGAAGACATTACTTTTCAACACGCCCTATTAGTTCACACTATTTGCGGGGTAAACTTTCTGCTTGTTTCATTGTTGGTTCAAATGGTTCAAATGGCTCTGAGCACTATGGGACCCAACATCTGAGGTCATGAGTCCCGTAGAACTTAGAACTACTTAAACCTAACTAACCTAAGGACAACACACACATCCATGCCCGAGGCAGGATTCGAACCTGCGACCGTAGCAGTCACGCGGTTCCGGACTGAAGTGCCTAGAACCGCACGGCCACCGCGGCCGGCGACATTGTTGGTATTGCAGGGTTCACAAAATTTGCCATGAGAATAAATTATGCAATAGTAACCCCTTTCGTAATAATCTGAGCTGCATCTGTCAGTGAATACCAGTGAAGGTATAAATTACAACTCTTCTTAACAATATATTTCCTTTCGCCACCCTTGTCGACATGAAGAATGACTAAAGGAGCAAACCTTTAGTAGTCTCTCAGTTCGGTTACTTCACTCCGTTCGATTGGTAAGCTTTCTGCTTACACTTCTGTTGGTGTATATACTAAAGAAGCAAACCTTTAGTAGTTCTTCATTTCGACAGAGGTGCGAAACGAATCATTTATGCCCCTGATGTCAAAGTGAGAGAGAATCCAACGAATTAAGGGAGCAAAGGAGCGTAATGTTGACATCCTGGTAATTAAAAACGGAACACTAGCGCAGTTGGAATATCTTTGACAGGAGTATCGTCAAAACTGTACAGATCAGGATACTCTTAGAGTGCCATTTACACCTGAGAGGATTTTCCAAACAGTTTACGGGAAGATAATTACATATAAATGTCTATAGTTTAATTTTCTGTTAACAACAGACTAGCTGGGAATTCTGTTTGTGCTCTGTGTTGTTTGTCATTTCCGTTATTAAATATTGTTTATTGTTCAAGCGGTGGTGCAAAACTCCCAATTACAGTTTTCTGGCCATAGCCACCATTATGTTAAAGTGCATGTAGTATTTCGGCTCTTCACTGCTTCCAACGTCCTTTGATAATCCATTCAGTTTCTCCATACGCTGTAGCCAATCATCTAAGAAATTATCCTTCTGGTCTTCCGGAACTCGGTCCAGGAATGGACATACTGACTTCAGAAAATCTAAAAAAAATAAAAAGGCAAATATTCGATTACGACAAATATTAGATTACGATGAAAAATCACAAAGCATACAAATATTATATTTGAATAATGGTTTAAGATATCGAAAGCAGCATTTTATCAAGACAAAGTTCGCAAAAGAAGGATGTTCTACAGTATGTTCAATGCTTCAGACTTTATCTATCGAGGCACTGTTAATTAGTTGTTTATTCATCCATAGTGCATTTACAGACTGTATCAGACATGTCATATAGTAGAAAAACAAAACAATTTTTAAAAATTGAAGGTATAGCTCTAGGGAGCCTACATAATTAATTTTCTCTTTATTGTTTTGTTTTATTCATTGTGTTTAGTAGTAAACGTCAAGACGTTCAGATAGTAGTTCTACCTGAACATTGATTTTTCATTGTTTCTGTCTATAATTCTCTGTGCTATAAAAGTTCCCGTTTTCGACAACACAGGAGGATTTTTTCCCCCCGTGTACAAAGTCTGTGGATTTATTGATGAGAGGATACAGAACAGAAAAGATCTAATGAACTTATGTCCGGAAATTCATGATTTCTGGGTATTCGATCATACACTCTTATACAGACTGCGGTCTAATGCACGCTGCACCATGCAGCCATAGCTACAGTATGTCTTGAAAATGATTTTCGAGTGCCTCAAGGCATGTATGTACGCGCTGTAGCATGCTCTGTCTCACACGTTCACGTGGGCCAGGCTGCATCCGAACAGTGTCAAAGGCAGCATGAATATCCTCCTTCCTTGTCTGCATATCTGGAATGATTCTGTGTACAGGATACATTTGAGATGGCCCAATAACCAGAAACCACACCGGTTGAGATCCGGCGAACGTGAGGCCATGCAACTGGACACCCTCGTCCGGTCCACCGACCTGGCAAGACACGATTAGGATGCGTCCAGTAGGCTGGAGAACCATCACGTAGCCGCCACGTAACCCTTCGAATCATCAATGGCACTTCTTCCAGTAAGGGAGGCAAAGTCACCCGCAAGAAACGCCGATAGCTCCGGCCCGTTAGGCGACGCTGAAGGAAGACTGGTGCCAAAAGACGATCGCCAATTATCCCAGCCCACACATTCCGGCTGCTCTGATGCTGATAATTCGCTGTCACCACACCATGGGGGTTCTGCATATTATAGCACAGATCCTGATAAGAACGTTGAACATACCACTCCTCGTAGAGGTGGTCTCAACTGTGAATAGGACAGACGACACAAATCCCAGAATCGTGGTTGCCTGGTGAAGAAACCAGTGACGAAACTGCTCCAGATGTGGAAAGTTTGTCTCTAGAGCGCCCTGCACACGTCTGAAGTGATGAGGGTAGTAACAACTGATATAGAGAAAGTTCCTCACGGTCGTCTGGCTTACCCTTTACCGGCGGGCAAACCGAATGGTACTGACACAGCGGTCGCCTTCCTGATGTGTTAATCATATTTTCTTCCAAGTCTGGTGTTCGAACATTTCGGGTAAGTTCTTCGTGGTTTCCTGTTTCCTGGAACGACCCTGTCTCAGACAAATGGCGATACACTGTTGCAAATATTGAATGCTGTGGCTACTGACGGTGAGGATAGCTCTCCTGATACAATCTTGCTGCCCCCCCCCCCCCCCTTTTGCCATTTGTCTTTCCGCAAGTGAACACTATGTCGGAACCATTGTGTACAACACTGTATCACACCCACTTCAACATGAATCACATAGAGAAGTGAATCGGACACAACGTTACCAATTGCTATGGCAGAAGAGGGCTCTAGGGCCTGATATCTCAAGAACTGTACCACCCTCTAGGAGAAAACCATGCATACTGTAAGTGTGGCTGCATGGTATTGCAGCGCGTATTAGACCGCAGTCTCTGTATCAAAGTATGATTGAATAAATGGTCTCTAGCGTGGAAAACATGCACATTCGGACGTATGTTCATTAGACTTTTTTTTATTTTTTCAGTGTACTCTCAGTACATGGTGAAAAAAAAAGACCCTGTAGAGACTGAACAATCGAGTTGTAAGACCGTCAGTTACATGAGAACGCGGACTGCAGACATGTGGCATGGCTGGTGCGTTGGTTTTCGTGCGTTATCTCACGGATAAATTATTTATGTTAATACGTGAGCGCATTGATGGGAACTGCAGAAAGAGAGCGAGTAATATAATGTGAACTGTGTGTCGCACTTTTATTCTTGAATAAACTGAGACAGTTTTTGGGCACAAATCGGTAGGTCACTGGTGGAACAATGTGTGTGCATGGTACCTCGTTTGAGCGTTTCGAAGACTGTACTTTTATGTGAGTAAATCTAAAACTGCGTCGTGTAAGTCACTAAATTGAAATTGTATCACAAGTTCAACTGAACAGAAGAATATACGAATATATGACCGAATGTTTCAAATTATGCATATCTGGACCTGCAATTCCACGACATCGAGCTCACGCCGACAGCTGCGCCAGTATCGGAGTCCTGTCTCTACCTCAGATGTATAACGGACCTAAAAACATTTTCAGCATATTATCGTCTAATACCAGAACTGCCATACTATCTTGGAATACTGCAACCGTGTCAGCTGCAGTCACAGCGAGAATTTTTGAAAAAGGCTGCTACGTTAATAAGGCTCTTAACTGGATAAATAATGTAGTACGGTATGAGATTTTCAGTCTGCAGCGGAGTGTGCGCTGATATGAAACTTCCTGGCAGATTAAAACTGTGTGCCGGACCGAGACTCGAACTCGGGACCTTTGCCTCTCGCAGGCAAGTGCTCTACCAACCGAGCTACCCAAGCACAACTCACGCCCCCTCCTCACAGCTTTACTTCTGCCAGTACCTCGCCTCCTACCTTCCAAACTTTACAGAAGCTCTCCTACGAACCCTGCAGAACTAGCACTCCTGAAAGAAAGGATATTGCGGAGACATGGCTTAGCCACAGCCTCGGGGATGTTTCCAGAATGAGATTTTCACGCTGCAGCGGAGTGTGCGCTGATATGAAACTTCCTGGCAGATAAAAACTGTGTGCCAGACCGAGACTCGAACTCGGGACCTTTGCCTTTCGCGGGCAAGTGCACTACCAACTGAGCTACCCAAGCAAGACTCACGCCCCGTCCTCACACCTTTACTTCCGCCAGTACCTCGCCTCCTACCTTCCAAAAGGCAAAGGTCCCGAATTCGAGTCTCGGTCCGGCTCACAGTTTTAATCTGCCAGGAAGTTTCAATGTAGTACGGTATCTGGTTTCTCTTTAAAACAGAATTTGCTCCGGTCATAACATTTTGTCAATCTGGTTTCCAGTTAAAACCAAATTTGCTCCAGTCATAATATTTGGTCAATCTACGACAATGTTTTCAAAATTTTAGAAAGCATTTTGTAGATGGAGCATAGCGATCGGTATAAAATGCTAAAGAACCGTAATTACACGGATCTCGCTCCGTCTGCGGTCACCAGCAGCCATAATGGCAGAAAGAGCCTAAAGATGGTTCGAGGAACGAGCCGAAACCTGTTGCTAACAAATGAAAAATCTGGAAACGCGATCAGGACTGTTTTCATTTAATTTTTAAGACAATGTTGTCATTGGAACAGTACGAACAAATAAATGTACTGTTCGCTCCATTGCGCATCCTATAATTTTTTTACTATTTAGTAAATTAATAGCCATACTTGCTCTCATTCATTCAGTGGATTAACCAAGTTGTATATCGTCATGTTCCTGACGTAATACATAAATAACTTCATGAAATGAACATATCTAGAAATCCATTACACTGTGTGCTGACACACCTATTATAAGTGTGCTTTGTTCTGACCGGTCGAGAACTGTAGCCCTCGCAGTATTCAAATCTGACAGCTGGTGTACATGTGTTTGAGGTTAGTTAGTTTACAACATTATGTTAAATTTAAGAGTTGTGCATATTAGTGTATTTCACGTTAATGAGTACATTTCTGGGTGCACGCATACATATTAATCAACAACATTTTCATGGTATACTTGTGGGAACTAAATGTCAGAGAATGACTCAATATTTCATATTGCCCAATGTTATTGGCTGTCTGTAGGTAAGATTGAAAGTTGTGTAATATTTTATACGGCACAGTGACGGATCTACTGAAATTAGATTTTACGTAAAATGTCTCATGCTAATGGCGCTGGCTAATATTGAATGCCTGTCAGAGCAGTCTGTTACGGTGTTTATTTTGTGCATTTTGATGTGTTGTGAAACGGAAATGGGTTCGAAATAGAGGAACGGACATTTATTATTGAAAATATTTAGTGGTTTCCAGTCTCACAAACTACTTAATTGTTGCATTGCACAATTACACAGTAAAATATTATTGATGGAGAAACTCTGTTTAGGAACATATTTTTTATTATATTTGATGTATTCCCCGTAATTTACCAAGACATGCTACAACAAGAATGGAACGCATAACATCTAGCATATATACCAAGACTACATACCTTGGGCCAGGAAGTCTATACATGCCAACTCAATGCTGACACACATAACACATGTTTCGAGCACGAACATTCAACACTTCCTGTTGAACAAATGTTTTATGTGCACACAATCATCATGAACACTACATCGTTTCGGAGCACTACGCATTGTACTCTATGTTGTTAAACCATACAGTTTTTCAAATACCTGGAATTTGTCTTTACTGAGAGCCTTGGTCAATAAATCAGACCTGCTTCCTCCGTACACAAACAGTTTATAGCCGTATCCTTCTGTTTTAGGCAATACCTAGTAAAATGGTACCCAATATTAATGTGCTTGAATCGTACACTTGTTATTTGCTTCTGAGCTAGCTTGGCAGTTCCCTTGTTGTCGGAAAACACTTTGGTAGACTCAATAATCGTATGTGGCTCAGTTTCACCTATTAGAGCTCTTAATCATAACACTTCTGATAAGATGAAAGACACTGCCATATAGTCAGCCTCAACAGTAATCAAAACCACTGTTGGTTATTTCTAGCAAGACCAGGATATTAATCCTCCAATCAACTTGAAACAGCTGCCTGTAATAGAATGTCTGTTATGCAGTTCTTTTCCCCAGTCTGCATCAATATAACTTTCCAGGTTCTGGTTCACTGTCTAACAATTACTTAATTGGTAAACAACGGTTCCTTTTAAATATAAGAATTTTCTTTTAACTACAACCCAACGTTTAATTCTAGGGTCTAGGCACTATTTGGCGTGGAAGTTTGAGGTGATTATAAAAGAATTGCCACTGCCTGCAAATAAGGGAATTGCTTTTTCACATTCTACCTTCGTTTTCTACAAACAGCTTTGTGGCAGCTTTGGGAATAGTGCGACGTGTACGGGCTCGCACAAGACAATGTGGAGACCAGTGTGAGCTGAGCAACGGACCAATATAGACGTGTATCCATGTGCATAATTCTATTTGCTGCAAACCAAAGCGTCGAGCTGTGGACCAAAGTGTCGAGCTTAAACTGAGTTCCCCACAACGCGATCTGGATCTTTTATACAGCGCCACCCGTATCGTTACGTCGCGACCACAAAGTACACGGCGCACAGTGGGTGGGAAGACGGTTATCTGTTTTGTCTGTTCACGCGTCCATTGTTTAATCGCCATTACGCGATCGGATCACGTGCTCTATAGTTAAGGAGTGTACAATCCCCATCTCACTCGTATTGTTTCTTACCTTGTGGTGCACTCGTAAATATCATTCGTAGACAAAGAAAATGGTTCAAATGGCTCTGAGCACTATAGGACTTAACATCTGAGGTCAGCAGTCCCCTAGAACTTAGAACTACTTAAACCTAACTAACCTAAGGGCATCACACACATCCATGCCCGAGGCAGGATTGGAACCTGCGACCGTAGCGGTCGCGCTGTTCTAGACTTCTAGACTGAAGTGCCTAGATCCGCTCGGCCACACCGGCCGGAGTAGAAAAAGACTCTAATTCCTTTTCTGTAGCTTTCTTCCAATAAACTGCACTCGGGCTAACCAAGGCTTCTTCAACTGTAAGAGGTTACTGTTGAATATTTGAGCATCCATACACATTTTATATTCTGGATACAATTTAGATTTTATTCTACACGATGAACGCCGCAAATTTACGTCCATTGCTGCTGGAGTTTCCTGGTTCTCATTATCCTTTTCATCTTCACTCAATATATCTGATTCTACCTGAACAGCTCTTTCATGTACTTTAAATCCAAAATTTTCTGGTGCTTTTGAACGCTCTTGGACATCTTATTCAGATTAATATGTGCACATACTTTTTCACTATACGTTTCATTCTCACCAATTATAAAAATAATACCTCTCTGCTAGTTAGTCCCGTTTTTGATTCAGGCTTTACGATTCAGTAACCTTGGAAATCTTCACAATTTCCAATAAATATGATTTTCAAATTTAGAGCCCCATTTTCTTCTAAGTGGTTTGGGAACTTGTACCATGGCCTTTCATTTAAATATTCTTAGATGGTCCAGATCTGGCTTCATACCAGTCCAAATATCATATGTGGTCGTCTTTGGTAAATCTTTAGTAGGCTATTTACTATTCAGATGTCCGGCCCCGGTAGCTGAGTGGTCAGCGTGACTGAATGTCAATCCTAAGGTCCCGGGTTCGATTTCCGGCTGGGTCGGAGATTTTCTCCGCTCAGGGACTGGGTGTTGTGTTGTCCAAATCATCATCATTTCAACCCCATCGACGAGCAGGTCGCCGAAGTAGCGTCAACTCGAAAGACCTGCACCAGGCGAACGGTCTACCCGACGGGAGCCCCTAGCCACTCGACATTTCATTTTTTTACTATTCAGATACTCTGCACTTGATTCTGCTTCTGCCCAATAACATATGAGTAATTCTGGATCCTTTAAACATACTCCTTGCTTTTTATAGAATTTTTCTATTAGCCTGTTTTGCTACTGCGTTATGGTCAGAACTAAAGCAAGCTGCAGTTTGATTTCTGATTCCAAGTTCACTCAGTCGTTGTCTAAAGTGTTTATTGACGCATTCGGTACTATTTTCTTACCTGATAACTTTCATATTCTTACCACTCCTTCTTTGAGCCATGACGCGAAAGTGGCAAATATCTCGCTCACTTTGTCGTTGGTTCCAGGGAAATAAACGTGGGTTTATTTCGAAAAATTACCAATCAAGGTAAGTAAACAACAAGTGCTCTGATAGATTCCTTTTCCATGGGCCCAAACGTCTCTGCGTATCAGCTGTGAAAGCTCAGTACATCTATTTTTACTTGTTTTAAATGATAATCTGGCTTGATTTCATTGTAAAAAAATTTCACAACGCATGTTACAACGATTAAATTCCTTTAACCCTGTTTTCGTGTGTTTTAACAAGGCCGTACTTCTCCTACTATGATTTCCAGTCCTTTATGACATAAAAAACCTTTCGAGGAATGTAAAGGATAACTATTTCAAACTTCAGGAACATCTAATTCATAAATAACTTTTTCTTTAGTATCTGTGGGTCTCACACTGGCCCTTCTGATCAATTATTTCTCCACCATTTAAATAGAAAAATTATCTTGTAGCCCTTATTCACTATTTCACTAACTGAAGGAAAAATCTTTAGCAGCATTCTTAATATAACCTACATTATGAGCTGTAATGCCGTGTGATTCTGCATTAGCATTCAAATTAAAGTTTATCTTTCTTCTCCATTCACATTGTAATGGAGAACCATCCACTGTTAGGCGAACAATGTATGTTCTAGGTGAAACATCGTATAAAACTCATTGGCCTTTGGTTATATTCATAGACACTGCAGAATCAAGGAGCGAACCTGTACTCTTACTCCAAATTTTGCCAAGAATAATATGCAGTGCCTTACCTTTACTGTTCGCTTTCCTTTGTGTTCCCTTTGAAACAAGACTTTTTCTTGCGTACTTGTTTTTCCTTGGTATTTATAACATCGAACAGGTTTCTTCTTTTTGTATTTTCGATACGAAGGCATTCCTATGTCCTGGATAGAATATTTTTATATATTCTTAATATCTTGACTTTTACGCTGTCGCCTGTAATTGGTTTGCCTGAATTCTCTAGGCCCATTATTATGTGGGAGAATTTAGAGGTAGTTCTGCTAGTAACAAGGTACCAATCGATTTATTAGCGATGTCGAATCCAATATTTCTTAAACGATTCAAAGTGGAAGAAGATTTTGTTCACATATTCATCAACATTTTTACATTCGTCTAGACGTGTGGTGATAAGCTCTCTTTGCAAATTCATTTTCCTAGTCAAACATCCTTCTTCAAACGCTCTTCTTAGATTGTCCCATACTTCCTTCGCCGTACTGGCCTTTTCTGTGTGAAGGTAATTAACATGATCCGACTAGAAGAATTAATTTGGATTTTGCCTTACGATCTTTGTTCTGGAAATCTGAATCTGTGAAATTCAAGGTTCCATCAATGACATCCCATAGATTGTCCAAGTGCAGATAAGCTTATACTACAGACTTCGAAGCTGCATAATTATCTCGACCCATGAACTTCTCAATCTGCCTCATTTGGGCAGAAGTTCTTTGCGCAGTTGCAATACAGGTACTGTAAGTTATAGACTTCTCACAAGTAATACTAAGTATACCACAATTTACTGGTCAAAGTTATTCAATTCGGTCTTCGTAGGACCATAACCAATTGAATTTTATATCTGTACAGTAAAATAATATAGGCGGAGAAATACTGTTCACGAAAATAGATTTTATTTATTATATTTACTTTGCTTCTGGCAGTTTGCAAAGGCCAACACACAAAAGCATACAACGCAAAATCTAGCATAGGTGAAAAGGTCCATACACATTAACTCACTGCCAATACAGATAACATATCTTTTGTTCGCCAAATCTCAACATAAATGGAACGAATATAGCAGTCACCATGAGAAAATGGAGCAATTCTATCAGTTGTTGTCGAAATATAGGGACACGTACCTGGGAGCACATAAGCTTCATTTAGTAAAGAAATTAAATTCATTGTGGAAAAATTATAAGAAAGAGCTGAAAAGATTAACAAGTGCATCGAAAAGCGAGGCTGGTGGTGCCGAGCTACTGGAACCACCACTTTGGTGCGTTGGTGGCTTGAGCTTTATGCAAGGGCAAGAAATTTTTTAACGCAATTTAAGTAAAATTATGTGTACTTCTTGTTTTCAAAACTGGATGTAAATAAGTAAATACTAACCATATATAATCAGAATTATAGATGTAATCACGTGAAACAGTATATCTAATGAGCGAGCGTCCATCCTCAGAAATTTCAGATACTCATTTGGCTCGCTTATTGTCAAGTCACTTAGGACGTTTACATGTGTCAATTCTCCTCTCTTATTATATCACTCCTTTATTCGTCTACGCTTTCTCTTTTCTTGCATGAGTGCAAAACCAGCCCAAGAGCCACATAAGAGGTGGCATCAGTATTTGCCATGTTTGCACATTCGGGATTTGACACCGAGATTGTGCCATATCGATTCATTGTCTGGAACCAGCTTTTGATATGTTGCACAATGTTGCTGCCCAATTTTATTGATAGTTTAGGGGCCACTTAACGAGATCAGGAAATCACTTGATTCCACAGTCATTAACACTGTTTGAACTTAGGTCGACCATTCACATTGTGTTTGAAAGTTGTCTTATAATTTGTCAACTTCCAAATATCGTATTTCACGCATCTCTTAAGGTCAAGTCGCACTTCCCATCATGTCATGTCATGTTAAAATATTCCACTTCAAATAATTGCAACCACACTGGCCAACACATAACGTCACATCAAGCCAACGTCAAAGTTTCTCGGGTACAAAGTTTTGAGACAGCTGACTTCATCGTCCGTTGTTGACCATGTGACCTCAGATCATTTCTTCCCAACACTCAGCCTTGCTCTTCGTTCCAGGTTACGTCATAATATTATTTCCTGGGTGAACATTTATGATTGAAACGGGGAATTTTCAGCCGGATGACTCACTTGAAAGCTACAACACGACAGCAGATGTACATATTGGCGATCCTGCCAAGATGAAAGAACGTAAGTTTCCAGAGTTGTCTAACGAATAAAATTTACCTATCGAATGGGTATATTTGTTAATGTTCAGAAATCTTTTCATCTATTTGTTGAAAATTTTGTTCTCTGAAACAGTTTTCATTTTGGCATACATTTTATTACAGAATATCGTTGCTTATGCTGAGAACACAGGACAATTTGCGTTAAAGCATATGATACACGTTATCTTCTCACCGCCTTTAAACACTTAATTGATCAGTAATGAGTGCATACTTGGAGTGGCTCAAAAGAGTTTCTTCACTTCATTCTTGACATAACTCACTGTGAGGGAGAATAGTAAAGAGTACTTTGTCATGCTTATGTGATAATTACTGTGATAAGTAAGGACAATATGGAAAGTAATTTTTTGCTGTTTGTGGTCTAAACACGAATGGCGGTTGCTAATGATTACTTCTTGCACTATTCTGCATACTGAAACAAGAGACTGTCGAAACTGGTGAAAATTTCTCGAATTTAAAGTATAATCAGCATTTTGTTATTTAAGTTTAAATTTGGACTGATATATTTTTTTCAGATAGAAGATTGGCAGATGATAAGCGTCAGAATGTTTACGACTGTTGCTGCGTGAAATAATTTACTTTTCTTGCCAACTTCTTTTTAGTGTTAAACTTATAAACATTTTCTTCTTACCGTGTGTTGAAGTGTTGTACTTTGTCTTAAGAACTGGATCCTGCATTGCTAATTTTCATTCTTAATCATTGTATATTTTGACATGTGACCTGATTTTCTGGATTTGGATGCTTGTTCTTTGGAAGTGTGTTTTCTGTGTAGAATATTGGTGCTGATATACTATTTATTTTGTTCAACTTGGAAAATCGTCTGAGCGGCTCTAGGCGCTACAGTCTGGAACCGCGCGACCGCCACGGTCGCAGGTTCGAATCCTGCCTCAGGTATGGATGTGTGTTATGTTCTTATGTTAGTTAGGTTTAAGTAGTTCTAAGTTCTAGGGGACTTATGACCTCAGAAGTTCAGTCCCATAGTGTTCAGAGCCATTTGAACCATTTTGAAAGTCGTCTGCTCATAAAGAGAAGCAAATCCGGAAGTTCCGTGATGTGTTTCAGCAGTTGATTCTATGATAGCATAGACAGTGCTACAAATGGTTGATTCAGTTTTTAGTGACTGTGGCGTCGATTTCGAGGGCAACCCCCCCCCCCCTCTCCCGGTATAGGCATGCGTATTCAAATAAAGAGATACGTAATCAGGCAGAATACGGCGCTGCGGTCGGCAGTGGCCATATAAGACAGCAAGTATCTGGCGCAGTTGTTAGATCGCTTGCTGATGCTACAGTGGCACATTATCAAGAATTAAGTGAGTTTGAACGTGGCGTTATAGTAGGCGCACGAGCGATGGGACACAACATCTCCGAGATAGCGATGAAATAGGGATTTTCCCGTACGACCATTTGACGAGCATACCGTGAATATCAGGAATCCGGTAGAACATCAAATCTCCAACATCGCTGCAGGCAGAAGAAAAACCTGCAAGAACGGACCAACAACGGCTGAAGAGAATCGTTCAGATTGACGGAAGTGCAACCCTTTCGCAAATTGCTGCAGATTTCAACGATGGGCTATCAACAAGTGTCAGCGTGCGAACCATTCAACGAAACATCACAGATATGGGCTTTCAGAGCAAAAGGCCCACTCTTGCATCCTTGATGACTGCACAACACAAAGCTTTACGCGTGCCTGGTCCCATCAGCATCGACATTGGGGTGTTGATGAATGGAAACGTGTTGCCTGGTCAGACGAGTCTCGTTTCAAATTGTATCGAGCGAATGTGCGTGTACGGGCGTGGATACAACCTCATGAATGCATGGACCCAGCATGTCAGCAGGGGACTCTTCAAGCTGGTGGAGGCTCTGTAATGATGTGGGTCGTGTGAAGTTGGAGTCATATGGGACGCCTGATACGTCTAGATACGACTGTGACAGGTGACACGTACGTAAGCATCCAGTCTGATCACCTGCATCATTCATGTCCATTGTGCACTTCCACGGACTTGGGCAATGCTGTGGTGTCCGTTCCCTCCAGCACTACTTCCCATATTAGTCGAATCCATGCCACGTCGTGTTACGGCATGCTCGCGGGGTCCCTACACGATATTCGGCAGGTGTAATAGTTTCATTGGCTCTTCAGTGTAGAAGACTGATGGAAGAGGAATTTTCAAATAATTTAAAGCATACTAAATTCATTGGTTACTTTAAATTAATCTCATTTAATTAAATTTATCTCATTTAATTTTTTAGTTGGAGGCATCTAGAACTTAACAAGCTTTGCACAGGATTTAGGGTCTGGTGTGATGTTAAGGATACTGAAGGATCTTGTAGAGTGTTTGAGTTATTGTGTACAATCAGGCAGTGCTTCATATAAACACCTTTCAGAATGTTGTTAGTTATCTCAAATTTACAAGCATTTTCCTTAACCTATTTTCAGCTCTTCATAGTTTCCCGAACGAAACTATGTCTCGAAACCTGGGAGAAAATCCAACGAGAGTCTGATCGTATGTGAGGTACACCAGTGGCAAGACGCAATCCATACATTTATTGCGCGATAACAATGCTGACGTCACTGACGACAGTGCCACTAAAGTAGAGTTACTAAACACAGTTTTCCGAAACTAGCATACCAACGGAGACAACGTAAATATTCCAAAATTGTAGTCTCGAACAACTGCCAACATGAGTAACTTACAAGCAGATATCATCGGTTTAGCGAAGCACCTAAAACACTTAAGAAAGGCAAATGTTCCGCCTCAGATTGTGTACCAATCAGATTCCATTCAGAGTACGTTGACACAATGGCTCAGTACTTAGCAATCATATACAGTCGCGCTCTCGTGGAAAGTTCCGTCCCCAAAGACTGGAAAGTTGCACATGTCATACCAATACCCAACAAAGGAAATAGGAGTAATCTGCTAAATTACAGACTAATATCCCTAAGGCAACTTGCAGAAGAATTCTGGAACGTTATGAATCACGTTGAAAACAACGATTTATTGACAAACAGTCAACATAGATTAAGAAATATCGTTCTTGTGAAACACAATTAGTTCTTTATCCTCAAGAAGCAATGACTGCTGTCGACATGAGACGTCATATTGATTCCATATTTTTGGATATCCAAAAGGCTTTTGACACCGTTCCCCACAAGTGACTTCTAATTAAATTGCATCCCTATGGAATATCGTCTCAGTTGTGTGACTGGATTCGTAATATCGTGTCGGGCAGGTCACTGTTCGTAATAACTGACGGAATGTCATCGAGTAAAACAGAAGCAACGTTCGGCGTACCCCAAGGAAATGTATTAGGCCCTCTGTTGTTCCTAATATGCATAAACGATTTAGGAGATATCAGAGCAGCCATCTCAGATTTTTTGCAGATAATGCTGTCATTAACAGTCACATAAAGTCATCAGATGATCATATCGAATTGCAGAATGATTTAGACAAGCTAACTGTATTGTGAAAAAAGTGGCAGTTGAATCTAAATCATCCATATGATCACTAAAAAGAATCCGCTGAATTTCAGTTCCAGGATAAATCACAAAATTCAACAGGTTGTAAACCAGCTAAATACGAGGGCTATCCACAAAGTACATTACGTTTTGGAATTAAAAATAAATAAAGTATTGGAATTTTTTTTAATTATACTGTATACAGATGAAAGCCACACTTAAATACTACTTTTCTGCATAGTTACCATTTAAATTAAGGCACTTATCGTAGCGATGGACGAGCTTGGAAATTCCTTCGTCGTAAAATTCGGCCGCCTGCGCCTTCAACCACGTGGTTACCTCTTCTTGAAGCTGTGCGTCGTCATCAAAACGCTGGATAGCCAACCACTTCTTCATTGCTGGGAATAAGTGGAAGTCGCTCGGTGCCACGTCGGGACTGTACGGCGGATGAGGAAACAACTCCCACTTAAAAGATTCTAGAACTTCACGAGTGGCATTTGCCTTGTGGGCCCGGGTGTTGTCGTGAATCAGCAAGATCTTTTAGCCCAACTTTCCCCTGCGCTTCTTTTGTGTTGCTCTTCTGAGTTTGTGCAGAGTTTAGCAATACCTTTGAGAGTTTATTGCAGTGCCTCTTTCCAGGAAATCCACAAAATGGTTCAAATGGTTCAAATGGCTCTCAGCACTATGGGACTTAACATCTAGGGTCAGCAGTCCCCTAGAACTTAGAACTACTTAAACCTAACTAACCTAAGGACAGCACACAACACCCAGCCATCACGAGGCAGAGAAAATCCCTAACCCCCCCGGGAATCGAACCCGGGAATCCACAAAAATCACACCTTTTCTGTCCCAAAAGAGATAACCACGTGGTTGAAGGCGCAGGCGGCCGAATTTTACGACGAAGGAATTTCCAAGCTCGACCATCGCTAAGATAAGTGCCTTAATTTAAATGTCAACTATGTAGAAAAGTAGTATTTAAGTGTGGCTTTCATCTGTATATAACAAAAAAAAATTCCAATTCTGTATTTATTTTTAATTCCAAAACATAATGTACTTTGTGGATAGCCCTCGTACTTAGGGATTACAACACAAATAACTTAAATTGGAATGAGTTCACAGATAATGTTCTTGGGATACAAAACCAAAGATTGCGATTCATTCCGCATGAGATAGGATTCATGAAGGACATCTAAAAAGGTCAAAGAAGTACAGTTCGTTTTGTATTATCACGAAATAACGGGGAAAGTGCCAGGGATATGATAAACGAGTTGCGGTGACAATTATTAAAACAAAGGCAATTTTACCTGCGGCAGGACCGTCTCATGAAATTTCAGTCTCCTATTTCTCTTCAGAGTGTGAGAATATTTTGTTGGCGAACACCTACGTAGGGAGAAATGATTACCATAATAAAATAAGAGAAATCAGAGCACGCACAGAAAGATTTAAGTGTTCGTTTTTCCCGCGCGCTGTTTGAGAGTGGAACTGTAGAAAAGTAGCTTCAAGGTGTTTCGATGAATCCTCTGCCAGGCACGTAATTGTGAATTGCAGAGTAATCCTGTAGATGTAGATGTGAATGTTGTAGTACTCATTAGTAAGAGGCCCAGCATTTTAGCTTGACTTGTTGTGTTTCCCAATGCATGTGTTGTTTTGTGGGTAACTAATTACTATATACTGTGCTTTGAAAATATTAATTTTGATAGTGATGATGTTGTAAAAAAAACAGAATTTCCAGTTTGGGTGCTTCACAGTACTCACTGATAATCTGGAATCACTGAAACAAAGTAAAGACTACAAGATGCAGATAGATGTTTACTGTTACAATCGTTTCGGTAATCATTTCCTTTCATCATTAGTGTAGTGTGTGGCTCAGTAATGACTTCTACTTTTTATGTACTATTGCTTCAGGCTTTACACAATTCACATTTTATAGGCAAGTTGCTGTAAAGGTAACAATGTAACCTTGTATTACGTAAATTAATCTTCATTTTATGAAACGTTACGAAGAGAACAGAAAGGACGAGGGGAATTCGTTTCAACGGACTTGATAAAAAAATAAATACCAGTAATCTAGAACTGAGCAAGAAACTTAGCTGAGAATATAGAAAATAGTGTTGCTACCGTGCAGGGACAGTTACAGAAATGTGAATCTGTTAATGGAGAGGTTACCATGAAATTCAATGTATTTAGCTTTCAGTAGAGGTGGGATTTCCACACAAAATTTGATGTAAGAATTTCTAATGTTGAGCCTAAACTTTCCATTGTTGCACAGAATTGGTTAACCTCTGGCGGATGTTAATGAACAAATAAGCAGTTGCAAAATAATTTTCAAAGTTTTGGGGAAGAGTTTTAAAAGAATAAGACAGAAGTGGAACCAAATCAAGCAGTAGTTATTCACATTAAAGAACAGATTTCATGTCATGCTACATTAAAACCGGTGTTAGAAGATAATTCTGAAAAGTTAAGGCTTAGTTCAAACAAATAAATGTCAGAGGGTAAGGAAGAAATTACTAAAATGGATAAGAAAGTTCATGAACTAGGTTATTACTGTTATGGTTTTACTCTCCGTGTTGCTGTTTGTGAGTATGAAGAGATGATATCACTGTTGAGGTTTAAGGTAACGAAGATGGAAATTATCAGGAGGAGAAGGGAATTAGGGCAAGATTGTCTATGACTGAAGAAAGATTAAGTGAAGGTACTGCATGTCGCTGTTACAGTAGGGATCACGTACTGCACAGTGACATGGATTCAGATCATGAAGACGAACCAGATCCTTTGTGCCATTACGGAGTTGGAGAACCAAGAGTAGTCATAGAGAGCTTGATCAAGAGAATGAGATTTCTGAGGGTGTGTCTGAATTTGCTTACAGTAATTCCTTACATGTCAGGAATACAGCAATTGTCATTCATCCTCATGTTTGTTGGAGCAATTTGATTTTATACTTCTGCCTAATCTCCCTGCTGGCCGCAAGACTGAATTTGTGTACGGTTACTTGGAAAGTGAATATGCTGTGCAGATACATATATTGACTAGAAATTGTGAATCCTATGAGGTGTTAAGGCCTATGTACTTGCCTGCTTATTGGTCTGAGGCAGCACAACACTGACTTAAACACGGTCTTGTAATGATGTAAAATTTTTGCAATTGTGGTTTATACAATCCTGCTTGATTATTTGAACATATGTTATTGAAAAATCAATTCTTACACAGTCCTTATAGTCTTGCTACGTCGATTCGTATCTGTGTAATGAAACTTTTGTCACATTTACATCAAATTATTCTAGCTGCTTGAGTGAAAGATGACTTAGGTTGTCAGAGTTTATTACAGACGTTGGAATATGATAATAGTGATGAGAATGCTACTGGAAGGAGTAATAATCAGTCTGTGTATCTTGATTGAAGTCTACAAGGGATTAGAAATTACGACCGCGAGCAATATATTGACGACGAAATAAATGTGGTAGTGGGAAGTGGTAGCATCGAGAATCATGATGATAGGTAGAGACGGTTGGAATGGTAGACGCTTTATTAACAATAGAGGTAGCAGGGGATATACCAGGGATGGCCACTGGAGTGATAGGAACTAAGGTCTGAGCACTGCAGAGCTGCAGTCAGCTGATCCACGGAATAAAGTGCATGTGGAGAGCCCACCAATACGGGACTGACACTTCCATACGTAGCCGATTTCGATGCTGGAAAAATGACAGAGAATAGCTATGAACAGGTAGACATATTGAATTCTGAAGATGTGGAGTAACTGTTGCTCGATGAGAGATGGGAAATGTGAATACTGTGGTGAATACAATGCTTCAGATAGATGTTAACGGAGTTGTTTTGTCTTTTATTCTTGATAAGCCTATCCAAACTTATGTTGTTGATAGAATCAGATTTATAAAATAAGGCTCTCAAAAAACTGATGAGTTTTGTTACTCAGGCAGCAAAATACCCTATGATGACTGAAGCAGAGACAATATAAAATTCAGAATGGCAATAGCAAGATAAGCGTTTTTCAGAAGGAGGAATTTTTTAACATCGTACAAATTTAAATGCTAGGAAGTCCCTCCTGAAGAACTTCTTATGGAGTGTAGCCCTGTATGGAAATGAAACTTGGACAATGAAGAGTAGAGGCAACAAGAGAATAAGATCATTTGATATCTGGTGCTACAGATGAATGCTGCAGGTTTGATAGGTATAACTAAAGGGGAGCTATTGAACAGAACTGAGGGGAAAAAAAGTTAATGGCGCAACTCGACCAAGAGAGCGGATCAGTTAATATGAGACGTCCTGCACTATTACTGAATGGTTAGTCTGGTAATTACTTATGGGAGAGTAACATTTTCAGAGCCCAAGCATTCAGTAGAGAATGCAGGTTCATGGATTGTGGTAATCACGCCGAAATGAAAAGGCTCGCACAACATTGGCTAGTGTGGGGAACTGCATCAAACCTGCCATCAGATTGAAGATCACAACAATAACAACAAGAGTGGCGAGGCCTTTGCCAGAACAGACCTGTTTATATTACATGTATGCACTATCAACTGAACCAAACACGGCCATATAATTGGAAAGGTACACTTATTTTGACGAGACCATAACCATGTTCAAAGAGTAATAACAATGGAGTCTAAAATACAAATTCCACGGAATATTCAAAGGGCAGATGCGATTCATTTTGGAATTTTAGCACCATGGAATAAATAAACGTCGGCTTTCCTGCAATGTCTGCCACTGGCGTTTGTTTAGCATCTCTGCAATGCTCTCGCGTCTACTTAACGCGCTGCTCCTTACTGGCTCTATCTCGTCTGTTAACCCAACTTGGTAAGGATCTTAGACTGATGAGCAGAACTCACGAGTAAGCCTTAAGAGTGTTTTGTAAGGTACTCGCTTCGTGAATGAATTACATTTCCTCAAGATTTTTCCCGTACTTAATTCTAGATGAGTGGTCGCAAACATTCCTGTTTAAGAGCCAATACTTACATTGTTGGGCGGTAGCTAATTCTGTTTTAGTGGTCGTCATACCTTTCTGTAGAAGAGCCAATACTGGCATTGGGGGGTGTGTGATGCCATGACTAATAACGATATAACATTTTTTTCTTTCTTTTACTACCTTGTACTCCATAGATATGTTTCTGGTGACAAAGAATATTTTTCATTTGTTTATATAGTGTAGCACATGAAGTGTGTGTGCCTATACCGGACATTCTTGTGTTAGACCGGTTTGAAATCTGACTTTATGGTGGATGTTCTAAACGGACGTTGTATTATGCAAACGCTGTTGGTTTTGCAAAACGATGTCTGTGGCAGTGACAATGCACTCGTGAACAGACAGTATAATCGTCGGTTTAGAATTGAGCAGCATTACATAAATTGTGAATTTAATATCGCGCAATTTCTTGACTACGATGTATGACATGTGCTAAAACACTAACTGCCAATGTGGAAACTGTGAACTGTTTTGCTATATTAGTGACTGTTTTCGTGAGAAAAGTGTTATTATGAACCATGAATTTTAATGGTAGATGGACTGTCTAGCTTCGCAATTGGCAAAGTATAGCAAGTGGAAGGTTGATTTAAACACGATGTGGACTGTGCCAAACTATCCCCTGTGAAAGTTGCAGGTGAGCCAATACGACCTTCAGGTGCTACATCAGCAGTTACTTTGTTCCGGCCTACGACAAATGGATGCTACGTCACTTATTACCACTGCCAGCCAAAACAGCATGAAAAGAACGAGGATATTTTAATGCCAGGGACATGACTGGATGAACTTACAATAGTCATATCAGCAACTTCACACTGCTTACACCGCCGTCGCCACAGCACGCCGACCCAGAAAAGATAAGACTCAAAAAACATTCCCCTCTTCGAGAAACACAATTGTAAGCAATTTAATTGCTTTATGCTCTGTAATTGATTAATGTCTGTAAATAAAAGTAGTGTATTGTAAAGATTGTTCACCTTCAGTGATTGTTGACGCGATCACTAACAGCAGTTACTCCCATCATCTGTTTGGTTTTGCTTTTCAGTGTATTTGTACCAGTCGTTGCATACGTTGTATGTGTCTTTTGGAAGGGTGTGCTTCGATGTGTATATACAGTAATTTAGACAGGAGAATTTATGTGCTGCACTGTGCGAAATGTGGCCAGATGTGTAAGTTGAGGCATCTGCCATTGAAGTTATTTACACCGACCAATTACAAAGATGTAGCTTATTCGCCATTGGTTCAAGTTAGTGTATTAGAAGAAACTTTGAATCTGACAACTGTGATAGTACGCGGTCTTAATGTATATTTCCATTCATTCGTGTTTAGATGCATATTGATCTGGGTTTAACTGTTACAGAGGAAACTTTGAATATGACAACTGTTATTGTATGCGATCTTACTGTAATATTTCCTTTCATTCATGTTTAGATGCATATTTATATGGGTTTAACTGTTACTGGTAAACAAAGCTACAGTACATTGTGTCATTATTTATCAAATTAACTTCAGATTGTTTTACTGTTTTCCAATATCAAAGGATTTTATTATCATAATTTTAACAGGGTTGGGAAACTTCTCATATAGAGGTGTGCTTTTGAAGTTTCCGGAAGCAAAACGGGTTCGTGGGGTTTACACAATACTAATTTACTTCATGTAGTTTTTCTTTAAACCTTTTCTGATTACAGATTCACGGTCATAGTCAATCTCCAGGGATCGTTTCCTTCACAGGTGGCACCTGGGGCCTCATATGTACTGATATTATTATTAATCAGTAACCTACACGTCACACACCTACAATAGACTAGCTGTAGAAAGGGCATTATGAGTTGGATGCCCCTCCCCCCCCCCCCCCAAAAAAAAAAAAAAAAAGAAAAAAATTCTGATCGTTAGGAGTTGGCACCATTCGAACACTTCGTGTCGACTGTTCTCTTTCCAAGACTACTGCCACCCTCAGCGACCCCAGAGTTGTGACACTGTAATTGCATGACGAAGTGTTGTTGTCTTGTGTGTCAGCAAACGATTAATTGACTAATAACAGCAACTGTACTTATGTTTAAATGATGAGTACCCAGCATTTCCCTGGTATGTATTTGTTCCATTCCTCTACTGGTTCATCTCTGCCTTCCTCATCTCTCTCTGTCCTTTTCCTCTTCCTTATTCTCTGTCTGTCTTTTCTCCACCTCTCTCTGTCCACCTCCTCCATCCAATAGTCCTAGGAGGATAAAAATCATAGGGAGACCAAGAGATGAATACCCTAAGCAGATTCAGAAGGATGTAGGTTGCAGTAGTTACTACTTTCCGTAGTATTAATACATGTTCGTTTTCAGAGTGCCCATCTAAATGTTAACCTGTCTTCCTTTTGTTGCTGATGGATGACTTACCGTATTAGAGTAAAGGAACTGAATGCTATTGAAGGTTCAATCTGCGTCTTTGTAGTACACCATATATGACGGCGGTCAGAATTTGCTCACATTTGTTTAATTGGAGGCCATAGTGGAGATGTGGGAGCATGTCTGACATTTTTTGAATGACTCGAAGTGCTACAAGAATCTATTTAAAGATTTTTGTAATTGTACTGAACAAGATGTTTTACAGAATTGTTGAATATTGTCCTAAATGCCTGAACTAATAAATATTGACGGACAGCGTCACAGGATTGCCTGAATTCCGATGCTAAGAGATCGGTCCGGGCAATTTTCGAGGACATTTTGCGCGTCAGCGTGTAACTCGGAAAACTGTCTCGTCAGTAGCCTGAGCAACCAGGTGCACCGGCGAACGACTACGAGGTGGTCGGACCTTCTGCTTCATTAGTTACGAGCACCACACGCAACAACAGCAAGAAAAACAAGCAAGAGATGCAACAAGATGACCTACGCGAAAAGAACTACAAGAACCAGCATATCTAAAAATGAAATAGGTAAGGCAGTCAGTCTGCTATAAGCTACAGTACGCGTAGGTCAGAATCCCCGAGAAGGCACAACGACAACACGATGCCGACAACAATGTTTAAATGAGCTTGTGTTTTGATAGCTGTGTCTTGACTTGCAGCAGACTTTAATTCTGCAGACATGAAATCTTATGAGTGTTGTTTAGCAGTTGAATGATTGCATTGTGATATTTAAACAGAGCAAAAATTTACTTATGAAGATTGTCTTCAGGTTAATGTTTTTCTATTCTCAAATAAATTTGTAATGAAATGTTCAACCTGTGTGTAAAGTAATACAGCCCTCCCCCCCTCCCCCCCCTCCAACACACACACCATTCCTCTCTGTGAGTTATGTTGTTTACCCCTAATGGAGGGAGGATAATTGGCACTCAATATCTAATTTAAATTGAAGTCTCTTCCTATGAAAAGAAAACCAACCAACAACGACATTATGAAACACTCTGCACATCTGCTCCTATGGCTCGTTCTACGAGAAGTTGGGTCAAACCTGCAACCAGCTCGTCCTGGAACTGGGCCACCAACAACACTGCAGGGCTGACGAGACATTGTCCGGAACTGATGCGAGAATAATTTTCTCCACAGAAGCCTGAGGACACCTCATCTCCACCTCAACTGAGGACAGTCTTGCTGCGAGAGAAAATTTCTCCACAGAAGCTGGAGGGCAAGTATCTTCATATTCCCTGCGGCCAGTCTACCAAGTACGGGTAGTTATAACATCACATCAAGGGGTTAATCAGGAATAACATTCTAATGTTTAACCTGCACACATACTGAGCAAGGAATGCACACTAGATAAGCGATTAGCGACTAGAGAGACAGGGGGTCTGTAAAAGCATTTGATTTACAGTTTGGGCACAGTTTTGCTGCTTTCACCTAAACCTCCAAGATGTCACACACTCAGATCGGTACCACATATTGTATGTCGATAGAGCATCAACCAAAACACCGATTTAGTTCGAGCTACGTGCTGTCATCTGGTGGAAGATGCGTAAACGGCAATTAAAAGTAACACTACGGAGCACTGGAAAAGTGTATCTGTGAGCGATTGTTTTGTAGATCTCGGGGTGCGTTGGTATAGTGTGAGGTCGTCTTACCATAGGTCCCGGGATCGCACTGTAGGGAAGCAGCCTACTCACGCTGTAATAAATTCACATCAGTCTTTCCATTGCGTGCCAGCCAGTCCGCTGTAACTCGATCTGACGTCATAAATGTTGCGCAATACTTTAAAAATCAAGTAAATAATCTGAAACGGTTCTAGCATGTCAGGAGTAATACTAAATCAATATGTGTTGAATATCAGTTCAATAACTTTAACCATTTTCGAAATTTGGACGTTTTTCTGAAAAAATCATTGGCGCAATAGAAAAGAGCTAGAGATTTAAAAAATTATATTTAGATTCCTTTTTCATAATAATTTAATAGAAACAGTACTTTGCATTTCACAAATTAAAATTTTAGTGGAAATTCATGATTTCTGGTTTTTGTCTAAAATATTAAGGAAGCAAGATAGATTAAGTAGGCGAATAAATAAGGCTAGGATGTTTAAATTTAACTAGAAGGGAGATCCGCTATAATCATAGAGATGTGAGAAGTTTCAATTGAATAACTATAAAGCTATAGCTATAGCGTATCTCCAAAGGGCAAGTTCAGAGCTCGTCTACTGCGTGTAGTGTAATTAAATTAATTCTCTGGCCCAAAATATTTTACTTAGCCACGTCAGACTTTTATTATGATTACTTAACTGTGTGCTGAATGCGCATTTAAATTGAGAGCTTCATCTGCCATCAGCAAAAGAAGCTATGATTTATTCGGTAACTTAAAGTGGTGCTTTACTAGCCCAGCGGCTAGTTGGGAGAGCCGATATGATCAGGCGTCCCACCTGAAGCCTGGGGTCGACGTCAGGGCGGCCAACTACTCCAGCTATCGCACCGATCGACTGACGGCAGGTGGTGGGACAGCCGTTTACGTCCGCAATTGCATTCGTCACCACGTGATACAACTTCCGCCACTGGCAACGCTGGAGGCCGCTGGTGTCGTCGTTCACACCCTGGCGGGCGCCATCACGTTCGTCGCTGCCTATCGACCGCCTTCTCGTCCACTGGACCCTGCTGACATCGATGCTCTGCTCTCCGTGAGGGGGCAGGTGTTCGTCGCTGGGGACTTCAGTAGTAAACATGTCTCCTGGAACTCCAGGATCACCAATGCCGCTGGCCGCTGCCTGCTCCTGGTAGTGGAACGTCACCATGCTCTTGTGGTTGGGCCGTACGATCCGACAATCTTCCCTGCCCGTGGCCTCCCGGATGTAATCGACATAGCGGTCGTCAAGGCCATCCCTCATCAGATCACCGCCACGACGAGGACGGCACTGTCTTCTGATCATGTCCCAGTGATTTTTGATATCTACCTAGACGCCCTCCAACAGGCCAGGAGAGGCATCTCACTTGCTGGCATCGACTGGGACAGGTTTCAAGCAGCCGTGACGGACTCACTCGCCGCCGCGCCGCCCCCTGCGTAAGCTGGAGCGGACGCAGAACTTCTGCACTTCGCGGCCACCACTATCGACGCTGCCACTACAGCAACGCCGCCCCGACCTCGCACTCCGCCTGACTACTCCCGACAGCTGCCGCCGGACATCCTTGCGGCCATCACTGCGAAGAACGGGGTATACCGGGAGTGGCAGAGGACAAGAACTGCCGACACCAAGCGCCTCCTCAACAGGATGCGTCGGGACATTCGGGCTGCCATTGACAACCATCGCAATCGCGACTTGAATAAGGTCGCCACCCTCTGTCTTGACGACGGCACGGCCTGGCAGACGACGAAGCGTTTCCTACGCCGCACGCAACGTATCCTTCCGCTGCTGGTCCACGGTCAGGCTGTCTGCGAACCAGCTTCGAAGGCTGATGCCCTCGCAGACGTCTTTGAGGCTGCGTTTAAGCCGATCGAAGACCCAACCGACGCTGTCCACGACGACTTGGTTGCTCACCGGCTCCCACGCTACTTGGAGGCACGCGACGACGATGACGTCATTGAAGAGACGACGGCGGAGGAGGTGTCGTCCATGCTGTGTGCCCTGAACCCCAGGAAAGCTGCGGGCCCAGACGAAGTTTCCAACGCCCTACTCCAGAAGTTGCCGCCAGTGGCTGTCACTCATCTCGCCGACGTCTTTAATGTAATCCTCCAGTCCTGCAGTTTTCCTCAGTCCTGGAAGCATGCAGAGATCGTGGCGATTCCGAAGATGGGGAAGGATCTGCGTCAGCCTGCGAACTACAGACCTATTAGTTTACTGCCGGCCGTCTCCAAGGTCTTTGAAAGGGTGTACATCAGGCGGCCGCAGCGCCACGTTGACGAGGAAGGCCTCCTGCCCGAAGAGCAGTTCGGCTTTCGCAGGGGCCACTCGTCAGTTCACCAACTCCTTCGGCTAGTGGAAGATGCGTTCGTCGCCCTCGAGCAGCGCGAGTTCTTCGGCCGTCAAGTGGCGTCTACAATTCAATGGGGCCAAGACGCAGTTCCTGATCGTCACCAGGCGACTCGTTCCTGCAGGTCTGCAGCCACTCACGGTCGGTGGCAGCCCTGTCCCGTGGCGTCCAACGGCGCGTTACCTCGGCGTCACCATCGACCGCCGACTCACGTGGGTTCCGCACATCCGCGAAGTGAAGACCAAAGTGCGGAACAGGCTCCACAACCTGTACCCGGTGCTGAACCCCGGCTCCCAACTACCACCGCGGCTGGGCATCACTCTCTACAAGGCGCTGCTCCGCCCTGTACTCCAATACGCCGCCGTCGTCTGGGGGAACGCCGCCGACACGAACCTGAAGAAGCTGGAGACACTGCAGAATCGCATCCTTCGGCTGGCCTTACACCTGCCTTACGATTTCCCCACCGCTTATTTTCACGACATCGCGGAAGTACCTCTGCTCCGTGACCTCTTCCAGGCGACCGCCCGCACCTTTTACGAACGTGCAGGCCGGTCACACAACGCCCAAATCCGGACGCTGGGCCGCAAACTGCTGCGCAGCGTCACCGCCCGCTGGCCACACCTGCTCACTGCATCATAGCTAGCACTGCAGAACTGTGCTGAGGAGACACCCAAGAAGATAATCTACATGTGAAGACGCATGACGTCGGCATGAATGGGAGCCAAAGCAATAACTGCTGCGAACTCCATCACACATCGGAGGACAAGTTATCTCCGTGCAGATCCACGCGAGGAAGCAAGGCCCTAGTTCTCTCCAGACGCTGAATAGCACACCATCTGCGTCGGCAGTCGCGTCGCGTCGGTATCATTGCTATAAACCGCCTCGGATGCCTTATTGCCGGCCGAAGTGGCCGTGCGGTTAAAGGCGCTGCAGTCTGGAACCGCAAGACTGCTACGGTCGCAAGTTCGAATCCTGCCTCGGGCATGGATGTTTGTGATGTCCTTAGGTTAGTTAGGTTTAACTAGTTCTAAGTTCTAGGGGACTAATGACCTCAGCAGTTGAGTCCCATAGTGCTCACAGCCATTTGAACCATTTTTTTGATGCCTTATTAAGTTACTCGGGATACGCGTAACCATGAAATCATTTTCGAGTGAAGTGTTAATTCTGGGATGACTTTAATTATCTATCTTCAGTTTGCGTATGTCGTATTTTCACGTGTCGCCGCGGGACAGACATTCTACCATTATTTAGCGTGGCGTTTGATGAAACTAATCATCTAATTATGGCGAGCATTCACTTAAACATTTAATTTGGACAGTTATAGTTGCATCAGCGCATTAGACTCTGAACTGCTCTGTTAGTCAGATTGTGAGGATTCTTTTTTTTTCATCAGTGACTTTCAGAATATAGAGAACGTTTTTTTTTTCACGATCGTTTTTGATTATTAATCCCAGACAAGCTCCTAATTCCTCAGAGCTATAAGCTGTAGCTATAAGTGTATTTCTCAGATGAAGTGGGCACTAGGAATTCCAATTACAGGCTTCGCGTTTTGCTAATCACTTTCTGGTTGTCAAAATTGTAGTTAGAGAGCCAGTGTTGAGAACGGCAAAACAACAGCATAAATAATAGGAACATTTTAAACAACATAATTCCACCCGCAGCCCCACATATGGTCAAACAGCAGGGAAATGCAGTGATTCTACATCACAAAACATTACATATAAATATATACATAAATTCCACCAGCCGCCCCACATATGGTTAAAACGGCCGGGAACACTGCAATAATTTCTACATTCTACATTACATTTATAAAACAAATAATTTCCACCCGCCGCCCCACAGCACCCCTCTGATTAAAAATCCTTTTAAGTGTTTAAGCATGAATTTTATATGGGAGAAACTTCTGCTAATACTGGATTCGTATGGACCCCACGAAGACATTAGTGTTCTTCGTGACAAGCACGCACAAAATAACCTACCAGGAAACAAAATCGCAATTCACGTAATTCCAGCAAACACAACCTTCATTTATCAACCGTCCGATCTTCATTTCTTCAGAGTGTACAAGCATATGACGCGTAAAATGTCTGATGGTGCTCGAGATTCTTCGGAAGAGATTAGTCTGCAACAACGGAAAAATCTTCTTAAGCTGCAGCCCGTCACATACAGTCAGTTTGGTTCTCCACATTTGCATAATTCTCACCGTCACCGGTGGATAATGGCTTTAAAACTTCGACAAAGTTCTGTTTCAGCCACAATCTTTCATACGCCACTCTTCAGGGTGTATGTACAAATGTAAGCTCTTATCAAATGTGCTTGGTGAACAAAAGTAATTTTCTTCATACTCTTCTTCTTAAGCAGCCAGTACTGTGAAGCCTTAATTCCTGAATGGATCACGCTCTTTATTATTACGGCTATTACTTTTATTATTGTGGCCATTATTATTATTATTAGTTCTGCACATGTGATGCAACTGTTTCTTCCTTTTTGTTCTGGTTGTATATTGTGAAATTGCAAATGTGCTCTGTAGGTTTACTACGTGCTTTCAATGGAACGAAGCGAAAACAGACTGCCAAGTGCACAGTTCTATAAACATGACGTAGTTCCATATAACACTTTCACTCGTAATATAGTAAAGAAAAATTGCAGTCATTGGGTTTTAAACCCATTATGCTTAGTACAACGATCTATTGCTCTACAAACTTCCCCACGGAAACTATACCTGATAGTTACTGATCGTAATGCTTTTTGTGTGCTCCATAGTTCTCACGTTGCTTTTAATTAACGTTTACGTCGTTCTACTGGACGACAGCACATAGTACAAACTAAATCGGAGCTTTGGTTGACACACTATCGACATACAACGATCGGTACAGGTCTGAGTGTCGGACAGCTGGATGTTTTGGCGTTAGATGCACCCAGGCACATGTAAAGCGTTGTTTGTGAGACACTGGCTGACACTAAAGGTAAAGGAGCTGCTCACCTCTGCGCTGCATCTCACTCGGGAAGAAGAGCACCTGCGGCGCGACGTCACAGCGCAGCACCTGGTAGCCCTCGCTCTGCAGCAGCTGGCGGAAGTCGCTCACTGGGTCCTCACTGTGTTGGTACGGAGAAACGAACTCCTCCACGTCCTGAGAGGAACGGCAAAATCCGTGAACATCGACACTCCACTACAACGCTTGCAAACGATTTGTCTTCAAAAAAGAATACATCACATTCTGCTCCCAACCCTATGCCTCATGGCACATATCCTCGTAACAGACCTAGATGCAACAACTGTCACATACGTCCTTCTATAACACCCCCCAAGTTCCCGGGATTTGCGAAATTACAAGTTAACAATGACCGTGAATTATGAATGTCGGGATAAGGCGTCCGAATCCTAAGTAAATAATGATTATTCCGCGGGAAACAGGAGACGTTAAAACTTGATCGTTATTGAATGAGTAATTTCATTCAATGACGATCGGTAAACGAAATAATGGAAATAATTTGGAAATAAATTTTGCCACTTGAAATTTTACCGAAAGAAATGATTAACTTGTAAAAGTAATTAAAAAATCGGTCGACAGCTCAACTGATGAGCCACAGTACTGTTAAGTACGTGAATAATTGTGTCAAACATAAAGTTTACCAGTTTGTAGCGCAGCAGGTGGAACATGAACTTTTACATGAGTGCTGTGTCAGGCTCAGTAGTCATATAAAATAATGTCATAACAATCTAACTACACTTAAACATTAATGGTCAACTTTCAATAAGTATTTTGATAGTTATTTTGTTCATAATTTGTCAGCTAAGTGCAATGCTGACAACACAGATAATTATCTGTCTAGATTTTGAATAATGGACTGTCATTCTGTCTTTAAAATTACGTACTTTGCACAGTTTGATCTACTGATAATGAAATATATCGCCAATAATTGATTAACTATGTTTTGAATGATAAAAATTCATTAATTGGGCGATTGTCAGGTGGAATAAGCTTTATAATTTCATGAAATATCCTTGAACTAACTTCAGCTGAAAAAATGGTTCAAATGGCTCTGTGCACTATGGGACTTAACATCTGAGGTCATCAGTCCCCTAGAACTTATGATCTACTTAAACCTAACTAACTTAAGGACATCACACACACCCATGCCCGAGGCAGGATTCGAACCTGCAACCGTAGCGGTCGCGATGTTCCAGACTGAAACGCCTAGAACCGCTCGGCCACACCGGCCGGCCACTTCAGCTGAATATGCATGGAAATAAATCTTAATAATCAAATTTATTACTTCAGTCTATTATTAAGTTACTACGGTTCGCATAAGCTTATTAAGTGCAACAATTAACTATGATAACCAATCGTTCAAAACAGTCTGAAATTTACTCTTCACCGTGTATGCTAATAATTTGATAATTAACATATTTTCTCTTGATTATGGCGTGACACACTCGGCTGAATTTGATAAATAAGGATCGGAAGGAACCTACTTGGTGTTATTGTCGGGTGGAATGCAACACTTGTTAGTGTTTAACGTCCCGTCGACAACAAGGTCATTAGAGACGGAGCGCAAGCTCGGGTTAGGGAAGGATTGGGAAGGAAATCGGTTGTGCCCTTTCAAAGGAACCATCCCGGCATTTGCTCATGTGTTAAGTAAGAGAAAAAATTCATAGCAAGGACTGCGTTGTAGCGTCACACTTCCACCATCACCTACTCTAGTCCATTAAAGGCAGTGCTACCTGTGGAACCAGTCAAGTGATCCAAAAGCTAAGCTGCAATTACTGTGCTGCATTTATGTCGGCGTGACTGCTAACAAGCTGTCTGTCTGCATGAACGGCCACTGACAAACTGTGGCCAAGAAACAGCTGGACCACCACATTGCTGAGCATGCTGCCAGCACAACTTTCTTCATGTCAATGGTTGCTTCACAGCCTGCACCACCTCGGTCCTTCCCACCAGCAACAGCTTTTCTGAACTGCTCAGGTGGAAACTCTCCCTGCAGTATATTCTATGTTCCTGTAACCCTCCTGGCTGTGTATGTCGTTAGTCTTTGTCCTACTCTCTAGCCCCTTGCCTGTTCCCATTCCAGCACTACACAGACCTCTATTCACCAGTGTACCCACTGTCTTTTTATTAGTCTCCTTTCCCGTTAACCCCCACCCCACCCTCCGTCTAACCTCCCGCCTGCACATAGCTGCCCTACACGCTCTCCATGGTCCCTGTGAGCTCCCACAGGTAGCACTTTAGCGTCCCCCACTCCACACTGCTATCCCTCCCCCTCCCCCCGCCCCAAGGCTTCTCATTACGCACACCACAGAGTCCCATTTCCCATTATGCACAGTTCATCCCAGTGTTGCCTCAGCAGCCAGAGATGGCTGTGGTCTCTAAACAGTAAAGAAATTGTAAGGTTATAAGTCGATGCAGTCAAAAGATACAGCTATGTATGTCACATATTTCCATATTCGCAAAACTCATTCATCAAGACCTATAGGATACTTCCGTTGACCTAGAATCATGAAATTTAGCTAGAAACAAGGTTTCGCAGTACAATTGTAAACCAAAAAAATCGAAAATGCTTAATTTGTAAAACTATAACACAAAAAAATATATTTTGGTCATTTTTCATCCGTCTGTTTGTCTGTCCGCCCCTTAAGACAAACTTTCTCTGTAATAGGTTGGCGTATCATATTCAAAGTCTATGGCCCCTTCGCAGTGTAAAAATTTAAGCTTCTAAGTCAAAACTATCAAAAGAAATGGCCGATTGTCACATATTTTGATACTCGAAACTTCACTCACCAAAACCGATAGGGTACTTCCCATTGACTTAGAACCGAGGTTTCACAGTACACGTAAAGCAAAAATCCGAAATTATTAATCCTTAATTATATAACACGAAGAAAAATATTTCTTTTGTCATTTGTTATCGACTTCAAATTTGAAGGTAAGACATATATCTTGCTAATGTCAGTGTCGATATCAGGAACAACTAGTCAGCATCATCATCGATTCCCATAATAGAGGGAGATGACACCATGATTCCTGCAGGGCTGTCCATAATTCCGTATGAGAGCGAGGGGTTGGAGATCTCTTCTGAGCACGTTCCAAGGCGTCTCAGTTATGATCAAAACGTTCATGTCCGCGGAGTTTGGTGGCCAGCGTCAGTGTTTAAATTCAGAAGAGTGTTCCTGGAGCCACTCCGTAGCAATTCTGGACGTGTGGGGTGTGGAACAGTCCTACTGCAGTTGCCGAAGTCCGTCGGAATGCACAATGGACATGAATGGATGCAAGTGATCAGACAGGATGCTTACGTACGTGTCACCTGCCAGAGTCGTATCTAGACGTATCAGGGGTCCCGTATCATTCCAACTGCAGACGCCCCACACCATTACAGAGCCTCCACCGGTTTGAACAGTCCCCAGCTAACATGCAGAGTCCATGAATTCATGAGATTGTCTCCATAGCCGTACACGTCCATCCGCGTGACACAATTTGAAACGAGACTCGTCCGACCAGGCAATATGTTACCAGTAATCAAGAGTGCAATTTCAGTGTTGTCGGGCCAAGGCAATTCGTAATGCTTTGTGTTGTGCAGTCATCAACGGTACACGAGAAAATGGTTAGTATACTGACACTTGCTGATGGCCCAGCATTGAAATCTGCAGACATTTGTGGAAGACTGTCATGCTGAACGATTATCTTCAGTCGTCATTGATCCCATTATTGCAAGATCTTTTTCTGGCCGCGGTGATGTCGGAGATTTAATGTTTTACTGGATTCCTGATGTTCGCGGTACACACGTGTGATGGCCATACGGGAAAATCCCCACTTTATCGCTACCGCGGATATGCTGCGTCCCATCGCTCCTGGGCTGACTATAACACCACGTTCAAACTCACTTAAATCTTTGTAACCTGCCATTGCAGTAGCAGTAACCGATCTAACAACTGCACCAGACACTCTTTGTCTTATGTAGGCGTTCCCGGCCGCTGCGCCGTATTTTGCCTGTTTACATTTCTCTGTATTTGAATACTCATACCTCTCCCAGTTTCTTTGGCGCTTCAGTGTAGCTTAAAAATATTCCACATGTGGTTCAATGTGCGTGGGTGTCAGATTTTCTATAGACAATGAGAGTAGGACGTTTTGGTAGATTATATCTCAGTTCTAGCTCACTAGCTGATTCGTTCCTCGTGAGCTAACTCACTAGAACTTACACAGAACTTAACAGAACATCTACTTTTCAGGTCTAAATCACTTAATTTCTTTTAAATTACTTAGAAAAGTTAATAAATCTGAACATTTTTTCGTATCACGTTCAATAATTTTCAAATTATTATTTTCTCATACAAAAGGTGAAAGCAAGGAAATAAAATTTAATATTTCATATAAAACGTAAATGTAAGAAAATAAAATTTAATATTTCTTTATAAAAAGTGAACGTAAGAAAATAAAACGTAATGAATTATGGTGAATATAAGAAATCTATCCTTTGCTCAAAATTTTCCTAATTCTTTCTTCTTGAGCAGCCATACGATTTTTATGAACTGTCGATTGTACTTGATTTTTTAGTGTTCTTGTTTTACCAACAGTTCTACCAAATTCACATATAACTTTAATTTTCTGATGTCTCGATGCACTTTCTTTACAAATCCATCTTTTCGTTACTTATCTTTATGAAATTCATTAACATTCTTTTTTCTAGACAGTCACCACACTGCTTTAGCTGTTTGATATTGTCCATTTAAAGATTATGAAATTTAATAGGACAAAATTAGCTTCATTCCTAAAAAGTGCAAAACGTTCGCTAGCGAACACCTTCCACTGTGTTAGTCCTATAAACCGAGATTCCGGGCTCTGACCTCTCGTACGTCAGTGCATCTTCCTTCTGAGATAACAGAGGGCTCCATTATTTCGGGATGAAACACACCACCCGCTCCTTAGGATGGGTCTTAAACTTGCCCTTTACTTGGTGATAGATCGTACAGAAGCGAGAATAGAAAAAGTTTTGTCAAATAGCTAGTTGTTCTCTAACCACTGACGCTTTGATGATTTCAAGAGATAATGGTCAAAATCCTTCAATCTTCATACTTGGTTTAGAGCTTTGACACAGTAAATATCCTCTAAAATGGTATATATATTAGGTATTCGAGTGACAAAGTACATTCTACAAGCACTACTTCTATCAGTTAATTTGGATGTAAATAAGTTATTTTCTTCACATTTTCGTGTTTTATTTGAAGTGAAGAAATAAGAATAACATGTAAATGATAGTATGAATACTGAAGACAACTTTAAAAACAATTAATTTATGTTTTAAGTAAAACATGTTCCGCTATTATTTTCAATGGATCGTCCATCAGCGCCATCTCTGAAAGAAGTTTTGAATTGCCTTAGATTGGCGCGAGAGAATGTTTCACGTAAGTCATACTACAAATAGAGGAAAAGAATGTTTACGTAAGTTCACTCAGTGCGCAACCTTTCTTTCACTGACGGAAATTGTTGCTCTAGGTCAGTATTATCTTTATCTAGAGGCCACCTGCCACTGGATAAAATACGAGTTGCAAACTAGTAGTTCAGCTGAAGCAGACTTGTCCTTTAGCCATCGATCTCACGCAAATCTTAATTGGTTTTGAAAATTCGAAATGCTAATATAATCTACATAAAAAGAGCTATACACAAGAAATACAATGAGCAATCATTTTCTAATTAACATATTAAATTTTTCAGTTTTGTTTTCTTTATCATCCTGAAAATATTTTAAAATGAAATGAAAACATGATGTTAATATTTCTTTAACTTTTTCTAATTTTTTATTCATTTATATAGTTAAAAACTTTCAGTAAATATTCTGTGTGAAGCATTGTAAGTTAAATTTTTCTTACTATACTTTCCAACATACGTTGAAGTATCTGAAGGGATTTTTCATTAAAAGTTCCACACAAAGATTCCTAGTCCTTTCCTTTGAACTTACAATATTATTTCTACACGTCACATTAATCTTCATAGATAGGATAGTTCATTATGAAATTATGTGGGATTATGTCAGCATCTGATATAAGTAGTGTAACTCATTTAAAATCGAGAAATTGATTGTATGCTTTGAGAATATTATTTGGTGGGTTAATATTCCAGATTTCCTGTGGTAAAATTTCATTTGTTCCATTTAATGTGGTCGAATAACGAAGAGCGAAGTAACTGATTATTTTTACAATTTGTCTGAAATGTAATAAATTCGAAATATCCCATAAATTCTGCAGTTATGTGATATCTAGTTCGAAATTTTTCTTACTACTCAATCCTGCTACTTCTGCAGTTGTACTTCATAAAAAGATATCTTAAATTTCGATTTTTTCAGAATATTTTCTCGTTGTTCTAACTCGTAAGTTGGTTCATATTTAATAGTTCGTACACCAATTTCCTAAAAGTCTTAATAATTCTTTTTAAAAATTAAAAAAAAACGAAGGGTAGAAGAGTAAACATTCTAAAGAAGATCATCGAAAAGCTCAAAGAAATGTTTATCTTTGAACTGAAGTTGTTCGTTTAAAACATATAATGGATTACTTTTGTGAAGTGAAAAGATTTCAATTTCTTCTCAGGTATTTAGCAGTGGTCCTTTTGGCACAGTATGTAATATTTTCAAAGTGTTAGAAATGCAACCCTCTGAATTATTGTAACCATCTAGATGTTGACCAAATATTGATTTGGTACATGCAGTACCAGTAGTATGTTCTCTGAAACGTGTTAAAAAGTTACAGCCAGTTTGGCCAATATACTGTTTCTCACAGTCATTACATGTTATTTTGTAAACGCCTGACATTTGGTATATATTTGACTCTCCAATTGTGTGTTTCCGTTTCATATGTAGGGGGTTATTAGTTTTAAATGCTATTGTCACGCTTGTGTTCTTAAATAATTTATTTATTTTATCTGAAATAGGTCCCATGTATGTCATTTTTGTAAATCTCTTCTTGGAATTTGTAACAGCATCATTTGTTTCTTGTAGTTTTTAAAATAACAGATCAATACCTGATGGGAATTATAATTGTTAGCAACTGCTATCTGTTTTGATATATCAATTTCCTTCTGGATTGTATCATGTTGGAGAGGAAATTTCGGTATCCTATGTATTATCATCTTAAAAAATGCCATTTTGTATCTTGATGGATGGCATGATTTAGCATTTATTATTATGTTGGTTGATGTGGGTTTTCTATAAATAGAAATATTATGTTTTCCATTCTTATTTGTAATTGTGAGGTCCAGCAAATTAATACTATTGTTACTTTCATGTTCTACTGTAAATACTAGTTTTGGATGTAAATTATTTGAGTTGTTAGCTAAAGCATCAATTTCTTCCTTAGAGCCATTACATAATAGCAGTGTGTCGTCAACATATCTTTTGTAGTATATAATTTTATTTGTTATTTCTGGATTATTTTTTAAAAACTGAATTTCAACATAATTGACGAAGATATCTCCTATAGTGCTAGCCAGGGAATTCCCCATTGCAAGTCCATCTTCCTGTATGTATATTTTATTATTAAATGAAAAATAATTAAAATCTAGAGTAATTCTTAACAGTTTGATGAATTCTACTATTTCTTCGGGGCTCATTATTTTGTGATATGTTAAGTTATCATCAATAATAGAGATAGTCTCTTGAATAGGTATATTCGTGATTTGTTGTACGAGTTTTAATTCATTATTATGTCTGTTTTTATCTTTTTCATTAGTAATGACATTTTTAGTTTTACGTGCAAAGTCACATATTTCAGACTTACTAAATTGTGCATGTTTTGCAGCACTCTTTACATCAGCAATCACATGTTTAATATTTGCATTGCTCAATTGTGGAGTTAAATTTTAGGAAGAAACTGATGCTTTCGCTAACAACTCAAATAATTTACATCCAAAACTTGTATTTAAAGTAGAACACGATAGTAACAATAGTATTAATATGCTGGACCTCACAATTACAAATAAGAATGGAAAACATAATATTTCTATTTATAGAAAACCCACATCAACTGATGTAATAATAAATGCTAAATTATGCCATCCATCAAGATACAAAATGGTATTTTTTAAAACTATGGTACATAGGAAACTGAAATTTCCTCTCCAACATGATGCAATCAGGAAGAAGATTGATACATCAAAACAGATAGCAGTTGCTAACTATTTTAATTCCCATCAGGTATTGATCTGTTGTATCAAAAATTACAAGAAACAAATGATGCTGTTACAAATTCCAAGAAGAGATTTACAAAAAGACATACATGGGACCTATTTCAGATAAAATAAATAAATTATTTAAGAACACAAGCGTGACAATAGCATTTAAAACTAATAACCCCCTACAGATGAAACTGAAACACACAATTGGAGACTCAAATATATACCAAAAGTCAGGCGTTTACAAAATAACATGTAATGACTGTGAGAAACAGTATATTGGCCAAACTGGCTGTAACTTTTTAACACGTTTCAGAGAACATACTACTGGTACTGCATGTACCAAATCAATATTTGGTCAACATCTAGATGGTTACAATAATTCAGAGGGTTGCATTTCTAACACTTTGAAAATATTACATACTGTGCCAAAAGGACCACTGCTAAATACCTGAGAAGAAATTGAAATCTTTTCACTTCACAAAAGTAATCCATTATATGTTTTAAACGAACAACTTCAGTTCAAAGATAAACATTTCTTTGAGCTTTTCGATGATCTTCTTCAGAATGGTTACTCTTCTGTCCTTTGTTTTTTAAAAATTTTTAAAAAAATTATTAAGACTTTTAGGAAATATTTTATCTTTACATTGTAATTTTATTCACGAAATATTATTTTATGACTGACTATCTGTTTTAGAATTTTTGCTTTTAGACTGCATGTTGCTAATTCACATCATTTTATTTTTGACACTATGGCTCATAATTTTATAATTTTCCTTCCTTTTTCATTATTTTTGTTTGCTTGTAAGACTGAAATATAACTTGAGGAATAGCAATGCCTTTAAAAATTGTCACATGTAATTTACATACCAACTTCATAGACAATATTTCATATATATGGACAACTACTTCATATTGTATCTGTGCAGCATGTAGTATACATATCAGCTACAGATTATTGCAGCTTACACATTGAAAATCGTTTCAATAAAGACATGTTGCTGCTCAATAATACATTGTCTGACGCACCATTCCACTTTCACAACAACTTCGTTGGAGAGAAGCCTCCTGCCACATCTTTGCACTGGCGTTTGTCCTCACTATGGCAACCACTAGTTCGACTATCGACTTTACAACAACTATCAGTGGAAAGAAGCCTGCTGCCTCAGATTTGCAACGGTGTCCAACTTCACCATGGCAACCAGTGGTTCCAAATGGTTCACTAACAGGCCTTGAGAGGGCAACCCATGTACAGCCAAACCGAAGTTCATTTTTCCTACATAGTTAAATATTTTTAACACTTCTTAATTGACAATAGCTGTTTAATAAGCTAATTTTAGTGTGTATTTATTTTTAGTTCTTGACAATGTTCTTTTAACTAAGAAATTTTAAATTGTAATTCGACTTACAACTCAGTGGTTAGTAATGACATCATGCAGTCTGAAGTCAGTGGAGCCTCCATTATGTATCGTAAGACGTGCACTGGTTTCTCCAGTATTGATTCTCCAACAGAAAGAGGATCCTACTCAATAGTAATTCATCTTTTTATAGCTTTATAACTTGATGTATCTTCTTTAATGTATGTAGCCCTCTAATTAAAGCTTTGTACACATCCTGTAGGTCGGAAGATGACCACAGTTGTGATCGAAACCGGTCACCTTGATAAATAAATCGTGATCAAGACTGTCTTTAATAGTAAATATCAAAGAATGTGCGATTCTAGATAAAATGTTATTTCTTTCCTTTACAGTCACATAACGAAACAGTTTTGTTACATTATTATTGGATTTTCCATCATACGTTGGATAATACGATTCTGATTCATCTGGATTAGCTATAACAGTTCTTAAGTTCACCAAAAATTGTGCATAGTTTGGATGAAGTCATCAATATTTATTTCAATCTGTGTACCCTCGTTGGGTACATTTAAATTATGTTTACTTTTCTCATTTGCAAGGAATGATTTTTTTGATTTCCCGCCACTTTCAAGTTAAGAAAAGTGACCTAGGAAGTGTGTTCGTATTCCCAGGTCCACCATCTTGGATCGCCATCTTGAATTCAATTCTGATGTCATGTCAAATATCACATTATATCCTAAGTGATAGTTCTTTCGATGATAAGCGAAATTGTGAGATTACATGACATATACACACATACTTTGCAACAAACTGCCCAAAGCATGGCAAAGGATAGGCAGTGTTGTAGCACACGTTACGGGTTCTCTGCCACACGAAAAGCTGTCCCGAGTAGCGATGAGTCGGCAGCGTCTGACTGAAACGAACATGGCGCCCTTGGTAGTAGAGGGGGCGTGGCACAGTCGCTTAAACCTGTCACTGCAGAGAAAACTCACCTCGCGATGGACAGGTATAGGTAGCGTCGCGGAAATGTCAGACTTACGCGTGGCTGGTGCGTCCATGTACTGGTCATCTGATTACGTGCGTTGCTTGTATTCGAAAACATTTACTTTTGTGTTTGTGTTGCTGCACCATAAAAGGTCAGAGAAGCATAATATATCCTCTTAAAGAGCTCGAAACGCTGAATATTTCATTATAATTGTATCAGTAGCACATAAAATTAAAAGAGATTCGTTGAGGCGAAGAAAATGGTAACGCATAAATCTTGGAAAGCTTGTTAACGAAACACGATAAAATAAAAATCAAGGAATCAGATGCATTAGTTACAAGAAGTCTGTGCTAGCAGAAAAGGACGTAATTTGCCATTGGAATGATACGCCTCTTGGTTTCCTAGTAGTAATTTTAGGCAGTTTCAATAATTTAGTGATACTGTGCTGTCATTCTTGTTATATTTGTTATCATTTAAGGGAGAACTTTCGTGTAAACTGGTGTCTATCTCAGAGTCGCCTGCGACGCCGCCAACCCGCAACGCATCTCTGTTCAACGGGTTATCATCAGTCCAACACCTGCGGTCATACTGGTTCCCGCCGTATCTTGCTCAATCCACAGAGGGTCTCCCGGTAAGCAGCTAGAGGGCGCAGAACAGGCGTCACTCCAGACACGTATCTCTAGCTGCATTCGCTGCAGCTTCACAAGCCAATAGGGAAATTAAAACCTTCCGCCTCGCGAGTATTTCTCCCAGTGAAACACGTATGTTGTGTGGCGGCGATGGCGAGGCATTGCAGAGTCTCTGACCAGAGAGCCATTTATCGTGGCTAGTCTGCGCTTGACCGCGCGAGAGTTGCGAGCGGTACTCTGTCTGTAGTAGTCGTGCAGTACAGTTGCGAGCAGTAGTCAGTGGGCAGTCTGTGAGCAGTGCAGTATGTCGGTAGTAGCAGTCGAGTACAGTTGTGTGTGAGGAGTCGGCGAGCGTCGCATGGCACTCTGGTCAAGATTCAGGATGAGGTATATTATTTTTAAATGCGCTCAGCTAATAACGTAAATTAACTGTAACTAATTTGTGCAACAATAGCCCCAATAATAATGTTGATTTCAAAGCAATATTTTTAACAAAAGAACTATTTAATTGAACGAACGATTTCCTTTCATTTCCTTTAAAGAAAAGTTTCAGTTAAATTTCAAAAAAAAAAAAAAATATATTACTTGCGATGCAGTTCCTCCAAGCCGTGGCCAACAATAAGAGCAGAAATTTGACATGCAGTTTCAATGAGGTAAGAAATTAATTATGATTTTTTGCACAGGGCCAAAGACCGATATTTCGGTTTAATTGAGTTATCATTATCACTGAGATTTTCTTATCACTGAATTGACTTTCATTTTTTTTTGTGAGGAACTTATACTTGTGTCAGATTGCTAATTTTTGTTTAGTTGTCATTGTCATTAAATTTATTTGCTGGGAGCTGACGTTAGGTTGTATTCTTGTTAACATTCAACTATTGTGTTTCAAAATTTCTCTGGGGAGCTTACACTTAGCTCAATGCCCATTAGCATTTTAAATAATATCATTTATAATTTTCGGTGGGGAGGTTACACTTGGCGACACCCAGTCCAGGATCGTATTTCGTTGAGAATCTTTTGAAAAACAGTCAGATATCTGCTCTTAGTTGCTTAGATATAATTATGATTTGGCGCAACGCTTTTACTAATATTGTGACTTTCTTTCTACAGGTCAACGGCAATTCGTTGCTCTGTTGTATTTGTGTGTTGCTTTTGCATTTGTGCTTATTTGTTTTGTGAATAATTGACTATTGTAAAAATGCCGCGAAAGACTGTGAATAGTGTATCGCGAGGTATTATGAATGAAACTACCAACTCAAACAACTTTACCGATAGGACATGTGACACGCAGTGTAATGATAACAATCCTGCGTTTACTAACAATCAGTGCATTCCAACCACTAATGACGACTTTTGTCTTAATGATGAACAAACGAACTCGGTTATGTCCTCTGTTGATTTGACGACAATCGATGACGCGGGACGCTCTATTGTAATGAGCGCTGCCGAGCCTAACACAACCGGTTTACTAAATTTACGTGATGAACACACAAATTTGTCTAATGAAAATGAACAGGATACACAAAGTACGACGGATTTATTTAATTCCGAAATAATGTCTGACAGTGTACATTCGGCTGACAAACCTTTTTGTGAATCTCAGAATGACCAAATGGTCACACAAAATGCGACAATTCCAGATCCACCATTAAACAGCACAGTGAATGGGGTAGAGAATGTTACATTGGGTCAAATTATGGCAATATTGCTACAAAATAAGGAAGATTCCAAACAACAGAGTGAAGATCTCAAACATCAACTTAGTGAACAGGTCAAACAAGATAACGAAAATCTCAAACAACACTTAAATGAAAAATTAGACAACAATTCCAAACAACTAAATGATAAATTAGACAACAGTTCCAAACAGCTAAATGATAAATTAGACAACAGTTCCAGACAGCTTAGTGAACAAATTAGAGACGTTGCCATACAATGTCATGACACTAAGGAACAGTTACGCGAGGAAATTGAGGCTTATTCAAGAAAAAGTAGCGAAGAAATTAAGTGTGTTGCTCAGGAATTAAGGGAATTGCAAACAGCTGCAACAGAAACACTCAGAGACGAAATTAGCGGAGTCGCTAAACAATGCTCTGAAAAAGCTACACAATTACGGGACGAGTTTAAAGCAATGACGGTAGAACTTCCGCGCACAATGGACGCAAAGATAGACGCGAAATTCGACCAACAGAACACTCAGATTGACGAACGCTTTAATCACCATATACAAAACAGTGATACGCGTTTCCGTAAATTTATTCAGGATCAAAACAAAGTAAAACGACAAGTAATGGAAACAATCACAGCACAGAGACAAGAAGACAAACGTAAAATGTTTGCGAAGGCAAAAACGTATGTAGACAATAATATTGCGACAGTGTCCGACGAAATTAATACCATCAAACAGTCGAACACAGAATTACGTGACGAAATTTCGGATCTTAAATCGAAAACAGACACATACACAACCGATTTTCAAACAGTGACCGACAGACTCGAACAATTAGAACTAACACAGGATTCAGATGTCGTCAAAGCTGACGTTAAAAAACTGAACGAAACTACACGTAAGTTGCAAAAACAGATTAATGCGTCCGATTCTAAAACCGATGATCAGGCAAAAATACTGACTGAAAAATATGATGAATTAGCCAGTCGTATTGATGCTATTGAAAGTAATAATGATAATAAATCAGACGATACTGCACCGATTTCATTTAACCAAACACCTAAATTTCAAAATTTACAGCAGACAGTTAATGAGATCGATTCGTCTAATAACACGCTGCGTAGAAAATTGTCAAGTTTACAACAAGAAGTAACAGAGATGAAAAACATTTCAGTTAATAACATACCACAACAGACGCCACTTTATGAACATTTGTCTGACGCACGCAGCGCGTGTAATTTGGGTAATCTACAGAGAGTACGGGACTTAGATCCCGAACAACCACAGTTCAATAGATTCTCTTACAATCCTGAACCTGTTCCATCACACAGAGACGATAATTTCGATTACAAACATTTTCTGTCGATAAGAAAATTTAAAGTGTTTAAGAATGACAGAACACAGATTCACCCACTGGATTGGATTCAACAATTTAGCGTTGCTTTTCCACCGACTTGGCCCGTAACGCACAAACTTGAATTTATTTGCAGTTTTTTGGAAGGCGAACCGGCAACTCGTATGAGACCGATCGCGAGGCAATGTTACTCGGTAGAAGAATTTCAGAATGCTTTTCTATCTGCGTATTGGTCGAAGACGACACAGCGCGGAATTAAAGATCAGTTAATTAGTTTGCCAAATTACGAGAACTCAAATTTTCCCAGTGTGACGCAATTTTTTGAGCACATGGTGCAACAAAACCAGTACCTAAGTGAACCGTACAGTGAATCCGCACTTATACAATTATGCATCTCTAAATTACCACGGTCATTAAGGGTGTCACTTCTAACGGGCCAGCAAAAAGAAAACATTTCAGCATTCAGAGATCTTTACAGCTTTTAGAAGTGCAGCAATCAGACTATTCTTTCGTAAACAAAAACTTCACATATAACAACCAAGGCCAACAAACGTACAGCAATTATGATCAGACGCGAAATTTTAATAGAAAATGTAACAGACGCTTTAGGAACGACAACTACCAAAACTTTAATAACAGCCAAAATTCTAAGTATCAATATCGTCAAAATTTTCAGCAACAGGAACCACACTTTAGTAACAATAGAGGTGTTTCACAACAACAACATATAACCAGCCGGTTAGCATACCTAACCAACAATGGAATGCACAAGGTCAACCTAACTTTAATGTTTCGCCGCGTGGACGTATAGTCCCAGATCCAACAAACAGTAACACACGGCAACAAGGAAACAACTACGCACAGAGAAGACAGTATTTCAATTCCTATCGCAATACACCGTATAGGAATGACTATTACGACAGACGTAAGAATAATGAGAACAATTTTCAGCGTACATCTAACAACAGTCGGACATACCAACAGCAAAATTATACACAAGAACCTATTCTCATGAATGAACCCGACAGTAGGTATCATCCAGAGCGTAATACGTCTGGAAGAAGTAATAGAACTGTTCAAATAGTAGAAATGCCACAACATCCAGCTGAAAATAGTAACACATCAGATAGAATCTGACTAGATACTGTACAGGTCGCATCTTCCAATAATACAAGCACTACTTTAGACACGCAAAATGTTGTCCACGAAAATGAAATTACTTTTGACGATATCAGAGACACTCTCTTGCAGGAAAGACCATTTGTTCAGAAAACTATTTCACATCCTGTCATCGAAATTAAAATTGGTTCATCGAAATTTTCAGCAGTAATCGATTCCGGATCACCTATATCAGTAATAAATGAAGAAACTTTTAACGAGTGTAACAGAGAGAATACCTATCCGACATTACCTTTAGGCAAATTGAAAGTAAAAGGAGCAGTATCGAGTAAAGGTGTAGACGTTAAATTACAGACGCATTTATCATTTTGTATTGCAGGTCACACTTTTCACTCTAATTTTTGGATTGTTCCTTTACTGACAACAGATGTTATTTTAGGTACGAATTTCCTGGTACAACATGACGCAGTTATTGATTTTCAGAATTCTTATTTAATGTTGAAGGATGAAAATATACAATTTGCTTTAGAATTTCAGCACTCACTATCTGCGGAAGAGCAAACAATTAATCGCACAGAGGTCATTTCCGTGTCACGTAACATAGACTGTAATCCCACATATCTGCTCTTAGTTGCTTAGATATAATTAGGATTTGGCGCAACGCTTTTACTAATATTGTGACGTACGTACATAACTATAATACTCTAGACGAAGCTGACTACGACGTAATACAGATGATTTCCGATAAAGTTAAACAAAGCAGTGCAACTATAGACGACGAACGAACGCAATTACACAAAATTCTTTTACAGCAAGCTCCAGTTTTTGACAACATTCCTGGTACTATGTCGGGTTTTATGTATGAATTTCTAGTGAAACAGCACGACACATTTAAAGCAAAGCATTATCCCATTCCATATATCCACAGAGAACAGGTTAAAAAAGAGTTGCAGGATATGCTTGACCAAGGAATTATTGAACCGTCAGTTAGTCCGTACATAAACCCGTTACATATTGTTAAGAAAAAAGATGACTCACTTCGCCTTGTGCTTGATTCACGTCACATTAATGACATTATTATTAATGAAACAGATCGACCACAGACTTTAGAGGAACTTCTACAGAAATTTCACGGTACAGCTATTTATTCCACACTAGATTTGAAATCGGGATTTTGGCAAATTCAACTTAATCCTAATTGCAGAAAATACACAGAATTTCTTTGTTTTGGCGACTGTTATCAATTTTGTAAATTACCATTCGGGTTAACTATTTCTTCTGCAGCTTTTATTCGCGGTTTGAACACAATACTTCCGACAGAACTTAAAGACAGAATTACGACGTACGTAGACGACATTCTTATCGCAGAAGCTAACTGGACTGAACACAATATGATTCTTGAACGTCTGTTACAAACTTTCCATGCACAAGGACTCACAGTTAATCTTAGTAAATCGCACTTTGGCAAAACTTCTATAAAATTTCTTGGACACGTAATTTCAGCAGAAGGCATTGCGCCAGATCCGGAAAAACTTCAAGCTCTACGTGACATTACTGTTCCTACGACGAAGAAGCAATTACGGAGTTTTTTGGGCTTAATTAACTTTTTTCGTAAATTTATTCATCACCCTGCTTTGGACACACCTATATTATGCCAATTAACAGGTAAAAACAGTATTTGGTCTTGGGATAAGCAAGCACATTCTGAATTTGTGAACCTGAAACGTGCTTTGTTGAATGCTCCACTTTTGTCGCACCCAGATCTTACTAGAAATTTTTCCATTGCCACTGACAGTTCCAACACCGCTTTAGGCGTACATATTTTCCAGGAAATTGAAGAAGATGGTTCAATAGTAATTAAAAACATCGCATTTGCAAGTCGCATTTTGTCACCTGCTGAACGAAATTATTCCGTTACAGAACTGGAAACATTATGTGTTGTATGGGCTTTCACGAGATTTAGGCACTTTCTTTATGGCAGACATACCACCATCTACACAGACCACAGAGCGATACAATTTTTACTTTCGGCTAAATTCACACACGACAGATTAAGCAGATGGAAGCTTTATTTACAGGAATTTAATTTTACAATAGTTCACATTCCCGGCACACAAAATGTTATAGCAGACGCACTATCGCGTTCTCTCAGCAACAATCAGCAAGACGTAGCAACCAACTTCTGCAAAGCAAATTTCAGTGTCGTGTACATTCAGCAAGTAGCATTTGAAAATTTTATTTCGTCGTCATTACAGGACATAGCACAAGAACAAAATAAAGACAACGTGTGGAAAGAAATTAAACACCTTTGGCAAGATAGGAATAATGTTACGATTAGAAACCATTACACTGTAAGCAATGACATTCTGTTTCGCCGCTCTCATCCTGACAGCAACAACTGGTTATTATGCATTCCTGACGAACTGGTTAACAAATTAATCTGGTACACTCATTTAAGTTACGCACATTACGGAGCAAGAAAATGTTTTCTTATACTGAGACAGAACTGTTATTTTACCAACATGGAGAAACATGTACGACGAGTTTTAGCATCTTGTAAAATTTGCCAGAAACCTAAGTCAGACACCACTTCACATATTCCTCCATTATATCCCATTGTACCTGTTAAATTAAGACATATGGCCGCAGTAGACATTTTTGGTCCAATTCCGAGAACTAACAGAGGTTTTTGCTACATCATTGTCGCTGTTGAGCTCACTTCAAAATTTGTTACTTTCACTCCGTTACGCAAAGCTACTGCTAAAGCCGTTTCGAAAGCATTTGTAAAACATTTTCTATTTCATGTAGGGCATGTGATGAAAGTAATTTCCGATAATGGATCACAATTTCGTTCTGCTACATGGACACGTATGTTACGAGCTAGAAACATTTCTCCGATCTATATATCCAAGTACCATGCTTCTTCGAACCCCTGTGAACGGTTAATGAAAGAAATTGGTAAACTGTGTAGAATATACTGCCAAAAAAGACGCATTAATTGGGATAAACACATATTCTCATTCCAAGATGTAATTAATTCCATTCCAAATGAATCCACTATGCTATCTCCGCATGTTAACCTGAAAAACGTTGAACCACCAAACAAAATCAAAGAATTAGTAAATTTCCCTACCTGTCGTCGACTAAGACACCACGAAATAATTGACATTGCGCTGAACAACATCAAACGTGCCGTAGAGCGCCGGAGAAGACAGCAAAAACAGGTTTGTACACGCCGCGACTTTCACATTGGACAGAAGATATTAGTACGTACACACTATTTATCCAGCAGAATAAAAGGTAAGTGCAGTAAATTTGAACTTCTATACGCAGGTCCATATCGGATTCGCAGCATTCCTCATCCCAATGTGGTACACGTCGAAACTTTGAGAACCAGAAAATCGAAAGGCAACCACCATTGGTCAAATATTAAACCCTTTATTGAATGAAGACACTGTATGATTCAACACACTATGATGCCATTTACTAATTTTTTATGACCACTTATGCAATTATATTCACATGACTAATTACTGATGATTATCGTATTTTTTCTTGGCAAGTGCCCGGCAAGGTAAGGTTAGCAGGTCGCTCTTCTTGTCGTTACACATCAGACCGTGCACATTTTCCATTTTTTTTTTTGTGTGTGTATGATTGTATTCCAGTTCTGTTTGTATGCACTGTGAAATAGTTAAGATATAATACACACCAGTTGACTTTGACATTTTTGTTGCCCTGTGACATCTCAAGATCGTGACTGTTTTACGTTTTTTGCTGCTGCATTGTATTATTCTGTGCACATTTTTGCATCTGAACACTGTCAATGTCTTTGACATATTACGTTTTCTGTCATGTTATGCTGTATGGATAATTATGTCACCATAAACCAGTCATTATTTAGTGGGTATATGATTTAAATGGAAGACATTAATCTGTGTTCATCAATTTCAGAAAGAAATGATGCGTGTAAGAAATAAATTCAACAGAAATGGGAATTTCACCTACGGAATAAACGAAAGAAGATGCAATAACTTTATGAGGAAGAGTAAATGGATCAGGATTAACAAGCATTAACAAGAATATACTATACTCATCGTAGAATAGCAGTCTTAACTAATTTTTTCTTTCAGAATACAAGGTGATTGACGCAGGCTGTCAGACAGAACTACACATCTTAGTTTTAGTGATGAAATATGCTAGAGATAAGGAATAGTTGTGTAATGAGTAATGAAGTGATTTTTTGCAGATGATAATGAATGCTGATGAATAATGATGAAGAATATGCTGCTATGAATAATGAAGTTTTTCTTTACAGGTGATGATGATAATGGAGTTTTTGATGATATGGATAATGAAGTTTTTTTCTTTGCAGATGAGGAAAATGTTGAAGTTATATTTAGGCTATGTAGTTATTTAAGTATTTGTTGCAGTTCGTTTTGACAGCAAGTGTTATATTGCACAGTATAATGACTGAAGGTTTTGGAAAGGACAGCTCTGGAAAACATTTTTTATACACATTTCACTACCTGTTAATTCAAAGTTCACTACTTTTCAGCATAAAATGCATTTCTCTTTTCAGCTTAATAATCCATTTTTATATATTTTTTGCAGGAGAAATTATTTATGAGATTAATGTGCTATAAGCAGTTGTTCATTAAATCTATGAATATGGTTACATATACTCTACTTGTTTCATAATCTTGCCACAGCTGACTTATGACGAATGACGTTACACATTTTTCATTTATACCAATAACCCAGAAGCAAATTCTTCTCTCTTGCTTTCCCCTATAATTACCCTAAGCAATGCATTGCTAACAAAAAAATGTATTACCAGTCCCAAGTAATGTTACTAGTTTAAGAGAATTCTGAATAATACTGATCAGCTCTGAATAGTATGTCACTTCAGTAATGACTTCTTAATGATACAAAAAAATATATATATAAAATAATGCTTTGTAACGGGCAAATAACTGCCACTGTTTATTGTAATGAGACTACTTACAATGCCCATGATTATTAATGCTATGACTGTAATTAACTGATTTTTAATCATGACTTCTTAATGGTGTGTATCACCAGTTTCAAATAATGCTACTCATTTAAGAAAGTTATGAATAATACTGAATGATGAACAATGTTTTATACTATTCAATACTTACTGGCCACTGAGTGCCAATAATTAATCTAATTAAATGAATTATGATTTTTCATGTTCTATAACTGGCCACTGAGTGCCAATAATTAATGTCACTAAATGAATTATGTTATTAATTATGCCATTAATTAGCTCTTGTTTTCAATGTTGACTTTTCATGTTTTGGTAAATGGCCAATGAGTGCCAATAATTTGTATCACTCTATGTATTATGTTAATGCTGGCCAATAATTGACTCTCCTTTTCAATTAAGACTTCTGATGAACATTATTCTGTCATACTAAATATGCTTTGTAACTGGCCAAGGACTGCCACTGTTTATTGTAATACAATTACCCATGATGCCAATAATTTAATTTTATGAACATTATTCTGTAATACTACATACTTGGTACAGAAATGTTCAATAACTGGGCTATGAATGCCGCAAACTACTACCGTAATTCTCAATGAAGCCTATTATGTGACTTAATGTCCTTCATCTTATGAGCTAACTACTCTGAATTACTGCAATATGCATTTGTCCTGTCCATCCTCATGATCATGGAGCACTATATTTGGTTTTTGCACTAATTCTACGTTGGTGTGCCTTGTAAGAGCGTGGTGTTGACACGACATGCTGTCCACCACTGTGAGCGATGAAGACGTTATTATGGTCCCACTGTTTGGTGTACCTGATGTACTGCCAAAATGGAAACATGGAATATTACTACGACAGTTCAGTGTCTTGGCTACGCTGCACGATGTTGGGGCGTGAGCGGAAGACGGCCTAACGGTATGCGGGACCGTAGCCCAAATTCATGGAGACGGTTGCGAATGGTCCTCGCCGATACCCCAGGAGCAACAGTGTCCCTAATTTGCTGGGAAGTGGCGGTGCGGTCCCCTACGGCACTGCGTAGGATTCTACGGTCTTGGCGTGCATCCGTGCGTCGCTGCGGTCCGGTCCCAGGTCGACGGGCACGTGCACCTTCCGCCGACCACTGGCGACAACATCGATGTACTGTGGAGACCTCACGCCCCACGTGTTGAGCAATTCGGCGGTACGTCCACCCGGCCTCCCGCATGCCCACTATTCGCTCTCGCTCAAAGTCCGTCAACTGCACATACGGTTCACGTCCACGCTGTCGCGGCATGCTACCAGTGTTAAAGACTGCGATGGAGCTCCGTATGCCACGGCAAACTGGCTGACACTGACGGCGGTGGTGCACAAATGCTGCGCAGCTAGCGCCATTCGACGGCCAACACCGCGGTTCCTGGTGTGTCCGCTGTGCCGTGCGTGTGATCATTGCTTGTACAGCCCTCTCGCAGTGTCCGGAGCAAGTATGGTGGGTCTGATACACCGGTGTCAATGTGTTCTTTTTTCCATTTCCAGGAGTGTACATTTTATTTTGATGATATGTTCTGAACTACAGTGCATGTGCACTTATGTGTTAATATGCTTTCTACTGAACTTCAGTGCCTGTGCACTTTTCTCATTTTTCAATATGATTTGTACTCATTCTGTATGTTCAATACTTCAGTGCGTTTGCACTTATGTCATTTGTTACTCATTGTATATACATTTCGTCATTTGCTGATATGTTCTCAACTGCAGTGCATGTGCACTCATGTCACTTGTCAACATGATTTTTTGCCATTCTGTTTATTTGTTCTGAAAATGCTAAAGAATTTTTTCAGTGCGTGTGCACTTTGTTATCTGTCAAATAATTTGTATATACATTTTTCTGATCTGCGAATATGTTTTGTACTCATATCTTGTCTTTGTCTGAAATGTTTTGTACTCGGTGCATGTGCCCAGCATTTAATTCATGTATCTAAATATTCGGTAAATTGTACAAGTTGATTAATTAAAGAAAAAATTTTGCCGCGCTTGGCAAGTCCAAATGACTCACCATCGCTGCCACATTTTTGCCCTCCCAGTGGAGGGTTATGAAACACGTATGTTGTGTGGCGGCGATGGCGAGGCATTGCAGAGTCTCTGACCAGAGAGCCATTTATCGTGGCTAGTCTGCGCTTGACCGCGCGAGAGTTGCGAGCGGTACTCTGTCAGTAGTAGTCGTGCAGTACAGTTGCGAGCAGTAGTCAGTGGGCAGTCTGTGAGCAGTGCAGTATGTCGGTAGTAGCAGTCGAGTACAGTTGTGTGTGAGGAGTCGGCGAGCGTCGACATGGCACTCTGGTCAAGATTCAGGATGAGGTATATTATTTTTAAATGCGCTCAGCTAATAATGTAAATTAACTGTAACTAATTTGTGCAACAATCGCCCCAATAATAATTTTGATTTCAAAGCAATATTTTTAACAAAAGTACTATTTAATTGAACGAACGATTTCCTTCCATTTCCTTTAAAGAAAAGTTTTAGTTAAATTTAAAAAAAAAAAAAGTATTACTTGCGATGCAGTTCCTCCAAGCCGTGGCCAACAATAAGAGCAGAAATTTGACATGCAGTTTCAATGAGGTAAGAAATTAATTATGATTTTTTGCACAGGGCGAAAGACCGATATTTCGGTTTAATTGAGTTATCATTATCACTGACATTTTCTTATCACTGAATTGACTTTCATTATTTTTGTGAGGAACTTATACTTGGGTCAGATTGCTAATTTTTGTTTAGTTGTCATTGTCATTAAATTTATTTGCTGGGAGCTTACGTTAGGTTGTATTCTTGTTAACATTCAACTATTGTGTTTCAAAATTTCTCTGGGGAGCTTACACTTAGCTCAATGCCCATTAGCATTTAAAATAATATCATTTAAAATTTTCGGTGGGGAGGTTACACCAGCACGGAGCCGGCTAGAGAAAGTTCTGTCTTCGCCAGCCAGCGACTCAAGTACCACCACTATTTGGACACAGCCTCAGATGGGACGTCGCCCGCGACCTGCGCTCTGAGCCTTTGTGTTCCGCGCCGTGGACAAGTCGTACTGCCCGTGAGATACAACTTTGGATACGTACTTTGTTTTGAAGACAGACTTTTCATTGCTCACGAGAACGTAATCTAAGCCCTCAAGAATCTATTCCGGTTTCGTTTAAGAACAGTTATTTGTGATGAAACTTTCCTTCACAATACTAGGAAGAATCGCTGGAAAACGTTTACTTTCTTCTGCTGCGCTGTTTAAGAAACAGTGACTGTTTGTGTTCGAAGTTTACTTGTTCAAATAAACGAAGTTAAATTATGTCTACTCGTGATAGTGTGGAAATATCCTGAGTGAGAAACACTTCATTCACATCTTATTGTAACATCTTGAATTAATCAGCACAAAAGCGCACATTAGAATTTAACTGACCTTAGTGTTATACGGGGGGAGGGGGGGGGGGGGCAATTATTGAACTACATGTAATAAAATCGTCATAGCTTCTCTGAATGGTTTGCGTTAGGAAGTTCAAACTGCACTGTTACTGCACTGTTGGCTGCGTAGCATGATGGGAATTAACATGCGCATTGTTGTTTGGCTTAGCAACGAAGGCCACCTTCATTTGGATGGGTTCGTCAGTAACCAAAATAAACGCACTGGGGGGACTGATAATCCGATTTTCGCGATCGAGAAGTCTCTTCACTCTCAGCAGGTGAGTCTGTGGTGGGCAATGTCCAGTCACGGATTGTCGGTTCGATATTCGTTGATGGTTGATGCCACGGTGACTATCGAACGGCACGTGACGGTTTTGGAAGATCATTCCATCTCCATTATACAAAGTGACCCTCATTTCGACAAGATATGGTTCGTGAGAGACGGAGCTCGACCCCATCGAAACAGGAGAGTGTTTGATGTTCTGGAAGAACACTTTAGGGACACTCATTATGGCTCTCAGGTACTCAGAAGCCACTGCATGGGCCTCAACTGGCCACCATATTCTCTGGATCGGAACACATGCGACACCTTTTTGTGGGGCTATATTAACGACACGTTTACAGCAATAACCCCAAAACCATCTCTGAGCTGCAAACAGCCATTCAGGAGGTCATCGACAGCACCGCTGTTCCGACACTTAAGCGGGTCATGCAGAATTTCGTTATTCGTCTGCGCCACATCATCGCCAATGATGGCTGCAATATCGAACATGTCGTAATCTAAATCCCAATTTTTGTAGTGATGTTCATATGTTGAATAAGTTGTGTGCACGCCGTAGTTTGTAACTAATTTACGTTTTATTCAAATAGTTCAATAATTCTCACCCTGCAGAAGTCGTAATGATATACTGGTGGAGATTCGGCTCCTAAGAACTGGTTGTTTTGGAAAGTCTCGCCAGAGTATGTCTAAAGCCCCTTTCACGTGAACGATTTTGTTGTCTCTATTGACTACTCGTGACAAGTGAGTCTACTGCAGGACCTCTGGCGTTGTACCAATGTAACAAGTCTCGTCTGTCACGAGTGGTTGCTCTTGATGACACCTCAGCGCCGAAAGTGCTTGCGTTGTGACAGCTGTCTGCTCAGCAGTTTGCTTCTCGAAGTGAGGTTATGAAGAGCAATCCGTTTTACTAAAATAAAATCTACATATTGTAATAGAATTGAGAAAAAGCAATGATGATAAAGTTTATTATTAATGATCAAGGCGAAATTCATAGCAGATGTTCTGGACATAGGACGTATGCTGAATTCTCCACTCTCTGGAGAAATGAAAGAATAGGCAAATTGTCACCCAAACACTTCGAGACATCTGAATTTATTTCCTCAAAAAATACACGCAACAACAAATGTTGTGCATCGCCCTTTCACTTGGAAATTCACTGGACAGAAAACAAAAATTGGCTTCAATCATGCGATTGTTTTCATTTGGGATGTGTTCAGATCACCAAATCAAACACACAGACATTTGTGTAAGGACAAAATCCTCTGCTTCCCACTGGAGGTTTTTCACAGCATTCCTGGGCCAACGTTAATATGTTCAGACTTTAAACCTTTGCTTATGTATCTTCGATGAGATTATCAAGCCAGCCCTGGTCCAGTTTGTCCCACTCTCCAGTGACGATTCTGCGTAAGTTGCAGAGTATATGGTCGTTGTCGATGTGCGATTGGTTTCACAGTATCGATGATGAACAGGTGCTCAAGGCTCATTAATCATGAATTTTGCAGTCAATGTTTACTGGGCATTGTTGCTTCGAATGATCGTTCCTGTCATATTCCTCAATACTGATCACTCCTCCCGGGATACCCGCTAGGTTTGTGGCTTGAGTTCAGTCGAGAATCGTATTTGCGAGGATGTGCTGAACTTGAATGGCTCCGAACTTTTTTAATTCGAAAAATCACAAAACTTTTTAAATTAAACAAGCTTTATTAATATCTACTTCATTATTTTTCATGTCTATAGACTTATTTCTCAACGCAGCCACCTTGGTGACGAAGACATTCCCCCAGCTAGAGGCCGGTTTGTTGATCAGCCATTGTAGAATATTTGACTTTCTGACGGAACCAAAACCTTACCTCTAATTACACTGCTTCATCGCTATTAAAGCGAAGTCTTCTAAGCTGTTCTTTAAGATTTGGAAAGAGATTGTGCTCTGTCACTCACAATGAGGTTGTTGTTGTTGTGGCCTTCTGTCCGAAGACTGGTTTGATGCAGCTCTCCATGCTATTCTATACTGTGCAAGTCTCTTCATACCCAAATAAATACTGCAGGCTACATGGTTCTGAATCTACTTACTGTATTCATCTCTAGGTCTCCTTCGACGATTTTTTCTCCCTTCATTACGAGCACGTACAGCCCAGCGTCGGACATTAGTGATGTCGATACAATCATCACCATACATAGCTTTCATTCTTCTATGGATTTCAATTGGATGCACGTTGTCTGCGGTTAGACACTCCATTACAACACATTGTTTCTTACGCACCGACATAGTTGCGGTACATACCGCTATTTAACACGCTACAATTCGAAACCATCTTACGTCAGTCGACTGAGAAATAAGCCAGACCTTTAGTACCTCTACCAGTATAGAGAACAGAATTAAAAATTCGGAGGCATTGCTTTTCTACAAGCCCTCGTATCATTCGAACAGTGACTTACTTGGCGCATCAGCGATCACAAGTTAGAAATTTTAAATTGTTACGTACGTTGTATGGAGGTACACGAGACGATCTATGGACTTTCACATTTCCTTTTAAGCACATCTGGTTCACGATTTTGCTTTAAATACCAGTTGAGGCGGACAAAAGGCACCAGGAAAAGAGTTTATGGAATCTGCTGAAATAAATTTTTTAAATTTATTGCAAACTCTTTGCATTGGCCGCAAAATTTATTGTAACTCATTTGTTTGTACAGTTCGAGGGAACTGCGTTCATGTGAATTATCAATTGAACAAGATCCGGCTGATGCAATCAGACACCTAGACAACGTAGAGCCATAGACAGTAGTGTGATTGCATTCCAGTTCAGCCATATTCCAAGGGATAGTGCAGTATAATTTATTGTTATCAGCTTGACCGGTAATACCGCATCTTCCGGTTCTTATCGTACATGAAATTCGGGAAGACTGAGTGCTCGGATGCCTCTTTCTGCCCTATGATTAGCCCTGTTCATTAACCACGGGACACCAGCAGCAGGGGTTGACAAAAAGGGACTGACTATTGTGTGTTTTAACTTGATGTAGCTCGGCTTTATAAATTTTCTAAAGTAAACTTATCCCTACTTCATAAATCATATATACTGTGTAATCGGTGGACGGTTAGAAAATTTTACAACTAACACAGAAACATAAGTGGGTGGCAGGCTAAACAGGTTGACTTCTCCTGAGGTAGGGCATTTTTAGAATTATTAAACATAATTTCCCAAGTATTTCTAAGATTTAGGAGAATATCGGGTAGGCCTAAGGGTTACCTGCATGTACCGCGCCCAACGCGAGTCTTTCGCCATTTCTTCAAACGCTGTGTAAAACACCATGTTAGCTATTATGCTGAAGACAGCCTCTCCTCCAGGCACCAACAGCTTTTGAATGTTCTGGACAGCGCGCCTGTGAAAATATTAATGTCTTAGGAGGCGTTGCCCCAGTGGAGGACACATAAGACTTTTTGATTTTTTGTAAGAATCAAATGAACGAATTACAACAAAACTATTTTGTGGTGAAAATGTACAACACTAATACTAAAAACCCATACAAAATAAGGTGATTTTAATTTCACATTATGCAAACGAAGTTAAATTAACAGGCTTGAACTTGCTGTTCACAACGCCGAACACATTATGAGAAAGATAACATTGTAAATGTGAGCACAAAAATGAAATTACATGTAACGGTAAATTCAGTGTCGTTATAGGTCTTCAATGTAATCATTCCTTGCTCTCTGTTGATATCTTGTGCTATTTGAAAACCAGCAGATTGAGCACACCTTGGTGAAAATTCAGAATTGCACTTCACTAATTCCATAAAAAAATTACTGACTACAGCTTTTTTGTTCCTGTGGCTTCAAATGTTGCATTAAATTATAGACTAATTGTAAAATTGCTACCTTTTAGGGGCAAAGAACAGTTTTTCTAAAAATTTATGATGTCTATCCTCCAACTGATTAATGAAAGAGTTTTTTAATTTATTTTACAAATATACTGTTGTTGTACATAGCCCGGAATTAAAGCGACATGTTCTTCTAACGGACTCTTAGGGACAGGGAAGGACCCTTCTGCTGAATTTTGCAGCTAAGGCGCTATCGACGGCATTTTTTTTACTATCATTGCATCCAATTGTGATTTCTTTGAAATTCTCATTCTGGCACGATGAAAGGGATACGTTTTCGCGTCCAACAACTTTCCTAATATTATTTCATAACGACCATGTTGTCTTCATTTTCTTCTGCTATATCACATAGCTCGAATAGATGCCGATACTGTGGACGGCGGAGGGATGTGGGGCAGAAGCCACAACGGGATATGCCGTTTTGTTTTTAATGAAACCAGCAGCTTCTCCCCTGTATCCATCTATAGTGTCCTTTCCTTCTTTTTCCGTTGAGTTGAAAGCGTGAATGAGATTTTTTTCATGTCTCGTAGAGACCAGAGGGGTTTATTTCCTCCAAAGTAGTTTTACAGCTTCTAAATCTATACTACTCTCCCCGTAGTCTCTCGTTCAAAGATGCCTTGCAGAACAACCTGCAGCGAATCATGAACTTTCATTGTTTTTTATGCATATCGAGAAGGAACATATTCAGTAAACAGTACGCCTTTGCAGCTTTTATTTTTCTTCCAGTTGACTTGTCGAACATCTGCCAAGTCCTCTCCTGGTAAAAAAAAAAATTTCGGTTCTAGCTGGAGACCAGTGGTGTGCTACAGCCTTTAAAATTTGTCTTCATCTAAAAAGAAAAAAGAAAACATTTTATAATGAGCGGACGCTAAAAGTTTTCAAAAAGGGGCTGGATTGGCAATAAAATATCGTCACTTCTAACACGTCGCGGCAGTACGCAAGTTACTATGTGGAAACTATAAAGTGGCAGTGTCTTTCCGGTGTGAGTTAGGGCAGCTCGGTGAAGGGCAAAGCAAAACACCACCCGAGAAGGCAAAGGAACACTCTATTTCTTTTAGAATACCATATCTGGGTGCAGTACGCGAAAACAATGCAGTCATACGAGATGTAAAACATTACTTCAGCGTGTTTTACATTTTCGGATAGAAGCAGTAAACCCAGGCAAAAAGCTCTGGTAAGTCCCATAGTGCTCAGAACCAATATATGAGCTCTGGTAAACAAATATAATGAAGCGGCTGGATACTGTTTTACATACAAAGATTGCCGTAATAAATATATAGGACAAACCGGTAGGTCATTTCAAATAAGATTTCAGAAACACCTTATCTTAAATAACCCACGAGTTAAATTAACGGCGCACTTAGCGAAGAGGGACACAACATCACAAGCCCTTCAGAAAATTTAAAAATATTCCATAAGAAAGAAAAAGGCCACATTTTGAATATGTTAGAGAGAGTAAACGAAAACGCACAATTCACGTTGAATAACCAGTTGAAATTAAAGCACCACATCATTCTGTCTAATTTTGATTGTTTGTATGATTTAGTTTTAGAACGTAATAAAATTATGTATTATTCTCGTGTGTAAAGGCATCGGCCCAGCGCTCCTAGCCATGAGTACATGACGTCACACCGTCCACATCGAGGCCCACGAGAAAGACAGGCCGCAGCGCGTACGTCACGAAGGTAGGCCTGAACTCGTTCGCTCGCTCAGCTCAGCAGACAAAATGCGTTCCTAGACCTGTTAACTTGCAGCTTGGTGTGAACACACTAATGAGAATTGCATCTTCTACTGGAATTTGCTATTATGTAGTCCTACTGATTTCGAATCCTGCCTCGGGCATAGATGTGTGTGATGTCCTTAGGTTAGTTAGGTTTAAGTAGTTCTAAGTTCTAGGGGACTGATGACCACAGATGTTAAGTCCCATAGTGCTCAGAGCCATTTGAACCAAGTCCTACTGATTAACAGTACTACAACAAAATGTAATTTAAGACTAGTACTTGATATAAATGTGTATCGCATTTAGTCTCTTCTGCTTAACAGTCCTCATTTCATACAAGAAGTGGTTCCTTATGCAGCTGATAATCATTTTGGCATTATTTTAATTTTATTGTACCCCAGTACAGCCGTAGTGGACTTCCTGTCATTGTAGGACTAATAACAGTAATAATCCATAACAGCGGATTCCAGCAAAAGATGCAATTCTCGTTAGTACGTACACATTTAGTTACCAGTTAACAGACGTATAAACGTAGTTTTCGTCTGCTGAGTTGAGTGAGCGAGCGAGCGCACGCCTACATTCGTGACGTACGCGCCGCGACCTGTCTTTCTTCTGGGCCTCGGTCCACATGGATAGCTTCCGTTCCGGCAGCCAACTAGTCTCTCCTTGTCGGTCATGCAGGGCGCTTTTGCTTTATCCTACACCGACCTGCCCTTCTGTCACACTGCTAAGACACTGTCACCTGGCACTTATCACACAGTAATCTGCGTAGTGTCGTGACAAATCATGTTAGTAGTGACAATTTTTTAACGCTAAACCGTCCCTTTTTTAAAAAATTTTAGCGTCCACTCACTATAAAATATTTTCTTTCGTCTTTTTTGATGCAGGCAAATTTTAAGAAATGAAGGTACGCCATATGACGATATTCACTGAATAGTAAATCCTTACTAGGAGCGACCGGTATGCCTGCAATCTTTTTAAGTTGTGACTATACTTTTGACATTCGTTTACTAATTTTAACATCCACATTATATGGTGACGCTGTACTTTGTTTTTACCGCGTATGTTGCACCTGACGATGAGGCTTTAGGCAGAGAAACCCATTGTGCTTCAATGAAAATCAATTTAACCAACTGTTAGCGGACTTCTGCCTAACGCCATGTCATTCAAAAGCTGAGGTTGGCCTGAATATAAAATAGTTTATTTCTATTTTAAACAGTGTCCTTTACCCTTTGACGTGCCCTCGTAGTTGCATGGTGCTCTGTGACTTCGTTTTAATACATAACACATTCTTCTGCCAGTCTGACAACAAGTCTTACATAATCTAGTTTTGTCTGTACCATAAGATATACATATCGATAAACTTAAAATATTATTGGAGAAAATGTATGATTGATTGTTATTGTATTTCTTATTCGTGGAAGTACCACAACAGCAATCCATAGCTAGAGTGATCAAGTGTAACCCCCTTGCATTACAATTGGAGAAATAAGGCAGGCCAGCTGTTGTACGGTATGGGATAGTGCGACAAACTGAGAACACACCTGTTGTCGGGCACCCAATGCAGCAGCAGCAAACAGAACACCTTGCCGAAGGGCGCGTACTGCCACACGGCGGAGTTCTCCAGGTCGGGCTGAACCACGTCTAGCTGCTCGTACGTGATGGTGCCTGGCAGCGCGTTGTGCTGCCTGCAGAACTCCAGCATCTTTGTGCTGATGTCGCAGGCCACCAGCTTCGTGCCCGGTGGCAGCCGTGGAGCTAAAACCTGCCAGTGCAGAAATATACTTTCTGATTTGCTCTTCTAAGCTATACAGCATATAAAGTTAATCAGTGCTTCCGTTTCTTTGAAGAGGCAAAGCGATCCACAGGTATTGCAGATCATTGATACAACCGTGCTGTGCAATTTCCAGACATGTCGAATATTGAGAAAAGAGGAGGGTGATGAAAGAGGCCACAGTTGTCGAATGGAGAGCACGGTGCAGATTACAGAGCGTCCAGTCCGTGTGTCGTGGTCTGGTACATGGGGGCGGCTCGCCGCGCTGTCCGCGGAACATAGCTCACCGCACCAGCTAAAGTCCGTACAGGGCGGTCGGGAACGGCCTGAAAAGCTTGTAAGGATGTTGCAGGGTAGTTTACACTGGGAAATTATTACTAATCGTTTCTGATTTTGTTATTATTGAAGTTAGCTAGACAAATAGTTGAACGCGTGAATTGAAGCAGTGTACCGGAGAAGCTGTTGCCAAATATGTTCTTCCTTCGTTTCCTCAGACAGCACAAATGTTGCTTCTACTCACCTAGATTAAATTTGTAACTTCCGGAAAACGAACATTTTAGCTGGTGATGTGCATTTGAAGAAGTGGTAATTCACGGACTAACAGGTGTCTGTGCATTACCGCACTTTTGCCCGTGCAAGTGCTTCTATTGCTAATTAAATCGGACTTGCCGCAACGTATCAATTTTGTTCTCAACAATTATATCTCAGTACAACCTACCCTGCAACACCCCTACAAGCTTTTCAGACTGTTTATGACCTCCCTGTAGAGCCTGCGTCAACTGGAAGGTAGTTCAGGTGGCGCACCATCAACCGGTGTCTATTTGAAATCCCGCCGGTATCGTGGAAACTCCATGGGTTGTGGCCGGCTCCTGCATACGTAGGGTGAGCTTGTCGGGTCCACGTCTTCAGCAAGCGTTCAACGCTGGTGTGAGGAACATCGGCTGCGTTTAAGCTTTATTGGAGCTGGATTTGTTTCCAGATTTGTGTGTCCTTGTGTCAGAACATTGCTCATAAACTGATGAAAACACAATGTACTTACAGTTCGTTTCTTTTTAAGGTTCCTTACTTCAGTCGGTAAAAATCGAACCCCTGCTGGATTACTTTATTGTCAGTCCATCTGTCTCTCCAATTGTCAAAAACCCATTTTCTCAGGAACGAGTAAACGTATCAAGCTTAAATTTATGCCACATGCTATTATCTACTGTCCCTTGACGGAGTAAGAAAGTGAAGCTTCCAAGACAGTGAAATCACGAGGTACGGCCATTTATGACATATTTTGACACTCGAAAGCTCACTCATCAAAACTATAGTTACTTCCCGTTCACCTAGAATCATGAATTTTGGCATGAAGCAAGATTTCACAGTTTATGTAAATTTGTAATTGTATCACACGAAAAAATATCTTTTTGTCATTTGAAATCCGACTTCAGACTTGAAATTAAAACATTTTCGAACGCCTTGCAATTCCTGGGACCAATACTTTGTCAGTATCATTGTTGATAACAGGTTGATAAGTTGTCGAGATTCTAGATTTCCGATATGGGTGAACTGTCTGTATAAATAATGAAGTTTGTATGGAACCCTCACAGCGCGAGACCTAAACGCAAAGGCCAATGTTTCGTTGTACTGGAAGTTAAAAAATCGTACCGTATATTGAAAGGTGGCAATATGGACTAAAACAAGAAAAAAAAAACCAGTATACATGGGCTATAAAATGTATACCTTAAGTGCTATGAGCATTTGTTCACATAGGCTCGTGTGAAACAAATTTTTACACTGAACAAATGGTCACAGCTCTTAATATATACGTTTTAGAAGCCATGTTTACTGGATATTTTTGTCTTGGTTTGGACCACACTATCGCTTCTAAAAAAAAAAAACTCCGTCCGCACAGGCCTTGGAAGGCCCAAAGGTACCGACCGGCCGCCGTGTCATCGTCATCCCACAGGCGTCACTGAATGAGGATATGGAGGGGCACGTGGTCAGCACACCGCTCTCCCGGCCGTAAGTCGGTTTACGAGACCGGCGCCGCTACTCCTCAATCAAGTAGCTCCTCACTTAGCCTCACGAGGGCTGATTGCACCCCGCTTGCCAACAGCGCTCGGCAGACGGGATGGTCAGCCATCCAAGTGTTACCACAGCCCGAAAGCGCTTCACTTCGGTGATCTGAGGGGAACAGGTGTTACCACTGCGACAAGGCCGTTGGCATCGCCTCTCAAATTATGGGATAATTTTTAACACCTTGCATAAATAATCCATGCTTAATCGTGAGCATCGTGTTTTTTCTTGCTTTCGAAAAGGATATATCGATCTGTTAGATACTACACAATGTAAAATTCCAGCTAGAAAGTAACAGTACTGTGAAGTAGATAGTTGATACTGTATAGCGGAGGTGCCGAATCGAAGATAGGCACAACAAAAGGACTGTCAGAAAATGAGCTTTCGGCCAACAGGGCCTTCAAAGAAAATAGTCGGTGATTATGATCATGTGTGTGTGAGTTGCGGTTGCCAGTGTCTATTATCAACGAAGGCCTTGTTAGCCGAAAGCTCTTTTTGTTGTGGCTGTCTGCAACTCACTATCTCCGCAATATGGTGACTAGCAACTATCCTTCTCTTGTTAATTATTATAGGTGCCCGAAATTTGGTGCACCTGTTGTGTACCAGGTCGTACTGTAAATCAGGAGATGAAGAAGGATTATGCAAGTAGAATAGAAATCCCACAGCAAGTCTAAAATCTATTGTCGTACGTAGGACGTTATGTATAGCTTTCTTTACTAAAATTCATGAATGGGTGTGATAAATGTAAAGCCCTTGTTGCTGCTGGTGATGAGTTACCTGTGAGCGGGATGGACAGACATTATCTCATTTACTCAGTATGTGCAGCGGCGCATTAAAGCTACCATTTACTGGTAGTCTGGCATATCAAATTGTTGTTGAAGGAGAAGATAGTGAAGTAGCTGTAACAGTGGCAGTGCACCACAGCCCACGGATAAGCAATTACACCGCGATTCGAATATGTTCATAGGTAGTAATGTACAATATTGCTTCGTCTTAAGGATTATCCACACTACAAATCGCTGCATCAAGAATTGCATGGCGCCGATTTCCGTAACCGGGTAGTGGTTTGTAAATGGACACGTCAACAAATGCAATCGACTCCAAGTTATCTGCCGAGAAACTATTTTCCAGTGAGTCTACATTCACAAACCATGGTTGCCTTAATCGGGATAATATGCATTACTGGAGTGAATACAATCCCCATTGGTTACAACAAGTTGACCATCAGCGTCCTTGGTCGGTTAACATATCTTGTGGCGTCGTAGGAAACAAACTCATTAGTCCGTATCTTATCGACGGCACGTTGAAGTGGCACAAACAGGAACTACCGGTACAACTGTAAGACGTTGTTTCCGACGTTCGACAACGTATGTGGTTTCAGCATGACAGTTCCCGGGGCATTATGTAATTGGAGCACCGGAGCTATTAAATCGTGTTTACACTGGTCGGTGGATCTGGAGAAGTGGCCCTGTTTATAGTTCTGCTAGGTCGCCGGATTTGATGTCACTGGATTTCTTCCTTTGGGGATGTGCAAAAGATGAAGTGCAGCAGCAAGTGCCAACAGGCAGTAAAGATATGGGCGACAGCATCGGAAACGGCGATGCTGCTATTCCCGCATCTATGCTTCTGTCCTGTTTACGATCATTTGGAAAGTGGATCATTAAGTGTACTGGAGATGGTGATACTACTTTTGAACACTTACTCGAAATGGAAAAGGAGAGTAGAGTTCGTCGCGAGCCATGGCCACAGTGCCGCGTCAAGTACTCCCCTGTTCGATGTGTCGGAGGAATACGACGAAGCGAATGGGGTTCCAAGTAAAAGTTACGAAATACTGGCCTGCCCCAACTTCACAGCATGGAGGTGCGGTCCCAATGCCTTTCAAGGGCCACTGAGTATCATATCATAAATTGCGATGGGGTACCCATTTGTGTTCCTCTGATTACAGCGTCATCTGTGGCGAAAGGAAGGAAATGCTTCAGACAAAAGTATATAGATTTGGCCGTAGAATCGTAATCTGCAATAAAAAACGGGCGTTCCCATTGAAGATTTCAAAGTCACCCATACCAGCCACGCACGGGGTTGGGTGGCGGGTTGAGTTTGATATCATTGAGTGTCCCCCTCCGAGCAAGCAAATTGGAATTTGAACTTTTTTTGGTCCGAAGTGTAGTTTCAAGATACTACAGTGTCTTCTGTTAAAATGAACACTCTGTGTACCTCCTTTTCTCGGTGGTCCTAGATATCCAAGAGCGACGGTACTTTTCAGAATACATCGGAGTTGCTTAGTCGTCGATTTCTCTGATGGAGCAGTAACGTGACTGGAAGTGAAGAACCCACCTTCCTGGCGACGTCACCGGGCCCGCAGCCAATGTCGAGCACCGGCAGCGGCTGCCTCGGCCATGTGAGGACCGGCCACAGCTCGTCAACCTGTTTGGCGGCCAGCAGCGTGAGGGGAGCACACCCGAGGTTGTACAAGTCCGGCTTATCCATGCTGGTGTACACTTCTTGCTCAGCCAAGCTGGTTAGAAGTCTATCCTCCTCACAGCCAGGAACAAGATGCTGATGCCTGGAAGAAAAACGTTTTTAGAGAAACCCCCCTCCACATCGGATACAGTTTAATGGGAAGGTGGACGTTAACCGTTTGCCGTTAGAGACGGAATACTAGTCAGTTTCTGGAAGAGGTTTTTAAACAAGGCCGAAGGAAACTGACTACTGCTTCCCAGCTATTTACGCGTTAATGAAGTTTATCGTAAATAATATACCTCATTTTTCAAACCGACAGTTCGCTCCATGGGAACAATTTTATGTATCTTTACAAAAATTTCAGGTCACCTACTCCGGTCCAGAAAGGTGTCCATTATTCAGAAGCACACATTAACAATATACTTCCAGCAGCCATAACAAGTTCAGTTTAAGAAGATCCTAAGGGGTTTATTGGTGACCCACTCCTTCTATTTCATTCCTGAATTTCTTACTAGAACCGTTTGATGGACACTTCGTATATATTAATAACATCAAATAAGACGAGCTTTTCGTAAAATAAGACTTCTGTACATCTCCAGACCCGTAATGTGATCAGTATAAGTAAGTGTTGTGAACCGATATTGTCTTTGGTGGTGCACGGTTAGAACAGCCTGAAAATTATAATATACACCACAGTGTACCGTACGAGTACGTTTAGATGTTTCGTGACAAGTTGGTTACTAATAGCATACAGATTAGAATACGAGTTGCTGTTTCCCTTTTTCTGTGTATCTCAACGGCGCTGGGTTCATAATCATTTGCAAAACGTCACTGGTGGATGAAACCGGTTTTAGCGTTCAAAAACATAGTTAAACTAATGCCGTGGTATGTTTCCAATTGTTTACAAAATGCGGATACCATAGATACTCGTGTTGAAATGTAATCCTTAAATGCACGTAATTTAACTTCCAATAGATTTTTCCTGTGTTTTTGTATGATTTTTATACGATAACTTTAATCATGCTACCGTGCACGCCGTTGTGCTCTCTAGCAGATGTGCATTTGTCTCTATGTTAAATAGTAGCATCATAGACCGCACAGTAATTTTTATGACACTGTACATGTTTGTATTACATCTGACGAGTTACTCAGTGTAACGAAACTCTGATGCTATGCTCATTCATTTTCTTTTCTTTTTATAGGGTAAATATTGTTAGTACGTAGAAGTATTTGCGAACAATATTTTTTCTGTCTATTTTAAATATGAAAGTCATGAGTTAGCAATCGAGACAGAGCATCTTTTTATGAATGTGCGATCAAGACAAATTTTATATTAAAAATCAAGATAAAGTACTCCAGAAACTTTGATCGTGTCAGGTTTCATAGAAATGTAGTTAACGTCCCTTCGAGGGTTCTAGTCTAAATGTCATCAAGTGTCTGGCCATTCGTTATCTGGTGGTGATGATGGGTTGACGGGGGAGGAGAGAACCTGCATCCGTAAGTATTAGTTCTAAGTGGCATGTAAGTTGCTCCTACATAGACTAGTATCATTTGTGGTCGTTCCTTGTGACTGTCGGAAGAAAGCTTTTGGTTGTTTCTTTAATGGAAATTTAAAATAACTCGACGGGTTAAATGAACAGCGCAGTTCGCGCCAACGTGTACTGAGACCCACCATTTACTTTGGCAAATTTGTTACAAAAACACGATGGCACGTTAGCATTGCGTCCACCAGAAGAAAATTAACATCTGCCTCTCATTTTTTTTCATGTGGCGCTCACACGAGCTTCTAATCGCTGGTGAAGAATACCTGACAAGAAAATATGAAGATTAAACGCTACATAAAAGCACGAAACCTAAGGGAAGGTGTTTTATCGCAACTTGGGGAGTTCTGATGCAGTACAATAGCTGTAAGAGAACACTATATCATTAGGCTGGTGACAGAAATGCAAGCGACTACAAATCTATGCAGCCAAGACGAACCCATTTCTGTTAATACTATTGAACTTTCTCACTCAAACTGTTCTGGATTGTTGGCCGCATTGTCAATACATAAACTGTCCGACGTTTCGGCCACTATTGTAGACGGCCTGTCTCAGGGCTTTATGCTGAGCTACACTGCTTAATAAGAGAGACATTAGATAGCGGACAGCGCGCAAAGCGACTTACACGTGCGAGCGGGGCACCGCGGTGGTCGTACGCACACTTAGCGCGGGCACGCCGCTGCCCACACCTGATAACGAGTACGCAGTGCTACGTCACAACTACCGTCCGTTTCTGATTCGCCTGTTTCCACCAATGGCAAGACGTAATCTAAACACCAGTCACAAACGTCTCTACCCACCAATAACGGACGCCTAACACCCCCTCTGCCCACAAGCGCCCCATCAAATTACGTAAGGCAGCTTCCTACGCTGCTATATAAGATATAAAGTCTCTCACATTCAACAGTGTAGCTCAGTACAAAGCCCCGAGGAAGATCGTTTGCAGTAGCGGCTGAAACGTCGCACAGTTTTATATATTGACAATGCTGTCCACAGCGCAAGAGAATTTTATTGAGAGTGACAGCAGCCGCAGAAACCTACGCTTACACTATTGAACTCTTTTTTAATTTGTTTATTAAAATGTCCATACGCTACTGAATGCCACTGGCACAAATAGTGAGTCTAGACTGTCAGCTCAGCACCCAGGGAATTTCATAACAGTTAATGTCTCTAGACTAACACGAGAGTCCCTACTCAGTGTACTCGTCACTGTCACATTATGCGCCTGGGGTGAAAAAGCTCATAATCAGTCAAGTTAAATTACAAATTAAGCGCATTATTCGAGATTTTTCGAGTGTCGTTCACTCACGACAGTAAAAAGCGCTGCCTCTTCGTTAAACCACTAATAAATCCATTTCCCGAGGGTTGCGACTCATGAAAAGTTACGAAGTTCTAACCAGCAATTACTACTTAATAACAGCGCAAGTTCTCATAACCGGAGGGAGGAAAGTTAAACCCATTAAATATTTTCGTAGACTGAATTAGGACACTTAAAAATTTACGGGCGCTGAGAGCACACACATCTAAGACAGGGTGTCATCCGGGAATGTGCTGTTGAGTGGCCACGCGAACCGACTGGATCCTACACAGTTCGTGGTCGCAAACTGAAAGTTCCACTGCATTTTTTTTTTTATTACGCAAAGGGTAGAGCCCGTCTACGCCCTCAATGACGTGGTGACCATCTCATAAAATCTACTGTCACCTCCATATTTGTCAGTTACTAACCGAGTACTTCATGGAATATGGGGCTGGGCAAGATTATCCACTAATACGGTCGCATCGAGGAGATAGATGGTGGATGAAAAGCGAGCGAAGGGCAGTGTTTTCAAGGGCAGAGGGAAAAAATGTGCCAAGGCAAGCGTCAAGAGTCTGCGATTGTCTGGTAGGATAATAAGAGCAGTAGCGAGCTGCTTGCTATCTGTGACAGAACATATGAGGATAGGGTGGCCTTTAGTTTTGGGTATCGTGTAATGCCCGGCACCGTTGTCATAGCTTAGGTCGCCGTAAAGAATGTTCGAGAAGGGGTAGCGCTGGGGCTGGGCACCTGCGAGGTATCCTGGGCCAGCTGCAGCGTCTGGCTCTGTGACAGGCCAAGACTGTCATATAAGTGGTCGAATGCTCGTAAATCGAAGACGGTGTAAGGGCTGTGGTTGGGTTTTATTTTGTTTTAGTGTGCAGATCAGCTCCCCTGCGTTGCCGCTTGGTCGGCTAGTTAACACCTGGCGGTACCAGTTAATTTTGCTGTGCTGCAGGGATTTACCAGTGGTTGTCATGTTTATGTGTTAGTGTTATCCATAGGCAGTTAAGTGCCCCCAAGTAGTAGTGTTCCACTGCAGCCTCTGGTCGGCCTCATATAGTCGCGAGCTGTACTTTCCGTAACGACTAGTCGTTGCATTCCAAATTTTATACCCTTACACAATCTGATCAAACAAGCTATTGTGGACACTAATACGGGCTGTGTCCACTATTCGCCCTTATGGTGGCTTGAACTCCGTTGGAGACTCTTTCACAGAGGTGTCTGAATGTCTGCGGAGAAGTGGCAGTCGATCATTCCTCAAGATCGGGAAACCGGAAAAGTTAGTTAGACGCTGGAGTGTGGGGCTAAGCCGATGTTCATACTTACCCCAGAGATGTTCCATTGTGCTCAGGTCAGGACCCACGGGGAACCAGCCGATTGCCAGGAATATTATTGTACACAAACCACTACATGATAGATGCTACTTCATTACAGGTTGCATTGGCTTGCTGATCGAACACACAGTGCTGTCAAAAGAGCTGTAAAATTGGTTCATATAGTTCCGCATTTAGCATTGACTTAAGCGCAATTAGCAGAACACGCCCTAACCACGAGGGACAGCCCCATACGATCACAACACTTCCTCCAAACTTAAATATTCGCATTACACATGATGGCAGGAAATTTTCTCTGGGCGTTCCCAAACCCAAGCCTTTCTTTCGGACTGCCACAGGGTATAGCGTGACTCATTGCTCCGAGTCGCTCATTTAGCGTAAACTGCAGTCCGTCCATCCCAAGAGGTGCTCAGCATTGACTACACGAATTTGTGGTTCATGAGGACCTGCGAGCTTATTTCAACCCATTCCTTTCTAACTCCCTATGCACAGTCATTGTGCTAGGTGAACTGTTACTAGCACTTTGTAATTCAGGAGTGATTCCTGCCTCCGATTTCATGTAGTTTTTTACAACCACTCAAGGTGATACTTCTCCGTTAGTACATGAGGCATGCATGATCTTAGTTTAGCTGTAAATGTTGCATCGCGTTTCCAGTTCTCAGTTGCAGCACCAGCAGTCCGCAGTCGACATCCAGTGTCACTGAGTTCTCGTGTCTGATCCATTCTGCAGTTATTGCTCGTCTACTGACAACGCAGTACCCACCACCTGCATTTATACTGGGGGTGGGGGGCGGGGGTACGCTTCTCGTGACATTTGGTGATCAACTCCACATCTCATATAGGTCTCCATATACTTCTGAACAAATAAAGTTACTTATGCAGATGCACGTTTTCGAGCTGATTAAATGAACCATTGCAGGATGCTGTACGTTGAATAACTCGTTCCTAACTAAAAATTAATTGACTACTATAATATCGCAATTTCAGTAACTAAACATCAAGGCCTACAATTCATAGTTCCCAATAAAAGGAGCACATCACCCTTATGTAAAGTTAGCTGCTATCTCCGCTGATACTATCCGCTTTCCAGTACTTTCAACACAACTTCAATCATCGCCGATTTTGATATTCAACACATTCGCCCTAGCAATAGCAATGCATTTTCAGTAACGTCTATTACCAGTTTCGGGAGGGGGATACTTATGCCAACCAAAAAAAAAAAAAAAAAGAAAAGAAAAATCAAAAATTCGTTAACTGCTGTTGACTCATATTGACAACGTAGTTTTTGTAAGGGTACTGATGTAAAACTACGTTGTAGAACTTTTTAGCACATACTTAGCAAAATCAATGCCCTTTTTAATGTGTACAACTAGTGGGTGGGGAGTTATTTTATGACCTCGACAAAAAATTTTAAAAATATACATTTTATTAATTATAGTTGACTTTTATTCAAAACATACTTTGTAAAGAGATATTAATTTGTGCATATGGTCGTGAAGCTGAAAATCCTGAATATGAGATTCATTGTGAAACATTACATCTACTGCTACGACAGTTTGTGGGTCACGTTTAACTGAAGGATTTGAAACAAATACGGAATCTGGTATATGGGTTCATTAGGAACGATAAATATTTAAAGCAAAATTTTAGAATATAAATTACCTGACTACATTGCAGTATTTTCGAAACATAGATACAAATTACCGCCTCTAACCCCCATGGTACCGCGAAGGTTAATCGACAAGAATTAACGAAATACATGACAAAAAATGTAGATTGATTAGATTTGTTTTAATCTGGAAAGCAAACCAACCGTGGTCTCTGCCTCCCGTTCCCAAGACCGAAACTGAATTTATTGTGTGGTGTCTCTCCTTGTCACTCCCGTAAAGCCAGCCAGCGCCCTTAAACACACTATTATGAATTCCTTCATAGGGAACAGCGAAAGTGGTTCTGGACAGGGTAGTGTAGCAGCTAAACCCCTCCCCGTTCCCCCCCTGTTCTTCACACTTGCCATATGGCGGCTTCTGTGAAGTTTGGAAAGAAGTGGGAGATGAGGTATGGGAGATGAGGTATTGGCGAAAGTAAAACTGTGAAGACTGGTCGTGAGTTGGGCTTGGGTAGATTAGCAGGTAGAGCATTTTTCTGCGAAAGGCAAAGAAACTGGGTTCCAGTCCCAATGAGGTGCACGGTTTTAATCAGCAGGGAAGTTTCGTATCAGTGTACACTCTGCTGCAGAGTGAAAATCCATCTGGAAACATTCCTCCAGGTCTGTCAGTCTAAATTCTAATACAACATGTCCTTCAATTCTTAAAATATGTGTTAGATTTCAGCCATAAACGAGAAAAACGGTGAATGTCGGCTCCACTTCCTACACTCAGCAATGACAGAAACACAGCTTTTCGCCCTGCGTCACACTTCTTACATTTAGTTTCAAAATTTGACGCGTTAGAGGTACAATTCAGAGTCATTTTGATGACCCATTCTATTTCTTTAAATGGTTACTGGATCCGTTTTTTTTAAATAATTACCCATTCCTTTTTTTTAAAAAAAGGAGAGTGATCAATTCTGAATTTGTAAATGGCTACCCTCACCATTTCTTTAAGCAGTGCCCTACACCGAGAGGCAAATATAGCATTTTATGTAAAATATCTTATACCATTTTATGTAAATATCTTCGACTTTCATGGAAATTATGAACATTATACCAATTATCATATCATTTTAATATTACGTTGATGAAATACAGACATGTGTATGTATATGCAAAAATCAATGACTGCCATGAAAATAATGGAAGTTGACTCCATTTTTACAGATAGTTCTGATATCACATTGCTTAAAAACAGAGCTACGTATGTGTACAGAATTACATTAGACCTCCTCCGAAATAATGCATATCTTGAATTTGGTACCTATTCAAGTAAAGTTTATGTAGTTCCTTAATGCATAGCTTCGAACTTGCCGGCAATTTAATACATTTTACTGTCTCATTGTAATACTACCCTGTGACTGCCTGGAGAGGAGGAGGGGAGATGGTACGAAACACAGTTGTGCTAGTTCTACCATCTTTAATTTATTTTTGCACGATAGCACAAGTGGTTCGGCTATTTTGGATTATAATTGGCTTTACAGGAGAGAAGGAGTCTGAAAGAGTGGCTTGGTGACACCATTTATATTGTTGATGATTTGATACTTCATGTAGGCAGCCAGCACTAACACGTGCATTTTTTTTTTTTTTAGTGCCAAATGGCCTCTATCTTGGAGTGTGACTTCAGTGGTATCACATACTTCAACATTGTATTTAAGTGCAAAGTGGGCTAGTAGGCCCATAGATGCGAGGGTTGGAACTTAAATAGTGACAACTATTTATTCACAACCGATACAAAAGAGTTACATGTTTGCACCTGTTACTGTCCTTCAAAGTAGTCACAAGCGTTGTGTAGAACCCGTTGCCAGTGATGTGGAAGGCGTAGTATACCGTTAGCAGCGCCTGTTCTGTTGATGGTGCGAATGGAGCGGTCTAAAGTTATGGTTATTCTAGTGTACGACTGTGATGGTGTTATCCTAACGCATCACGTTCCTCCACGGCAGACCGTCAATGCACAGTATTACTGTTCGTTTTTGGAGCATCACCTGCGACCAGCTTTGCGAAAGAAGCGGCGACACTTTCTGCGCAACCCTCGCATCTATGCGGGCGCATACAGCGCAAGCTGTGGCTGCTCTGTTCGGTCTATGCGACTGGGAAGTACTGTACCATCCACAATACTCTCCAGACTTAAGTCCTTGTGACTTTGACTTGATTCCGAAAATGAAGTAACCACTTCGTGGCATTCGCTTCAGAATTGTTCCAGAGATTTGACAGGCAGTAGACCGCTCCATTCGCACCATCAACAGAACAGGCTCTGCTAGCGGTATACTACGCCTTCCACATTGCTGGCAACTGGTTCTATACAATGCTGGTGACTACTTTGAAGGACAGTAACAGGTACAAACATGTAACTCATTTGTATCGGTTCTGAATAAACAATTGTCACTATTTAAGTTCCAACCCTCGTATTATACTTATGGTTAGCTGGCTTTATAAACTTATGTATTTTACTAATTTTTTAAATTTCACTGTGGAAATTATTATACAATCTTATTCCCTAACAGAAAATGCTGTTTTAAGGTTTTGTTTGTTTGTTTTTCTTTGGTAAATGTAATTACGAAGTGGCTTTCGTCTTCTGGTGATTTAAAGAACTAATAGTGAAATACTTATAAATTGTCTGAACACTTCATACAAAGTGGCCTTAATTCAGCATACATATTTGTTGCTCAATAAAGTTTTAATTTGTCCTACATCAGGTGCAACTGCCACAAAAAGATCGTTACACGGGACGTTGATCGAACTAACTGACTATGGCATCAGGAGTATTATACTCGTGTTTGTTATACTGTAATACATTCAGACGATTGAGTTAGGTACACATTTTATGTATCTGTATGGCCTGTTCCTTAAAAGATACTTAACGACAGAAGGAGTGGACATATGGCTGCAGCTTGTTTCACACTACCGTCTACGAGTAAGTCGTTGATGAGCCGTGCTGACCCCTGCTTATGCGTTGCTTTAAAACTTGGCTGTTACTCTGCGTTTGGTTTCCCGCGGTTATTGCGGTTATGCCGTGGTTCTTCCTCTTTTTACGTGTGGCAGCAGCGGTGTGTATCGATATTTACACCGTATACCATCTTCGGTCTGGTGTTTATAGTTCCGGCTTGGCGGTGTGCAGCCAATCGGTCGGTTGGAGCGGATTAGCAAGCAAGTGTCTGCGTGGCACATTCGGCCGGGCCCGCTGTCGGTCTCTGTGCAGTGTCGGAGCATGTGGGGGCTGTTCCGAGTGCTACGAGGTTCGTGGCTCACCGACCCAGGCCATGAAAGTTGAGTGGCGATTTAATTACCGAAGCCACGTCTGTTCACGTTGTTCCCTTGGTTGGTGGTTCGCTGTTGGTGGTATTCCTGGGAGCAACAGCGAGTGTTCGAGTTAGTGAAGATTTAGCCGCCGTGTGGTGGAATTAACTATATTTGTCGGTTTGAAATTCAAGTGCACCAGCGGAATTTTCTGCCTTGTGGCCGTTAGCATTCCGATTACCTGCCCAAGTCGCTGACGTAAATGCAGGCAGTGTCCTTTCCTCACCTGTTGTCACTGTCCAACATGGTGTGTAGTTTTTGACAGCTTAATGTATTTTTGGTTGTGGGCGGCTATGTCTGTAACTTTTTGGCTTTGGAATTCTCGTATACTGGTCGGTCGCTAGCAAGTGGTCTTGTCGGTGGGTCCCTGACTTTCTCTTGGTTGTGTTACCGACGGATCGAGTATAGTTGGGCCGACTTCTTGTCTCACCTAAGCGAATTTTACGATTTCAAGGGCAGACGGAGCCCCCTGGAAACTTATGAGCACCGTTGCCTATACTGCCTTTCCTGTTTTCGTTTAAGTGTGTATTTTTAATGGTTCATAGCCGATGGTTGGAAATCGTATGCTTGTAATTGTGTTTTTAAAATCAAAGGCCTTCAGCAGTTTTAAAAGTAAGTTTTTCTAAATTGAGCAAGTCTTACATTGTCTGAAGATAAAGTTTGGGCCTTTTGCCTGTTGAAAATTTACTATATTGTTTTAAAGCACCGGCCATCAGCCGCTTTAAGTTTTAAGGATCTTACTTATCAAGTATCACCCTTTGGAAGATAAAGCTGTGGGCTTTCTGCCTGTTGAGAATTTATTGTAGTGTGTTGTTTTTAAAAGCACCGGCCTTCAGCCGCTTTAAGTTTTATGGATCTTACTTATCAAGTATCATCCTTTGGAAGATAAAGCTGTGGGCTTTCTGCCTGTTGAGAATTTAACGTAGTTGTATTGTTCTTAAAATGATGGGCCTTCAGCCGCTTTAAAATTTTCGATTCTTACTTATCAGGTCTTACATCACTTGGGATTAAATGCTACTTAAGGTTAAAGCCAGGAGCCTTCTGTCTCAAAAAAATTTTTTTATAGTTGTTGTATTTAATTCATGGGCCTTCAGCCGTTTTAGAATTAAAGGCGTTTTCTGTCGATAGTCAAGCTTAGAAGTTGCGCTGTAGTGTTTGGATAACTACATAAAATGTTATGTTTGGAGAGTAACTTACAGCCGCTCATTCTGGCTCCCTTCCACAGTTCCTACTACTTGTCCTGTCCTGCAGGTTTAGCAGGACGTCTCAGCTGCTTTCAGGCATGTTATTCAGGTTACCGCAACTGCAATTGTAAGACCCTTAAGATGCTAGTATATGAGCAGTAGGGTACTCAGGCTCCCAGGACACTTTTGATATCAAATTGATATGTAAATTTATTCAGTTGATCAATTATTACTCCCACACCCACCCCTATAACAGTCCCACCACCCACTACCACCTATACCCCCACCCCAAATCCACCACATCCCCAGGTGACATCATGTGTTTTCCTCAGCCTGCACATTGCTCCCCAACGCCTCCCCCTCACCCATTCCCATTGGTGGGAATTGCAAATATGATGGCAATTTCGAATTATGGCGAGAATATCGAAATTTGGTGGAAATTTGTTTTTCCCACCGCTACCCTGACATCCCACATCTCCCCCATCCCACAAAGGAAGTGGTCTGAAATTCAAAATGATGTTGCTATTTCCAGGACTCGAACTCTTGTCCTTTTGGACAGAAAGCCCAAGTGCACCCACAACACAAGGAAACTATCCAGATGCAGGAGAGGAAGGTTAGGTTAGTGTATTTTATTTATTTTGATTGGGAAATTGAACTACAGATTGGTCTTAATTACATCATTAATCGTAGAGATCAGTCCTAAGTACACAACTATATGCATAGCACTACGTAAGTAATGCAGAAAATAGCAATAGGACTCAAAAATTTCCATACAACTGATGTTATCTCTCTGGGAAAAGATTTCACAATACCACTCAACAGAGAGGAGTTTAATAAGTGAATTACTTGTAAGCTTGCAGCTGAGGACTGTATCTATCGCTGTTTGGCGTCAGAGTTCGCTACAGATGCCTGCTCGACAATCACATTACAGCCCAGGTAATCGAAGCCAATACATGCTACTGCAGCTGATGGAAAACGCTTCACTGTTTTAATTACACAGTGAATTGGTCGTGAAAAGAAAAACCTGCACTCATAATCAATGGGGAAAAATGTAGTTCCTAAAGATGGCAGAGGGGTGGCAGTTGAACATGCATTTTCCTCATAGTACAGCTAAGAGCTAGCAAAATTATAGGCACTCCCACCTCCCATAATTCACTCCCCTACCTCCCTCACCCCTCCTTCCACCTTTGCGGGGTGGGGGACACACACAAGCGCTTTCAACTGCTACAGTGTGCCATCTGTGGCAAACTGCCATTCTCCTTGGCCGCTGGCTGCACCCAGCCTTGAGGTGATGGTCTAGGCATCGGCCCTTCGCAAACATAAAAGGATGTAAAGCCAACTAAACAGTATGAGATAACTCAGGACCATCCCTAGTACAAACAGTTTGTTCATCTAAAATGTAGCTGCACTGCACTGCCCCTCACACTGCCCCTTCTGTTGTGGAGCAGCTGCCCTGGTGACCTCACACAAAGAACGCCCACCCCAGAAAGTGGCTACCTTTCTGAACGTGAAAACGCTTCACTGTAACAATAGTATTTAATGTCAAGGCACTTCTTGTATGCGAGCATCTTTTAAAAAGGAAAACACACTCAATATAGTTTTTACGTTTGCTGCAGGATACAATGCGCATCTTATTATTTTGCGACACCTAACTAAGTGAAAAAAATCTACAGCACCGCCATCGATCATAGATGACCAGACTGCTGAGGCCTATACATGTGCACCCTGCATAAAACTGAGGGAAAAATGCTTCCACTATGTTGCTGCGATAACTACTGATTACCGCAGAATGTTCTAATTATATCGAAATCATCAATGGAGTAAAGAAAAAGCGAGAATTTAAACTCCAAAGAAACTACATTTGTGTTAAGCAATGTTTTTCAGCTTGCTCGACAAATTACACAACCTGAGAGCCTCACGTTCAAATCAGTGTCTGTAAAAAAAAAAAAAAAAAACTTATGTGTGTGTGTATTACAAACATTTCAGACACGTGAAATAACATTACAGAATACAGCCCTTCACTCCATTTGTTCCACGTCAGAGAAAACACAATCATTTTACATTCGACAATAACAAGCTATAATTGAAGAGTACAGTGCTCTTTTGTACACTATGGCAGGACCCGTTTTGCCAGTGTAATGTTATATCACACTGGCGTTTAGAAGCAATTCATGAGAGTCTATACTGTAGTAGAAACTCCTATAAGATTTTACTGTGTCTATCCCTTCCGATACATCGAAAGTATATACCGTCTGCATGCTTACATGTGACATTTTTACTCCATAACTGCGCTCTACTGACCTGTCTGTAAAGATTCTGTCATAGAGTAACTATCATTTGCAATAGCAGCAGATTTTTGCGTTCTAGTTTTATCAGCAATTTGATCATGTCAACTTGTTTCACACAACATACTCACATGTCGGGAAAAACACTATCATTTCGATGTTCTACAACGAGCTATAATTAAGGTGGTGTCTACTTTATAATCAGAGATTATGGAGTATGAAATAACATAGGACTTGTGGTAAGACGTATTTTTAAACACACAGTCGCGATGATAATAATAAAAACAGTTGTGATTCCATGAGAATAGATACAGTGGAGTTCTGTTGGTTTCATGAGCAAAATTGGTGTAGTTTTGAGAGACCTATATGCATGCAAACTTTAATCAGTTATACGACTCCTTATAATAGAACCTCCTATAAGATTTTACCATATCTCTCTGTCTCCTGATGTATCAAAAAACAAATATCATCTTTGTGTTGACACTAAGCACATTACATATACACGTATCACTTCACTGGAGCTGGTGGGCATTGGTCGAAGTCTCTTGCGCAGATCTGCACAAAGTTTTTCAACTATACTAGAGGAAGACCATATCCAACAGACTATCAATCACGAGAGAGGGTTCCTCTGTTATTCCTTCATAAGCAATTTAGTATATTGTTTTGTGTTTTTTGTTGTTGTAACAGTTCCAAGCAGTATACAATTACAGCTTTGTGCACTGCCACTTTTTCTGTTATGTCCTAAAGGTCTGTGTCACGTGCTAAACCGACATCATTACGTTTCAATCTTACAGAAAGCTGAACACCACATGGTGTAACTATGTAGCTACCACCACATACAGGTTGGTAGAAATAAAATGCACAGGTTATGTTACCCAATGACAAACGTCGGGAATACATCGCAACATGTTAAAACTGGAAGAGCTTGCGGGATTGTAGAATATTCGCAACAGCTATCAGAAGGTGGTACCCTGTACAGTTAATCTCATCTTCCACAGTAATGGGATAGTGGATGCCTCAGCGTTTTGTTTCGAAGAGCGTTGTTCCCTCATTTTTCAGTCATGTACATGATTACTGTTCTGGTGTTGACCCTCGCTGGAAGGTGTTTTCACAGTACATGTGAGGCACATGTGAGGTACTGTTATTTTATTGGTGAAAAAAAAAAACATCTGAAGGGTATTGTAGCATACAAAAATAGGACTAGTCTGCAGAATTGAGGAACGCATCCAAATAACTGGGAAGGTGATGAACCCAACGTTTAATACTATGCTCCACGCTGACAAGTAGCAGATATCCAGTGTTCCGCCAAGGCTCTTTCCATCTCAACCAATTTTTTTTTAATCGTGTCAGAAGCATCGTACATAAAATCAGAATTATTAACACATACATATCAAGTATATAACAAATACAAAAAGAGTATAAAAGTATACAGATATATAAAAATGGTTCAAATGGCTCTGAGCACTATGGGACTTGACATCTGTGGTCATCAATCTCCTAGAACTTAGAACTACTTAAACCTAACTAACCTACGGACATCACACACATCCATGCCCGAGGCAGGATTCGAACCTGCGACCGTAGCAGCCGCGCGGTTCCGGACTGCGCGCCTAGAACGGCTAGACCACCGCGGCCGGCAGATACATAAACAGGGTCAAGTAGTTTTTTATTTTATGAAGTCTTGGACCAGAACCTGGCCACGTCCTGCGCTTCCGGGGTGCATTCATCAAAGCCTTCACGGTGCAGGTGCTTGGGCACAGCACACACTGCGTGAGGTGGATGGTGGTTTGAGTGTGTCCACAGTCACACAGCGCCGGTTCATTTGAGAGGCCCCATTTGCGCACATTCTCTTTGGAACGTGTAACACCAGAGCGCAGAATATTAAGAGATGTTTTCTAATGTGTGCAGGAAGCTTTTTCTAGATTTTAGTCGACAGTGGGCTGGCTGGTGTTTGTATAGCGGGTGGGTAGGTGAGGTCAACACCTTTGTCTTTTCCTTCCTGCCCGCTACTTTCCTTCTAATATCTGGTGGGGCCACGCCTGCCAGGCAGTACAATTTATCAGTCGGGGTTGGTCTCAGACAGCTTGTGATGATGCGGCAGCATTCATTAAGCGGTATGTCCACTTGCTTGGCGTGGCTATAATTGTACCACAGTGGGCACGCGTACTCCGCTGTTGAATAGCACAAAGCAAGAGCTGTGTTTCTCACTATTCCAGGCTGTGCCCCCCATGTAGTGCCCGTTAGTTTGCGCACAATGTTGTTTCTCGCGGCTACTTTATGTTTAGTGTTAATGCAGTGCTTTTTATAGGTGAGTGCTCTATCCAAGGCGATGCCTAAGTATTTTGGTGTTTCGCAATGTTCCAGGGGCACTCCTTCCCAGTTAAGTTGTAGTCTTCTTGCAGATTGTCTGTTCTTTAGGTGGAAGGCGCAGGTTTGGGTTTTCCCTGAGTTGCGTTTGAGATGGTTCTCCTTATAGTATGTGGCAAGTTGTTAGAGGGCTTCTGACAGATTCTGTTCAACAGTTTCAAAGCTGTCTGCTTGAGCGGTAATGGCGCAATCATCTGCATGTATGAAGCTTTCGGTGCCTTGGGGGACGGGCTGGTCATTAGTATATACACTCCTGGAAATTGAAATAAGAACACCGTGAATTCATTGTCCCAGGAAGGGTAAACTTTATTGACACATTCCTGGGGTCAGATACATCACATGATCACACTGACAGAACCACAGGAACATAGACACAGGCAACAGAGCATGCACAATGTCGGCACTAGTACAGTGTATATCCACCTTTCGCAGCAATGCAGGCTGCTATTCTCCCATGGAGACGATCGCAGAGATGCTGGATGTAGTCCTGTGGAACGGCTTGCCATGCCATTTCCACCTGGCGCCTCAGTTGGACCAGCGTTCGTGCTGGACGTGCAGACCGCGTGAGACGACGCTTCATCCAGTCCCAAACATGCTCAATGGGGGACAGATCCGGAGATCTTGCTGGCCAGGGTAGTTGACTTACACCTTCTAGAGCACGTTGGGTGGCACGGGATACATGCGGCCGTGCATTGTCCTGTTGGAACAGCAAGTTCTCTTGCCGGTCTAGGAATGGTAGAACGATGGGTTCGATGACGTCCCCTCGACGATCACCAGTGGCGTACGGCCAATGTAGGAGATTGCTCCCCACACCATGATGCCGGGTGTTGGCCCTGTGTGCCTCGGTCGTATGCAGTCCTGATTGTGGCGCTCACCTGCACGGCGCCAAACACGCATACGACCATCATTGGCACCAAGGCAGAAGCGACTCTCATCGCTGAAGACGACACGTCTCCATTCGTCCCTCCATTCATGCCTGTCGCGACACCACTGGAGGCGGGCTGCACGATGTTGGGGCGTGAGCGGAAGACGGCCTAACGGTGTGCGGGACCGTAGCCCAGCTTCATGGAGACGGTTGCGAATTGTCCTCGCAGGAGCAACAGTGTCCCTAACTTGCTGGGAAGTGGCGGTGCGGTCCCCTACGGCACTGCGTAGGATCCTACGGTCTTGGCGTGCATCCGTGCGTCGCTGCGGTCCGGTCCCAGGTCGACGGGCACGTGCACCTTCCGCCGACCACTGGCGACAACATCGATGTACTGTGGAGACCTCACGCCCCACGTGTTGAGCAATTCGGCGGTACGTCCACCCGGCCTCCCGCATGCCCACTATACGCCTTCGCTCAAAGTCCGTCAACTGCACATACGGTTCACGTCCACGCTGTCGCGGCATGCTACCAGTGTTAAAGACTGCGATGGAGCTCCGTATGCCACGGCAAACTGGCTGACACTGACGGCGGCGGTGCACAAATGCTGCGCAGCTAGCGCCATTCGACGGCCAACACCGCGGTTCCTGGTGTGTCCGCTGTGCCGTGTGTGTGATCATTGCTTGTACAGCCCTCTCGCAGTGTCCGGAGCAAGTATGGTGGGTCTGACACACCGGTGTCAATGTGTTCTTTTTTCCATTTCCTGGAGTGTATATTAAAAGGTGTTGGGGCCAGTACGCTTCCTTGGGGGAATCTCAACCAAATGGTGTCATTCAATATCATGTGGCAATGAAAAGCTTATCAGTGGATGGATTGGACTGTCAAAAGTCGTTCAATATGGGATGATGTACTCTAATACACACTGCAGTTGACGGTGTGCGAATTCTTGCAGTTTCACCAGTCGTTCGGTAATTTCAATTCCAGCCAGTGATACAGCACAATGCTTCCCAGTTTCTGTACCATCACTAAATCACCCCTCCAATACTTTGTATGTACCATTTACCAGATTGTGAATGCAGATAGACGACTGTCCAGTACGTCCACTCGGTCATACACACCGCATACTAGATTGCGAAAACAAATAGATGACTGTACAGTATGTCCATTCAGTGACATACACCAGACTATACCAATTGTTCCACAGTTTCGACGCCACACGGTAGAATGATTACCAGATTCTGTATCATCGCTAAATCACCCGTCCACTACAATGCAAGTACCGTATACTGAATTGTGACTACAAATAAATGACTGTGCTGTACATTCATTCGGTCATATACACCAAAATATATTAGACAATGTTCCATACCGATGCAGTCAGATTATCTATATATTCCACCACATCGATCATAGTGCAGAATTTATGGTTACGACTGGTCATTTTGCCCTGTATGATGGGTGTCACAGAGTTTTCCCGCATTTGTAGGATAAAATTGGAGATTGGCAGGCCCCTCCCACATTTTCCTTGACGAATCCTCCCTGCAACACTGTCGCCAATTTAATTAATTTATTTTTTATTTATTTACGCATCAAATTCCGTAGGACCGAATTGAAAAACAAATCTCCAACCTCATGGAATGTGTCAGTTCATGAAATTACAACTAAAAGTAATAACAGATGAAAATAAATGTTCATGAACCCGAAAAACGTCAGTCCATAAGTTTAAGTAAACGCAATCAACAATACAATAAGAATCAGTTTAATTTTTCAAGGAACTCCTCGACAGAAGGAGTGCCCCATGAGGAAACTCTTCAGTTTCGATTTGAAAGAGCGTGGATTACTGCTAAGATTTTTTAATTCGAGTGGTAGCTTATTGAAAATGGATGCAGCAGTATATTGCACACCTTTTTGCACAAGAGTTAAGGAAATTCGATCCAAATGCAGGTTTGATTTTTGCCGAATATTAACTGAGTGAAAACTGCTTATTCTTGGGAAAAAGCTAATATTGATAACAAGAAATGACAGTAAGGAATATATATATATATATATATATATATATATATATATATATATATTGAGAGGCCAATGTTAAAAAAACCCGACTCGTGGACAGGGGTCGACAAGAGATTAGAGAACTTACACCTCTTATTGCCTGAACCGCTCGTTTCTGAGCCAAAAATATCGTTTTAAATATAATACCATATGACATAAGCGAATGAAAATAAGCGAAGTAGACTAATTTTCGTGTCGAATGATCACTCAGTTATGATACCGTTCGAATAGTGAAAGTGGCAGTATTAAGTCTTTGAACAAGATCTTGAACGTAGGCTTTCCACGACAGCTTACTATCTATCTGAAACCTAGAAATTTGAACTGTTCATTTTCACTTATCATATGCCGGTTCTGTGAAATTAAAACGTCAGATTTTGTTGACTTGTGTGTTAGAAACTTTAAAAACTGAGTCTTACTGTGATTAAGCATTATTTTATTTTCTACAAGCCATGAAATTACGTCATGTACTGCAATATTGGAAAACGAGCCAATGTTGCACACAACATCCCTTACTACCAAGCTAGTGTTATCAGCAAACAGAAAAATTTTTGAGTTACGTGTAATACCAGAGGGCATATCATTTATATAAATAAGGAACAGGAGTGGCCTCAACACTGATCCCTGGGGCATCCCCCACTTGACAGTACCCCACTTAAACCCCCTACATCACAGCCGTTATCAACATTGTGAATAGTGACCTTTTTCTGCCTGTTGCTAAAGTAAGATGTGAACCCGTTGTGAGCTGCTTCCCGTATTCCGTAATGGCCCAATTTCTGGAACAATATTTAGTGATCAACACGATCAAATGCCTTAGTAAAATCAACAAATATTCCAAACATTTTTTTTAGCCCATCCAGTACCTCACAGAGAAAAGAGAATATAGCATTTTCAGTTGTTAAACGACTTCTAATGCCGAACTGTACATCTGATACATAATCGTGTGATATAAAATGATCAATTATCCTTACATACAAGCCTTTTCAATAACTTTTGCAAACACTGATGGCATAAAATATGGTTGAAATGGCTCTGAACACTATGGGACTTAACATTTGAGGTCATCAGTCCCCCAGAATTTAGAACTACTTAAACCTAACTAACCTAAGGACATCACACACAACCACGCCTGAGGCAGGATTCGAACCTGTGACCGTAGCGGTCGCGCAGTTCCAGACTGAAGCACCTAGAACCGCTGGCCACATCGGCCGGCACTGATGGCATAGAAATAGATCTAAAATTATCTGCATTATTCCTTTCTACCTTTTTATAAAGCGGCTTTACTAATGAGTACTTTAATCGCTCAGGAAACTGACTACTCCTAAAGGAAAAATTACAAATATGGCTAAATACAGGGCTAACATGTGCAGCACAGTGCTTTAATATTCTGCTAGACACTCCATGATAACCATCAGAGTCCTTAGTCTTCAGTGATTTAATTACTGACTCAATCTCCCTCATGTCTATATCACAGAGGAGTATTTCAGACATCAATCACGGAAAGGCATTTGCCAAGAAAGTTATATCATTTCCTGTATAAACTAAATTTTTATTTAATTCACCAGCAATGCTCAGAAAAGATTGTTAAATACTATACATATATATGATTTATCAGTAACAGAAATATTTTTATTGAGAACTGACTTTATATCGTCGACCTTGTGCTACTGACCAGACACCTCCTTCACAACTGACCACGTAGTTTTAATTTTATCCTGTGAATCTGCAGTTGACGCCTACTACATTCCACGTCTCGTGAAAAACAGGGCGAGCTGTGTCTGTAACTGCCATTCAGTAAAGACTGTTCCGCATCAGTCTTACCCACGGCATCCATCCAAATGTACAAGATGTCTCCAGATCAGTGCATATCGAGGAGGGTAGCACCTCTTATCGGTGTGTAGTAGACCTGGGAGTGTTTCAATCATATAACGGATGGTTAAGAATAAACGTGTAGTTTATACACGATGGAGCTCCAGACAGACGGAGTTTGAAACATTTCATGTATATCAACTGTGCTATCAATTCTGAAGTATTATTACACTGTCTGGAGTCACTGCCAGGAAGGTACCAGCATGAGAGAAATGATTACAGGGCATAAACACGCATTTCTGTAGCTACAACGTTCTGCACCTAAAAATGCTATATTGTTAAAGCCATATGGTTTCTGAAGTATTAATCATGTGGAATGCAACGCTCTTAACACTCCAATGCACGATATATTTGTCTGACATCGGACAGTTACTCTGCAAGTTTCCTACCCCAATCACTAATTTGACAAACTTTAAAATGGTAAAACTACTTCCTTTTGCACTACTCTGGTGACCTAGGAAGGCATCGTCAGTGTATAATCACTGCTCGAGCAGCTTAAAAACCAACTAGAGCGAAGACAGGACACTGCTGTCTGTCTCTTACGAAATTAATGGTTTTTATATGTCTTTTTAAGGGGAGTTGGAATACCCTATTCCGACAACGTAAAATTTAATGACTTGGCTTCAATGTATTTCCGGAACCCCTGTTGCCATTGACATGAAACTTTTACAGGACATTAAACTGTATGTTCTGAGTTTACTGAACTACAATAATTTCATTTCAGCCACTGCTTTCGGAAATACAATTTTTTAATTACACAGTTAAAATTTTGTGTACTTTTTTGTACGTTATCCTATATAATTTTAGTTGTACATAACATTATGTTCTTCTGTTAGTTCAGTAGATTCAGTATATATATATATATATATATATATATATATATATATATATATATATATATTATTACTCCCTAAAATTTGAATACTCTATTCGAAGTGATTTTTGAGATTAAGTGAAAGATACAACAGAAAATTTAAATTCTCATGAAGGGCTTCTGAAGTTTCGAAAGCCTGTAATTCACTTAATATACGCTAATTTTTTATTTTTAGTCACTCAGAAGCACCCTGCACCATAGTGTGTATCATACTCTTGATCTTTTTCCAAGTTTTTTCTTTTTTTCTTCTTTCTGGACTCCTTAGTGGCCAAGTGTGCTGCATACTCTGCTTTATAAATGCAAATCTTGTCTACTTTTCAGGTTGTCTGATGCAGTTTCCTCCAGCATTAATTCGCACATGCTGTAGCACTTTCACCCTACCAATGTTGCCATCAATAAACGCAATAACAACGTCACTGAGCCCCCACTTTATTGTCTTTATTTCAACAAAAACACTATTTGATAAGGGAGTCCATATAAGTTTATTGAACGACTCATTGGGATTTTGAGTCTCACCATGCAGACACTTCAGTAATCCAGGATTTTCCAGGTCTCTGTAAATAAGTTTTATGATATCCATGACTGCTGCTGGGATGGAATGATAATGGCTGTATGAACTGTTTCAGTAGTGGGCATTGCGGTAATTGCACCATGAATCAGGTCCTGGAGGACAATGGTGGCGTACTTGTTTTTCATTCCCTTTACTCGAAAATCTATTACCATGAAACCCAAGTTTCTTAAAAACACTTCATTTTGGCGTCATTCTTTACTTTTTGAGAGATTTACCAATATATTCGTCACTTTTCCTCTTAAAAACGTTAGCACTTCGACATACAACGCGTGTTTATACTACGAAACGACACGATACTGTTTTTGACAGTGCTACCAATGAAACACATAATTTAACCTTTATAACACAGAAATCCACAGCTTTCAACACAAAAAAATACCGGTTTTATTAGCTCTTGAAGTAATGCTCGTAAAAATTTTAACACCATCGGTGTAGATTATATATATATATATAAAAATTCCTCGCATGTGAGTTTATCAGTTTGAGTTATAAATAATCATTTTATTCAGAAAATTTCAAATTTTATAATGAGATAAAAATCCTAAAATATAAAAATAAAATCCGTTCTGAGTCGGCAACGTATGTATCCCCAATGAGATTTGCCGATTCAGTTGCGCTTATTATTAGTATTGGTATCGACTTTAATGGATACAGCTATGTCTCACTAGGAAACAGAGTGAGAGAAAACCGACTTGAATATTTTCGATAGCTGATACATTGAGCTACAACCCACGCCCTGCTACACGAAACTGCACACAAAGAAGTCGTAACATCTTACAAAGGAGTAAGCACCACGAACAGCAGCCAAAGGAAATGTAACTGTGTTATTGCTGTTTATTGTAGCATTACCACAGCTCTGGTACCATTCCTCTTGCACAAAGAAGACCTGGTCTGACGTTAGGTAGTTTTGCTCGTGTGGGATAATGCATAAATTTCGTGGTAACTCCACATATCTTGAGTACAGCCTTCTCACACTACTGAAGGTGGTATTCGCGGCTTCAGCCCACTCTCCTACAGAACACTCTAGGGAAGGGGTTAAGTCTGATAAACTCATTGATCCTTATTCTTAATATTTAAGGAATAACATTGGTTGTGAGAACCAACTATAGTTCAGTAATATTTACATTTGACAGCATGTGTGAGAACACAGCTACGGATTGTTGTTTCATGTTTTCCGTATGTATATGGTCATATTGCTGGCATACCCACGCGTTGTTTGATTTTTTTACGAGGATATGTATGAGTTATATACACCAACCTACTAAAAAATCCTAAGAATTCCCCCCCCCCCTACCAATGATCTACATACATGCATTTTTGGATAAAAAGCTCATGAAAAGTATAGTAACACTTGCCTCGTACCTAAATGAGAGTCAACGAATGGTATAGATTGGAAACTCGTAGTCTGAGAACAAATAAGTGTACTGCAATGAAACATCAGAGAGCTTTCCTGCAGACTCATGTAGGGATGCACTTTGTGGAAACTCAAAGTCTGGCAAAGCTCTACACATTCATCTGGCCCTCCCTCCGCCGTGTAGGGATATGCAACAGGAAGCTGACATGTGTACAGAATTGATTTTTGCTGCTGCTCACATATCTTTTCCAATACATATATGCTCTCATTTCTTACCAGATGAGCTTCGCTACCTTTCTTTACTCCTTCCACCGTTGATATGTCTCGACAACCATGTCAGGACTTCTACAAACTGTAGACTTCGGGTTTTTGATCCTAGTAATATGTTATCCGTTAGCGGACAGTGTGTCAACTGCATTGAGTATCCTGGAATGTGAGAATTTCCCCTCCTCGTACCTACGTAGTACACTCCCCTGGCAACGTAATTTATATACAAACAGCAAGTTATGCTTTTATACTGCAACCATCCACCGCTGACAGCTCTCCATGCATGCGTGCATGATAACAACTGCGGAGTATCAGTTTCAGCAGCATGTACGTTATTTTAGATACTGCTACAGCCCCGCAAATACCGAAAAACTCTTTGCAAAACTGTTCTGTAGGCGATGTAAGCACATTTTCATCCTGCTAATGAGCATAACTTCTTCGATGCAAGTTATGTTACTGACATTTCGTACCAATATTGTCTGTATTCTCCAGTAATAACCAAGATATCCTGCCATGCCTATCACAGCTCCTTTTATACTCTTAAAGATGCACGATGAAGGCACTTTACCAACCAAATTTCGCTATTTTGTGTACTAGATGTCCGCTGGATGGATGGAGCGTCCTTCGTGAGTATTATGTACAAGATAGAACATAACATTAGTCTAATGGTGTAGTATAGCTCTGTACTCGAATGCGGCCACTCACTACCAAATATTCTACAGAAGCTATGAATTGCCTCTATTTTCTGTATGTCTGTGTCCATGTGTTTGTTGCAGATGACTCCAATAAACCCGACCCGGTCTTCCCGCTGGTGGATCCACCACGCATTATATCCTGTTGTGTCAAGGGGATTAATCGCAAACCACTGTGTCTGGGACAGAGTTCGAAGTGGATCCACCAGCGAGAGGACAAGGTAAGATTTATGGCAGCCATCCATGACACTCACATAGACATAGACATACAGAAAAAGGAGCACATGCATTGCATCTGTAGAAAATGTGATTGTGCGTGACTGGAAGCATTCAAGAATGGTGCGTTACTTTACCGTCTGACTTATGTGCTATTCTACCTTGTACTTAGGAGTAATACTCACGAAAGGAATGTCGCCCTCCGTAAAACTGGTACCTCGCATGCGAAATAACTGAACTGGAATGATCATGTGCCTTCACTGTAGATCTTTAAGAGTATAAAAGGAGGAGTGATAGGCGCGGCAGGATGCCTTGGTTTGTTGTTAATACTGGAGATTACAGACAATATTGTTAAGAAATATCGGTAATACAACTTGAATCGAAGATGTTATGATCTTTAGCACGATGAACTAAAATATGTTTACATCTCCGACAGAATCGTTTTGCAAAGATACAAGAAACTATCACCTTCGATTGCGGTAATGAAACCAACATTTACCTAGTTTTCAGCCCAAATAGTTGAGCTTTCTTCAGAAGATATATCTGAATCTATAATTTGTCTAAGAGGTCATGGTCTAGAAATAAAACTAAAACAGCCTGAATAGACGTAGTCACATTTTAAAAATGTGGAAACTCTGGCGTGCGCCTCGTCTGCATGGACGCCGTGCGGTGCGCCTCGGGAGTTCACGTGAAACTAAGTAGGACTAGATAACAAGCTGCAATTAACATGGCCCAGCATGTTGATTTGCAGCGCGTTATCTAGTCCTACTTAGTTTCACGTGAGCTCCCGAGGCCCACGGCACGGCGTCCATGGAGACGAGGCGCACGCCAGAGCTCAAGTAAAGGCTTGGTGTTGACTTAGTACTCATGTACCGCATTTTTAAAATGTGACTACGCTTATTCAGGCTCTTTTAGTTTTATTTCTGTACCATGCCCTGTTAGACAAATTATAGATTCAGGAATACCTTCTGAAGAAGGCTCAATTATTTGGGATGAAACCTAGATAAAAGTTGGTTTCATTACCGCAATCGAAGCTGATAATTCCTTACATATTAGGTTACAACGATTGCTGACTGTGCTGCAATGTTGAAAGTACAAACAGTTTTGCAAAGAGTTTTTCGCTATTTGCGGGGCTTGTTGTTGGCCCGCCAAGTACATCACCCAAACAGATGACTATTATCACGTAGCCTATGGCTATTGTGGACCAAAGAAATGCACAGAGAAAACGGCTGAGGTTGTGAACTTTAACAATTTAAAGAGAATAACAGATAGAATAAAGATGTACAATAAATATCAGAGAGTGAAAGTGACCAACTACACAAAGCGTGCCCCTATGCAGAGCATTATACCTGACGATGTACTTGAGTTAGAGTGTAGAGCCAGAGAAAGTGGTTCACCTGCTTAATGTCGGGTAGGATCCCCGCGAGCACGCAGAAGTGCCGCAACACGACGTGGCATGGACTCGACCAATGTCTGAAGTAGTGCTGGAGGGAACTGACACCATGAATCCTGCAGGGCTGCCCATAAATCCGTAAGAGTACGGGAGGGTGGAGATCTCTTCTGAACAGCACGTGGGAAGACATCCCATATGCGCTCAATAATGTTGGTGTTTGGGGAATTCGGTGGCCAGTGGAAGTGTTTAAATTCAGAAGAGTGTTCATAGAGCCACTCTGTAGCAATTCTGGACGTATAGGGTGTCGCATTGTGCTACTGGAATTGCCCATCTCCGTCGGAATGCACAGTGGACATGGATGGATGCAAGTGATAAGACAGGAGTCTAACGTTTGTGTCACCTGTCAGAGTCGTATCTAGTCGTATCAGGGGTCCCATACCACTCCAACTGCACACGGCTCACACCATTACACTAGCCTGAACAGTTCCCTGCTGACATGCAGGGCCCATGGATTCATGATGTTATCTCCATACCCGTACTCGCCCATCCGTTCAATACAATTTGAAACGAGACTCGTCCGACCAGGCAACACGTTTCCAGTCATCAACAGTCCAATGTCGGTGTTGACAGGCCCAGGCGAGGCGTAAAGCTTTGTGTCGTGCAGTCATCAAGGGTACACGAGTGAGCCTTCTGCTCCGGAAGCTCGTATTGATGATGTTTCGTTGAATGGTTCGCATGCTGACACTTGTTGATGGCCCAGCATTAAAATCTGCCGCAATTTGCGGATGGATTGAACTTCTGTCACGCTACACAATTTTTCTCAGTTGTCGTTGGTCCCGTTCTTGCAGGATCTTTTTCCGGCCTCATTGATGTCGGAGATTTGATGTTTCACAGAGTTCCTGATATTCATGGCACACTCATGAAATGCTCGTAAGAAAAAATCCCCAATTCATCGCTACCTCGGAGATGCTTTGTCCCATCGCTCTTGCGCCGACTATAACACCACGTTCAAACTCACTTAAATCTTGATAACCTGACAGTCTAACAGCAGTAGCCGGTCTAACAACTGCGCCAGACACTCGTTGTCTTGCATAGCCGTTGCCGACCGCACGCCGTATTCTGCCTCCTTGTATATCTCTGTATTAGAGTACGCATGCCTATAGTGCAGTAGTTTCTTTGACGCTTCATTGTAGTATTGACATTGAGGTGAAGAAAGAACGTTTACGAGAGGTAATGAAAAAGAAAGCCGACGCACGAATACGGCGTCATGACGCGATATCGCAGTTTGCTAAGTTCGCAAATGGCAGCCTCGTTCTCGTTAATGAGAACGACAAATCAAGCGAGATTGATATTGAGATTCCAAAATTTAAATTGATTTATGGTGGACCATTTAAGATTGCCAGTATACCTCACACGAATGCTTACTGTTTAGCTTTTCCTAATTCTGGCAAGCTGTTAGGTGTTCGTAACATTTCTGATCTGAAGTTGGATCAGACAAGAACTGATAATTCTGAGAAATAATTTCCAGTGAAGACCTAATTAAAACAGTAATTTTCAAAATTCATTCCAAATTTATTTGTTGGACCAGACTATCATCAACGAATTTTAAAAAAGTATAACGAGAAATTTAGCATAAAGAGTAAATGTTCTGGAAGCAACTGAAATGAAAGGGAAACCCCAGCTGTGACCCATGTGTGTAAATGTCACTCTGGTATTTGCATCATCTGTAAGTTTGTAAATAATATGTTGTAAAAATTCTTTGATACCATTTATTATGTAAGCGAATACCGATGCACTCAGAAAATGTGAGTTTCAGGTCTGTGTATGCGTGTGAATATGGACAATGTTGAGTTACCCACATTGACAGAAATATGCGGAATCCTCTACATTACTCGGGAGTGAGTTTCCGAAGCATGCAAAGCAGGTGGACGTTCTGGAATGTCACAACACAAACTGAGAAATCAAGCGTGCCACTGCGCCATACGCAACAACGCCAGGTCGGCACTGAGCCTTTGCGGGCTCTTGGAACGCTGTGGCGTCCTTTGTAAATAGGCGTGTGGAACGCAGTGTTTCCCTTTTCAGCACAACCTCTGTAAACCTTTGTTGTAGGCATTTAAGTTTTCTCGGGACGCTTGCTTGAAACACACAAACTCTCATAATGAGGAACGAAATCTGTTAATAATTGCGATATTTATGAAAAATTGTCTAAAGTAAACATTGTTACTAGAGATTTCTTATCTCGCTTCTTATCCTTTTAGTCATTTTTTATATACCTTTAACTATGTTCCTTAACTTTTCTTGCACAGCAGTGACTGGAGTTTTCATTTCAAATGTATTGATTTTTTAAAAATGTTATGGTATACTATGATGATTTGAGTTATAATGGTTCAAATGGTTCATATGGCTCGGAGCACTATGGGACTTAACATTTTAGGTCATCAGTCCCCTAGAACTTAGGACTACTTAAACCTAACTAACCTAAGGAGGTCACACATTTCCATGCCCGAGGCAAGATTCGAACCTGCGACGGTAGCGGTCGCGCGGTTCCAGACTGAAGCGCCTAGAACCGCTCGGCCACACCGGCCGGCTGAGTTATAATGCCACAGTGCTGTCATGCTGATAAATGCCCTCACTTAATTATGACAATTAATGAGAAGCTTAATGAATGATTAACAAATTTTATGTAAACAAAATTGAATGCATTTACCCATCTGCATTTCCTTTTGTATTCGTCGGACATTCCCCGATTCTTTTTTCCCTTAGGAAAAAACTCAAAGAGTGTAGGGCATACGCACACCGAAAATGCAGATGAAATACCTTCTGTAGCATACAAATTTTTTCGCCGTTTAATATCCGTTGATAACTTGTGCTGTATTTTTGATTCTGAATGTGTAAGCTTTATCACAGAAACTATATTTAATACATAATCGATTTAACAGTGTATTTATTTCTGTCTACACACATCAAAAAAAGTTTTGCATCACCTCGCTTCCGAGAGTTTCGTAACGTGTACAGAAAATTGGAACAGAGATCAACATAAACATCATTTCCGACCTTTTTATTGCTTATGAAAACCACAAGTTGCATGTTGTACCACTATACGGCGAGACCTGCAGAGGTAGTTGTCCATATTGCTGTACACACCGGTACTTCTAATACCCACTAGCACGTCCTCTTGCATTGATGCATACCTGTATTCGTCGTGGCATACCATCCATAAGTTCGTCAAGACAGTGTTCTACAGATTGTCTCGCTCCTCAACGGCAGTTTGGTGTAAATCCCTCAGGATGGTTGGTGGGTCACGTCTTCCATAAACAGCCCTTTTCAGTCTATCCCAGGCACGTGCGATAGTGTTCATGTCTGCAGAACATGCTGACCACTCTAGTCGAGCAATGTCCGAAGACGAATGTCTCCCCAATACGCTGCCGATATGATTGCGCTACCGTTCGGAGGATGGCATTCGTGTATCGTACAGCCATGATCACCAGCGACGTACGTCGGCCCCACAAAATGTCACCCCAAAACAGCAGGGAACCTCCAACTTGCTGCACTCGCTGGAGAATATGTCTAAGGCGCTCAGGCTGACCGGGCTTCCTCCAAACACGTCTCCGACGAGTGTCTGGTTGCATGCATATGCGACACTCATCGGTGAAGAGAACGTGATGCCAATCCTGAGTGGTCCATTGGGCACGTTGTTGGGCCGATCTATACCGCGCTTCATGGTGTCGTGGTTACAAAGATGCACCTCGCCAAGGAAGTCGTGAGTGAAGTTGCGCATCGTGCAGCCTACTGCGCACTGTTTGAGTTGTAACACGACGTCCTGTGCCTGCACGAAAAGCATTAATCTACGTGGTGGCGTTGCTGTCAGGGTTCCTCCGAGCCATAATCCGTACGTAGCGGTCATCCACTGCAGTAGTAGCCCTTGGGCGGCCTGAACGAGGCATGTCATCGACAGTTCCTGTCTCTCTGTATCTCCTCCATGTCCGAACAGCATCGCTTTGGTTCACTCCGAGACGCCTGGACACTTCCGTTGTTGAGAGCCCTTCCTGGCACAAAGTAATAATGTGGACACCATCGAACAGTGGTATTTACCGTCTAGGCATGGTTGAACTACAGACAACACGAGCCGTGTACCTCTTGGTATTGTTGGTGTGAATTGCTCCTCTCCCTGCTAGACAATAATTATTACAGGAGACATCATTGCAGGCAGTGCAGAGAGCAGCAGGTCAACCGCCACGGGAAAGACCAAGTACGTGCGTTTAGGCACAAGGTCGATAAATATCCAGCCCCGTTCCTGAGTGTAAGGAGTGTTGTACAGTCTCGAGTCCTAAAGGCTAGCTTTCATTTGTACTGCATATCTACCACCTTTTCCTCCCAGGCGTGTTCGGGTCTTGTTTCCACGCCAGTGGTTATTTGCTTAAATTTCTTTGCTATTACCTTTCTTAAGATTCTGGGGACTCAATGTCCTAGAGGACTGACGACGGTTTAATTGTTTCATGCAGTAGTTTAGTTTATCTGGATATATCACACTAACTACCATTAACGAAACGATAGGGAGATCAACATGAAGCTAACGAATTAAGCTGTGAGATGTGTGAGAATCAAACTTTTTACCAAATAATGTCCTTATAATCGACTGAGACAGACTGCAGGTCGGTTGGGGGCGCGTGACATTCAGTTTCACCTCGAGAGTTAACTGCGGTTGTCTGAGAGTTCTCACCCTGTAGGTCTTGATGTCAGATGCCGAACAGGACTCATGACTGGCCAGCGCAGGAAGCATTCAGGGAACCTTATAAGGACTTACCAGGAAAACAGTAACAGAGCTATCATGGAAAATGTATCTACTGTAAGGAAGTTTCCAAGAATACTAGTGAAACAGAGAGAATTTTTTGGAGAGTTTAATACGTTATACTTGAGTTTACAATCGGTTTACAATCAGATTCCAATAAATTCCATGAATACACGGGGACATCTGAGCCTACATTTGATTATATTTGGAAAAAGCTCGGTGCACACTTGAGAGTACCTGCACCAATTTCCATTCACCTATATTGCCAGAGGAAAAGCTTATAGTTACCTTGAGATAAGTAGATCTGAAATTTTTTTTGGTTTTTCACAATTTTATTTTTAACGAAAATTGTTTAAACAATTGCTTGTAATATAATTGCGTACGTTTCCGCGGCCAGAGTCAGTCGACATAAAAGTTTTCTGGGTGTGGTACCGCGTCATAACGTATGAAACTACTGCTGCTGGAGAAAAACTACCGTTTTGGCCACGGTTGCCGCAGCAGTCTTCTGGGTCTACTGGTGCGTCCTAGCTATGCAGTGTCCTTATGTTTTGTTGTTACTGTTCACTACGCATGCCATTATGTCATAATTTTAATAGTTCGTTTCGTAGATCGAGCCCAACAGACCGTACTGTCAACACGAGGAACGATCACTACCGGCGAGTGACTCCCGCCGCGGGGAAGACGTCCAGCATTTCATAAATAGGAGCCAACTTCTCATTCAATGGTGACCACCAATCATCGCACATAACACAAGAGCCAATACACAAAAGGGGTTACGCTCTCCCTCCACCGCAATAACGTATTAAAATTAAGTTCCCTCTCCTTCCTCCCTAAGTGACCAATGTAACGAACTATCTTTTTAAAATTATGACGTAATGGCGTGCGCAGTGAACAGTAGCAACACAATACAAGGGACTCTGCATAGCTTGAACGCACGAGTAGATCCAGACGACAGCCGCTGCAACCGTGGCCGAAACGTTGGTTTTTCTCCAGCAGCAGTAGTTTTACACATTATAACGCGGTACCATACCCAGAAAAATGTTTATGTCAAATGGTTATAACGTCTTATAGTTTAAAGTCAAGCACAACAGAGGTAATTTTAGTAATGTGTGATGTGTAAATTATCAAGACTAATTTGTCTGATACCGTCACAGACTGGGAAGAGAAGAATAACCAGTCAGATTCTCACTCGCAGCTTCAGTCAACCACTCATCGATTTTTCCCCTGAAAACACAATTTCTGTATTGTAGACAACTTCTTCACAGAAGACGAAATACTCATGAGAAACATATGACGCTCTTCTTGTTTTTATTTCTCATGTGGTTCATTTTCACTTGAACTTTTCTCCATCAGTAAAAATTTTTGATTTTGGAATCCCAGAATGTCTTATTGCTTCCTTTTTGTAGAAGCCAATGGGTAAGATGTGGTTTGAGATAATACATCAGTCTCGTAATGTTCAACATAGCGATCTCGGTAGACGAAATAATAGTTTGTCACTAGTAGCAAGAAATGTGTGAGACATGTTTGTGAATTACTTTTGTCAAAACAGTATGACACAATAAAAATGATTATTAACATTAATCTTAAATGCTTACAATCGATCTATTTTTATATTGACAGTGACTAGACTGCAAAATTTCTGGCCTTTATTGTACCACTGTGATAATTTTTTCAATGGACATAGCTCATTGCTCCCTGAACGCTCGAGAAAAACAAATTGGCCTCCATCACATGTGCACGCGCTGCTGGACGCTGGTATCGCTAATTGCAAATGCCCCCCAAAATGCTTGCATCCAGGACACTACATCTAACCAAGTTTGCGTTGCTTGTTGCAGGGCAAATCAAAATCACGCTGCTTGCCCCACTCCATTCAGACCATGCCTAAGGGCCAGACTTCAGCAGCTCAGGGAAACAATTTCTGCTAAGGAGACGATCATACCTGGCACTTACAGCACAATGAATTATAAATTAATAATACAAGAAAATGTTTTTAATGAAAAGTTTCGATTTTTGATTAGTGTGAATTTTATTAACTACAGCTACCTCAGGTGTAATTAGAATTATACAAATGCAGCATCGTAGCTGAATTGATTTTAGTCAACACTAGGTGCATAGCCATGTAATTACATCTATACAAGTTCAGAAACTACTACTGGCGTGTGCTTAATTGTAGGCACAACATCTACCAGTAACAAGTAAGAATGTGTGGACAACATCAATCACGTTCCCAAACCTTGGCTTAACATTAATTTCATTTAACTTTTCTACTGTGTTCAGCACTAAAAAAATCACTCATAAGTATAAGAAATATTTTTGAGCTAATAGTGGGTTCACTCAATCGAAATTGGAAGTTAAAAAAATGTGAGAGGATACAAAGTGAGCATCTGTATATGATCTACGAATTTGCTACAGATTCTAATTTGCAAATTAGTATAGCGTCTTTTGCATACTGTTTGCTCTTCCTGGAGCCTGTGTATGAATGTAGCCCATGCTTAGCGACCAACAATCGCGCAATATCACATCATTAGAATTATTGCCATTTAACATACACAAAAAGGAAGTAATATATAACCGGGTACTAAAAGGTAGTATTTTCGTAATTTTGAGTTCCACGAAAACACAAAAATCACAAACATGAAGATTTAACAGCTTATTGTTTTAGAAAGGAAACGTTCTTCTGCAACCTTGTTGAATTAGTTCCTTTATTTTCCAAGTTATTCACGAAATTGTGTATTCGCGATGTAAAGACGAAAACCCTTTAGCGATTATGAACTCCTTTTATTATTAAATTTCAGAATAGGAATTTCAGCACCTTATTCGCAACATACTACAGGGTGTCAGAGGAGGAATAGTCAACATTTAGGAATATTACAGGAATTCTCATTTGAAACCAAAAACTTCATATGGACATATGTCGTACTTAGAGTGTTACTATGCAGACTGCAAATCATGTTATTGATTGAACACTAGATCAAATACTGCACTAGTATGAAATGTTCCCCTTATAATTTGGTTATGCTTAGTGATCATACAAACTTTTACTAGCATCTGATGCAAAAGCAATTCCGAGGCTTCATGTCAATTACAAGGTAATAATTATAAACAATTCTGTTGGTGGAACATTTCCAACTGAGCATTGTACCAGAGGCTGAAAATCCCGCTACAGTTGTAAAGTTCTTTTATTATCACACGACCGGCTTCAGGCTCTTATAAGCCCATCTTCAGGCGTCGTAACGTGGTGCTGTGACCCCCAAGAGCCGAGGTGGTACACTTTCACCGCGGCGCTCGGGGGTCACACCACCGAGTTACGACTCCTGAAGATGGGCTTATAAGAGCCTAAAACCGCTCGTGTGATAGTAAAAGTAATAAATATAACTAATCTCTGAAGTATTTTCATTCAGAATAAATTAAATATCGTTAAAATTTGTTTATTTTCTTCAAACAAGAAAGAAACCTATACCTGTGTGTCCTTTTCTTATTGATGCAGAGCTAGGTACCACATACCGCGTTTCCAGTTACGTACAGATACTAGGCACTGCACAGAACGAAAAATCCAGTTCGCTTAATAAATAAATTCCTATTACAAAAATAATTAATCGGTTGCTACTATAAATAGCCATAAAATCTTGTTGAATGTCTAATACAGATTACTTTTTTGCAACAAATTCTGAATAAGAACAACATCCATCAGTCTCAAGACGAAATATTTAGTGAAAGAAGATCAGTAATCGATTAACACGACAGAACCCACGGATATGATAACTACAGCTTTCACTGTGTATGGATTTCAATGTAAAAAACATTTATATTCCATTTAACAAAATTATTCTGTGATGTAAGTTATTTTTTTCATGATGATGGCAGACCCATATATTGGCAGCTCTTGAACTGATGATGATACTATCTAGTGACCGGTAGTCAGCACTAATATTGCACTTTTAAAAATGGTTCAAATGGCTCTGAGCACTATGGGACTGCTGTGGTCATCAGTCCCCTAGAACTTAGAACTACTTAAGCCTAACTAACCTAAGGACATCACACACATCCATGCCCGAAGCAGGATTCAAACCTGCGACAGTAGCGGTCGCGCAGTTCCAGACTGTAGCGCCTAGAACCGCTCGGCCACTCTGGCCGGCTATTGCACTTTCATATCGATATAGCAGATAATATCTATCTCGAGATACACGCACATCTTTGCACAGGGAAGAAAAATGAAAGAGGTACGTGTTAGTAATTATTGTTATCACCTGATAATCAGGTTGTTAAAGTTATTAAATATTGTTAGAAAATGTGACTTAACAGCAGAGCCATATATAAGGGGAGAAACAATGTAACAGCCCCCATAACGTAGGCAAAATTCACGATAATCTGATGGTAAGACTAAAAAATGACGAGATCTAGCTAGCTATATGAAAATGTGGCTTAGCATTTTGAGATCACACTGGTTCGTTACATTGTTTCACTTAAGCGCCTTTTAGTCTTCACTGTGTGATAAAGAATGTTAGCATTATTAGCAAAAGATCACAGGTGTTTTGTACAACAAGATAAAGTTAATGATTATGCATTGCTGTCACTGTACTCTTTGACTCACTTTTCGATTTTAATCGAATTAAGATATATTTTTGACAAAATAATACAGACAGTATAGACTTAGACTAATGTTGCCCGCGAAAGGCAAAGGTCCAGAGTTCGAGTCTCGGTCGGGCGCACAGTTTTAATCTGCCAGGAAGTTTCATATCAGCGCACACTCCGCAGCAGAGTGAAAAATCTCATTTTAGACTAATGTTGTTTACTTTTGTGCAAAGGTCAAACTATTCTTGTCGACAAGTGCACTTTAAGCTGTAAGTTACATCAGTAGTAACACCTGTAAGTGTTCTGTCGTGTTATAGAACAAACTTTTATGTATTTCGATAAATAATACACACAGTTTTGGTTTTATTGAGGTTGTGTACCAAGATCGTCGACAAGTGTCATTTAACATGTAGGTTAAATTAATAGTGCTTTGAGTGGGCCACATCTATTTTTCTAACAGTACAGAACAATCAGGCTTGGTGGGAATGCCATGTCTATTTTGTACTCGAAATATTAGGTATTTTGATAAATCATTTTATTTTAGTCAAAAGATCGTATTTTGGTTCACCATTAGAGATCTGAAATTGTACTTACATACTGTGACAAGCAACCTGTATGTGTGGTTTGATCTAGAAATGATTAGGTATATGATGAGCACTTTTAGTTTGATGCAAGGATCGTCTTTTCAGATACCAAACTTTCACCTCAGTGTGTAAGTTTGTTCCACCAATGCCTTTGGTGGTGTGGGCATTTTGTGTGTTTACAACTCATATTTGGAACATTATGAAGGCATGTATCTATACTACGGAAATGTGTAGTTTAAGTGATACACTATGTTAACTATATAAACAAAATGCAACTTTTTTAGTATGGTTCCGTCTGCTAAACTGTCGGAAAATGTAACGTTGGTGGATGGCCATGCCACCACAGGTAGGCTCTAGTTGAAATGTGACTAAATCTACATTAGCTAGTCAGTAACACCAATTATATTTTTCTAGTGTAGAACATGAACCCTATTCATCGTGCTTTGTGAGGTGATGCGTTACTGAAAAACTTCTGAAAAGTCAAGGCAACGGATTTGTGTGCCACAACTAAAATAGCTCCAAGTATGCCTACATATTACAGAAAATTTAGACATGGAACAGACTTTCTCCTCTGTGTGGAACCTTGTCCAACAATTTCTTTGATCATTTTGTGTGTTTACATATCGTATTTTGCTCGTTACGATTAGATCTCTGTATTATTTAGCAGTTGATTGGGGCAAGAAAAAGGAATACACGCTGAAATGCTTTTGGAAACCCTCTGCGCCGTAGTTCCAATCAGTAAATGTCGCAGCCTTTCTTAAAAGGTCATATTCGTGCACAACCTCATGTATACCCAAAAACGAAGTATCAACTAATTGTTTAGCACGTTATTTTTAGCAATATGTGCTGTATGTTGTTATATGACAATTAGGCATGGCAATAACAATTTGTCAGTTAATTTGAGATTCCACAGTCAAGTGACAGGCATCGCACGTTATTTGAACTGTTCCATTTGCTGACAGTTACAGAACAGTGATTCGGACTGCCTATTTTTTTGCATGTTTCATGCTGAGATTTGTATTGTAAGTAACATGTGTTTTGCACTGTTATAGGCCTGGTCAGTTCGTGTTTGGGCAGAAGCTCGTTTAGGTCTGCTTAGGAAGTTATTTTAGCCGCATGTGTTTCGTATAGTTGGATCATGTTTTTCTAGTGCAGAACTAATCTTCCTTCCCCCTAAAATGATGCTTTGTAAGGTGTAGCATTACTGAGCAACATCCAAAGTGTGGTCTTCGTAAGACTGCCTGAAGAATGTTTAAAACTGAAATGCTGCGCTTGCGTGTGTGAATTTAATTCATCTTACACTAAGTGTGTGGTGTATTAATCGGAATAAGTTGTTCACATGAGTTGTTCAACGTGTAAGCTAGATCCTTAATCCCTAGTTACCCCAGTATTGTCACATTTTCATCTGTTTTTAATTAATAGCATTATACTGGCCTTTAACATTTTTAGAGGAATGTTTTGTGACTGTAAGGTGTTATTTGACATATTTTCCATTCTGATTTTTGTTTTTCTCTATCACGTCAGCTTTTTGTACATATGACATCTAATGTTTTAGATGAAATCACATTTTATACTAACAGGGGATTTTTATTCCATTAAAATTACTTATTTTGTATCATGTGTATAATTACTACACACTGCGTTAGAATAGATAACAGCACATGTTAACTTAAAATGCTAATAATTAGGGGACTGATGACCTCAGATGTTAAGTCACATAGTGCTCAGAGCCATTTGAACCAGCTAATAATTGTTACAAAGCACAACACATGTGTGGCAATTTAATTTCGCTTCGCTGGTTCCACTGCATGAAGTTCCTTCTGACAAGGGGCAAAACTTCTCGTCACTGATTGTCTGCCTTCGCAACTGCTACCTCTGTTTTGCATAATGTATGCGTTTCGCCTTCCGAGGTGAAACCGTTCTACTTGTTCTTCAGTGACAGTGCCCAGGTTTGCAGGCAAAAAATCAGTATGTCAAGGTGGAAAATGAAACTTCACACTCATGTTACACCCAAATTTCATCAAATCTGCCAACATTGTTTTAACCGTGGTTTTGTAATTTAGATGTTTGTTGTCGCTCCCGAAATTGGTCACTACTTCTTCAAAAAGAATCAAAGCCCTTTCTCCACTGGAAGCATTATACTTTCAGACAAATAATCTTTCATAAAATTTCTGATCTGTGGCCCCACAAGAAGCCCTTATTTATGTTTCTCATAAGATACTTTTGGAAATCTTGTTACCAGTTACATGAAGCAGTCACCATTTCTTGGAAATGCTTTAGTTAACTGTTTCGTTAGTCCACGCGTGATATGAAAAGAAGATCATTGTATCTTGGATGGTGGAACAACTAGTTCATTTATTACGTTCTATGAATTCAATTGGAGGGTTTTTCTTTCACCCCAGTTAGTTGCCTCCAGAAGCCTGTTTTTCGCTTGGCTGTCCCATTCACAAATGACATAAGGCATTTTTGTGAAGCCGGATTGTTGACGTAGTACCGTGATAACTGCTTTCAAATCCCCACGTATTGTGCCAAAATATTTCTCATAGTTCCTGTACTTCAACACAGCTTTGAGGTTTTCATATTGTGGGAAGCAGGTAGGCCCAAGGACAAATAAAAGGCTGACATCTATAGATTGAGTTACCAGTAAAATAATATCCGTCTACTGAAAACACTAAAATTACAATTTGACAAGCTGACGAACCTGGCATTACCCGAGTATTCATTTTTCCAATTTTCTGGTAGATACGGCAACAAGAAATGAACTGTATTTGTAGTGAAGTATCGAAAAATTTCATTTCCATGTATTCGTGAAAACACCTTCGAAATTATGAAACAGTCGTGTCAAAGAAATGTGCACGATGTACCGATGTATAAGTACAGTATTCAGATTAAGAAACGTGATCACGGATAGTTTCTGTACACTCGACTCAGCTAATTCGCATGTCTACAAAGCGGTTCTGTACACGTCTCTATGGCAACAGCTCTTCATAGCTCTATAGACGGCCGTCGTTTCCGCCTACAACCGTTCGCGCTGCATAGTTGAAAGCTGTCAAAGGCGTTTCAAGGTGTCAGGTATTTCCTTAAGCTGACTTACTGTTGGAGTGCCTTATTGTTATCAGTAAAGAATAAATGTATTAAAATTTCATGCGTGTTGTGACGTTTTTTTCACACATCTCAGTGTTTTTGACGTCATATCTCTCGAACTATATGTCGTATAGTAATATATTTGTGTAGGCACATTCAACGGCATATGTGGATACTGACAGCGAAATATGTTGTGGGCAAAGACGTAAAAAATTTAAACGTCTTAACACGATGCGGTAGTTTTTGCGCGTCTCAGTGTTTACGATGTCATATCTCCCGATCTATATGTCCTATAATGATATACTTTAGCAAGTACATTCAGTGGTATATTGGATACTGTGTACAAAATCTGTTGCGCGTATAAGTAGTAGAAAAGAAGTAATAAATTTAAATTTCATGCGCAATGCGGCAGTTTTTCATAAATCTCAGTGTTTATGACGTCATATCTGCTGAAAAATACGTGGTTCCATGATGCAGTTTTTAAAGTGCATTTAGCGGCATAAGTGGATACTGCCTAAGAAACGTATTGCGAATTCAATACGTCACACACGACATGGCAGTTTCTCACGCATCTCATTGTCTAAGACGTCATTACCTATCTCCAGAACTATAATAGGTAGTTGGTTCTTACCCCCACTGCATTTTTATAATATGTATGGACTTACAACAAGGTACAGTCATTAAGCCCATGAAAATATTAGCCCCAAAAATTATAACTACAAAAAGATTTTAATTTAAATTCTAGCACCACGTTTAATATTGCAGCATTAAACAAAATGTTGGTCCAGCGAACTTAGGACAGCAGTTAAATACATAGTTTTGCTCCAAAATTCAAGATACAACAAGACTCTTAAGACAACGTTAGTTAAAACTTTTCAGTGTCATAGCATACGAGGCAATAAGGTTCTTTAAGTTCAGACTGGTCTGGACTCGATTACATTTTGTTGATAATCACTCAATTAAGAAGAATGAGGTAATAATTACAATAAACACGAAGCTCTCATTGGAAGGAGCCCAATGTGTTACACAGGCCTTGGTACCGTAGCCACAGTCCATTAGTAAATACACAAATAAGGAAAGGTCAAAGGCTACCCTGAAACAGCTGAGTGGTACCAACACTAAACTAGGAATTCTTGCCGCGGTAAGAGAGTATAACAACACTTTGTGCAAGTTTCACAAGCTGGCTGCACATGAACAACGTGCCGTCCTGCAAGGCTTCAGTTACAGAACAGCTTTAAAATATGTGTGGGATTCATACATGGCTGTAGGTAATCATACAACTGTCCATCCACAACTCACACTCACACGAAGTCTATCGCTATTAGAACCAGATGACACAACGTAGGGTCAGGTGCCCTAAACATGATACAGCCAAAACTTTCCAACTATCTGATACATCGAGTCTGTTCATAAGAAAACTATACCTAATACAAACATTCCTACTGCCAGTTATACAGTCAAAATTTAGAAATAGGTAATCATAATTTCCTTTTTCAACAGAAACATCACTTTTGAATTAAAATACTGAAAATAAATATGCACACAGTTCTAAAATACTTGCCACATTTACGCAATTAGCGAAATTTGTGCTACATACATAATTGTGCTGTGTAGATTGGATTATTCATTATTTACAGATTTATTATAATGAGATAATTGTTAAGCAATCACTATAATTCTTAAATATGATACACTTCATTCCAAAATACACGGTGGTGACAAAAGTCATGGGATAGCGATATTCATGTATACAGATGACGATAGTGTAAATTACACAAGGTGTAAAGGGCAGTCCGTGGGCGGAGCTATCGTTTGTACCCACCTGTTTCATGTGAAAAGGTGTCCGACGTGATTATTGTCGCGCAGTGGGAATTAACGGGCTTTGAACACGGAATGGTAGTTGGAGTTAGACCATGGGACATTCCAAATCATTAGGGATTTCAACATTCCGTGATCCACAGTGCCAAGAGTGTGGCTAGAATACTAAATTTCAAGCAGTACCTCTTACCACGAACAATGGTGTCACCGACAACCTTCACATAACGACCGAGAGCAGCGGCGTTTGTGTAGAGCTGTCAGTGCTAACAATCAATGTGGGGCGAATGACTAACGTATCCATTATGACAGTACGAAGAAATTTGGCAGCAGAAGACCGGCGCCAGTTTCTTTGCTAGCAGCACAACATCGCCTCTCCTGGTCTCAGGGCCATAATCGTTGCATCCCAGACGACTGGAAAACCGTGGGCTGATCAGGTGAGCCCCGATTTCAGTCGGTAAGAGCTGATGGTAGGGTTAAGTTGATGGTGCGATAATTCTCGCACTTGTCAGCTCTTGAAGTACTCGGAATTGTGTTGATGTCGCCAGACTCATACATTCTACACGTGAATAGTCGGTTTGTTACCACTTACCATGATGATTATAGAAATTCTGATGGAATGTTATCCATCCCTTCTGCCTTATTTGATCTTAGGTCCCCCAAAGCTCTTTTAAATTTTAATTCTAATATTGGATCCGCTATCTCTTCTCAATCGACTCCAGTTTCTTCTTCTATCACATCAGACAAATCTTCTCCCTCATAGAGCCGTCCATGTACTCTTTCCACCTCTCCGCTCTCTCCTCTGCATTTAACAGTCGAATTTCCGTTTCACTTTTAACGTTACGACTCCTCTTTTAATTTCACTGAAGGTTATTTTGACTTTGCTATATTTCGAGTCAGTCCTTCGATCAATTATTTTCTTTTTAGATTCCTTCACTTTTTCCCTGCAGCCCTTTTCGTCTTACCTCCTCTGCGCTTCCTATGTATCTCATTCCTCAGCGAATTGTATTTCTGTATTCCTGAATGTACCTGAACATTTTTATACTTCCGTCTTTCATCGATTTACTGAAGTACTTCTTCTGTTACCCATGGTTTTTTCGCAGATATCCTCTTTGTACCTATGTTTAGCTTTCCAACTTCTATGATTGCCCTTTTTAGAGATGTCCACTCCTCCTCAACAGTACTGCCTACTGAGCTATGCCTTATGGCAGTACCTATAGCCTTAGAGAAATTCAAGCGTAGCACATCATTCCTTAGTACTTCTGTATCCCACTTCCTTGCGTATTGATTCTTCCTGACTAATGTCTTGAACTTCAGCCTACTCTCCATCACTGCTATATTGTGATCTGAATCTATATCTGCTCCTGGGTACGTCTTACAATCCAGTATCTGATTTCGGAATCTCTGTCTCACCATGATGTAATAAAACTGAAATCTTCCCGTATCAGCCGCCCTTTTCCAAGTATACCCCCTCCTCTTGTGGTTCCTGAACAGAGTACTCGCTATTACTAACTGAAATTTATGACAGAACTCAATTAGTCTTTCTCCTCTCTCTTTTCTTATACTTCTTCCCCTACAGCTGCATTTCACTCCCCCATGACCATCAGATTTTCATCTCGCTTTACGTACTGCATTACCCGTTCAATATCATCACACACTTTCTCTGTCTATTTGTGTTTAGTTTGTGACCTCGGCATGTATACCTGAACTATTGCTATCGGTGTTGGTTTGCTGTCGATTGTGATGAGAACAACCTTATCACTGAAATGCTCACAGTAACACACTATCTGCCCTACCTTGCTAGTCATAACGAATCCTATTAACGTTATACCATTTTCTGCTGCTGTTTATATTACCGTATGCTCATCTGACCAGAAGTCCTTGTCTTCTTTGCATTTCTCTTCACTGGCCCCTACTATATCTAGATTGAGCATTTGCATTTCCCTTTTCAGATGTTCTAGCTTGCCTACCTCGTTCAAGCTTCTGACTTTCCACGCCCCAACTCGTGAACGTTATCCTTTCGTTGGTTATTCAATCTTTTCTTATTGTCGCGTTCTCTTTGGCAGTCCGCTCCTGGAGATACGAGACTATTCCAGAATCAAGACTATTCCGGAATCTTTTGCCAATAGCGAGATCATCATGACACCTTTTCAATTACAGGTCAGATGTCCTGTGGATACACGTTATGTGTCTTTAATGCATGGTTTCCATTGCCTTCTGTATCCTCTTGCCGTTGTTCATTGCTGATACTTCCACCCTTAGGTGCAGTTTCCCATCCCAAGGACAAGAGAGTGCCATGACTCTCTGTCTGTTCCTACGTCCTCTTTGAAATGGCTACTGGAAGAATGAGGGTGACTTCCTATGCTGGAAATCTTCAGCTGTCAACGGTCATTATCGATCAACATTTAAGCTGTGGCAGTTTTCAAACTCGGGACCGATGACGCTACCGCTACACCAGGAAGAATTAAGTCTTTTGTATGTGACCGCAATTTTTAAAATATTCAGTTATATTGTAATGTTCCTGCACGCAACAGACAACTTACCTCGTCTTTCCGCAGCAACTGCTAGAATATTCTGCATCCAGCAACATGCTAAAATAATTCAAAAGAAATACTGCGATCCATGCAGAGTGCAACGCATGTTCACAACTAATGATGCAACCACTCCCCTTTTTTCATAGAAATTAAATGTAAGGAGTTGTTTAGTCAAAACCCTTTTAAGCGGTGAAAAAATTAAAACAATCAATAAAAGCTTTTAATTCGCTATATTCCGAAAACTGACGATTCACACACTGACAAACCTCAATCAGACCTTTCTATTCCTTGAACATTTTGAAAACATCAATTATTCTACAATTTCGTACATCAATAATTACGTATCTGGTGACAACAAAGATATGAATATTACTTTCAATGTGTGCACACACAAAATTGAGAAAATGCCTTCAGCGCTCAACTAGGCGCAGCAAATGGCAAATGACCGGAAGCCCTCGACTAATACAGAGCTGTCCTCCGGCGCCACCATCGCGGTCAGGGCGCGCTGCAACCTCTCCTGACGCGCGGCTTCTCCCCACGCCAGGCTGCGTCCCACTACTACCAACAACTAACTGTTCGCTCGCTACCACTCGCAATAATAATATCTCAAAGCTGCTGTATGCACGCAGCAGCAGAATCAATAGCCAACTCTCCAAAAGACGCTATGAACGTCCAACTTTCAAACTCTATCGGTGCACAATCCGTTTAAATAGTAACTAGAAAATTGCGATATAGCCACTCCAAGACAAAGTATTTGTTTCAAACAGAAGCATACATAGATTCCTTCCGTACTACGAACTTGAGTAAAAGCGCTATAATAGCTGCTGTGGTTCCGACCAAGGACCAGATGACTGATCTCGTCTGTGTCTTGACTGCTGCCAATAACCACCTCTGCCACCAGAGAGGAAAGAGCAGAAAACAGTAGGCAGTATAGGTACCCGATGGCCTTGGGCTGCTAATGCAAACCTAGGCAATAGTGCCGCATACGGAACAGTTCATCTCCTTATGGTACACTGAGTGTGCAACTGGTATTGAGCCAAACAAATTTCCATTACATAAAAGTACGTCTTTCAGCTATGTTTTGACAAGAATATAAATAACCTCCACTGATATGGATCATAAACATTCAGTGTCACAACAAACAGCCATATGTTCTTCTATAAATAATTTTACTTATTCTGTTTCTCTGTTCCCGTACAAAGAGAATGAGCCTCCAGGTAATAGGTGTTTGGCTTCCAGTCTAAGCCCGTACAGTTTGGCAAGATCTCTTGTCAGAGTCAAGTCACGAGTTAAATACTTAGATCGTTTTAACTAAATAATTGAGGTACATAATCTTTTTCTAGCTTGTAATCATCACCATCATTGCATTCATTTTTGGAGCTGCTCTCCTCTCGCAAATTCTTAAGAATCGTAGGTGGGTTTGGAATAGGGAGAGATTCGCAATGCATAACTGGTCGTAAGGGCGAAGAAATATTAGGATATTTTATATCCTTCTTTCTTATTGTGTCCAACAATAACCATACAACAACAACAACAGCGATATATATGTTTTTGCAGCTCCCTCTACACTATGCGAATTGCAAAAAGCACTGATTTCCTCTTCACATTAGTCCACAATCTCAGTCCCTCAACATGTGTACGGCGCATTTTGTGTTGTGCTCAGCTTTTGTCTTGATTGCCAAGCCTTATACGAAAAAAGTTCGTTTAGCAGACATTTGTCACAAAACTATCAATGACCAGTCTTTTCTTACCAATCACATAGTTGACGCAAACATAATAGAATACGTTTCTGTTATTCAAACACTTGTTGAAACTCATTTCTAAGAAACTGGAAAAGTACATCTAACAATACAAATGTAGTCTCACGACACTGTAGCATGTCCACAATCAATTAATGCTTCCCCCTAACAGTCAGATGGTTGTCACAAGTGTAGCCAGCTACTCCATGTTATTAAAATACAATTTTTGTTAATTGCAACAAAATTTCTCCTGGTCAAACATAAATCTAAATGAAAAATGAGTTTACTTCGCTTCTGAAAAAGCTGTACACGATACAAAAAAATTAACAACAGATCCGAAATCAGTACGAAAAAGTTCTCCAAGAACCGTGAAAATTTCACAGAATCAAAAATCATATTGGGTTGTATAATCGAGAGCCTTTGAATGCGGCGCAAAATCCAAATCGTTCAGATACTTTTGAAATAGCGCCGTCCTGGACTGTAGAGTCAGCTGTCTTGCAAGGTATAACTGGTATACTTCCAACGTTTTTGGATTTTTTAATTTTTCCAATTTAATTGTTTTTAATTGCCCAATAGCACAACATGGTTAGTTTCACATCTTCTAATTTTTAGTTTTCCACCTACGCCATCTTAAATTTTTGATTCTACCATCAACGTCATTGTGACGTGGGACACACGCTCAAGGATACTCCAACTCAATAAAGACAGGGCATTAATTATCAATGAAACGCACACCCTGGCTTATAATTTCCTACATATTTTATTTAAACATTGCATGGCAACAACAGACTGCTATTACTCCAGAATAATATACATAATTACCCAAGAAACTGAAACATTACTAAAAAGCCAAAATGTCTACGGGCGTCAAAGCCCACTCCAAACAAACCAAATCAATAATTTTAGAATCCTGTTTACATAAATCTTAAGAACTATACAAACAATAAATTGTTTACTGACAAACACTCCCACAGAAACAAGACACCTTTCTAAGATATAACAGCAGTAAGATATTAAAAACACAGTAGAATGAAAGGCATCTTTCAGATTTTACACCGAGCGAGGTGGCGCAGCGGTTCGACACTGGATTCGCATTCGGGAGGACGACGGTTCAATCCCGCGTCCAGCCATCTTGATTTAGGTTTTCCGTGATTTCTCTAAATCACTCCAGGCAAATGCCAGGATGGTTCCTCTGAAAGGGCACGGCCAACTTCCTTCCCCATCCTTCCCTAATCCGAAGAGACCGATGACCACGCTGTCTGGTCTCCTTCCCCAAAACCAGCCAACCAACCAGATTTTACAAAATTTCAGTGACAAGTAGTACCATATCAGGGGTTTGCGGAAACTACAACTCAGATCGAGCCTGAATGAAAGCTGAAAGGAACGGTGAAGAAGGAAAGACGGACGCCTCGGCGTCACCAGGAACAAATAATGTAATACTCAACTTAGATTCACCGACGAACTGGTGTCTACTGGCAAACACAGCGACCGCGCTATCGGTTACAATTCAAACTGGCCGCCGTCAAGGCGTCGTCCCCCAGTTAAACGATCAGCTACAACAGGCGATGAACATCGATGATTATACCACAGAAACGCCAACATAAAACCAAAACACGCAAACCTCATTCAGACAGGTAACCACTGTTCAATACGTTGTGCACCAGTGGTCAATACGAAACAGACTACAAGGGAGTCCAAACACTATAAGATCCTTTAACTGCAAACAGCACGAAACTCAATAAACATGTATACAGCAAAACTCTAAGAACCTGAATAATTCCCACCATTTGATTCTTTAGCGCATCTGGTTGCAGGCTGATGTATACGAAAGGCACTTTCACATCTTCACATCGTTTAGCAGCACAGACGAGAACATCTCCCTCTCACAAGACGCAATACACACACGCCGACCACACGCAAGTCTCCATCCGCAACCCCCACTGCCCACGTGACGGAAACAGGCAGAGAATGCGCGAAGAGCGACCGTCGACAACCAGACTGCACACCGGAGTGCAAACCAACCAACCAAAACCAGCCATCTCCCCATTTGTTTTCTTTATTGTGATTTCACTCCCCTGCGCCATATGGGTAGGGGAAGGCTGTCAGCGGCACAATCCGCCGCTTTTCAGCCGAGTGACATGACAATAATACGAGAATAAAATGTTACATATAAGGCGATAAAAAAGGGGGACATAAGACAGAGTAAGGGGAGATAATGTAGGTAAAAATACACTGACATGGAGACGTTCATGGGGGGACAATTAGAAAAGTCGACATAAAGTTAAAAAACACTGTTGGCAATTCTCAAAACACTAAGAAGACACTGAAGGCAAACACACAGATTAAAAGTCAGCCACAGTGCTAAAAACGCTCCAGAACAACACACTTTAAACGCACTTGGAGCACATACGATGAAGAATAAAACTGACAGGTGGGACCTGCCGAGGGAGAGGCCTGACAGGATGGAAAAGGAGGGGAGAGCATGGGGCAGCAGGGAAGGGGACGGGATGAAAAGAGTAGGGGTGTCAGCGGCTACACCAAGAGGCAGGAAACTTGTGGGGAGTGGAGAGACACTGAAGGGGAGCACAAGAGAGGGAGGGGGAGTAGGAGGAGAAAGACACGAGAAGGGAGGGGGAGAAGAGGGACCCCTGAGGAGGAGGCAGGAGGAAGATGGGGTTAGAGTTGCTAGGAAGGGTAAATGCAGGGCGAAGCTCATCATCCGGGAGGGGTAGATGGTTGAAGTTGCGTTAGGAAAGGAGGCGGAGGGTGTGGAGATGGACAGAGGATGGGACACAGTGGTAAAGGCACAGCAACCGGCTGGGGACAGAGAGGAAGGGAGACACGAGGTGGTGAGGGGGATCAATGTGGTGGACAATATATAGCGTGCAGATGTGTTCAAGGAAAAGGAGAATGTGGGGGAAGGGGAAGAGGTCGTAGAGGATGCTCCTGGGGGTCATGGAAGGACGATGCGGAATTCAAGGTGGAGTGCACGGTGAACGAGGATTTGGATGGATTTATAGAACCAGGGAGGGGCGGAAATCCAAGCCACGCTGGTGTAACAGAGGATGAGGTGGATCAAGGATCTGTATGTGTGAAGGATGGTGGAAGGATGCAGACCCCATGTCCAGCCGGACAGCAGTTTCAGGAGGCAGAGTCTGTTGTGAGCTTTGTGTTGGATGGTAAGGAGATGAGGAGTCCAGGTGAGGTGGCGGTCGAGGGTGAGGCCAAGGTATTTGAGGGTAGGAATGAGGTGGATAGGACGGCCATAAATGGTGAGGTAGAGATCATGGAGATGAAAATAGCGGGTGGTTCGTCCTATGATGATCGCCTGGGTCTTGGAGGGGTTGATACAGAGGAACCACTGGTTGCACCAAGCAGTGAATTGGTCAGTTTGGAGGGTACGTTGGGACCGTTGAAGGTTAGGATAAAGGGCTAGGAAGGCGGTGTCATCAGACAAGTGGAGAAGATGACGCCTCTCCCCTCAGCGTCCTGTGCTTAAATAGCCGAAAAGCGACCAAAGAGGAAAACCACGGCTACGTGATGCAGAATCGATGGCAGAGATCTTAAATGAATATTGCAGATGACGCTGTCGTTTATCGACTTGCAAAGTCATCAGAGGATCAAAACAAATTGCAAAACGATTTAGAAAAGATATCTGAATGGTGCATAAATTGACAATTCACCCTAAATAACGAAAAGTGTGAGGTCATGCACATGAGTGCTAAAAGGAATTCGTTAAACTTCGGTTACACGATAAATCAGTCAAATCTAAAGGCACTAAATTCAACTAAGTACCTAGGAATTACAATTACAAACAACTTAAATTGGAAAGAACACATAGAAAACGTTATGGGGAAGGCTAACCAAAGACTGCGTTTTATTGGCAGGACGCTTAGATAATGTTACAGATCTGCCTACACTACGCTTGTCCATCCTCTTTTAGACTACTGCTGTGAGGTGTGGTATCCTAACCAGATAGGACTGGCGGAGTACATAAAAAGGTTCAAAGAAGAGCAGCATTTTTTGTACTAACGCGAAATAGGGGAGAGAGCGTCACTGAAATGATACAGGATTTAGGAATGACATCATTAAAACAAAGGCGTCTTCGTTGCGTAGAAATCTTCTCACGAAATTCTAATCACCAACTTTCTCTTCTGAAAGCGAAAATATTTTGTTGACGCCGACCTAGATAGGGAGAAACGAACACCATGATAAAATAAGGGAAATCAGAGCTCGTATGGAGAGATATATATGTTCACTCTTTCCACGCGCTGTACGAGATTGGAATAACAGAGAATTGTGACAGTGGTTCGATGAACCCTCTGCCAGACACTTAAATGTGATTTGCAGAGTATCCATGTAGATGTAGATGTAGATGTAGATATAGTGATTCTCCACGTTCAGGAAGACATTCGGAGTTTGATAAAGATCATTTAAACACAGTAATCCGTCTTATAAAAACTTGTTTCTGCAGATTGAAAATATAATTCTGGAGACATTCCCTAGGCTGTTGCTAAGACATGTCTCCGCAGTATCCTTTCTTCCACGAGTGCTATCGAGCGAGGTGGCGCAGTGGTTAGCACACTGGACTCACATTCGGGAGGACGACGGTTCAATCCCGTCTCCGGCCATCCTGATTTAGGTTTTCCGTCATTTCCCTAAATCGTTTCAGGCAAATGCCGCCGGGATGGTTCCTTTGAAAGGGCACGGCCGATTTCCTTCCCAATCCTTCCCTAACACGAGTCTGCGCTCCGTCTCTAATGACCTCGTTGTCGACGGTACGTTAAACACTAACCACCATCACCACCAGGAGTGCTAGTTCTGAAAGGTTCACAGAAGAGCTTCTGTGAAGTTTGGAAGGTAGGATACGAGGTACTGGCAGAACTGAAGCTGTGAGGACGGATCATCAATCGTGCTTGCGTAGCTCAGTTGGTAGAGCACTTGCCCGCGAAAGGCAAAGGCACCAAGTTCGATTCTCGGTCCGGCACACATATTTAATCTGCCAGTAAGTTTTAGTAAAGTATTTTTTTCGCCCTCGTGCCTTACATTATTTGCGATAATGTAAATGCACGGGTTGGACGTCATTTTCCTTTGTGACACTTCTCCAGCTTATTCTGCTTAGAAATGTAAACACTTTAAGTTTTCTAGTGGCACTTTCTTCACAAAGCTAAATAAATTCATGCCACTACTGCCCACTCTGAAAACATTTAGATATGCATAGATATCAAATATTGGGCAACAAAGAGCTTCGCTGAACATTGGTTTTCTGATCGCCCCTTAACATCAAATACCACACTGTCCGATTACGAGGGCGGGTTGAAAAGTAATGCCTCCGAATTTTCATCATTTTGTTTTCAATATCGGCTGTTACATGACACTGATGTTAGCCGGTAGACTTTTCCGCATCTCTGACGCAAGTTGCAACCCTCTGCCGCTAGAGAGCTTCAAACTATAGTATGCAGCATAGCGATGTGTTACGTAACAGTCAGTGCATTGCGAGACACTCAGAAACCTGAAAGCGCGTATTCCAAGAGTTTGTCCGCATATCGAACACCCTGTCCTTCAGCACGACAATGCCAGACCACACACGAGCGCTGCGACATCTGCAACAATCCGACGTCTTTGGTTCACCGTCATCGACCATCCTCGATACAATGTCGACTTGGCTTCATCCAATTTTCAGCTGTTTCAAAACCTTAACGAACACCTTAGGGGACTTCTATTTGATAGGGATGAAGCGCTGCCACCAGAGGTGAGGGCGTGGCTCCGTCAACTAAGTCAAACATTCTGCAGTGACGATATTAACAAACATGTCCCTCGTTGGAAGAAATGTGTTCTTCGCCAAGGTGCCTACGTTCAGAAATAAATATGTAGGCATGAACATTGAAGATGCATTATCTTCATAAGGTTGGATTATTTAAAAAAGTTGTAAGAGTTTTCACATAGAAAATCGAAGACATTACTTTTGCAGGGTTCACAAAATTTGCCATGAGAATAAATTATGCAACAGTAACCCCTTTCGTAATAATCTGAGCTGCATCTGTCAGTGAATACCAGTGAAGGTATAAATTACAACTCTTCTTAACAATATATTTCCATTCGCCACCCTTGTCGACATGAAGAACGACTAATGGTGCAAACCTTTAGTAGTCTCTCTGTTCGGTTACTTCACTCCGTTCGACTGGTAAGCTTTCTGCTTACACTTCTGTTGGTGTATATACTAAAGCAGCAAACCTTTAGTAGTTCTTCATTTCGACAGAGGTACGAAACGAATCATTTATGCCCCTGATGTTAAAGTGAGAGAGAAGCCAACGAATTGAGGGAGAAAAGGAGCGTCTTGTTGACATCCTGGTAATTAAAATCGGAACACTAGCACAGTTGGAATATCTTTGACAGGAGTATCGTCAAAACTGTACAGATCAGGATACACTTAGAGTGCCATTTACACCTGAGAGGATTTTCCAAACAGTTTACGGGAAGATAATTACATATAAATGTCTATAGTTTAATTTTCTGTTAACAACAGACTAGCCGGGGAATTCTGTTTGTGCTCTGTGTTGTTTGTCATTTCCGTTATTAAATATTGTTTCTTGTTCAAGCGGTGGTGCAAAACTCCCAATTACAGTTTTCTGGCCATAGCAACCATTATGTTAAAGTGCATGTAGTATTTCGGCTCTTCACTGCTTCCAACGTCCTTTGATAATCCATTCAGTTTCTCCATACGCTGTAGCCAATCATCTAAGAAATTATCCTTCTGGTCTTCCGGAACTCGGTCCAGGAATGGACATACTGACTTCAGAAAATCTAAAAAAAATAAAAAGGCAAATATTCGATTACGACAAATATTAGATTACGATGAAAAATCACAAAGCATACAAATATTATATTTGAATAATGGTTTAAAATATCGAAAGGAGCATTTTATCAAGACAAAGTTCGCAAAAAAAGGATGTTCTACAGTATGTTCAATGCTTCAGACTTTATCTATCGAGGCACTGTTAATTAGTTGTTTATTCATCCATAGTGCATTTACAGACTGTATCAGACATGTCATATAGTAGAAAAACAAAACAATTTTTAAAAATTGAAGGTATAGCTCTAGGGAGCCTACATAATTAATTTTCCCTTTATTGTTTTGTTTTATTCATTGTGTTTAGTAGTAAACGTCAAGACGTTCAGATAGTAGTTCTACCTGAACATTAATTTTTCATTGTTTCTGTTTATAATTCTCTGTGCTATAAAAGTTCCCGTTTTCGACAACACAGGTGGATTTTTCCCCCCGTGTACAAAGTCTATGGATAGATCGATGAGAGGATACGGAACAGAAAAGGTCTAATGAACTTATGTCCGGAAATTCATGATTTCTGGGTATTCGATCATACACTCTTATACAGACTGCAGTCTAATGCACGCTGCACCATGCAGCCATAGCTACAGTATGTCTTGAAAATGATTTTCGAGTGCCTCAAGGCATGTATGTACGCGCTGTAGCATGCTCTGTCTCACACGTTCACGTGGGCCAGGCTGCATCCGAACAGTGTCAAAGGCAGCATGAATATCCTCCTTCCTTGTCTGCATATCTGGAATGATTCTGTGTACAGGATACATTTGAGATGGCCCCATAACCAGAAACCACACCGGTTGAGATCCGGTGAACGTGAGGCCATGCAACTGGACACCCTCGTCCGGTCCACCGACCTGGCAAGACACGATTAAGATGCGTCCAGTAGGCTGGAGAACCATCATGTAGCCGCCACGTAACCCTTCGAATCATCAACGGCACCTCTTCCAGTAAGGGAGGCAAAGTCACCTGCAAGAAACGCCGATAGTTCCGGCCCGTTAGGCGACGCTGAAGGGAGACTGGTGCCAAAAGACGATCGCCAATTATCCCAGCCCACACATTCCGGCTGCTCTGATGCTGATAATTCGCTGTCACCACACCATGGGGGTTCTGCATATTATAGCACAGATCCTGATAAGAAAGTTGAACATACCACTCCTCGTAGAGGTGGTCTCAGCTGTGAATAGGACAGACGACACAAATCCCAGAATCGTGGTTGCCTGGGGAAGAAACCAGTGACGAAACTGCTCCAGATGTGGAAAGTGTGTCTCTAGAGCGCCCTGCACACGTCTGAAGTGATGAGGGTAGTAACAACTGATATAGAGAAAGTTCCTCACGGTCGTCTGGCTTACCCTTTACCGGCGGGCAAACCGAATGGTACTGACACAGCGGCCGCCTTCCTGATGTGTTAATCATATTTTCTTCCAAGTCTGGTGTTCGAACATTTCGGGTAAGTTCTTCGTGGTTTCCTGTTTCCTGAAACGACCCTGTCCCAGACAAATGGCGATACACTGTTGCAAATATTGAATGCTGTGGCTACTGACGGTGAGGATAGCTCTCCTGATACAATCTTGCTGCTCCCCCCCCCCCCCCCCCTTTTGCCATTTGCCTTTCCGCAAGTGAACACTATGTCGGAACCATTGTGTACAACACTGTATCACACCCACTTCAACATGAATCACATAGAGAAGTGAATCGGACACAACGTTACCAATTGCTATGGGAGGAGAGGGCTCTAGGGCCTGATATCTGAACAACTGTACCACCCTCTAGGAGAAAACCATGCATTCTGTAAGTGTGGCTGCATGGTATTGCAGCGCGTATTAGACCGCAGTCTCTGTATCAAAGTATGATTGAATAAATGGTCTCTAGCGTGGAAAACATGCACATTCGGACGTATTTCATTAGACATTTTTTCAGTGTACTCTCAGTACATGGTGAAAAAAAATCACTCTGTAGAGACTGAACAATCGAGTTGTAGGACCGTGAGTAACATGAGAACGCGGACTGCAGACATGTGACATGGCTGGTGCGTTGGTTTTCGTGCGTTATCTCACGGATAAATTATTTATGTTAATACGTGAGCGTATTGATGGGAACTGCAGAAAGAGAGCGAGTAATATAATGTGAACTGTGTGTCGCACTTTTATTCTTGAATAAACTGAGACAGTTTTTGGGCACAAATCGGTAGGTCACTGGTGGAACAATGTGTGTGCACGGTACCTCGTTTGAGCGTTTCGAAGACTGTACTTTTATGTGAGTAAATCTAAAACTGTGTCGTGTAAGTCACTAAATTGAAATTGTATCACAAGTTCCACTGAACAGAAGAATGTACGAATATATGACCGAATGTTTCAATTTATGCATATCTGGACCTGCAATTCCACAACATCGAGCTCACGCTGACAGCTGCGCCAGTATCGGAGTCCTGTCTCTACCTCAGATGTATAACGGACCTAAAAACATTTTCAGCATATTATCGTCTAATACCAGAACCGCCATACTATCTTGGACTACTGCAGCCGTGTGAGCTGCAGTCACAGCGAGAATTTTTGAAAAAGGCTGCTACGTTATAGGCTCTTAACTGGATGAATAATGTAGTACGGTATGAGATTTTCAGTCTGCAGCGGAGTGTGCGCTGACATGAAACTTCCTGGCAGATTAAAACTGTGTGCCGGACCGAGACTCGAACTCGGGACCTTTGCCTCTCGCAGGCAAGTGCTCTACCAACCGAGCTACCCAAGCACAACTCACGGCCCCTCCTCACAGCTTTACTTCTGCCAGTACCTCGCCTGCTACCTTCCAAACTTTACAGAAGCTCTCCTACGAACCCTGCAGAACTAGCACTCCTGAAAGAAAGGATATTGCGGAGACATGGCTTAGCCACAGCCTGGGCGATGTTTCCAGAATGAGATTTTCACTCTGCAGCGGAGTGTGCGCTGATATGAAACTTCCTAGCATATTAAAACTGTGTCCCAGACCTAGAGTCGAACTCGGGACCTTTGCTTTTCGCGGGCAAATGCGCTACCAACTGAGCTACCCAAGCACGACTCACGCCCCGTCCTCACAGCTTTACTTCTGCCAGTACCTCGCCTCCCATCTTCCATACTTTACGGAAGCTCTCCTGTGAACCCTGCAGAACTAGCACTCCTGAAAGAAAGGATATTGCGGAGACATGGCTTAGCCACAGCCTCGGGGATGTTTCCAGAATGAGATTTTCACGCTGCAGCGGAGTGTGCGCTGGTATGAAACTTCCTGTCAGATAAAAACTGTGTGCCAGACCGAGACTCGAACTCGGGACCTTTGCCTTTCGCGGGCAAGTGCACTACCAACTGAGCTACCCAAGCACGACTCACGCCCCGTCCTCACACCTTTACTTCTGCCAGTACCTCGCCTCCTACATTCCAAGAGGCAAAGGTCCCTAATTCGAGTCTCGGTCCGGCTCACAGTTTTAATCTGCCAGGAAGTTTCAATGTAGTACGGTATCTGGTTTATCTTTAAAACAAAATTTGCTCCGGTCATAACATTTTGTCAATCTGGTTTCCTGTTAAAACAAAATTTGCTCCAGTCATAATATTTGGTCAATCTTCGACAATGTTTTCAAAATTTTAGAAAGCATTTTGTAGATGGAGCATAGCGATCGGTATAAAATGCTAAAGAACCGTAATTACACGGATCTCGCTCCGTCTGCGGTCACCAGCAGCCATAATGGCAGAAAGAGCCTAAAGATGGTTCGAGGAACGAGCCGAAACCTGTTGCTAACAAATGAAAAATCTGGAAACGCGATCAGGACTGTTTTCATTTAATTTTTAAGACAATGTTGTCATTGGAACAGTACGAACACATAAATATACTGTTCGCTCCATTGCGCATCCTATAATTTTTTTACTATTTAGTAAATTAATAGCCATACTTGCTCTCATTCATCCAGTGGATTAACCAAGTTGTATAGCGTCATGTTCCTGACGTAATACATAAATAACTTCATGAAATGAACATATTTACAAATCCATTACACTGTGTGCTGACACACCTATTATAAGTGTGCTTTGTTCTGACCGGTCGAGAACTGTAGCCCTCGCAATATTCAAATCTGACAGCTGGTGTACATGTATTTGAGGTTAGTTAGTTTACAACATTATGTTAAATTTAAGGGTTGTGCATATTAGTGTATTTCACGTAAATGAGTACATTTCTGGGTGCACGCATACATATTATTCAACAACATTTTCATGGTATACTTGTGGGAACTAAATGTCAGAGAATGACTCAATATTCCATATTGCCCAATGTTATTGGCTGTCTGTAGGTAAGATTGAAAGTTGTGTAATATTTTATACGGCACAGTGACGGATCTACTGAAATTAGATTTTACGTAAAATGTCTCATGCTAATGGCGCTGGCTAATATTGAATGCCTGTCAGAGCAGTCTGTTACGGTGTTTATTTTGTGCATTTTGATGTGTTGTGAAACGGAAATGGGTTCGAAATAGAGGAACGGACATTTATTATTGAAAATATTTAGTGGTTTCCAGTCTCACAAACTACTTAATTGTTGCATTGCACATTTACACAGTAAAATATTATTGATGGAGAAACTCTGTTTAGGAACATATTTTTTATTATATTTGATGTATTCCCCGTAATTTACAAAGACATACTACAACAAGAATGGAACGCATAACATCTAGCATATATACCAAGACTACATACCTTGGGCCAGGAAGTCTATACATGTCAACTCAATGCTGACACACATAACACATGTTTCGAGCACGAACATTCAACACTTCCTGTTGAACAAATGTTTTATGTGCTCACAATAATCATGAACACTACATCTTTTCGGAGCACTACGCATTGTACTCTATGTTGTTAAACCATACAGTTTTTCAAATACCTGGAATTTGTCTTTACTGAGAGCCTTGGTCAATAAATCAGACCTGCTTCCTCCGTACACAAACAGTTTATAGCCGTATCCTTCTGTTTTAGGCGATACCTAGTAAAATGGTACCCAATATTAATGTGCTTGAATCGTACACTTGTTATTTGCTTCTGAGATAGCTTGACAGTTCCCTTGTTGTCGGAAAACACTTTGGTAGACTCAATAATCGTATGTGGCTCAGTTTCACCTAGTAGAGCTCTTAATCATAACACTTCTGGTATGGTGAAAGACACTGCCATATAGTCAGCCTCAACAGTAATCAAAACCACTGTTGGTTATTTCTTGCAAGACCAAGATATTAATCCTCCCATCAACTTGAAACAGCTGCCTGTAATAGAATGTCTGTTACGCAGTACTTTTCCCCACTCTGCATCAATAGAACTTTCCAGGTTCTAGTTCACTGTCTAACAATTACTTAATTGGTAAACAACGGTTCCTTTTAAATATAAGAATTTTCTTTTAACTACAACCCAACGTTTAATTCTAGGGTCTTAGCAAATTTTGTTCACAATATTAGTAGTGAAGGCACTATTTGGCGTGGAAGTTTGAGCTGATTATAAAAGAATTGCCACTGCCTGCAACTAAGGGAATTGCTTTTTCACATTCTACCTTCGTTTTCTACAAACAGCTTTGTGGCAGCCGTGCCGAGAAATGCGCGAGCTGTAGCTAGTGCCGGCCCAAACTAGCGGTGGCCGCCGACACCACACCCGCAGATTTACCATTTGGGCAAATTTTGGGAATAGTGCGAAGTGCACGGGCTCGCACAAGACAATGTGGAGACCAGTGTGAGCTGAGCAACGGACCAATATAGACGTGTATCCATGTGCATAATTCTATTTGCTGCAAACCAAAGCGTCGAGCTGTGGACCAAAATGTCGAGCTTAAACTGAGTTCCCCACATCGCGATCTGGATCTTTTATACAGCGCCACCCGTATCGTTACGTCGCGACCACAAAGTACACGGCGCACAGTGGGTAGGAAGACGGTTATCGGTTTTGTCTGTTCACGCGTCCATTGTTTAATCGCCGTTACGCGAACGGATCACGTGCTCTATAGTTAAGGAGTGTACAATCCCCATCTCACTCGTATTGTTTCTTACCTTGTGGTGCACTCGTAAATATCATTCGTAGAAAAAGAAAATGGTTCAAATGGCTCTGAGCACTATAGGACTTAACATCTGACTTCATCAGTCCCCTAGAACTTAGAACTACTTAAACCTAACTAACCTAAGGGCATCACACACATCCATGCCCGAGGCAGGATTGGAACCTGCGACCGTAGCGGTCGCGCTGTTCTAGACTTCCAGACTGAAGCGCCTAGATCCGCTCGGCCACACCAGCCGGAGTAGAAAAAGACTCTAATTCCTTTTCTGCAGCTTTCTTCCAATAAACTGCACTCGGGCTAACCAAGGCTTCTTCAACTGTAAGAGGTTACTGCTGAATATTTGAGCATCCACACACATTTTATATTCTGGATACAATTTAGATTTTATTCTACACGATGAACGCTGCAAATTTACGTCCATTGCTGCTGGAGTTTCCTGGTTCTCATTATCCTTTTCATCTTCACTCAATATATCTGATTCTACCTGAACAGCTCTTTCATGTACTTTAAATCCAAAATTTTCTGGTGCTTTTGAACGCTCTTGGACATCTTATTCAGATTAATATGTGCACATACTTTTTCACTATACGTTTCGTTCTCACCAATTATAAAAATAATACCTCTCTGCTAGTTAGTCCTGTTTTTGATTCAGGCTTTACGATTCAGTAACCTTGGAAATCTTCACAATTTCCAATAAATATGATTTTCAAATTTAGAGCCCCATTTTCTTCTAAGTGGTTTGGGAACTTGTACCATGGCCTTTCATTTAAATATTCTTAGATGGTCTAGATCTGGCTTCTTTCCAGTCCAAATATCATATGCGGTCGTGTTTGGTAAATCTTTAGTAGGCTATTTACTATTCAGATGTCCGGCCCCGGTAGCTGAGTGGTCAGCGTGACTGAATGTCAATCCTAAGGTCCCGGGTTCGATTCCCGGCTGGGTCGGAGATTTTCTCCGCTCAGGGACTGGGTGTTGTGTTGTCCAAATCATCATCATTTCATCCCCATCGACGCGCAGGTCGCCGAAGTAGCGTCAACTCGAAAGACCTGCACCAGGCGAACGGTCTACCCGACGGGAGGCCCTAGCCACTCGACATTTCATTTTTTTACTATTCAGATACTCTGCACATGATTCTGCTTCTGCCCAATAACATATGAGTAATTCTGGATCCTTTAAACATACTCCTTGCATTTTATAGAATTTTTCTATTAGCCTGTTTTGCTACTGCGTTATGGTCAGAACTAAAGCAAGCTGCAGTTTGATTTCTGATTCCTAGTTCACTCAGTCGTTGTCTAAAGTGTTTATTGACGCATTCGGTACTATTTTCTTACCTGATAACTTTCATATTCTTACCACTCCTTCTTTCAGCCATGACGCGAAAGTGGCAAATATCTCGCTCACTTTGTCCTTGGTTCCAGGGAAATAAACGTGGGTTTATTTCGAAAAATTACCAATCAAGGTAAGGAAACAACAAGTGCTCTGATAGATTCCTTTTCCATGGGCCCAGACGTCTCTGAGTATCGGCTGTGAAAGCTCAGTACATCTATTTTTACTTGTTTTAAACGATAATCTGGCTTGATTTCATTGTAAACAAATTTCACAACGCAAGTTACAACGCTTATTTTCCTTCAACCCTGTTGTCGTGTGTTTTAACAAGGCCGTACTTCTCCTACTATGATGTCCAGTCCTTTATGACATAAAAAACCTTTCGCGGAATGTAAAGGATAACTATTTCAAACTTCAGGAACATCTAATTCATAAATAACTTTTTCTTTAGTATCTGTGGGTCTCACACTGGCCCTTCTGATCAATTATTTCTCCACCATTTAAATAGAATAATTATCTTGTAGCCCTTATTCACTATTTCACTAACTGAAGGAAAAATCTTTAGCAGCATTCTTAATATAACGTACATTATGAGCTGTAATGCCTTGTGATTCTGCATTAGCATTCAAATTAATGTTTATCTTTCTTCTCCATTCACATTGTAATGGAGAACCATCCACTGTTAGGCGAACAATGTATGTTCTAGGTGAAACATCGTATAAAACACATTGGCCTTTGGTTATATTCACAGACACTGCAGAATCAAGGAGCGAACGTGTACTCTTACTCCAAACTTTGCCAAGAATAATATGCAGTGCCTTACCTTTACTGTTCGCTTTCCTTTGTGTTCCCTTTGAAACAAGACTTTTTCTTGCGTACTTGTTTTTCCTTGGTATTTATAACATCGAACAGGTTTCTTCTTTTTGTATTTTCGATACGAAGCCATTCCTATGTCCTGGATATAATATTTTTATATATTCTTAATATCTTGACTTTTACGCTGTCGCCTGTAATTGGTTTACCTGAATTCTCTAGGCCCATTATTATGTGGGAGAACTTAGAGGTAGTTCCGCTAGTAACAAGGTACCAATCGATTTATTAGCGATGTCGAACCCAATATTTCTTAAACGATTCAAAGTGGAAGAAGATTTTGTTCACATATTCATCAACATTTTTACATTCGTCTAGACGTGTGGTGATAAGCTCTCTTTGCAAATTCATTTTCCTAGTCAAACATCCTTCTTCAAACGCTCTTCTTAGATTGTCCCATTCTTCCTTCGCCGTACTGGCCTTTTCTGTGTGAAGGTAATTAACGTGATCCGACTAGAAGAATTAATTTGGATTTTGCCTTACGATCTTTGTTCTGGAAATCTGAATCTGTGAAATTCATGGTTCCATCAATGACATCTCAAAGATTGTCCAAGTGCAGATAAGCTTATACTACAGACTTCGAAGCTGCATAATTATCTCGACCCATGAACTTCTCAATCTGCCTCATTTGGGCAGAAGTTCTTTGCGCAGTTGCAATGCAAGTACTGTAAGTTATAGACTTCTCACAAGTAATACTAAGTATACCACAATTTACTGGTCAAAGTTATTCAATTCGGTCTTCGTAGGACCATAACCAATTGAATTTTATATCTGTACAGTAAAATAATATAGGCGGAGAAATACTGTTCACGAAAATAGATTTTATTTATTATATTTACTTTGCTTCTGGCAGTTTTCAAAGGCCAACACACAAAAGCATGCAACGCAAAATCTAGCATAGATAGCTAATAATACACATAATAGGTGAAATGGTCCATACACATTAACTCACTGCCAATACAGATAACATATCTTTTGTTCACCAAATCTCAACATAAATGGATCGAATATAGCAGACACCATGAGAAAATGGAGCAATTCTATAAGTTGTTGTCGAAATATACGGGCACGTACCTGGGAGCACATAAGCTTAATTTAGTAAAGAAATTAAATTCATTGTGGAAAAATTATAGGAAAGAGCTGAAAAGAATTACAAGTGCATCGAAAAGCGTGGCTGGTGGTGCCGAGCTACTGGAACCACCACTTTGGTGCGTTGGTGGCTTGAGCTTTATGCAAGGGCAAGAAATTTTTTAACGCACTTTAAGTAAAATTATGTGTACTTCTTATTTTCAAAACTGGATGTAAATAAATAAATACTAACCATATATAATCAGAATTATAGATGTAATCACGTGAAACAGTATATCTAATGAGCGAGCGTCCATCCTCAGAAATTTCAGACACTCATTTGGCTCGCTTATTCTCAAGTCACTTAGGACGTTTACATGTGTCAATTCTCCTCTCTTATTATATCACTCCTTTATTCGTCTACGCTTTCTATTTTCTTGCATGAGTGCAAAACCAGCCCAAGAGCCACATAAGAGGTGGCATCAGTATTTGCCATGTTTGCACATTCGGGATTTGACACCGAGATTGTGCCATATCGATTCATTGTCTGGAACCAGCTTTTGATATGTTGCACAATGTTGCTGCCCAATTTTATTGATAGTTTAGGGGCCACTTAACGAGATCAGGAAATCACTTGATTCCACAGTCATTAACACTGTTTGAACTTAGGTCGACCATTCACATTGTGTTTGAAAGTTGTCTTATAATTTGTCAACTTCCAAATATCGTATTTCACGCATCTCTTAAGGTCAAGTCGCACTTCCCATCATGTCATGTCATTTTAAAATACTCCACTTCAAATAATTGCAATCACACTGGCCATCACATCACGTCACATCATGGCAACATCAAAGTTTCTCGGGTACAAAGTTTTGAGCCAGCTGACGTCATCGTCCGTTGTTGACCATGTGACCTCAGGTCACTTCTTCCCAACACTCAGCCTTGCTCTTCGTTTCAGGTTACGTCATAATACTATTTCCTGGGTGAACATTTATGATTGAAAGGGGGAATTTTCATCAGGATGACTCACTTGAAAGCTACAACACGACAGCAGATGTACATATTGGCGACCCTGCCAAGATGAAAGAACGTAAGTTCCCAGAGTTGTCTAACGAATAAAACTTACCTATCGAATGGGTAGTTTTGTTAATGTTCAGAAATCTTTTCATCTATTTGTTGAAAATTTTGTTCTCTGAAACAGTTATCAGTTTGGCATACATTTTATTACAGAATATCGTTGCTTATGCTGAGAACACAGGACAATTTGCGTTAAAGCATATGATACACGTTATCTTCTCTCCTTCTTTAAGCACTTAATTGATCAGTAATGAGTGCATACTTGGTGTGGCTCAAAAGAGTTTCTTCACTTCATTCTTGACATAACTCACTGTGAGGGAGCATAGTAAAGAGTACTTTGTCATGCTTATGTGATAATTACTGTGATAAGTAAAGACAAATGGAAAGTAATTTTTTGCTGTTTGTGGTCTAAACACGAATGGCGGTTGCTAATGATTACTTCTTGCACTATTCTGCATACTGAAACAAGAGACTGTCGAAACTGGTGAACAATTTCTCGAATTTAAAGTGCAATCAGCATTTTGTTATTTAAGTTTAAATTTGGACTGATATATTTTTTTGAGATAGAAGATTGGCAGATGTTAAGCATCAGAATGTTTACGACTATTGCAGAGTGAAATAATTTGCTTTTCTTGCTAACTTTTTTTAGTTTTAAACTGACAAACATTTTCTTCTTACCGTGTGTTGAAGTTTTGTACTGTGTCTTAAGAACTGGATTGCCAATTTTCATTCTTAATCATTGTATATTTTGGCATGTGACCTGATTTTCTGGATTTGGATGCTTGTTCTTTGGAAGTGTGTTTTCTGTGTAGAATATTGGTGCTGATATACTATTTACTTTGTTCAACTTGGAAAATCGTCTGAGCGGCTCTAGGCGCTACAGTCTGGAACCGCGCGACCGCCACGGTCGCAGGTTCGAATCCTGCCTCGGGCACGGATGTGTGTTATGTTCATAGGTTAGTTAGGTTTAAGTAGTTCTAAGTTCTAGGGGACTGATGACCTCAGACGTTCAGTCCCATAGTGCTCAGAGCCATTTGAACCATTTTGAAAGTCGTCTGCTCATAAAGAGAAGCATATCTGGAACTTCTGCGATGTGTTTCAGCAATTGATTCTATGATAGCATAGGCAGTGCTACAAATGGTTGATTCAGTTTTTACTGACTGTGGTGTCGATTTCGAGGGCATTCTCCCCCCCCCCCCCCCCCAAGTACCCTTTATCGCAGTTTTTCTGCACGTAAGTGCCAAACAAACTGGTATAGGCATGCGTATTCAAATAAAGAGATACGTAAACAGGCAGAATACGGCGCTGCGGTCGGCAATGGCCATATAAGACAGCAAGTATTTGGCGCAGTTGTTAGATCGCTTGCTGATGCTACAGTGGCACATTATCAAGAATTAAGTGAGTTTGAACGTGGCGTTATAGTAGGCGCACGAGCGATGGCACACAACATCTCCGAGGTAGCGATGAAGTAGGGATTTTCCCGCACGACCATTTGACGAGCATACCGTGAATATCAGGAATCCGGTAGAACATCAAATCTCCAACATCGCTGCAGCCAGAAGAAAAACCTGCAAGAACGGACCAACAACGACTGAAGAGAATCGTTCAGATTGACGGAAGTGCAACCCTTTCGCAAATTGCTGCAGATTTCAACGATGGGCTATAAACAAGTGTCAGCGTGCGAACCATTCAACGAAACATCATCGATATGGGCTTTCAGAGCAAAAGGCCCACTCTTGCATCCTTGATGACTGCACAACACAAAGCTTTACGCGTGCCTGGTCCCATCAGCATCGACATTGGGGTGTTGATGACTGGAAACTTGTTGCCTGATCAGACGAGTCTCGTTTCAAATTGTATCGAGCGAATGTGCGTGTACGGGCGTGGATACAACCTCATGAATGCCTGGACCCAGCATGTCAGCAGGGGACTCTTCAAGCTGGTGGAGGCTCTGTAATGATGTGGGTCGTGTGAAGTTGGAGTGATATGGGACGCCTGATACGTCTAGATATGACTGTGACAGGTGACACGTACGTGAGCATCCAGTCTGATCACCTGCATCATTCATGTCCATTGTGCACTTCGACGGACTTGGGCAATGCTGTGGTGTCCGTTCCCTCCAGCACTACTTCCCATATTAGTCGAATCCATGCCACGTCGTGTTACGGCATGCTCGCGGGGTCCCTACACGATATTCGGCAGGTGTAATAGTTTCATTGGCTCTTCAGTGTAGAAGACTGATGGAAGAGGAATTTTCAAATAATTTAAAGCATACTAAATTCATTGGTTACTTTAAATTCATCTCATTTAATTAAATTTATCTCATTTAATTTCTTGGTTGGAGCCATCTGGAACTTAACAAGCTTTGCACAAGATTTAGGGTCTGGTGTGATGTTAAGGATACTGAAGGATCGTGTAGAGTGTTTGAGTTATTGTGTACAATCAGGCAGTGCTTCATATAAACACCTTTCAGAATGTTGTTAGTTATCTCAATTTTACAAGCCTTTTCCTTAACCTATTTTCAGCTCTTCATAGTTTCCCGAACGAAACTATGTCTCGAAACCTGGGAGAAAATCCAACGAGAGTCTGATCGTATGTGAGGTACACCAGTGGCAAGACGCAAACCATACATTTATTGCGCGATAGCAATGCTGACGTCACTGACGACAGTGCCACTAAAGTAGAGTTACTAAACACAGTTTTCCGAAACTAGCATACCAACGGAGACAACGTAAATATTCCAAAATTGTAGTCTCGAACAACTGCCAACATGAGTAACTTACAAGCAGATATCATCGGTTTAGCGAAGCACCTAAAACACTTAAGAAAGGCAAATCTTCCGCCTCAGATTGTGTACCAATCAGATTCCATTCAGAGTACGTTGACACAATGGCTCAGTACTTAGCAATCATATACAGTCGCGCTCTCGTGGAAAGTTCCGTCCCCAAAGACTGGAAAGTTGCACATGTCATACCAATACCCAACAAAGGAAATAGGAGTAATCTACTAAATTACAGACTAATATCCCTAAGGTAACTTGCAGAAGAATTCTGGAACATTACGAATCACGTTGAAAACAACGATTTATTGACAAACAGTCAACATAGATTAAGAAATATCTTTCTTGTGAAACACAATTAGTTCTTTATCCTCAAGAAGCAATGACTGCTGTCGACAGGAGACGTCAAATTGATTCCATATTTTGGATATCCAAAAGGCTTTTGACACCGTTCCCTACAAGTGACTTCTAATTAAATTTCATCCCTATGGAGTATCGTCTCAGTTGTGTGACTGGATTCGTAATATCTTGTCGGGAAGCTCACTGTTCGTAATAACTGACGGAATGTCATCGAGTAAAACAGAAGCAACGTTCGGCGTACCCCAAGGAAATGTATTAGGCCCTCTGTTGTTCCTAATATGCATAAACGATTTAGGAGATATCAGAGCAGCCATCTAAGATTTTTTGCAGATAATGCTGTCATTTACAGTCACATAAAGTCATCAGATGATCATATCGAATAGCAGAATGATTTAGACAAGCTAACTGTATTGTGAAAAAAGTGGCAGTTGAATCTAAATCATCCATATGATCACTAAAAAGAATCCGCTGAATATCAGTTCCAGGATAAATCACAAAATTCAACAGGTTGTAAACCAGCTAAATACGAGGGCTATCCACAAAGTACATTACGTTTTGGAATTAAAAATAAATAAAGTATTGGAAATTTTTTAAATTATATACAGATGAAAGCCACACTTAAATACCACTTTTCTGCATAGTTGCCATTTAAATTAAGGCACTTATCGTAGCGATGGACGAGCTTGGAAATTCCTTCGTCGTAAAATTCGGCCGCCTGCGCCTTCAACCACGTGGTTACCTCTTCTTGAAGCTGTGCGTCGTCATCAAAACGCTGGATAGCCAACCACTTCTTCATTGCTGGGAATAAGTGGAAGTCGCTCGGTGCCACGTCGGGACTGTACGGCGGATGAGGAAACAACTCCCACTTAAAAGATTCTAGAACTTCACGAGTGGCATTTGCCTTGTTGGCCCGGGTGTTGTCGTGAATCAGCAAGATCTTTGAGCCCAACTTTCCCCTGCGCTTCTTTTGTATTGCTCTTCTGAGTTTGTGCAGAGTTTAGCAATACCTTTGAGAGTTTATTGTAGTGCCTCTTTCCAGGAAATCCACAAAAATCACACCTTTTCTGTCCCAAAAGAGATAACCACGTGGTTGAAGGTGCAGGCGGCCGAATTTTACGACGAAGGAATTTCCAAGCTCGACCATCGCTAAGATAAGTGCCTTAATTTAAATGGCAACTATGTAGAAAAGTAGTATTTAAGTGTGGCTTTCATCTGTATATAACAAAAAAAATTCCAATACTGTATTTATTTTTAATTCCAAAACGTAATGTACTTTGTGGATAGCCCTCGTACTTAGGGATTACAACACAAATAACTTACATTGGAATGAGTTCACAGATAATGTTCTTGGGATACAAAACCAAAGATTGCGATTTATTCCGCATGAGATAGGATTCATGAAGGACATCTAAAAAGGTCAAAGAAGTACAGTTCGTTTTGTATTATCACGAAATAACGGGGAAAGTGCCAGGGATATGATAAACGAGTTGTGGTGACAATCATTAAAACAAAGGCAATTTTACCTGCGGCAGGACCTTCTCATGAAATTTCAGTCTCCTATTTCTCTTCAGAGTGTGAGAATATTTTGTTGGCGAACACCTACGTAGGGAGAAATGATTACCATAATAAAATAAGAGAAATCAGAGCTCGCACAGAAAGATTTAAGTGTTCGTTTTTCCCGCGCGCTGTTTGAGAGTGGAACAGTAGAAAAGTAGCTTCAAGGTGTTTCGATGAATCCTCTGCCAGGCACGTAATTGTGAATTGCAGAGTAATCCTGTAGATGTAGATGTGAATGTTGTAGTACTCATTAGTAAGAGACCCAGCATTTTAGCTTGACTTGTTGTGTTTCCCAATGCATGTGTTGTTTCGTGGGTAACTAATTACTATATACTGCGCTTTGAAAATATTATTTTTGATAGTGATGATGTTGTAAAAAAAAACAGAATTTCCAGTTTGGGTGCTCCACAGCACTCACTGATAATCTGGAATCACTGAAACAAAGTAAAGACTACTTCAGGCAGATAGATGTTTACTGTTACAATCGTTTTGATAATCATTTCCTTTCATCATTAGTGTAGTGTGTGGCTCAGTAATGACTTCTACTTTTTATGTACTATTGCTTCAGGCTTTACACAATTCACATTTTATAGGCAAGTTGCTGTAAAGGTAACAATGTAACCTTGTATTACGTAAATTAATCTTCATTTTATGAAACGTTACGAAGAGAACGGAAAGGGCGAGGGGAATTCGTTTCAACGGACTTGATAAGAAAATAAATACCAGTAATCTAGAACTGAGCAAGAAACTTAGCTGAGAATATAGAAAATAGTGTTTCTACCGTGCAGGGACAGTTACAGAAATGTGAATCTGTTAATGGAGAGTTTACCATGAAATTCAATGTATTTAGCTTTCAGTAGAGGTGGGATTTCCACACAAAATTTGATGTAAGAATTTCTAATGTTGAGACTAAACTTTCCATTGTTGCACAGAATTGGTTAACCTCTGGCGGATGTTAATGAACAAATAAGCAGTTGCAAAATAATTTTCAAAGTTTTGGGGAAGAGTGTTAAAAGAATAAGACAGAAGTGGAACCAAATCAAGCAGTAGTTAATCACATTGAAGAACAGATTTCAAGTCATGCTACATTAAAACCGGTGTTAGAAGATAATTCTGAAAAGTTAAGGCTTAGTTCAAACAAATAAATGTCAGAGGGTAAGGAAGAGATTACTAAAATGGATAAGAAAGTTCATGAATTAGGTTATTACTGTTATGGTTTTACTCTCCGTGTTGCTGTTTGTGAGTATGAAGAGATGATATCACTGTTGAGGTTTAAGGTAACGAAGATGGAAATTATCAGGAGGAGAAGGGAATTAGTACAAGATTGTCTATGACTGAAGAAAGATTAAGTGAAGGTACTGCATGTCGCTGTTGCAGTAGGGATCACGTACTGCACAGTGACATGGATTCAGATCATGAAGACGAACCAGATCCTTTGTGTCATTACGGAGTTGGAGAACCAAGAGTAGTCATAGAGAGCTTGATCAAGAGAATAAGATTTCTGAGGGTGTGTCTGAATTTGCTTACTGTAATTCCTTACCTGTCAGGAATACAGCAATTGTCATTCATCCTCATGATTGTTGGAGAAATTTGATTTTATACTTCTGCCTAATCTCCCTGCTGGCCGCAAGACTGAATTTGTGTACAGTTACTTGGAAAGTGAATATGCTGTGCAGATACATATATTGACTAGAAATTGTGAATCCTATGAGGTGTTTAGGCCTATGTGCCTGCCTGCTTATTGGTCTGAGGCAGCACAACACTGACCTAAACACGGTCTTGTAATGATGTAAAATTTTTGCAATTGTGGTTTATACAATCCTGCTTGATTATTTGAACATATGTTATTGAAAAATCAATTCTTACACAGTCCTTATAGTCTTGCTACGTCGATTCGTATCTGTGTAATGAAACTTTTGTCACATTTACATCAAATTATTCTAGCTGCTTGAGTGAAAGATGACTTAGGTTGTCAGAGTTTACTACAGACGTTGGAATATGATAATAGTGATGAGAATGCTACTGGAAGGAGTAATAATCAGTCTGTGTATCTTGATTGAAGTCTACAAGGGATTAGAAATTACGACCGCGAGCAATATATTGACGACGAAATAAATGTGGTAATGGGAAGTGGTAGCATCGAGAATCATGATGATAGGACAGGTGGAAACGGTTGGAATGGTAGACGCTGTATTAACAATAGAGGTAGCAGGGGATATACCAGGGATGGCCACTGGAGTGATAGGAACTAAGGTCTGAGCACTGCAGAGCTGCAGTCAGCTGATCCACGGAATAAAGTGCATGCGGAGAGCCCACCAACACGGGACTGACACTTCCATACGTAGCCGATTTCGATGCTGGAAAAATGACAGAGAATAGCTATGAACAGGTAGACATATTGAATTCTGAAGATGTGGAGTAACTGTTGCTCGATGAGAGATGGGAAAATGTGAATACTGTGGTGAATACAATGCTTCAGATAGATGTTAACGGAGTTGTTTTGTCTTTTATTCTTGATAAGCCTATCCAAACTTATGTTGTTGATAGAATCAGATTTATAAAATAAGGCTCTCAAAAAAACTGATAAGTTTTGTTACTCAGGCAGCAAAATACCTGATGATGACTGAAGCAGAGACAATATAAAATGCAGAATGGCAATAGCAAGATAAGCGTTTTTCAGAAGGAGGAATTTTTTAACATCGTACAAATTTAAATGCCAGGAAGTCCCTCCTGAAGAACTTCTTATGGAGTGTAGCCCTGTATGGAAATGAAACTTGGACAATAAAGAGTAGAGGCAAGAAGAGAATAAGATCATTTGATATCTGGTGCTACAGAAGAATGCTGCAGGTTTGATAGGTATAAGTAAAGGGGAGGTATTGAACGGAACTGAGGAAAAAAAAAGTTAATGGTGCAACTCGACCAAAAGAGCGGATCAGTTAATATGAGACGTCCTGCACTATTACTGAATAGTTAGTCTGGTAATTACTTATGGGAGAGTAACATTTTCAGAGCCCAAGCATTCAGTAGAGAATGCAGGTTCATAGATTGTAGTAATCACGCCGAGATGAAAAGGCTTGCACAACATTGACTAGTGTGTGGAACTGCATCAAACCTGCCATCAGATTGAAGATCACAACAATAACAACAAGAGTGGCGAGGCCTTTGCCATAACGGACCTGTTTATATTACGTGTATGCACTATCAACTGAACCGAACACGGCCATATAATTGGAAAGGTACACTTATTTTGATGAGACCATAACCATGTTCAAAGAGCAATAACAATGAAGTCTAAAATACAAATTCCACGGAATATTCAAAGGGCAGATGCGTTTCATTTTGGAATTTTAGCACCATGGAATAAATGAACAACGGATTTCCTGCAATGTCTGCCACTGGCGTTTGTTTAGCATTTCTGCAATGCTCTCGCGTCTACTTAACGCGCTGCTCCTTACTGGCTCTATCTCGTCTGTTAACCCAACTTGGTAAGGATCTTAGACTGATGAGCAGAACTCACGAGTAAGCCTTAAGAGTGTTTTGTAAGGTACTCGCTTCGTGAATGAATTACATTTCCTCAAGATTTTTCCTTTACTTAATTCTAGATGAGTGGTCGCAAACATTCCTGTTTAAGAGCCAATACTTACATTGTTGGGCGGTAGTTAATTCTGATTTAGTGGTCGTCATACTTTTCTGTAGAAGAGCCAATACTGGCATTGTGGGGTGTGTGATGCCATGACTAATAACGATATATAATTTTTTTCTTTCTTTTATTACCTTGTACTCCATAGATATGTTTCTGATGACGTAGAATATTTTTCATTAGGTTATATAGTGTAGCACATGAAGTGTGTGTGCCTATACCGGACATTCTTGTGTTAGACCGGTTTGAAATCTGACTTTATGGTGGATGTTCTAAGCGGACGTTGTATTATGCAAACGCTGTTGGTTTTGCAAAACGATGCCTGTGGCAGTGACAATGCACTCGTGAACAGACAGTATAGTCGTCGGTTTAGAATTGAGCAGCATTACATAAATTGTGAATTTAATATCACGCAATTTCTTGACTACGATGTATGACATGTGCTAAAACACTAACTGCCAATGTGGAAACTGTGAACTGTTTTGCTATATTAGTGACTGTTTTCGTGAGAAAAGTGTTATTATGAACCATGAATTTTAATGGTAGATGGACTGTCTAGCTTCGCAATTGGCAACGTATAGCAAGTGGAAGGTTAATTTAAACACGATGTGGAGTGTGCCAAACTATCCCCTGTGAAAGTTGCAGGTGAACTAATACGACCTTCAGGTGCTACATCAGGAGTTACTTTGTTCCGGCCTACGACAAATGGATGCTACGTCACTTATTACCACTGCCAGCCAAAACAGCATGAAAAGAACGAGGATATTTTAATGCCAGGGACATGACTGGATGAACTTACAATAGTCATATCAGCAACTTCACACTGCTTACACCGCCGTCGCCACAGCACGCCGACCCAGAAAAGATAAGACTCAAAAAACATTCCCCTCTTCGAGAAACACAATTGTAAGCAATTTAATTGCTTTATGCTCCGTAATTGATTAATGTCTGTAAATAAAAGTAGTGTATTGTAAAGATTGTTCACCTTCAGTGATTGTTGGCGCGATCACTAACAACAGTTACTCCCATCATCTGTTTGGTTTTGCTTTTCAGTGTATTTGTACTAGTCGTTGCATGCGTTGTATGTGTCTTTTGAAAGGGTGTGCTTCGATGTGTATATACAGTAATTTAGACAGGAGAATTTATGTGCTGCACTGTGCGAAATGTGGGCAGATGTGTAAGTTGAGGCATCTGCCATTGAAGGTATTTACACAGACCAATTACAAAGATGTAGCTTATTCGCCATTGGTTCAAGTTAGCGTATTAGAAGAAACTTTGAATCTGACAACTGTGATAGTACGCGATCTTAATGTAATATTTCCATTCATTCGTGTTTAGATGCATATTGATCTGGGTTTAACTGTTACAGAGGAAACTTTGAATATGACAACTGTTATTGTATGCGATCTTACTGTAATATTTCCGTTCATTCATGTTTAGATGCATATTTATATGGGTTTAACTGTTACTGGTAAACAAAGCTACAGTACATTGTGTCATTATTTATCAAATTAACTTCAGATTGTTTTACTGTTTTCCAATATCAAAGGATTTTATTATCATAATTTTAACAGGGTTGGGAAACTTCTCATATAGAGGTGTGCTTTTGAAGTTTCCGGAAGCAAAACGGGTTCGTGGGGTTTACACAATACTAATTTACTTCATGTAGTTTTTCTTTAAACCTTTTCTGATTACAGATTCACGGTCATAGTCAATCTCCAGGGATCGTTTCCTTCACAGGTGGCACCTGGGGCCTCATATGTACTGATATTATTATTAATCAATAACCTACACGTCACACACCTACAATAGACTAGCTGTAGAAAGGGCATTATGAGTTGGATGGCCCCCCCCCCCCCCCAAAAAAAAAAGAAAAAAATTCTGATCGTTAGAAGTTGGCACCATTCGAACACTTCGTGTCGACTGTTCTCTTTCCAAGACTACTGCCACCCTCAGCGACCCCAGAGTTGTGACACTGTAATTGCATGACGAAGTGTTGTTGTCTTGTGTGTCAGCAAACGATTAATTGACTAATAACAGCAACTGTACTTATGTTTAAATGATGAGTACCCAGCATTTCCCTGGTATGTATTTGTTCCATTCCTCTACTGGTTCATCTCTGCCTTCCTCATCTCTCTCTGTCCTTTTCCTCTTCCTTATTCTCTGTCTGTCTTTTCTCCACCTCTCTCTGTCCACCTCCTCCATCCAATAGTCCTAGGAGGATAAAAATCATAGGGAGACCAAGAGATGAATACCCTAAGCAGATTCAGAAGGATGTAGGTCGCAGTAGTTACTACTTTCCGTGGTATTAATACATGTTCGTTTTCAGAGTGCCCATCTAAATGTTAACCTGCCTTCCTTTTGTTGCTGATGGATGACTTACCGTATTAGAGTAAAGGAACTGAATGCTATTGAAGGTTCAATCTGCGTCTTTGTAGTACACCATATATGACGGCGGTCAGAATTTGCTCACATTTGTTTAATTGGAGGCCATAGTGGAGATGTGGGAGCATGTCTGACATTTTTTGAATGACTCGAAGTGCTACAAGAATTTATTTAAAGATTTTTGTAATTGTACTGAACAAGATGTTTTACAGAATTGTTGAATATTGTCCTAAATGTCTGAACTAATAAATACTGACGGACAGCTTCACAGGATTGCCTGAATTCCGATGCTAAGAGATCGGTCCGGGCAATTTTCGAGGACATTTTGCGCGTCAGCGTGTAACTCGGAAAACTGTTTCGTCAGTAGCCTGAGCAACCAGGTGCACCGGCGAACGACTACGAGGTGGTCGGACCTTCTGCTTCATTAGTTACGAGCACCACACGCAACAACAGCAAGAAAACAAGCAAGAGGTGCAACAAGATGACCTACGCGAAGAGAAGTACAAGAACCAGCATATCCAAAAATGAAATAGGTAAGGCAGTCAGTCTGCTATAAGCTACAGTACGCGTAGGTCAGAATCCCCGAGAAGGCACAACGACAACACGATGCCGACAACAATGTTTAAATGAGCTTGTGTTTTGATAGCTGTGTCTTGACTTGCAGCAGACTTTAATTCTGCAGACATTAAATCTTATGAGTGTTGTTTAGCAGTTGAATGATTGCATTGTGATATTTAAACAGAGCAAAAATTTACTTATGAATATTGTCTTCAGGTTAATGTTTTTCTATTCTCAAATAAACATGTAATGAAATGTTCAACCTGTGTGTAAAGTAATACAGCCCTCCCCCCCTCCCCCCCCCCTCCCACACACACACCATTCCTCTCTGTGAGTTATGTTGTTTACCCCTAATGGTGGGAGGATAATTGGCACTCAATATGTGATTTAAATTGAAGTCTCTCCCTATGACAAGAAAACCAACCAACAACGACACTATGAAACACTCTGCACATCTGCTCCTGTGGCTCGTTCTACGAGAAGTTGGGTCAAACCTGCAACCAGCTCGTCCCGGAACTGGGCCACCAACAACACTGCCGGGCTGACGAGACATTGTCCGGAACTGATGCGAGAATAATTTTCTCCACAGAAGCCTGAGGACACCTCATCTCCACCTCAACTGAGGACAGTCTTGCTGCGAGAGAAAATTTCTCCACAACAGCTGGAGGGCAAGTATCTTCATATTCCCTGAGGCCAGTCTACCAAGTCCGGGTAGTTATAACATCACATCGAGGGGTTCATCAGGAATAACATTCTAATGTTTAACCTGCACACATACTGAGCAAGGAATGCACACTAGATAAGCGATTAGCGACTAGAGAGACAGGGGGTCTGTAAAAGCATTTGATTTACAGTTTGGGCCCACTTTTGCTGCTTTCACCTAAACCTCCAAGATGTCACACACTCAGATCGGTACCACATATTGTATGTCGATAGAGCATCAACCAAAACACCGATTTAGTTCGAGCTACGTGCTGTCATCTGGTGGAAGATGCGTAAACGGTAATTAAAAGTAACACTACGGAGCACTGGAAAAGTGTATCTGTGAGCGATTGTTTTGTAGATCTCGGGGTGTGTTGGTATAGTGTGAGGTCATCTTACCATAGGTCCCGGGATCGCACTGTAGGGAAGCAGCCTACTCACGCTCTAATAAATTCACATCAGTCTTTCCATTGCGTGCCAGCCAGTCCGCTGTAACTCGATCTGACGTCATAAATGTTGCGCAATACTTTAAAAATCAAGTAAATAATCTGAAACGGTTCTAGCATGTCAGGAGTAATACTAAATCAATATGTGTTGAATGTCAGTTCAATAACTTTAACCATTTTCGAAATTTGGACGTTTTTCTGTAAAAATCATTGCCGCAATAGAAAAGAGCTAGAGATTTAAAAATTTATATTTAGATTCCTTTTTCATAATAATTTAATAGAAACAATACTTTGGATTTCACAATTTAAAATTTTAGTGGAAATTAATGATTCCTGGTTTTTGTCTAAAATATTAAGGAAGCAAGATAGATTAAGTAGGCGAATAAATAAGGCTAGGATGTTTAAATTTAACTAGAAGGGAGATCCGCTATAATCATAGAGATGTGAGAAGTTTCAATTGAATAACTATAAAGCTATAACGATAGCGTATCTCCAAAGGGCAAGTTCAGAGCTCGTCTACTGCGTGTAGTGTAATTAAATTAATTCTCTGGCCCAAAATATTTTACTTAGCCACGTCAGACTTTTATTACGATTACTTAACTGTGTGCTGAATGCGCATTTAAATTGAGAGCTTCATCTGCCATCAGCAAAAGAAGCTATGATTTATTCGGTAACTTGAAGTGGTGCTTTGCTAGCCCAGCGGCTAGTTGGGAGAGCCGATTTGATCAGGCGTCCCACCTGAAGCCTGGGGTCGACGTCAGGGCGGCCAACTACTCCAGCTATCGCACAGGTCGACTGACGGCGGGTGGTGGGACAGCCGTTTACGTCCGCAATTGCATTCGTCACCACGTGATACAACTTCCGCCACTGGCAACGCTGGAGGCCACTGGTGTCGTCGTTCACACCCTGGCGGGCGCCATCACGTTCGTCGCTGCCTATCGACCGCCGTCTCGTCCACTGGACCCTGCTGACATCGATGCTCTGCTCTCCTTGAGGGGGCAAGTGTTCGTCGCCGGGGACTTCAATAGTGAACATGTCTCCTGGAACTCCAAGATCACCAATGCCACTGGCCGCTGCCTGCTCCTGGTAGTGGAACGTCACCATGCACTTGTGGTTGGGCCGTACGATCCGACAATCTTCCCTGCCCGTGGCCTCCCGGATGTCATCGACATAGCGGTCGTCAAGGGCATCCCTCATCAGATCACCGCCACGACGAGGACGGCACTGTCTTCTGATCATGTCCCAGTGATTTTCGATATCTACCTAGACGCCCTCCAACAGGCCAGGAGAGGCATCTCACTTGTTGGCATCGACTGGGACAGGTTTCAAGCAGCCGCGACGGACTCACTCGCCGCCGCGCCGCCCCCTGCGTAAGCTGGAGCGGACGCAGAACTACTGCACTTCGAGGCCACCACGATCGACGCTGCCACTACAGCAACGCCGCCCCGACCTCACACTCCGCCTGACTACTCCCGACAGCTGCCGCCGGACATCCTTGCGGCCATCACTGCGAAGAACCGGGTATACCGGGAGAGGACAACAACTGCCGACACCAAGCGCCTCCTGAACAGGATGCGTCGGGACATTCGGGCTGCCATTGGCAACCATCGCAATCGCGACTTGAATAACAAGGTCGCCACCCTCTGTCTTGACGATGGCACGGCCTGGCAGACGACGAAGCGTTTCCTACGCCGCACGCAACGTATCCCTCCGCTGCTGGTCCACGGTCAGGCTGTCTGCGAACCAGCTTCGAAGGCTGATGCCCTCGCAGACGTCTTTGAGGCTGCGTTTACGCCGATCGAAGACCCAACCGACGCTGTCCACGACGACTTGGTTGCTGACCGGCTCCCACGCTACTTGGAGGCACGCGACGACGATGACGTCATTGAAGAGACGACGGCGGAGGAGGTGTCGTCCATCCTGCGTGCCCTGAACCCCAGGAAAGCTGCGGGCCCAGACGAAGTTTCCAACGCCCTACTCCAGAAGTTGCTGCCGGTGGCTGTCACTCATCTCGCCGACGTCTTTAATGTAATCCTCCGGTCCTGCAGTTTTCCTCAGTCCTGGAAGCACGCAGAGATCGTGGCGATTCCGAAGATGGGGAAGGATCTGCGTCAGCCTGCGAACTACAGGCCTATTAGTTTACTGCCGGCCGTCTCCAAGGTCTTTGAAAGGGTGTACATCAGGCGGCTGCAGCGCCACGTTGACGAGGAAGGCCTCCTGCCCGAAGAGCAGTTCGGCTTTCGCAGGGGCCACTCGTCAGTTCACCAACTCCTTCGGCTAGTGGAAGATGCGTTCGTCGCCCTCGAGCAGCGCGAGTTCTTCGGCCGTCAAGTGGCGTCTACAATTCAATGGGGCCAAGACGCAGTTCCTGATCGTCACCAGGCGACTCGTTCCTGCAGGTCTGCAGCCACTCACGGTCGGTGGCAGCCCTGTCCCGTGGCGTCCAACGGCGCGTTACCTCGGCGTCACCATCGACCGCCGACTCACGTGGGTTCCGCACATCCGCGAAGTGAAGACCAAAGTGCGGAACAGGCTCCACAGCCTGTACCCGGTGCTGAACCCCGGCTCCCAACTACCACCGCGGCTGGGCATCACTCTCTACAAGGCGCTGCTCCGCCCTGTACTCCAATACGCCGCCGTCGTCTGGGGGAACGCCGCCGACACGAACCTGAAGAAGCTGGAGACACTGCAGAATCGCATCCTTCGGCTGGCCTTACACCTGCCTTACGATTTCCCCACCGCTTATTTTCACGACATCGCGGAAGTACCTCTGGTCCGTGACCTCTTCCAGGCGACCGCCCGCACCTTTTACGAACGTGGAGGCCAGTCACACAACGCCCAAATCCGGTCGCTGGGCCGCAAACTGCTGCGCAGCGTCACCACCCGCTGGCCACACCTGCTCAGTGCATCATAGCTAGCACTGCAGAACTGTGCTGAGGAGACACCCAAGAAGACAATCTACATGTGAAGACGCATTACGTCGTCATGAATGGGAGGCAAAGCAATAACTGCTGCGAACTCCATCACACATCGGAGGACCAGTTATCTCCGTGCAGATCCACGCGAGGAAGCAAGGCCCTAGTTCTCTCCAGACGCTGAATAGCACACCATCTGCGTCGGCAGTCGCGTCGCGTCGGTATCATTGCTATAAACCGCCTCGGATGCCTTATTGCCGGCCGAAGTGGCCGTGTGGTTAAAGGCGCTGCAGTCTGGAACCGCAAGACCGCTACGGTCGCAAGTTCGAATCCTGCCTCGGGCATGGATGTTTGTGATGTCCTTAGGTTAGTTAAGTTTAACTAGTTCTAAGTTCTAGGGGACTAATGACCTCAGCAGTTGAGTCCCATAGTGCTCACAGCCATTTGAACCATTTTTTTGATGCCTTATTAAGTTACTCGGGATACGCGTAACCATGAAATCATTTTCGAGTGAAGTGTTAATTCTGGGATGACTTTAATGATCTATCTTCAGTTTGCGTATGTCGTATTTTCACGTGTCGCCGCGGGACAGACATTCTACCATTATTTAGCGTGGCGTTTGATGAACCTAATCATCTAATTATGGCGAGCATTCACTTAAAGATTTAATTTGGACAGTTATAGTTACATCAGCGCATTAGACTCTGAACTGCTCTGTTAGTCAGATTGTGAGGATTCTTTTTTTTTTCATCTGTGACTTTCAGAATATAGAGAACGTTTTGTTTCACGATCGTTTTTGATTATTAATCCCAGACAATCTCCTAATTCCTCAGAGCTATAAGCTGTAGCTATAAGTGTATTTCTCAGATGAAGTGGGCACTAGGAATTCCAATTACAGGCTTCACGTTTTGCTAATCACTTTCTGGTTGCCAAAATTGTAGTTAGAGAGCCAGTGTTGAGAACGGCAAAACAACAGCATAAATAATAGGAACGTTTTAAACAACATAATTCCACCCGCAGCCCCACATATGGTCAAACAGCAGGGAAATGCAGTGTTTCTACATCACAAAACATTACATATAAATATATACATAAATTCCACCAGCTGCCCCACATATGGTTAGAACGGCCGGGAACACTGCAATAATTTCTACATTCTACATTACATTTATAAAACAAATAATTTCCACCCGCCGCCCCACAGCACCCCTCTGATTAAAAATCCTTTTAAGTGTTTAAGCATGAAATTTATATGGGAGAAACTTCTGCTAATACTGGATTCGTATGGACCCCACGAAGACATTAGTGTTCTTCGTGACAAGCACGCACAAAATAACCTACCAGGAAACAAAATCGCAATTCACGTAATTCCAGCAAACACAATCTTCATTTATCAACCGTCCGATCTTCATTTCTTCAGAGTGTACAAGCATATGACGCGTAAAATGTCTGATGGTGCTCGAGATTCTTCGGAAGAGATTAGTCTGCAACAACGGAAAAATCTTCTTAAGCTGCAGCCCGTCACATACAGTCAGTTTGGTTCTCCACATTTGCATAATTCTCACCGTCACCGGTGGATAATGGCTTTAAAACTTCGACAAAGTTCTGTTTCAGACACAATCTTTCATACGCCAATCTTCAGGGTGTATGTACAAATGTAAGCTCTTATCAAATGTGCTTGGTGAACAAAAGTAATTTTGTTCATACACTTCTTCTTAAGCAGCCAGTACTGTGAAGCCTTAATTCCTGAATGGATCACGCTCTTTATTATTACGGCTATTACTTTTATTATTGTGGCCATTATTATTATTATTACTTCTGCACATGTGATGCAACTGTTTCTTCCTTTTTGTTCTGCTTGTATATTGTGAAATTGCAAATGTACTCTGTAGGTTTACTACGTGCTTTCAATGGAACGAAGCGAAAACAGACTGCCAAGTGCACAGTTCTATAAACATGACGTAGTTCCATATAACACTTTCACTCGTAATATAGTAAAGAAAAATTGCAATCATTGGGTTTTAAACCCAGTATGCTTAGTACAACGATCTATTGCTCTACAAACTTCCCCACGGAAACTATACCTGATAGTTACTGATCGTAATGCTTTTTGTGTGCTCCATAGTTCTCACGTTGCTTTTAATTAACGTTTACGTCGTTCTACTGGACGACAGCACATAGTACAAACTAAATCGGAGCTTTGGTTGACACACTATCGACATACAACGATCGGTACAGGTCTGAGTGTCGGACAGCTGGAGGTTTTGGCGTTAGATGCACCCAGGCACATGTAAAGCGTTGTTTCTGAGACACTGGCTGACACTAGAGGTAAAGGAGCTGCTCACCTCTGCGCTGCATCTCGCTCTGCAGCAGCTGGCGGAAGTCGCTCACTGGGTCCTCACTGTGCTGGTACGGAGATACGAACTCCTCCACGTCCTGAGAGGAACGGCAAAATCCGTGAACATCGACACTCCACTACAACGCTTGCAAACGATTTGTCTTCAGAAAAGAATACATCACATTCTGCTCCCAACCCTATGCCTCATGGCACATATCCTCGTAACAGACCTAGATGCAACAACTGTCACATACGTCCTTCTATAACACCCCCCAAGTTCCCGGGATTTGCGAAATTACAAGTTAACAATGACCGTGAATTATGAATTTTGACCCGTGTTGGGATAAGGCATCCGAATCCGAAGTAAATAATGATTATTCCGCGGGAAACAGGAGACGTTAAAACTTGATCGTTATTGAATGAGTAATTTCATTCAATAACGATCGGTAAACGAAATAATGGAAATAATTTGGAAATAAATTTTGCCACTTGAAATTTTACCGAAAGAAATGATTAAGTTGTAAAAGTAATTAAAAAATCGGTCGCCAGCTCAACTGATGAGCCACAGTACTGTTAAGTACGTGAATAATTGTGTCAAACATAAAGTTTACCAGTTTGTAGCGCAGCAGGTGGAACATGAACTTTTACGTGAGTGCTGTGTCAGGCTCAGTAGTCATATAAAATAATGTCATAACAATCTAACTACACTTAAACATTAATGGTCAACTTTCAATAAGTATTTTGATAGTTATTTTGTTCATAATTTGTCAGCTAAGTGCAATGCTGACAACACAGATAATTATCTATCTAGATTTTGAATAATGGACTGTCATTCTGTCTTTAAAATTACGTACTTTGCACAGTTTGATCTACTGATAATGAAATATATCGCCAATAATTGATTAACTATATTTTGAATGATAAAAATTCATTAATTGGGCGATTGTCAGGTGGAATAAGCTTTATAATTTCATGAAATATCCTTGAACTAACTTCAGCTGAAAAAATGGTTCAAATGGCTCTGTGCACTATGGGACTTAACATCTGAGGTCATCAGTCCCCTAGAACTTATGATCTACTTAAACCTAACTAACTTAAGGACATCACACACACCCATGCCCGAGGCAGGATTCGAACCTGCAACCGTAGCGGTCGCGATGTTCCAGACTGAAACGCCTAGAACCGCTCGGCCACACCGGCCGGCTACTTCAGCTGAATATGCATGGAAATAAATCTTAATAATCAATTTTATTACTTCAGTCTATTATTAAGTTACTACGGTTTGCATAAGCTTATTAAGTGCAACAATTAACTATGATAACCAATCGTTCAAAACAGTCTGAAATTTACTCTTCACCGTGTATGCTAATAATTTGATAATTAACATATTTTCTCTTGATTATGGCGTGACACACTCGGCTGAATTAGATAAGTAAGGATCGGAAGGAACCTACTTGGTGTTATTGTCGGGTGGAATGCAACACTTGTTAGTGTTTAACGTCCATTCGACAACAAGGTCATTAGAGACGGAGCGCAAGCTCGGGTTAGGGAAGGATTGAGAAGGAAATCGGTTGTGCCCTTTCAAAGGAACCATCCCGGCATTTGCTCATGTGTTAAGTAAGCGAAAAAATTCATAGCAAGGACTGCGTTGTAGCGTCACACTTCCACCATCACCTACTCTAGTCCATTAAAGGCAGTGCTACCTGTGAAACCAGTCAAGTGATCCAAAAGCTAAGCTGCAATTACTGTGCCGCATTTATGTCGGCGTGACTGCTAACAAGCTGTCTGTCTGCATGAACGGCCACTGACAAACTGTGGCCAAGAAACAGCTGGACCACCACATTGCTGAGCATGCTGCCAGCACAACTTTCTTCATGTCAATGGTTGCTTCACAGCCTGCACCACCTCGGTCCTTCCCACCAGCAACTGCTTTTCTGAACTGCTCAGGTGGAAACTCTCCCTGCAGTATATTCTATGTTCCTGTAACCCTCCTGGCTATGTATGTCGTTAGTCTTTGTCCTACTCTCTAGCCCCTTACTTGTTCCCATTCCAGCACTACACAGACCTCTATTCACCAGTGTACCCACTGTCTTTTTATTAGTCTCCTTTCCCATTAACCCCCCACCCCACCCTCCGTCTAACCTCCCGCCTGCACATAGCTGCCCTACACGCTCTCCATGGTCCCTGTGAGCTCCCACAGGTAGCACTTTAGCGTCCCCCACTCCACACTGCTATCCCTCCCCCTCCCCCCGCCCCCAGGCTTCTCATTACCCACACCACAGAGTCCCATCTCCCATTATGCACAGCTGATCCCAGTGTTGCCTCAGCAGCCAGAGATGGCTGTGGTCTCTAAACAGTAAAGAAATTGTAAGGTTATAAGTCGATGCAGTCAAAAGATACAGCTATGTAAGTCACATATTTCCATATTCGCAAAACTCATTCATCAAGACCTATAGGATACCTCCGTTGACCTAGAATCATGAAATTTAGCTAGAAACGAGGTTTCACAGTACAATTGTAAAGCAAAAAAATCGAAAATGCTTAATTTGTAAAACTATAACACAAAAAAATATATTTTGGTCATTTTTCATCCGTCTGTTTGTCTGTCCGCCCCTTAAGACAAACTTTCTCTGTAACAGGTTGGCGTATCATATTCAAGGTCTATGGCCCCTTCGCAGTGTAAAAATTTAAGCTTCTAAGTCAAAACTATCAAAAGAAATGGCCGATTATCACATATTTTGATACTCGAAACTTCACTCACCAAAACCGATAGGGTACTTCCCATTGACTTAGAACCAAGGTTTCACAGTACACGTAAAGCAAAAATCCGAAATTATTAATCCTTAATTATATAACATGAAGAAAAATATTTCTTTTGTCATTTGTTATCGACTTCAAATTTGAAGGTAAGACATATATCTTGCTAATGTCAATGTCGATAACAGGAACAACTAGTCAGCATCATCATCGATTTCCATAATAGAGGGAAATGACACCATGATTCCTGCAGGGCTGCCCATAATTCCGTATGAGTGCGAGGGGTTGGAGATCTGTTCTGAGCACGTTCCAAGGCGTCTCAGTCATGATCAAAACGTTCATGGCCGCGGAGTTTGGTGGCCAGCGTCAGTGTTTAAATTCAGAAGAGTGTTCCTGGAGCCACTCCGTAGCAATTCTGGACGTGTGGGGTGTGGAACAGTCCTGCTGGAGTTGCCGAAGTCCGTCGGAATGCACAATGGACATGAATGGATGCAAGTGATCAGACAGGATGCTTACGTACGTGTCACCTGCCAGAGTCGTATCTAGACGTATCAGGGGTCCCGTATCATTCCAACTGCAGACGCCCCACACCATTACAGAGCTTCCACCGGTTTGAACAGTCCCCAGCTAACATGCAGAGTCCATGAATTCATGAGATTGTCTCCATAGCCGTACACGTCCATCCGCGGGACACAATTTGAAACGAGACTCGTCCGACCAGGCAATATGTTACCAGTAATCAAGAGTGCAATTTCGGTGTTGTCGGGCCAAGGCAAGGCGTAATGCTTTGTGTTGTGCAGTCATCAACGGTACACGAGAAAATGGTTAGTATACTGACACTTGCTGATGGCCCAGCATTGAAATCTGCAGACATTTGTGGAAGACTGTCATTCTGAACGATTATCTTCAGTCGTCATTGATCCCATTGTTGCAGGATCTTTTTCTGGCCGCGGTGATGTCGGAGATTTAATATTTTACTGGATTCCTGATGTTCGCGGTACACACGTGTGATGGCCATACGGGAAAATCCCCACATTATCGCTACCGCGGATATGCTGCGTGCTATCGCTCCAGGGCTGACTATAACACCACGTTCAAACTCACTTAAATCTTTGTAACCTGCCATTGCAGTAGCAGTAACCGATCTAACAACTGCACCAGACACTCTTTGTCTTATGTAGGCGTTCCCGGCCGCTGCGCCGTATTTTGCCTGTTTACATTTCTCTGTATTTGAATACTCATACCTCTCCCAGTTTATTTGGCGCTTCAGTGTAGCTTAAAAGTATTCCACATGTGGTTCAATGTGCGTGGGTGTCAGATTTTCTATAGACAATGAGAGTAGGACGTTTTGGTAGATTATATCTCAGTTCTAGCTCACTAGCTGATTCGTTCCTCGTGAGCTAACTCACTAGAACTTACACAGAACTTAACAGAACATCTACTTTTCAGGTCTAAATCACTTAATTTCTTTTAAATTACTTAGTGTTCTTGTTTTACCAACAGTTCTACCAAGTTCACATGTAACTTTAATTTTCTGATGTCTCGATGCACTTTCTTTACAATATACAAAACAATTGAAGACGTGGAAATGACCACATCTGCCGCCGACAAGAAAAAGAATACCATCAAATCTGTCGCTGGACACGCTCTATTGGATGGACCTGCAGTCTTTTGTGGTTGCAGACTGAACTTCAGCATCGACATAAATGATTCGTTTACTCATGGCAACGGATGGTTAACAGTCGCTGTTTTCGTTACTTATCTTTATGAAATTCATTAATATTCTTTTTTCTAGACAGTCAACACACTGCTTTAGCTGTTTGATATTGTCCATTTAAAGATTATGAAATTTAATAGGACAAAATTAGCTTCATTCCTAAAAAGTGCAAAACGTTCGCTAGCGAACACCTTCCACTGTGTTAGTCCTATAAACCGAGATTCCGGGCTCTGACCTCTCGTACGTCAGTGCATCTTGCTTCTGAGATAACAGAGGGCTCCATTATTTCGGGATGAAACACACCACCCGCTCCTTAGGATGGGTCTAAAAACTTGCCCTTTACTTGGTGATAGATCGTACAGAAGCGAGAATAGAGAAAGTTTTGTCAAATAGCTAGTTCTTCTCTAACCACTGACGCTTTGATGATTTCAAGAGATAATGGTCAAAATCCTTCAATCTTCATACTTGGTTTAGAGCTTTGACACAGTAAATATCCTCTAAAATGGTATATATATTAGGTATTCGAGTGACAAAGTACATTCTACAAGCACTACTTCCATCAGTTAATTTGGATGTAAATAAGTTATTTTCTTCACATTTTCGTGTTTTATTTGAAGTGAAGAAATGTGAATAACATGTAAATGATAGTATGAATACTGAAGACAACTTTAAAAACAATTAATTTATGTTTTAAGTAAAACATGTTCCGCTATTATTTTCAATGGATCGTCCATCAGCGCCATCTCTGAAAGAAGTTTTGAATTGCCTTAGATTGGCGCGAGAGAATGTTTCACGTAAGTCATACTACAAATAGAGGAAAAGAATGTTTACGTAAGTTCACTCAGTGCGCAACCTTTCTTTCACTGACGGAAATTGTTGCTCTAGGTCAGTATTATCTTTATCTAGAGGCCACCTGCCACCAGATAAAATACGAGTTGCAAACTGGTAGTTCAGATGAAGCAGACTTGTCCTTTAGCCATCGATCTCACGCAAATCTTAATTGGTTTTGAAAATTCGAAATGCTAATATAATCTACATAAAAAGAGCTATACACAAGACATACAATGAGCAATCATTTTCTAATTAACATATTAAATTTTTCAGTTTTGTTTTCTTTATCTTCCTGACAATATTTTAAAATGAAATGAAAACATGATGTTAATATTTCTTTAACTTTTTCTAATTTTTTATTCATTTATATAGTTAAAAACTTTCAGTAAATATTCTGTGTGAAGCATTGTAAGTTAAATTTTTCTAACTATACATTCCAACATACGTTGCAGTATCTGAAGGGATTTGTTCATTACAAGTTCCACACAAAGATTCCTAGTCCTTTCCTTTGAACTTACAATATTATTTCTACATGTAACATTAATCACGTAGATAGGATAGTTCGTTATGAAATTATGTGGGATTATGTCAGCATCTGATATAAGTAGTGTAACTCATTTAAAATCGAGAAATTGATTGTATGCTTTGAGATAATGGTGGGTTAATATTCCAGATTTCCTGTGGTAAAATTTCATTTGTTCCAGTTAATGTGGTCGAATAACGAAGAGCGAAGTAACCGATTATTTTTACAATTTGTCTGAAATGTAATAAATTTGAAATATGCCATAAATTCTGCAGTTATGTGATATCTAGTTCGAAATTTTTCTTACTACTCAATCCTACTACTTCTGCAGTTGTACTTCATAAAAAGATATCTTAAATTTCGATTTTTTCAGAATATTTTCTCGTTGTTCTAACTCGTAAGTTGGTTCATATTTAATAGTTGGTACACCAATTTCCTAAAAGTCTTAATAATTTTTTTAAAAATAAAAAAAAAACAAAGGATAGAAGAGTAAACATTCTAAAGAAGATCATCGAAAAGCTCAAAGAAATGTTTATCTTTGAACTGAAGTTGTTCGTTTAAAACATATAATGGATTACTTTTGTGAAGTGAAAAGATTTCAATTTCTTCTCAGGTATTTAGCAGTGGTCCTTTTGGCACAGTATGTAATATTTTCAAAGTGTTAGAAATGCAACCCTCTGAATTATTGTAACCATCTAGATGTTGACCAAATATTGATTTGCTACATGCAGTACCAGTAGTATGTTCTTTGAAACGTGTTATAAAGCTATGGCCAGTTTGGCCAATATACTGTTTCTCACAGTCATTACATGTTATTTTGTAAACGCCTGACATTTGGTATATATTTGAGTCTCCAATTGTGTGTTTCAGTTTCATCTGTAGGGGGTTATTAGTTTTAAATGCTATTGTCACGCTTGTGTTCTTAAATAATTTAATTATTTTATCTGAGATAGGTCCCATGTATTTCATTTTTGTAAATCTCTTCTTGGAATTTGTAACAGCATCATTTGTTTCTTGTAATTTTTGATATAACATATCAATACCTGATGGGAATTATAATTGTTAGCAACTGCTATCTGTTTTGATATATCAATTTCCTTCTGGATTGTATCATGTTGGAGAGGAAATTTCAGTATCCTATGTATTATCGTTTTAAAAAATGCCATTTTGTATCTTGATGGATGGCATGATTTAGCATTTATTATTATGTAGGTTGATGTGGGTTTTCTATAAATAGAAATATTATGTTTTCCATTCTTATTTGTAATTGTGAGATCCAGCAAATTAATACTATTGTTACTTTCATGTTCTACTGTAAATACTAGTTTTGGACGTCAATTATTTGAGTTGTTAGCTAAAGCATCAATTTCTTCCTTAGAGCCATTACATAATAGCAGTGTGCCGTCAACATATCTTTTGTAGTATATAACTTTATTTTTTATTTCTGGATTATTTTTTAAAAACTGAATTTCAACATAATTGACGAAGATATCTCCTATAGTGCTAGCCAGGGAATTCCCCATTGCAAGTCCATCTTCCTGTATGTATATTTTATTATTAAATGAAAAATAATTAAAATCTAGAGTAATTCTTAACAGTTTGATGAATTCTACTATTTCTTCGGGGCTCATTATTTTGTGATATGTTAAGTTATCATCAATAATAGAGATAGTCTCTTGAATAGGTATATTCGTGATTTGTTGTACGAGCTTTAATTCATTATTATATCTGTATTTATCTTTTTCATTAGTAATGACATTTTTAGTTTTACGTGCAATGTCACATATTTCAGACTTACTAAATAGTACATGTTTTGCAGCAATCTTTACGTCAGCAATCACACGTTCAATATTTGCATTGCTCAATTGTGGAGTTAAATTATAGGAAGAAACTGATGCTTTCGCTAACAACTCATATAATTTACATCCAAAACTTGTATTTAAAGTAGAACACGATAGTAACAATAGTATTAATATGCTGGACCTCACAATTACAAATAAGAATGGAAAACATAATATTTCTATTTATAGAAAACCCGCATCAACCGATGTAATAATAAATGCTAAATCATGCCATCCATCAAGATACAAATGGTATTTTTTAAAACTATAATACATAGGAAACTGAAATTTCCTCTCCAACATGATGCAATCCGGAAGGAGATTGATACATCAAAACAGATAGCAGTTGCTAACTATTATAATTCCCATCAGGTATTGATCTGTTATATCAAAAATTACAAGAAACAAATGATGCTGTTACAAATTCCAAGAAGAGATTTACAAAAAGACATACATGGGACCTATTTCAGATAAAATAAATAAATTATTTAAGAACACAAGCGTGACAATAGCATTTAAAACTAATAACCCCCTACAGATGAAACTGAAACACACAATTGGAGACTCAAATATATACCAAAAGTCAGGCGTTTACAAAATAACATGTAATGACTGTGAGAAACAGTATATTGGCCAAACTGGCTGTAACTTTTTAACACGTTTCAGAGAACATACTACTGGTACTGCATGTACCAAATCAATATTTGGTCAACATCTTGATGGTTACAATAATTCAGAGGGTTGCATTTCTAACACTTTGAAAATATTACATACTGTGCCAAAAGGACCACTGCTAAATACCTGAGAAGAAATTGAAATCTTTTCACTTCACAAAAGTAATCCATTATATGTTTTAAACGAACAACTTCAGTTCAAAGATAAACATTTCTTTGAGCTTTTCGATGATCTTCTTCAGAATGTTTACTCTTCTGTCCTTTGTTTTTTAAAATTTTTTTAAAAAATTATTAAGACTTTTAGGAAATATTTTATCTTTACATTGTAATTTTATTCACCAAATATTATTTTATGACTGACTATCTGTTTTAGAATTTTTGCTTGTAGACTGCATATTGCTAATTCACATCATTTTATTTTTGACACTATGGTTCATAATTTTATAATTTTCCTTCCTTTTTCATTATTTTTATTTGCTTGTAAGACTGAAATATAACTTGAGGAATAGCAATGCCTTTAAAAATTGTCACATGTAATTTACATACCAACTTCATAGACAATATTTCATATATATGGACAACTACTTCATATTGTATCTGTGCAGCATGTAGTATACATATCAGCTACAGATTATTGCAGCTTACACATTGAAAATCGTTTCAATAAAGACATGTTGCTGCTCAATAATACATTGTCTGACGCACCATTCCACTTTCACAACAACTTCGTTGGAGAGAAGCCTGCTGCCACATCTTTGCACTGGCGTTTGTCCTCACTATGGCAACCACTAGTTCGACTATCGACTTTACAACAACTATCAGTGGAAAGAAGCCTGCTGCCTCATCTTTGCAACGGCGTCCAACTTCACCATGGCAACCAGTGGTTCCAAATGGTTCACTAACAGGCCTTGAGAGGGCAACCCATGTACAGCCAAACCGAAGTTCATTTTTCCTACATAGTCAAATATTTTTAACACTTCTTAATTGACAATAGCTGTTTAATAAGCTAATTTTAGTGTGTATTTATTTTTAGTTCTTGACAATGTTCTTTTAACTAAGAAATTTTAAATTATAATTCGACTTACAACTCAGTGGTTAGTAATGACATCATGCAGTCTGAAGTCAGTGGAGCCTCCATTATGTATCGTAAGACGTGCTCTGGTTTCTCCAGTATTGATTCTCCAACAGAAAGAGGATCCTACTCAATAGTAATTCATCTTTTTATAGCTTTATAACTTTATGTATCTTCTTTAATGTATGTAGCCCTCTAATTAAAGCTTTGTACACATCCTGTAGGTCGGAAGATGACCACAGTTGTGATCGAAACCGGTCACCTTGATAAATAAATCGTGATGAAGACTGTTTTTAATAGTAAATTTCAAAGAATGTGCGATTCTAGATAAAATGTTATTTCTTTCCTTTACAGTCACATAACGAAACAGTTTTGTTACATTATTATTGGATTTTCCATCATACGTTGGATAATACGATTCTGATTCATCTGGATTAGCTATAACAGTTCTTAAGTTCACCAAAAATTGTGCATAGTTTGGATGAAGTCATCAATATTTATTTCAATCTGTGTACCCTCGTTGGGTACATTTAAATTATGTTTACTTTTCTCATTTGCAAGGAATGATTTTTTTGATTTCCCGCCACTTTCAAGTTAAGAAAAGTGACCTAGGAAGTGTGTTCGTATTCCCAGGTCCACCATCTTGGATCGCCATATTGAATTCAATTCTGATGTCATGTCAAATATCACATTATATCCTAAGTGATAGTTCTTTCGATAATAAGCGAAATTGTGAGATTACATGACATATACACACATACTTTGCAAGAAACTGCACAAAGCATGGCAAAGGATAGGCAGTGTTGTAGCACACGTTACAGGTTCTCTGCCACACGAAAAGCTGTCCCGAGTAGCGATGAGTCGGCAGCGTCTGACTGAAACGAACATGGCGCCCTTGGTAGTAGAGGGGGCGTGGCACAGTCGCTTAAAGCTGTCACTGCAGAGAAAACTCACCTCGCGATGGACAGGTATAGGTAGCGTCGCGGAAATGTCAGACTTACGCGTGGCTGGTGCGTCCATGTACTGGTCATCTGATTACGTGCGTTGCTTGTATTTGAAACCATTTACTTTTGTGTTTGTGTTGCTGCACCATAAAAGGTCAGAGAAGCATAATATATCCTCTTAAAGAGCTCGAAACGCTGAATATTTCATTATAATTGTATCAGTAGCACATAAAATTAAAAGAGATTCGTTGAGGCGAAGAAAATGGTAATGCATAAATCTTGGAAAGCTTGTTAACGAAACATGATAAAATAAAAATCAAGGAATCAGATGCATTAGTTACAAGAAGTCTGTGCTAGCAGAAAAGGACGTAATTTGCCATTGGAATGATACGCCTCTTGGTTTCCTAGTAGTAATTTTAGGCAGTTTCAATAATTTAGCGATACTGTGCTGTCATTCTTGTTATATTTGTTATCATTTAAGGGAGAACTTTCGTGTAAACTGGTGTCTATCTCAGAGTCACCAGCGACGCCGCCAACCCGCAACGCATCTCTGTTCAGCGGGTTATCATCAGTCCAACACCTGCGGTCATGCTGGTTCCCGCCGTATCTTGCTCAATCCACAGAGGGTCTCCCGGCAAGCAGCTAGAGGGAGCAGAACAGGCGTCACTCCAGACACGTATCTCTAGCTACATTCGCTGCAGCTTCACAAGCCAATAGGGAAATTAAAACCTTCCGCCTCGCGAGTATTTCTCCCAGTGAAACACGTATGTTGTGTGGCGGCAATGGCGAGGCATTGCAGAGTCTCTGACCAGAGAGCCATTTATCGTGGCTAGTCTGCGCTTGACCGCGCGAGAGTTGCGAGCGGTACTCTGTCAGTAGTAGTCGTGCAGTACAGTTGCGAGCAGTAGTCAGTGGGCAGTCTGTGAGCAGTGCAGTATGTCGGTAGTAGCAGTCGAGTACAGTTGTGTGTGAGGAGTCGGCGAGCGTCGACATGGCACTCTGGTCAAGATTCAGGATGAGGTATATTATTTTTTAATGCGCTCAGCTAATAATGTAAATTAACTGTAACTAATTTGTGCAACAATCGCCCGAATAATAATTTTGATTTCAAAGCAATATTTTTAACAAAAGTACTATTTAATTGAACGAACGATTTCCTTCCATTTCCTTTAAAGAAAAGTTATAGTTAAATTTCAAAAAAAAAAAAAAAATATTACTTGCGATGCAGTTCCTCCAAGCCGTGGCCAACAATAAGAGCAGAAATTTGACATGCAGTTTCAATGAGGTAAGAAATTAATTATGATTTTTTGCACAGGGCCAAAGACCGATATTTCGGTTTAATTGAGTTATCATTATCACTGAGATTTTCTTATCACTGAATTGACTTTCATTTTTTTTTTGTGAGGAAGTTATACTTGTGTCAGATTGCTAATTTTTGTTTAGTTGTCATTGTCATTAAATTTATTTGCTGGAAGCTGACGTTAGGTTGTATTCTTGTTAACATTCAACTATTGTGTTTCAAAATTTCTCTGGGGAGCTTACACTTAGCTCAATGCCCATTAGTATTTAAAATAATATCATTTAAAATTTTCGGTGGGGAGGTTACACTTGGCGACACCCAGTCCAGGATCGTATTTCGTTGAGAATCTTTTGAAAAACAGTCAGATATCTGCTCTTAGTTGCTTAGATATAATTATGATTTGGCGCAACGCTTTTACTAATATTGTGACTTTCTTTCTACAGGTCAACGGCAATTCGTTGCTCTGTTGTATTTGTGTGTTGCTTTTGCATTTGTGCTTATTTGTTTTGTGAATAATTGACTATTGTAAAAATGCCGCGAAAGACTGTGAATAGTGTATCGCGAGGTATTATGAATGAAACTACCAACTCAAACAACTTTACCGATAGGACATGTGACACGCAGTGTAATGATAACAATCCTGCGTTTACTAACAATCAGTGCATTCCAACCACTAATGACGACTTTTGTCTTAATGATGAACAAACGAACTCGGTTATGTCCTCTGTTGATTTGACGACAATCGATGACGCGGGACGCTCTATTGTAATGAGCGCTGCCGAGCCTAACACAACCGGTTTACTAAATTTACGTGATGAACACACAAATTTGTCTAATGAAAATGAACAGGATACACAAAGTACGACGGATTTATTTAGTTCCGAAATAATGTCTGACAGTGTACATTCGGCTGACAAACCTTTTTGTGAATCTCAGAATGACCAAATGGTCACACAAAATGCGACAATTCCAGATCCACCATTAAACAGCACAGTGAATGGGGTAGAGAATGTTACATTGGGTCAAATTATGGCAATATTGCTACAAAATAAGGAAGATTCGAAACAACAGAGTGAAGATCTCAAACATCAACTTAGTGAACAGGTCAAACAAGATAACGAAAATCTCAAACAACACTTAAATGAAAAATTAGACAACAATTCCAAACAACTAAATGATAAATTAGACAACAGTTCCAAACAGCTAAATGATAAATTAGACAACAGTTCCAGACAGCTTAGTGAACAAATTAGAGACGTTGCCGTACAATGTCATGACACTAAGGAACAGTTACGCGAGGAAATTGAGGCTTATTCAAGAAAAAGTAGCGAAGAAATTAAGTGTGTTGCTCAGGAATTAAGGGAATTGCAAACAGCTGCAACATAAACACTCAAAGACGAAATTAGCGGAGTCGCTAAACAATGCTCTGAAAAAGCTACACAATTACGGGATGAGTTTAAAGCAATGACGGTAGAACTTCCGCGCACAATGCACGCAAAGATAGACGCGAAATTCGACCAACAGAACACTCAGATTGGCGAACGCTTTAATCACCATATACAAAACAGTGATACGCGTTTCCGTAAATTTATTCAGGATCAAAACAAAGTAAAACGACAAGTAATGGAAACAATCACAGCACAGAGACAAGAAGACAAACGTAAAATGTTTGCGAAGGCAAAAACGTATGTAGACAATAATATTGCGACAGTGTCCGACGAAATTAATACCATCAAACAGTCGAACACAGAATTACGTGACGAAATTTCGGATCTTAAATCGAAAACAGACACATACACAACCGATTTTCAAACAGTGACCGACAGACTCGAACAATTAGAACTAACACAGGATTCAGATGTCGTCAAAGCTGACGTTAAAAAACTGAACCCACGCCCGGGTTCCCGGGTTCGATTCCCGGCGGGGTCAGGGATTTTCTCTGCCTCGTGATGGCTGGGTGTTGTGTGCTGTCCTTAGGTTAGTTAGGTTTAAGTAGTTCTAAGTTCTAGGGGACTTATGACCACAGCAGTTGAGTCCCATAGTGCTCAGAGCCCAAAAAACTGAACGAAACTACACGTAAGTTGCAAAAACAGATTAATGCGTCCGATTCTAAAACCGATGATCAGGCAAAAATACTGACAGAAAAATATGATGAATTAGCCAGTCGTATTGATGCTATTGAAAGTAATAATGATAATAAATCAGACGATACTGCACCGATTTCATTTAATCAAACACCTGAATTTCAAAATTTACAGCAGACAATTAATGAGATCGATTCGTCTAATAACACGCTGCGTAGAAAATTGTCAAGTTTACAACAAGAAGTAACAGAGATGAAAAACATTTCAGTTAATAACATACCACAACAGACGCTACTTTATGAACATTTGTCTGACGCACGCAGCGCGTGTAATTTGGGTAATCTACAGAGAGTACGGGGCTTAGATCCCGAACAACCACAGTTCAATAGATTCTCTTACAATCCTGAACCTGTTCCATCACACAGAGACAATAATTTCGATTACAAACATTTTCTGTCGATAAGAAAATTTAAAGTGTTTAAGAATGACAGAACACAGATTCACCCACTGGATTGGATTCAACAATTTAGCTTTGCTTTTCCACCGACTTGGCCCGTAACGCACAAACTTGAATTTATTTGCAGTTTTTTGGAAGGCGAACCGGCAACTCGCATGAGACCGATCGCGAGGCAATGTTACTCGGTAGAAGAATTTCAGAATGCTTTTCTATCTGCGTATTGGTCGAAGACGACACAGCGCGGAATTAAAGATCAGTTAATTAGTTTGCCAAATTACGAGAACTCAAATTTTCCCAGTGTGACGCAGTTTTTTGAGCACATGGTGCAACAAAACCAGTACCTAAGTGAACCGTACAGTGAATCCGCACTTATACAATTATGCATCTCTAAATTACTACGGTCATTAAGGATGTCACTTCTAACGGGCCAGCAAAAAGAAAACATTTCAGCATTCAGAGATCTTTTACAGCTTTTAGAAGTGCAGCAATCAGACTATTCTTTCGTAAACAAAAACTTCACATATAACAACCAAGGCCAACAAACGTACAGCAATTATGATCAGACGCGAAATTTTAATAGAAAAGGTAACAGACGCTTTAGGAACGACAACTGCCAAAACTTTAATAACAGCCAAAATTCTAAGTATCAATATCGTCAAAATTTTCAGTAACAGGAAGCACACTTTAGTAACAATAGAGGTGTTTCACAACAACAACATCAAAACCAGCTGGTTAGCATACCTAACCAACAATGGAATGCACAAGGTCAACCTAACTTTAATGTTTCGCCGCGTGGACGTATAGTCCCAGATCCAACAAACAGTAACACACGGCAGCAAGGAAACAACTACGCACAGAGAAGACAGTATTTCAATTCCTATCGCAATACACCGTATAGGAATGACTATTACGACAGACGTAAGAATAATGAGAACAATTTTCAGCGTACATCTAACAACAGTCGGACATACCAACAGCAAAATTATACACAAGAACCTATTCTCATGAATGAACCCGACAGTAGGTATCATCCAGAGCGTAATACGTCTGGAAGAAGTAATAGAACTGTTCAAATAGTAGAAATGCCACAACATCCAGCTGAAAATAGTAACACATCAGATAGAATCTGACTAGATACTGCACAGGTCGCATCTTCCAATAATACAAGCACTACTTTAGACACACAAAATGTTGTCCACGAAAATGTAATTACTTTTGACGATATCAGAGACACTCTCTTGCAGGAAAGACCATTTGTTCAGAAAACTATTTCACATCCTGTCATCGAAATTAAAATTGGTTCATCGAAATTTTCAGCAGTAATCGATTCCGGATCACCTATATCAGTAATAAATGAAGAAACTTTTAACGAGTGTAACAAAGAGAATACCTATCCGACATTACCTTTAGGCAAATTGAAAGTAAAAGGAGCAGTATCGAGTAAAGGTGTAGACATTAAATTACAGACGCATTTATCATTTTGTATTGCAGGTCACACTTCTCACTCTAATTTTTGGATTGTCCCTTTATTGACAACAGATGTTATTTTAGGTACGAATTTTCTGGTACAACATGACGCAGTTATTGATTTTCAGAATTCTTATTTAATGTTGAAGGATGAAAATATACTATTTGCTTTAGAATTTCAGCACTCACTATCTGCGGAAGAGCAAACAATTAATCGCACAGAGGTCATTTCCGTGTCACGTAACATAGACTGTAATCCCACATATCTGCTCTTAGTTGCTTAGATATAATCAGGATTTGGCGCAACGCTTTTACTAATATTGTGACGTACGTACACAACTATAATACTCTAGACGAAGCTGACTACGACGTAATACAGATGATTTCCGATAAAGTTAAACAAAGCAGTGCAACTACAGACGACGAACGAACGCAATTACACAAAATTCTTTTACAGCAAGCTCCAGTTTTTGACAACATTCCTGGTACTATGTCGGGTTTTATGTATGAATTTCAAGTGAAACAGCACGACACATTTAAAGCAAAGCATTATCCCATTCCATATATCCACAGAGAACAGGTTAAAAAAGAGTTGCAGGATATGCTTGACCAAGGAATTATTGAACCGGCAGTTAGTCCGTACATAAACCCGTTACATATTGTTAAGAAAAAAGATGGCTCACTTCGCCTTGTACTTGATTCACGTCACATTAATGACATTGTTATTAATGAAACAGATCGGCCACAGACTTTAGAGGAATTTCTACAGAAATTTCACGGTACAGCTATTTATTCCACACTAGATTTGAAATCGGGATTTTGGCAAATTCAACTTCATCCCAATTGCAGAAAATACACAGCATTTCTTTGTTTTGGCGACTGTTATCAATTTTGTAAATTACCATTCGGGTTAACTATTTCTTCTGCAGCTTTTATTCGCGGTTTGAACACAATACTTCCGACAGAACTTAAAGACAGAATTACGACGTACGTAGACGACATTCTTATCGCATAAGCTAACTGGACTGAACACCATATGATTCTTGAACGTCTGTTACAAACTTTCCATGCACAAGGACTCACAGTTAATCTTAGAAAATCGCACTTTGGCAAAACTTCTATAAAATTTCTTGGACACGTAATTTCAGCAGAAGGCATTGCGCCAGATCCGGAAAAACTTCAAGCTCTACGTGACATTACTGTTCCTACGACGAAGAAGCAATTACGGAGTTTTTTGGGCTTAATTAACTTTTTTCGTAAATTTATTCATCACTCTGCTTTGGACACACCTAGATTATGCCAATTAACAGGTAAAAACAGTATTTGGTCTTGGGATAAGCAAGCACATTCTGAATTTGTGAACCTGAAACGTGCTTTGTTGAATGCTCCACTTTTGTCGCACCCAGATCTTACTAGAAATTTTTCCATTGCCACTGACAGTTCCAACATCGCTTTAGGCGTACATATTTTCCAGGAAATAGAAGAAGATGGTTCAATAGTAATTAAAAACATCGCATTTGCAAGTCGCATTTTGTCACCAGCTGAACGAAATTATTCCGTTACAGAACTGGAAACATTATGTGTTGTATGGGCTTTCACGAGATTTAGGCACTTTCTTTATGGCAGACATACCACCATCTACACAGACCACAGAGCGATACAATTTTTACTTTCGGCTAAATTCACACACGACAGATTAAGCAGATGGAAACTTTATTTACAGGAATTTAATTTTACAATAGTTCACATTCCCGGCACACAAAATGTTATAGCAGACGCACTATCGCGTTCTCTCAGCAACAATCAGCAAGACGTAGCAACCAACTTCTGCAAAGCAAATTTCAGTGTCATGTACATTCAGCAAGTAGCATTTGAAAATTTTATTTCGTCGTCATTACAGGACATAGCACAAGAACAAAATAAAGACAATGTGTGGAAAGAAATTAAACACCTTTGGCAAGATAGGAATAATGTTACGATTAGAAACCATTACACTGTAAGCAATGACATTCTGTTTCGCCGCTCTCATCCTGACAGCAACAACTGGTTATTATGCATTCATGACGAACTGGTTAACAAATTAATCTGGTACACTCATTTAAGTTACGCACATTACGGAGCAAGAAAATGTTTTCTTATACTGAGACAGAACTGTTATTTTACCAACATGGAGAAACGTGTACGACGAGTTTTAGCATCTTGTAAAATTTGCCAGAAAGCTAAGTCAGACACCACTTCACATATTCCTCCATTATATCCCATTGTACCTGTTAAATTAAGACATATGGCCGCAGTAGACATTTTTGGTCCAATTCCGAGAACTAACAGAGGTTTTTGCTACATCTTTGTCGCTGTTGAGCTCACTTCAAAATTTGTTACTTTCACTCAGTTACGCAAAGCTACTGCTAAAGCCGTTTCGAAAGCATCTGTAAAACATTTTCTATTTCATGTAGGGCATGTGATGAAAGTAATTTCCGATAATGTATCACAATTTCGTTCTGCTACATGGACACGTATGTTACGAGCTAGAAACATTTCTCCGATCTATATATCCAAGTACCATGCTTCTTCGAACCCCTGTGAACGATTAATGAAAGAAATTGGTAAACTGTGTAGAATATACTGCCACAAAAGACACATTAATTGGGATAAACACATATTCTCATTCCAAGATGTAATTAATTCCATTCCAAATGAATCCACTATGCTATCTCCGCATGTTAACCTGAAAAACGTTGAACCACCAAACAAAATCAAAGAATTAGTAAACTTCCCTACCCGTCGCCGACTAAGACACCACGAAATAATTGACATTGCGCTGAACAACATCAAACGTGCCGCAGACTGCCGGAGAAGACAGCAAAAACAGGTTTGTACACGCCGCGACTTTCACATTGGACAGAAAATATTAGTACGTACACACTATTTATCCAGCAGAATAAAAGGTAAGTGCAGTAAATTTGAACTTCTATACGCAGGTCCATATCGGATTCGCAGCATTCCTCATCCCAATGTGGTACACGTCGAAACTTTGAGAACCAGAAAATCGAAAGGCAACCACCATTGGTCAAATATTAAACCCTTTATTGAATGAAGACACTTTATGATTCAACACACTATGATGCCATTTACTAATTTTTTATGACCATTTATGCAATTATATTCACATGACTAATTACTGATGATTATCGTATTTTTTCTTGGCAAGTGCCCGGCAAGGTAAGGTTAGCAGGTCGCTCTTCTTGTCGTTACACATCAGACCGTGCACATTTTCAATTTTTTTTTTTGTGTGTATGATTGTATTCCAGTTCTGTTTGTATGCACTGTGAAATAGTTAAGATATAATACACAACAGTTGACTTTGACATTTTTGTTGCCCTATGACATCTCAAGATGGTGACTGTTATACGTTTTTTGCTGCTGCATTGTATTATTCTGTGTACATTTTTGCATCTGAACACTGTCAATGTCTTTGACATATTACGTTTTCTGTCATGTTATGCTGTATGGATAATTATGTCACCATAAACCAGTCATTATTTAGTGGGTATATAATTTAAATGGAAGACATTAATCTGTGTTCATCAATTTCAGAAAGAAATGATGCGTGTAAGAAATAAATTCAACAGAAATGGGAATTTCACCTACGGAATAAACGAAAGAAGATGCAATAACTTTATGAGGAAGAGTAAATGGATCAGGATTAACAAGCATTAACAAGAATATACTATACTCATCGTAGAATAGCAGTCTTAACTAATTTTTTCTTTCAGAATACAAGGTGATTGATGCAGGCTGTCAGACAGAACTACACATCTTAGTTTTAGTGATGAAATATGCTAGAGATAAGGAATAGTTGTGTAATGAGTAATGAAGTGATTTTTTGCAGATGATAATGAATGCTGATGAATAATGATGAAGAATATGCTGCTATGAATAATGAAGTTTTTCTTTACAGGTGATGATGATAATGGAGTTTTTGATGATATGGATAATGAAGTTTTTTTCTTTGCAGATGAGGATAATGTTGAAGTTATATTTAGGCTATGTAGTTATTTAAGTATTTGTTGCAGTTCGTTTTGACAGCAAGTGTTATATTGCACAGTATAATGACTGAAGGTTTTGGAAAGGACAGCTCTGGAACACATTTTTTATACACATTTCACTACCTGTTAATTCAAAGTTCACTACTTTTCAGCATAAAATGCATTTCTCTTTTCAGCTTAATAATTCATTTTTATATGTTTTTTGCAGGAGAAATTATTTATGAGATTAATGTGCTATAAGCAGTTGTTCATTAAATCTATGAATGTGGTTACATATACTCTACTTGTTTCATAATCTTGCCACAGCTGACTTATGACGAATGACGTTACACATTTTTCATTTATACCAATAACCCAGAAGCAAATTCTTCTCTCTTGCTTTCCCCTATAATTACCCTAAGCAATGCATTGCTAACAAAAAAATGTATTACCAGTCCCAAATAATATTACTAGTTTAAGAGAATTCTGAATAATACTGATCAGCTCTGAATAGTATGTCACTTCAGTAATGACTTCTTAATGATACAAAAAAAATATATATATAAAATAATGCTTTGTAACGGGCAAATAACTGCCACTGTTTATTGTAATGAGACTACTTATAATGCCCATGATTATTAATGCTATGACTGTAATTAACTGATTTTTAATCATGACTTCTTAATGGTGTGTATCACCAGTTTCAAATAATGCTACTCATTTAAGAAAGTTCTGAATAATACTGAATGATGAACAATGTTTTATACTATTCAATACTTACTGGCCACTGAGTGCCAATAATTAATCTAATTAAATGAATTATGATTTTTCATGTTCTATAACTGGCCACTGAGTGCCAATAATTAATGTCACTAAATGAATTATGTTATTAATTATGCCATTAATTAGCTCTTCTTTTCAATGTTGACTTTTCATGTTTTGGTAAATGGCCAATGAGTGCCAATAATTTGTATCACTCAATGTATTATGTTAATGCTAGGCCAATAATTGACTCTCCTCTTCAATTAAGACTTCTGATGAACATTATTCTGTCATACTAAATATGCTTTGTAACTGGCCAAGGACTGCCACTGTTTATTGTAATACGATTACCCATGATGCCAATAATTTAATTTTATGAACATTATTCTGTAATACTACATACTTGGTACAGAAATGTTCAATAACTGGGCTATGAATGCCGCAAACTACTACTGTAATTCTCAATGAAGCCTATTATGTGACTTAATGTCCTTCACCTTATGAGCTAACTACTCTCAATTACTGCAATATGCATTTGTCCTGTCCATCCTCATGATCATGGAGCACTATATTTGGTTTTTGCACTAATTCTACGTTGGTGTGCCTTGTAAGAGCGTGGTGTTGATACGACATGCTGTCCACCACCGTGAGCGATGAAGACGTTATTATGGTCCCACTGTTTGGTGTACCTGATGTACTGCCAAAATGAAAACATGGAATATTACTACGACAGTTCAGTGTCTTGGCTACGCTGATAAATTCTGATGGGAAAAGAGCTTCAAATTGTGTCACTTGGTGTTGTACTTCTGTGGAAAGAACAGCTGTGTGCAATCTAAAGTGCTACAACCATGATGCAATCCTTCCCTTTCCTGTCCTAATTCTTGTCACATAGTGAAAATCATTTTTTGCTAAGATCATTTATGTTCATGGGCTATACATTTTTTCGATTTGCTGAACTCCAGTGCGAGTACACTTATGTCACTTGTCGACATGATTTTTTTTGCCATTATGTTTATTTGTTGTGAAAATGCTAAAGACATTTTTTCGATTTGTTCTGAAGTACAGTATATGTGCACTCTTGTCTTTTATATTGTATATACACTCCTGGAAATTGAAATAAGAACACCGTGAATTCATTGTCCCAGGAAGGGGAAACTTTATTGACACATTCCAGGGGTCAGATACATCACATGATCACACCGACAGAACCACAGGCACATAGACACAGGCAACAGAGCATGCACAATGTCGAAACTAGTACAGTGTATATCCACCTTTCGCAGCAATGCAGGCTGCTATTCTCCCATGGAGACGATCGTAGAGATGCTGGATGTAGTACTGTGGAACGGCTTGCCATGCCATTTCCACCTGGCGCTTCAGTTGGACCAGCGTTCGTGCAGGACGTGCAGACCGCGTGAGACGACGCTTCATCCAGTCCCAAACATGCTCAATGGGGGACAGATCCGGAGACCTTGCTGGCCAGGGTAGTTGACTTACACCTTCTAGAGCACGTTGGGTGGCACGGGATAGATGCGGACGTGCATTGTCCTGTTGGAACAGCAAGTTCCCTTGCCGGTCTAGGAATGGTAGAACGATGGGTTCGATGACGGTTTGGATGTACCGTGCACTATTCAGTGTCCCCTCGACGATCACCAGTGGTGTATGGCCAGTGTAGGAGATCGCTCCCCACACCATGATGCCGGGTGTTGGCCCTGTGTGCCTCGGTCGTACGCAGTCCCGATTGTGGCGCTCACCTGCACGGCGCCAAACACGCATACGACCATCATTGGCACCAAGGCAGAAGCGACTCTAATCGCTGAAGACGACACGTCTCCATTCGTCCCTCCATTCACGCCTGTCGCGACACCACTGGAGGCGGGCTGCACGATCTTGGGGCGTGAGCGGAAGACGGCCTAACAGTGTGCGGGACCGTAGCCCAACTTCATGGAGACGGTTGCGAATGGTCCTCGCCGATACCCCAGGAGCAACAGTGTCCCTAATTTGCTGGGAAGTGGCGGTGCGGTCCCCTACGGCACTGCGTAGGATCCTACGGTCTTGACGTGCATCCGTGCGTCGCTGCGGTCCGGTCCCAGGTCGACGGGCACGTGCACCTTCCGCCGACCACTGGCGACAACATCGATGTACTGTGGAGACCTCACGCCCCACGTGTTGAGCAATTCGGCGGTACGTCCACCCGGCCTCCCGCATGCCCACTATTCGCCCTCGCTCAAAGTCCGTCAACTGCACATACGGTTCACGTCCACGCTGTCGCGGCATGCTACCAGTGTTATAGACTGCGATGGAGCTCCGTATGCCACGGCAAACTGGCTGACACTGACGGCGGCGGTGCACAAATGCTGCGCAGCTAGCGCCATTCGACGGCCAACACCGCGGTTCCTGGTGTGTCCGCTGTGCCGTGCGTGTGATCATTGCTTGTACAGCCCTCTCGCAGTGTCCGGAGCAAGTATGGTGGGTCTGATACACCGGTGTCAATGTGTTCTTTTTTCCATTTCCAGGAGTGTACATTTTATTTTGATGATATGTTCTGAACTACAGTGCATGTGCACTTATGTGCTAATATGCTTTCTACTGAACTTCAGTGCCTGTGCACTTTTCTCATTTTTCAATATGATTTGTACTCATTCTGTATGTTCAACACTTCAGTGCGTTTGCACTTATGTCATTTGTTACTCATTGTATATACATTTCGTCATTTGCTAATATGTTCTCAACTGCAGTGCATGTGCACTCATGTCACTTGTCAACATGATTTTTTGCCATTCTGTTTATTTGTTCTGAAAATGCTAAAGAATTTTTTCAGTGCGTGTGCACTTTGTTATCTGTCAAATAATTTGTATATACATTTTTCTGATCTGCGAATATGTTTTGTACTCATATCTTGACTTTGTCTGAAATGTTTTGTACTCGGTGCATGTGCCCAACATTTAATTCATGTATCTAAATATTCGGTAAATTGTACAAGTTGATTAATTATAGAAAAAATTTTGCCGCGCTTGGTAAGTCCAAATGACTCACGATCGCTGCCAAATTTTTGCCCCCCCAGTGGAGGGTTATGAAATACGTATGTTGTGTGGCGGCGATGGCGAGGCATTGCAGAGTCTCTGACCAGAGAGCCATTTATCGTGGCTAGTCTGCGCTTGACCGCGCGAGAGTTGCGAGCGGTACTCTGTCAGTAGTAGTCGTGCAGTACAGTTGCGAGCAGTAGTCAGTGGGCAGTCTGTGAGCAGTGCAGTATGTCGGTAGTAGCAGTCGAGTACAGTTGTGTGTGAGGAGTCGGCGAGCGTCGACATGGCACTCTGATCAAGATTCAGGATGAGGTATATTATTTTTAAATGCGCTCAGCTAATAATGTAAATTAACTGTAACTAATTTGTGCAACAATCGCCCCAATAATAATTTTGATTTCAAAGCAATATTTTTAACAAAAGTACTATTTAATTGAACGAACGATTTCCTTCCATTTCCTTTAAGGAAAATTTTTAGTTAAATTTAAAAAAAAAAAAAAAAATATTACTTGTGATGCAGTTCCTCCAAGCCGTGGCCAACAATAAGAGCAGAAATTTGACATGCAGTTTCAATGAGGTAAGAAATTAATTATGATTTTTTGCACAGGGCCAAAGACCGATATTTCGGTTTAATTGAGTTATCATTATCACTGAGATTTTCTTATCACTGAATTGACTTTCATTATTTTTGTGAGGAACTTATACTTGGGTCAGATTGCTAATTTTTGTTTAGTTGTCATTGTCATTAAATTTATTTGCTGGGAGCTTACGTTAGGTTGTATTCTTGTTAACATTCAACTATTGTGTTTCAAAATTTCTCTGGGGAGCTTACACTTAGCTCAATGCCCATTAGCATTTAAATTAATATCATTTAAAATTTTCGGTGGGGAGGTTACACCAGCACGGAGCCGGCTAGAGAAAGTTCTGTCTTCGCCAGCCAGCGACTCAAGTACCACCACTATTTGGACACAGCCTCAGATGGGACGTCGCCCGCGACCTGCGCTCTGAGCCTTTGTGTTCCGCGCCGTGGACAAGTCGTACTGCCCGTGCGATACAACTTTGGATACGTACTTTGTTTTGAAGACAGACTTTTCATTGCTCACGAGAACGTAATCTAAGCCCTCAAGAATCTATTCCGGTTTCGTTTAAGAACAGTTATTTGTGATGAAACTTTCCTTCACAATACTAGGAAGAATCGCTGGAAAACGTTTACTTTCTTCTGTTGCGCTGTTTAAGAAACAGTGACTGTTTGTGTTCGAAGTTTACTTGTTCAAATAAACGAAGTTAAATTATGTCTACTCGTGATAGTGTGGAAATATCCTGAGTGAGAAACACTTCATTCACATCTTATTGTAACATCTTGAATTAATCAGCACAAAAGCGCACATTAGAATTTAACTGACCTTAGTGTTATACGGGGGGAGGGGGGGGGGCAATTATTGAACTACATGTAATAAAATCGTCATAGCTTCTCTGAATGGTTTGCGTTAGGAAGTTCAAACTGCACTGTTACTGCACTGTTGGCTGCGTAGCATGATGGGAATTAGCATGCGCATTGTTGTTTGGCTTAGCAACAAAGGCCACCTTCATTTGGATGGGTTCGCCAGTAACCAAAATAAACGCACTGGGGGGACTGATAATCCGATTTTCGCGATCGAGAAGTCTCTTCACTCTCAGCAGGTGACTCTGTGGTGGGCAGTGTCCAGTCACGGATTGTCGGTTCGATATTCGTTGATGGTTGATGCCACGGTGACTACCGAACGGCACGTGACGGTTTTGGAAGATGGTTCCATCTCCATTATACAAAGTGACCCTCATTTCGACAAGATATGGTTCGTGAAAGACGGAGCTCGACCCCATCGAAACAGGAGAGTGTTTGATGTTCTGGAAGAACACTTTGGGGACACTCATTATGGCTCTCAGGTACTCAGAAGCCACTGCATGGGCCTCAACTGGCCACCATATTCTCTGGATCGGAACACATGCGACACCTTTTTGTGGGGCTATATTAACGACACGTTTACAGCAATAACCCCAAAACCATCTCTGAGCTGCAAACAGCCATTCAGGTGGTCATCGACCCCACCGCTGTTCCGACACTTCAGCGTATCATGCAGAATTTTCTTATTCGTCTGCGCCACATCATCGCCAATGATGGCTGCAATATCGAACATGTCGTAATCTAAATCCGAATCTTTGTAGTGATGTTCATATGTTGAATAAGTTGTGTGCACGCCGTAGTTTGTAACTAATTTACGTTTTATTCAAATAGTTCAATAATTCTCACCCTGCAGAAGTCGTAATGATATACTGGTGCAGATTCGGCTCCTAAGAACTGGTTATTTTGGAAAGTCTCGCCAGAGTATGTCTAAAGCCCCTTTCACGTGAACGATTTTGTTGTCTCCATTGACTACTCGTGACAAGTGAGTCTACTGCAGGACCTCTGGCGTTGTACCAATGTAACAAGTCTCGTCTGTCACGAGTGGTTGCTCTTGATGACACCTCAGCGCCGAAAGTGCTTGCGTTGTGAGAGCTGTCTGCTCAGCAGTTTGGCTCTCGAAGTGAGGTTATGAAGAGCAATCCGTTTTGCTAAAATAAAATCTACATATTGTAATAGAATTGAGAAAAAGCAATGATGATAAAGTTTATTATTAATGATCAAGGCGAAATTCATACCAGATGTTCTGGACATAGGACGTATGCTGAATTCTCCACTCTCTGGAGAAATGAAAGAATAGGCAAATTGTCACCCAAACACTTCGAGACATCTGCATTTATTTCCTCAAAAAATACACGCAACAACAAATGTTGTGCATCGCCCTTTCACTTGGAAATTCACTGGACAGAAAACAAAAATTGGCTTCAATCATGCGATTGTTTTCATTTGGGATGTGTTCAGATCACCAAATCAAACACACAGACATTTGTGTAAGGACAAAATCCTCTGCTTCCCACTGGAGGTTTTTCACAGCATTCCTGGGCCAACGTTAATATGTTCAGACTTTAAACCTTTGCTTATGTATCTTCGATGAGATTATCAAGCCAGCCCTGGTCCAGTTTGTCCCACTCTCCAGTGACGATTCTGCGTAAGTTGCAGAGTATATGGTCGTTGTCGATGTGCGATTGGTTTCACAGTATCGATGATGAACAGGTGCTCAAGGCTCATTAATCATGAATTTTGCAGTCAATGTTTACTGGGCATTGTTGCTTCGAATGATCGTTCCTGTCATATTCCTCAATACTGATCACTCCTCCCGGGATACCCGCTAGGTTTGTGGCTTGAGTTCAGTCGAGAATCGTATTTGCGAGGATGTGCTGAACTTGAATGACTCCAAACTTTTTTAATTCGAAAAATCACAAAACTTTTTAAATTAAACAAGCTTTATTAATATCTACTTCATTATTTTTCGTGTCTATAGACTTATTTCTCAACGCAGTCACCTTGGTGACGAAGACATCCCCCCAGCTAGAGGCCGGTTTGTTGATCAGCCATTGTAGAATATTTGACTTTCTGACGGAACCAAAACCTTACCTCTAATTACACTGCTTCATCGCTATTAAAGCGAAGTCTTCTAAGCTGTTCTTTAAGCTTTGGAAAGAGATTGTGCTCTGTCACTGACAATGAGGTTGTTGTTATTGTGGCCTTCTGTCCGAAGACTGGTTTGATGCAGCTCTCCATGCTATTCTACACTGTGCAAGTCTCTTCATACCCAAATAAATACTGCAGACTACATGGTTCTGAATCTACTTACTGTATTCATCTCTTGGTCTCCTTCGACGATTTTTTCTCCCTTCATTACGAGCACGAACAGCCCAGCGTCGGACATTAGTGATGTCGATACAATCATCACCACACATAGCTTTCATTCTTCTATGGATTTCAATTGGATGCACGTTGTCTGCGGTTAGACACTCCATTACAACACATTGTTTCTTACGCACCGACATAGTTGCGGTACATACCGCTATTTAACACGCTACAATTCGAAACCATCTTACGTCCGTCGACTGAGAAATAAACCAGACCTTTAGTACCTCTACCAGTATAGAGAACATAATTAAAAATTCGGAGGCATTGCTTTTCTACAAGCCCTCGTATCATTCGAACAGTGACTTACTTGGCGCATCAGCGCTCACAATTTAGAAATTTTACATTGTTATCTACGTTGTATGGAGGTACACGAGACGATCTATGGACTTTCACATTTCATTTTAAGCACATCTGGTGCACGATTTTGCTTTAAATACCAGTTGAGGCGGACAAAAGGCACCAGGAAAAGAGTTTATGGAATCTGCTGAAATACATTTTTTAAATTTATTGCAAACTCTTTGCATTGGCCACAAAATTTATTGTAACTCATTTGTTTGTACAGTTCGAGGGAACTGCGTTCATGTGAATTATCAATTGAACAAGATCCGGCTGATGCAATCAGACACCTAGACAACGTAGAGCCATAGACAGTAGTGTGATTGCATTCCAGTTCAGCCATATTCCAAGGGATAGTGCAGTATAATTTATTGTTATCAGCTTGACCGGTAATACCGCATCTTCCGGTTCTTATCGTACATGAAACTCTGGAAGACTGAGTGCTCGGATGCCTCTCTCTGCCCTATAATTAGCCCTGTTCATTAACCACGGGACACCAGAAGACTCCTGTTGATGATCGCCGCAGAGGGTTGACAATGAAGGACTGGCTATTGTATGTTTTAACTTGATGTAGCTCGGCTTTATAAATTTTCTAAAGTAAACTTATCCCTACTTCATAAATCATATTTACTGTGTAATCGGTGGACGGTTAGAAAATTTTACAACTAACACAGAAACAAAAGTGGGTGGCAGGCTAAACAGGTTGACTTCTTCTGAGGTAGGGCATTTTTAGAATTATTAAACATAATTTCCCAAGTATTTCTAAGATTTAGGAGAATATCGGGTAGGCCTAAGGGTTACCTGCATGTACCGCGCCCAACGCGAGTCTTTCGCCATTTCTTCAAACGCTGTGTAAAACACCATGTTAGCTATTATGCTGAAGACAGTCTCTCCTCCAGGCACCAACAGCTTGTGAATGTTCTGGACAGCGCGCCTGTGAAAATATTAATGTCTTAGGAGGCGTTGCCCCAGTGGAGGACACATAAGACTTTTTGATTTTTTGTAAGAATCAAATGAACGAATTACAACAAAACTATTTTGTGGTGAAAATGTACAACACTAATACTAAAACCCCACACAAAATAAGGTGATTTTTATTTCACATTATGCAAACGAAGTTAAATTAACAGGCTTGAACTTGCTGTTCACAACGCCGAACACATTATGAGAACGATAACATTGTAAATGTGAGCACAAAAATGAAATTACATGTAACGGTAAATTCAGTGTCGTTATAGGTCTTCAATGTAATCATTCCTTGCTCTCTGTTGATATCTTGTGCTATTTGAAAACCAGCAGATTGAGCACACCTTGGTGAAAATTCAGAATTGCAATTCATTAATTCCATAAAAAAATTACTGACTACAGCTTTTTTGTTCCTGTGGCTTCAAATGTTGCATTAAATTATAGACTAATTGTAAAATTGCTACCTTTTAGGGGCAAAGAACAGTTTTTCTAAAAATTTAAGATGTCTATCCTCCAACTGATTAATGAAAGAGTTTTTTAATTTATTTTACAAATATACTATTGTTGTACATAGCCCGGAATTAAAGCGACATGTTCTTCTAACGGACTCTTAGGGACAGGGCAGGACCCTTCTGCTGAATTTTGCAGCTAAGGCGCTATCGACGGCATTTTTTTTACTATCATTGCATCCAATTGTGATATCTTTGAAATTCTCATTCTGGCACGATGAAAGGGATACGTTTTCGCGTCCAACAACTTTCCTAATATTATTTCATAACGACCATGTTGTCTTCATTTTCTTCTGCTATATCACATAGCTCGAATAGATGCCGATACTGTGGACGGCGGGGGGATGTGGGGGAGAAGCCACAACGGGATATGCCGTTTTGTTTTTAATGAAACCAGCAGCTTCTCCCCTGTACCCATCTATAGTGTCCTTTCCTTCTTTTTCCGTTGAGTTGAAAGCGTGAATGAGATTTTTTTCATGTCTCGTAGAGACCAGAGGGGTTTATTTCCTCCAAAGTAGTTTTACAGCTTCTAAATCTATACTACTCTCCCCGTAGTCTCTCGTTCAAAGATGCCTTGCAGAACAACCTGGAGCGAATCATGAACTTTCATTGTTTTTTATGCATATCGAGAAGGAACATATTCAGTAAACAGTACGCCTTTGCAGCTTTTATTTTTCTTCCAGTTGACTTGTCGAACATCTGCCAAGTCCTCTCCTGGTAAAAAAAAAAATTTCGGTTCTAACTGGAGACCAGTGGTGTGCTACAGCCTTTAAAATTTGTCTTCATCTAAAAAGAAAAAAGAAAACATTTTATAATGAGCGGACGCTAAAAGTTTTCAAAAAGGGGCTGGATTGGCAATAAAATACCGTCACTTCTAACACGTCGCGGCAGTACGCAAGTTACTATGTGGAAACTATAAAGTGGCAGTGTCTTTCCGGTGTGAGTTAGCGCAGCTCGGTGAAGGGCAAAGCAAAACACCACCCGAGAAGGCAAAGGAACGCTCTATTTCTTTTAGAATACCATATCTGGGTGCAGTATGCGAAAAAAATGCAGTCATACGAGATGTAAAACATTACTTCAGCGTGTTTTACATTTTCGGATAGAAGCAGTAAACCCAGGCAAAAAGCTCTGGTAAGTCCCATAGTGCTCAGAGCCAATATATGAGCTCTGGTAAACAAATATAATGAAGCGGCTGGATACTGTTTTACATACAAAGATTGCCGTAATAAATATATAGGACAAACCGGTAGGTCATTTCAAATAAGATTTCAGGAACACCTTATCTTAAATAACCCACGAGTTAAATTAACGGCGCACTTAGCGAAGAGGGACACAACATCACAAGCCCTTCAGAAAATTTAAAAATATTCCATAAGAAAGAAAAAGGCCACATTTTGAATATGTTAGAGAGAGTAAACGAAAACGCACAATTCACGTTGAATAACCAATTGAAATTAAAGCACCACATCATTCTGTCTAATTTTGATTGTTTGTATGATTTAGTTTTAGAACGTAATAAAATTATCTATTATTCTCGTGTGTAAAGGCATCGACCCAGCGCTCCTAGCCATGAGTACATGACGTCACACCGTCCACATCGAGGCCCACGAGAAAGACAGGCCGCAGCGCGTACGTCACGAAGGTAGGCCTGAACTCGTTCGCTCGCTCAGCTCAGCAGACAAAATGCGTTCCTAGACCTGTTAACTTGCAGCTTGGTGTGAACACACTAATGAGAATTGCATCTTCTACTGGAATTTGCTATTATGTAGTCCTACTGATTTCGAATCCTGCCTCGGGCATGGATGTGTGTGATGTCCTTAGGTTAGTTAGGTTTAAGTAGTTCTAAGTTCTAGGAGACTGATGACCACAGATGTTAAGTCCCATAGTGCTCAGAGCCATTTGAACCAAGTCCTACCGATTAACAGTACTACCTCAAAATGTAATTTAAGACTAATACTTGATATAAATGTGTATCGCATTTAGCCTCTTCTGCTTAACAGTCCTCATTTCATACAAGAAGTGGTTCCTTATGCAGCTGATAATCATTTTGGCATGATTTTAATTTTATTGTACCTCAGTACAGCCGTATTGGACTTCGTATCATTCTAGGACTAATAACAGTAATAATCCATAACAGCGGATTCCAGCAAAAGATGCAATTCTCGTTTGTACGTACACATTTAGTTACCAGTTAACAGACGTATAAACGTAGTTTTCGTCTGCTGAGTTGAGCGAGCGAGCGAGCGCACGCTTACATTCGTGACGTACGCGCCGCGGCCTGTCTTTCTTGTGGGCCTCGGTCCACATGGATAGCTTCCGTTCCGCCAGCCAGCTAGTCTCTCCTTGTCGGTCATGCAGGGCGCTTTTGCTTTATCCTACACCGACCTGCCCTTCTGTCACACTGCTAAGATACTGTCACCTGACACTTATCACACAGTAATCTGCGTAGTGTCGTGACAAATCATGTTAGTAGTGACAATTTTTTAACGCTAAACCGTCCCTTTTTTAAAAACTTTTAGCGTCCACTCACTATAAAATATTTTCTTTCGTCTTTTTTGATGCAGGCAAATTTTAAGAAATGAAGGTACGCCATATGACGATATTCACTGAATAGTAAATCCTTACTAGGAGCGACCGGTATGTCTGCAATCTTTTTAAGTTGTGACTATACTTTTGACATTCGTTTACTAACTTTAACATCCACATTATATGGTGACGCTGTACTTTGCTTTTTACCGCGTATGTTGCACCTGACGATGAGGCTTTAGGCAGAGAAACCCATTGTGCTTCAATGAAAATCAATTTAACCAACTGTTAGCGGACTTCTGCCTAACGCCATGTCATTGAAAAGCTGAGGTTGGCCTGAATATAAAATAGTTTATTTCTATTTTAAACAGTGTTCTTTACCCTTTGACGTGCCCTCGTAGTTGCATGGTGCTCTGTGACTTCGTTTTAATACATAACACATTCTTCTGCCAGTCTGACAACAAGTCTTACAAAATCTAGTTTTGTCCGTACCATAAGATATACATATCGATAAACTTAAAATATTATTGGAGAATATGTATGATTGATTGTTATTGTATTTCTTACTCGTGGAAGTACCACAACAGCAATCCATAGCTGGAGTGATCAAGTGTAACCCCCTTGCATTACAATCGGAGAAATAAGGCAGGCCAGCTGTTGTACGGTATGGGTTAGTGCGACAAACTGAGCACACACCTGTTGTCGGGCACCCAATGCAGCAGCAGCAAACAGAACACCTTGCCGAAGGGCGCGTACTGCCACACGGCGGAGTTCTCCAGGTCGGGCTGAACCACGTCTAGCTGCTCGTACGTGATGGTGCCCGGTAGCGCGTTGTGCTGCCTGCAGAACTCCAGCATCTTTGTGCTGATGTCGCAGGCCACCAGCTTCGTGCCCGGTGGAAGCCGCGGAGCTAAAACCTGCCAGTGCAGAAATATACTTTCTGATTTGCTCTTCTATGCTATACAGCATATAAAGTTAATCAGTGCTTCCGTTTCTTTGAAAAGGCAAAGCGATCCACAGGTATTGCAGATCATTGATACAACCGCGCTGTGCAATTTCCAGACATGTCGAATATTGAGAAAAGAGGAGGGTGATGAAAGAGGCCACAGTTGTCGAATGGAGAGAACGGTGCAGATTACAGAGCGTCCAGTCCGTGTGTCGTGACCTGGTACATGGGGGCGGCCCGCCGCGCTGTCCGCGGAACATAGCTCACTGCGCCAGCTAAAGCCTGTACAGGGCGGTCGGGAACGGCCTGAAAAGCTTGTAAGGATGTTGCAGGGTAGGTTACACTGGGAAATTATTATTAATCGTTTCTGATTTTGTTATTATTGAAGTTAGCTAGATAAATAGTTGAACGCGTGAATTCAAGCAGTGTACCGGAGAAGCTGTTGCCAAATATGTTCTTCCTTCGTTTCCTCAGACAGCACAAATGTAGCTTCTACTCACCTAGATTAAATTTATAACTTCCGGAAAATACACATTTTAGCTGGTGATGTGCATTTGAAGAAGTGGTAATTTACGGACTAACAGGTGTCTGTTTGAAAACCCGCCGGTATCGTGCAAACTCCATGGGTTGTGGCCGGCTCCTGTATACGTAGGGTGAGCTTGTCGGGTCCACGTCTTCAGCAAGCGTTCAACGCTGGTGTGAGGAACATCGGCTGCGTTTGAGCTGGATTCGTTTCCAGATTTGTGTGTCCTTGTGTCAGAACATTGTTCATAAACTGATGAAAACACAGTGTACTTACAGTTCGTTTCTTTTTAAGGTTCCTTACTTCAGTCGGTAAAAATCGAACCCCTGCTGGATTACTTTATTGTCAGTCCATCTGTCTCTCCAATTGTCAAAAACCCATTTTCTCGAACGAGTAAACGTATCAAGCTTAAATTTATGCCACATGCTAATATCTACTGTCCCTTGACGGAGTAAGAAAGTGAAGCTTCCAAGACAGTGAAGTCACGAGGTACGGCCATTTATGACATATTTTGACACTCGAAAGCTCACTCATCAAAACTATAGTTACTTCCCGTTCAGCTAGAATCATGAATTTTGGCATGAAGCAAGATTTCACAGTTTATGTAAATTTGTAATTGTATCACACGAAAAATTATGTTTTTGTCATTTGAAATCCGACTTCGGACTTGAAATTAAAACATTTTCGAACGGCTTGCAATTCCTGGGACTAATATTTTGTCATCATTGTTGATAACAAGTTGGTAAGCAGTCGAGATTCTCGATTTCCGATATGAATGAACTGTCTGTATAAATAATGAAGTTTGTATGGAACCCTCACAGCGCGAGACCTAAACGCACAGGCAAATGTTTCGTTATACTGGATGTTAAAAAAATTGTACCGTATATTGAAAGGTGGCAGTATGGACTAAAACAAGAAAACAGTCCAATATACATGCGCACTTAAATGTATACCTTAAGTGCTATGAGCATTTGTTCATATAGGCTCGTGTGAAACAAATTTTTAATACTGAACAAATGGTCACAGCTCTTAATTTATACGTTTTAGAAGCCATGTTTACTGGATATTTTTGTCTTGTTTTGGACCACACTATCGCCTCTCAAAAAAAAACTCCGTCCGCACAGGCCTTGGAAGGCCCAAAGGTACCGACCGGCCGCCGTGTCATCGTCAGCCCACAGGCGTCACTGAATGAGGATATGGAGGGGCACGTGGTCAGCACACCGCTCTCCGGGCCGTAAGTCGGTTTACGAGACCGGCGCCGCTACTCCTCAATCAAGTAGCTCCTCACTTAGCCTCACGAGGGCTGATTGCACCCCGCTTGCCAACAGCGCTCGGCAGACGGGATGGTCACCCATCCAAGTGTTACCACAGCCCGAAAGCGCTTAACTTCGGTGATCTGAGGGAACCGGTGTTACCACTGCGACAAGGCCGTTGGCATCGCCTCTCAAATTATGGGATAATTTTTAACACCTTGCATAAATAATCCATGCTTAATTGTGAGCATCGTGTTTTTTCTTGCTTTCGAAAAGGATATATCGATCTGTTAGATATTACACAATGTAAAATTCCAGCTAGAAAGTAACAGTACTGTGAAGCAGATAGTTGATACTGTATAGCTGAGGTGCCGAATCGAAGATAGGCGCAACAAAAAGACTGTCAGAAAATGAGCTTTCGGCCAACAGGGCCTTCAAAGAAAATAGTCGGTGATTATGATCATGTGTGTGTGAGTTGCGGTTGCCAGTGTGTGTGTGTGTGTGTGTGTGTGTCTGTGTGTGTGTGTGTGTGTGTGTTCGCGTTGTCTATTGTCGACGAAGGCCTTGTTAGCCGAAAGCTCATTTTCTCTTTTTGTTGTGGCTGTCTGCAACTCACTATCTCCGCTATATGGTGACTAGCAACTATCCTTTTCTTGTTAATTATTATAGGTGCCCGAAATTTGGTGCACCTGTTGTGTACCAGGTCGTACTGTAAATCAGGAGATGAACAAGGATTATGCAAGTAGAATAGAAATCCCACAGCAAGTCTAAAATCTATTGTCGTACGTAGGACGTTATGTATAGCTTTCTTTACTAAAATTCATTAATGGGTGTGATAAATGTAAAGCCCTTGTTGCTGCTGGTGATGAGTTACCTGTGAGCGGGATGGACAGAGACATTATCTCATTTACTCAGTATGTGCAGCGGCGCATTAAAGCTACCATTTACTGGTAGTCTGGCATATCAAATTGTTGTTGAAGGAGAAGATAGTGAAGTAGCTGTAACAGTGGCAGTGCACCACAGCCCACGGATAAGCAATTACACCGCGATTCGAATATGTTCGTAGGTAGTAATGTACAATATTGCTTCGTCTTAAGGATTATCCACACCACAAATCGCTGCATCAAGAATTGCATGGCGCCGATTTGCGTAACCGGGTAGTGGTTTGTAAATGGACACGTCAACAAATGCAATCGACCCCAAGTTATCTGCCGAGAAACTATTTTCCAGTGAGTCTACATTCACAAACCATGGTTGCCTTTACCGGGATAACATGCATTACTGGAGTGAATACAATCCCCACTGGTTACAACAAGTTGACCATCAGCGTCCTTGGTCGGTTAACATATCTTGTGGCGTCGTAGGAAACAAACTCATTAGTCCGTATCTTATCGACGGCACGTTGAAGGGGCACAAACAGGAACTACCGGTACAACTGTAAGACGTTGTTTCCGACGTACGACAACGTATGTGGTTTCAGCATGACAGTTCCCGGGGCATTATGTAATTGGAGCACCGGAGCTATTAAATCGTGTTTACACTAGTCGGTGGATCTGGAGAAGTGGCCCTGTTAATTGTTCTGCTAGGTCGCCGGATTTGATGACACTGGATTTCTTCCTTTGGGGATATGTAAAAGATGAAGTGCAGCAGCAAGTGCCAACAGGCAGTGAAGATATGGGCGACAGCATCGGAAACGGCGATGCTGCTATTCCCGCATCTATGCTTCTGTCCTGTTTACGATCATTTCGAAAGTGGATCATTAAGTGTACTGCAGATGGTGATACTACGTTTGAACACTTACTCGAAATGGAAAAGGAGAGTAGAGATCGTCGCGAGCCATGGCCACAGTGCTGCGTCAAGTACTCCCCTGTTCGATCTGTCGGAGGAATACGACGAAGCGAATGGGGTTCCAAGTAAAAGTTACGAAATACTGGCCTGGCCCAACTTCACAGCATGGAGGTGCGGTCCCAATGACTTTCAAGGGCCACTGAGTATCATATCATAAATTACGATGGGGTACCCATTTGTGTTCCTCTGATTACAGCGTCATCTGTGGCGAAAGGAAGGAAATGCTTCAGACAAAAGTATGTAGATTTGGCCGTAGAATCGTAATCTGCAATAAAAAACGGGCGTTTCCATTGAAGATTTCAAAGTCGCCCATACCAGCCACCCACGGGGTTGGGTGGCGGGTTGAGTTTGATATCATTGAGTGTCCCCCTCCGAGCAAGCAAATTGGAATTTGAACTTTTTTTGGTCCGAAGTGTAGTTTCAAGATACTATAGTGTCTTCTGTTAAAATGAACACTCTGTGTACCTCCTTTTCTCGGTGGTCCTAGATAGCCAAGAGCGACGGTACTTTTCAGAATACATCGGAGTTGCTTAGTCGTCGATTTCTCTGATGGAGTAGTAACGTGACTGGAAGTGAAGAACCCACCTTCCTGGCGACGTCACCGGGCCCGCAGCCAATGTCGAGCACCGGCAGCGGCTGCCTCGGCCACGTGAGGACCGGCCACAGCTCGTCAACCTGTTTGGCGGCCAGCAGCGTGAGGGGAGCACACCCGAGGTTGTACAAGTCCGGCTTATCCATGCTGGTGTACACTTCTTGCTCAGCCAAGCTGGTTAGAAGTCTGTACCGATCACAGCCAGGAACAAGATGCTGATGCCTGGAAGAAAAACGTTTTTAGAGAAACCCCCCTCCACATCGGATACAGTTTAATGGGAAGGTGGACGTTAACCGTTTGCCGTTAGAGACGGAATACTAGTCAGTTTCTGGAAGAGGTTTTTAAACAAGGCCGAAGGAAACTGACTACTGCTTCCCAGCTATTTACGCGTTAATGAAATTTATCGTAAATAATATACCTCATTTTTCAAACTAACAGTTCGCACCATGGGAACAATTTTTAAGTATCTTTACAAAAATTTAAGTTCACCTACTCCGGTCCAGAAAGGTGTCCATTACTCAGAAGCACACATTAACAATATATTTCCAGCAGCCATAACGACTTTATCTAGTAGTAAAGTTCAGTTTAAGAAGATCCTAAGGGGTTTATTGGTGACCCACTCCTTCTATTTCATTCCTGAATTTCTTACTAGAACCGTTTGGTGGACACTTTGTATATATTAATAACATCAAATAACACGAGCTTTTCGTAAAATAAGACTTCTGTACATCTCCAGACCCGTAGTGTGATCAGTATAAGTAAGTGTTGTGAACCGATTTTGTCTTTGGTGGTGCACGGTTAGAACAGCCTGAAAATTATAATATACACCACAGTGTACCGTACGAGTACGTTTACATGTTTCGTGACAAGTTGGTTACTAATAGCATACAGATTAGAATACGAGTTGCTGTTTCCCTTTTTCTGTGTATCTCAACGGCGCTGGGTTCATAATCATTTGCAAAACGTCACTGGTGGATGAAATCGGTTTTAGCGTTCAAAACATAGTTAAACTAATGCCGTGGTATGTTTCCAATTGTTTACAAAATGCGGATACCATAGAAACTCGTGTTAAAATGTAATCCTTAAATGCACATAATTTAACTTCCAATAGTTTTTTCCTGTGTTTTTGTATGATTTTTATACGATAACTTTAATCATGCTACCGTGCACGCCGTTGTGCTCTCTAGCAGATGTGCATTTGTCTCGATGTTAAATAGTAGCATCATAGACCGCAAAGTAATTTTATGACACTGTACATGTTTGTATTACATCTGACGAGTTACTCAGTGTAACGAAACTTAAATGCTATGCTCATTCATTTTCTTTTCTTTTTATAGGGTAAATATTGTAAGTACGCAGAAGTATTTGCGAACAATATTTTTTCTGTCTATTTTAAATATGAAAGTCATGAGTTAGCAATCGAGACAGAGCATCTTTTTATGAATGTGCTATCCAAGACAAATTTTATATTAAAAATCAAGATAAAGTACTCCAGAAACTTTGATCGTGTCAGGTTTCATAGAAATGTAGTTAACGTCCCATTCGTTATCTGGTGGTGATGATGGGTTGACGGGGGAGGGGAGGGGGGGGGGAGAGAACCTGCATCCGTAAGTATTAGTTCTAAGTGGCATGTAAGTTGCTCCTACATAGACTAGTATCATTTTTGGTCGTTCCTTGTGACTGTCGGAAGATATCTTTTGGTTGTTTCTTTAATGGAAATTTAAAATAACTCGACGGGTTAAATGAACAGCGCAATTCACGCCAACGTGTACTGAGACCCACCATTTACTTTGGCAAATTTGTTACAGAAACACGATGGCACGTTAGCATTGCGTCCACCAGAAGATAATTAACATCTGCCTCTCACTTTTTTTCATGTGGCGCTCACACGAGCTTCTAATCGATGGTGAAGGATACCTGACAAGAAAATATGAAGATTAAACGCTACATAAAAGCACGAAACCTAAGGGAAGGTGTTTTATCGCAACTTGGGGAGTTCTGATGCAGTACAATAGCTGTAAGAGAACACTATATCATTAGGCTGGTGACAGAAATGCAAGCGACTACAAATCTATGTAGCCAAGACGAAACCATTTCTGTTAATACTATTGAACTTTGTCAGTCAAACTGTTCTGGATTGTTGGCCGCATTGTCAATACATAAACTGTCCGACGTTTCGGCCACTATTGTAGACGGCCTGTCTCAGGGCTTTATGCTGAGCTACACTGCCTAATAAGAGAGACATTAGATAGCAGACAGCGCGCAAAGCGACTTACACGTGCGAGCGGGGCACCGCGGTGGTCGTACGCACACTGAGCGCGGGCACGCCGCTGCCCACACCTGATAACGAGTACGCAGTGCTACGTCACAACTACCGTCCGTTTCTGATTCGCCTGTTTCCACCAATGGCAAGACGTAACCTAAACACCAGTCACACACGTCTCTACCCACCAATGACAAGGACCCACCAATAACGGACGCCTAACACTCCTTCTGCCCTCAAGCGCCCCATCAAATTACGTAAGGCAGCTTCCTACGCTGCTATATAAGATTTAAAGTCTCTCACATTCAACAGTCTAGCTCAGTACAAAGCCCCGAGGAAGATCGTTTGCAGTAGCGGCTGAAACGTCGCACAGTTTTATATATTGACAATACTGTCCACAGCGCAAGAGAATTTTATTGAGAGTGACAGCAGCCACAGAAACCTACGCTTGCACTATTGAACTCTTTTTTAATTTTTTTATTAAAATATCCGTACGCTACTGAATGCCACTGGCACAAATAGTGAGTCTAGACTGTCAGCTCAGCACCCAGGGTATTTCATAACAGTTAATGTCTCTAGACTAACACGAGAGTCCCTACTCAGTGTACTCGTCACTGTCACTGGGGTGAAAAAGCTCATAATCAGTCAAGTTAAATTACAAATTAAACGCATTATTCGAGATTTTTCGAGTGTCGTTCACTCACGACAGTAAAAAGCGCTGCCTCTTCGTTAAACCACTAATAAATCCATTTCCCGAGGGTTGCGACTCATGAAAAGTTACGAAGTTCTAACCAGCAATTACTACTTAATAACAGCGCAAGTTCTCATAACCGGAGGGAGGAAAGTTAAACCCATTAAATATTTTCGTAGACTGAATTAGGACACTTAAAAATTTACTGGCGCTGAGAGCACACACATCTAAGACAGTGTGTCATTCGGGAATGTGCTGTTGAGTGGCCACGGGTACCGACTGGATCCTACACAGTTCGTGGTCGCAAACTGAAAGTTCCACTGCATTTTTTTTTTTTTATTACGCAAAGGGTAGAGCCCGTCTACGCCCTCAATGACGTGGTGACCATCTCATAAAATCTACTGTCACCCCCATATTTGTCAGTTACTAACCGAGTACTTCATGGAATGTGGGGCTGGGCAAGATTATCCACTAATACGGTCGCATCGAGGAGATAGATGGTGGATGAAAAGCGAGCGAAGGGCAGTGTTTTCAAGGGCAGAGGGAAAAATGTGCCAAGGCAAGCGTCAAGAGTCTGCGATTGTCTGGTAGGATAATAAAAGCAGTAGCGAGCTGCTTGCTATCTGTGACAGAACATATGAGGATAGGGTGGCCTTTAGTTTTGGGTGTCGTGTAATGCCCGGCACCGTTGTCATAACTTAGGTCGCCGTAAAGAATGTTCGAGAAGGGGTAGCGCTGGGGCTGGGCACCTGCGAGGTATCCTGGGCCAGCTGCAGCGTCTGGCTCTGTGACAGGGCTTATAAGTGGTCGACTGCTCGTAAATCGATGACGGTGTAAGGGCTGTGGTTGGGTTTTATTTTCTTTTAGTGTGCAGATCAGCTCCCCTGCGTTGCCGCTTGGTCGGCTAGTTAACATCTGGCGGTGCCAGTTAATTTTGCTGTGCTGCAGGGATTCACCAGTGTTTGTCATGTTTATGTGTTAGTGTTATCCATAGGCAGTTAAATGCCCCCAAGTAGTAGTGTTCCACTGCAGCCTCTGGTCGGCCTCATATAGTCGCGAGCTGTACTTTCCGTAACGGCTAGTCGTTGCATTCCAAATTTTATACCCTTACACAATCTGATCAAACAAGCTATTGTGGACACTAATACGGGCTGTGTCCACTATTCGCCCTTATGGCGGCTTGAACTCCGTTGGAGACTCTTTCACAGAGGTGTCTGAATGTCTGCGGAGAAGTGGCAGTCGATTATTCCTCAAGATCGGGAAACCGGAAAAGTTAGTTAGACGCTGGAGTGTGGGGCGAAGCCGATGTTCAAACTCACCCCAGAGATGTTCCATTGTGCTCAGGTCAGGACCCACGGGGAACCAGCCGATTGCCAGGAATATTATTGTACACAAACCACTGCATGATAGATGCTACTTCATTACAGGTTGCATTAGCTTGCTGATCGAACACATAGTGCGGTCAAAAGAGCTGTAAAATTGGTTCATATCGTTCCGCATTTAGCATTGACTTAAGCGCAATTAGCAGAACACGCCCTAACCACGAGAAACAGCCCCATACGATCACAACACTTCCTCCAAACATAAATATTCGCATTACACATGATGGCAGGAAATTTTCTCTGGGCGTTTCCAAACCCAAACCTTTCTTTCGGACTGCCACAGGGTATAGCGTGACTCATTGCTCCGAGTCACTCATTTAGCGTAAACTGCAGTCCGTCCATCCCAAGAGGTGCTCAGCATTGACTACACGAATTTGTGGTTCATGAGGACCTGCGAGGTTATTTTAACTCATTCCTTTCTAACTCCCTATGCACAGTCATTGTGCTAGGTGAACTGTTACTAGCACTTTGTAATTCAGGAGTGATTCCTTCATTTCATGTAGTTTTTTACAACCACGCAAGGTAATACTTCTCCGTTAGTACATGAGGCATGCATGATCTTAGTTTAGCTGTAAATGTTGCATCGCGTTTCCAGTTCTTAGTTGCAGCACCAGCAGTCCGCAGTCGACATCCAGTGTCACTGAGTTCTCGTGTCTGGTCCATTCTGCAGTTGTTTATCGTCTACTGACAACACAATACTCACCACCTGCATTTACACTGGGGGTGGGGGGTGGGGGTACGCTTCTCGTGACATTTGATGATCAACTCCACATCTCATATAGGTCTCCATATACTTCTGATCAAATAAAGTTGCTTATGCAGATGCACGTTTTCGAGCTGATTAAATGAACCATTGCAGGATGCTGTACGTTGAATAACTCGTTCCTAACTAAAAATTAATTGACTGCTATAATATCGCAATTTCAGTAACTAAACATCAAGGCCTACAATTCATAGTTCCCAATAAAAGGAGCACATCACCCTTATGTAAAGTTAGCTGCTATCTCCGCTGATACTATCCGCTTTCCCGTACTTTCAACACAACTTCAATCACCGCCGATTTTGATATTCAACACATTCGCCCTAGCAATAGCAATGCATTTTCAGTAACGGCTCTTACCAGTTTTGGGAGGGGGATACTTATGCAAACCAACAAAACAAAAAACAAAAAGAAATTCGTTAACTGCTGTTGACTCATATTAACAACGTAGTTTTTATAAACTACGTTGTAGAACTTCTTAGGACATACTTAGCAAAATCAATGCCCTTTTTAATGTGTACAACTAGTGGGTGGGGGGTTATTTTATGACCTCGACAAAAAATTTTAAAAATATACATTTCATTAATTATAGTTGACTTTTATTCACAACATACTTTTTAAAGAGATATTAATTTGTGCATATGGTCATGAAGCTGAAAATCCTGAAGATGACATTCATTGTGAAACATTACATCTATTGCTACGACAGTTTTTAGGTCATGTTTAACTGAAGGATTTAAAACAAATATGGAAACTGGTATATGGGTTCATTAGGAACGATAAATATTTAAAGCAAAATTTTAGAATATAAATTACCTGTCTACATTGCAATATTTTCAAAACATAGATACAAATTACCGCCTCCAGCCCCCTTGGTACCGCGAAGGTTAATCGACAAGAATTAACGAAATACATGACAAAAAATGTTGATTGATTAGATTTGTTTTAATCTGGAAAGTAAAACAACCGTGGTCTCTGCCTCCTGTTCCCAAGACCGAAACTGAATTTATTGTGTGGTGTCTCTCCTTGTCACTCCCGTAAAGCCAGCCAGCGCCCTTAAACACACTAGTATGAATCCCTTCATAGGGAACAGCGAAAGTGGTTGCTGGACAGGGAAGTGTAGCAGCTAACCCCCTCCCCCTTCCCCCCTGTTCTTCACACTTGCCATTTGGCGGCTTCTGTGAAGTTTGGAAAGAAGTGGGAGATGAGGTATGTGAGATGAGGTACTGGCGAAAGTAAAACTGTGAAGACTGGTCGTGAGTTGTGCTTGGGTAGATTAGTAGGTAGAGCATTTGCCTGCGAAAGGCAAAGAAACTGGGTTCCAGTCGCAATGAGGTGCACGGTTTTAATCAAATTCAAATGGTTCAAATGGCTCTGAGCACTATGGGACTTAACTTCTGTGGTCATCAGTCCCCTAGAACTTAGAACTACTTAAACCTGACTAACCTAAGGACATCACACACATCCATGCCCGAGGCAGGATTCGAACCTGCGACCGTAGCGGTCACGCTGTTTCAGACTGAAGCGCCTAGAACCGCTCGGCCACCATGGCCGGCGGTTTTAATCAGCAGGGAAGTTTCGTATCAGTGTACACTCTGCTGCAGAGTGAAAATCCATCTGGAAACATTCCCCCAGGTCTGTCAGTCTAATGTCTACTACGACATGTCCTTCACTTCTTAAAATGTGTGCTAGATTTCAGCCATAAACGAGAGAAACGGTGAATGTCTTCTCGACTTCCTACAGTCAGCAATGACAGAAACACAGCTTTTCGCCCTGCGTCACACTTCTTACATTTAGTTTCAAAATTTGACGCGTTAGACGTACGATTCAGAGTCATTTTGATGACCCATTGTATTTTTTGAAATGGTTACTCGATCCGTTTTTTTTAATAATTACCCATTCCTTTTTTGAAAAAAAGGACAGTGGTCAATTCTGAATTTGTAAATGGCTACCCTCGCCATTTCTTTAAGCAGTGCCCTACACCGAGAGGCAAATATAGCATTTTATGTAAAATATCTTATACCATTTCATGTAATTATCTTTGACTTTCATGGAAATTATGAACATGATACCAATTATCACATCATTTTAATATTACGTTGATCAAATACAGACATATGTATGTATATGCAAATATCAATGACTGCCATGAAAATAATGGAAGTTGACGCTATTTTTACAGATAGTTTTGATATCACATTACTTAAAAACACAGGTACGTATGTGTACAGAATTACATTAGACCTTCTCCGAAATAATGCATATTTTGACTTTGGTACCTATTCAAGTAAAGTTTATGTAGTTCCTTACTGAATTGCTTCGAACTTGCCGGCATTTTAATACATTTTACTGTCTCATTGTAATACTACCATGTGACTGCCTGGAGAGGAGGAGGGGAGATGGTACGAAACACAGTTGTGCTAGTTCTACCATCTTTAATTAATTTTTCACGCTAGCACAAGTGGTTCGGCTATTTTGAGTTATAATTGGCCTTAGAGGAGAGAAGGAGGCTTAATGATAAGATTGCCACTCCATGGAGGCAGCCCGCTCTAACACGTGATTTTTTTAGTGCCAAATGACCTTTATCTTGGAGTGTGACATCAGTGGTATCACATACTTCCACATTGTATTTAAGTGCAAAGTGGGCTAGTATGCCCATAGATGCGAGGGTTGGAACTTAAATAGTGACAACTATTTATTTATTCACAACCGATACAAAAGAGTTAGATGTTTACACCTGTTACTGTCCTTCGAAGTAGTCACAAGCGTTGTGTAGAACCCGTTACCAGCGATGTGGAAGGCGTAGTATACCGTTAGCAGCGCCTGTTCTGTTGATGGTGCGAATGGAGCGGTCTAAAGTTATGGTGATTCTCGTGTACGCCTGTGATGGTGTTATTATAACGCATCACGTTCCTCCACGGCAGACCGTCAATGCACAGTATTACTGTTCGTTTTTGGACCATCACCTGCGACCAATTTTGCGAAAGAAGTGGCGACACTTCCTGCGCAACCCACCCATCATTTTGCACGACAACGTGCGGGCGCATACAGCGCAAGCTGTGGCTGCTCTGTTCGGTCTATGGGACTGGGAAGTACTGTACCATCCACAATACTCCCCGGACTCAAGTCCTTGTGACTTTGACTTGATTCCGAAAATGAAGGAACCACTTCGTGGTATTCGCTTCAGAACTGTTCCAGAGATTCGACAGGCAGTAGACCGCTCCATTCGCAGCATCAACAGAACAGGCTCAGCTAACGGTATACTACGCGTTCAACATTGCTGGCAACTGGTTCTATACAATGCTGGTGACTACTTTGAAGGACAGTAACAGGTGCAAACATGTAACTCTTTTGTATCGGTTGTGCATAAATCATTGCCACTATTTAAGTTCCAACCCTCGTATTATACTTATGGTTAGCTGGCTTTCTAAACTTATGTATTTTACTAATTTTTTAAATTTCACTGTGGAAATTATTATACAATTTTATTCCCTAACAGAAAATGCTGTTTTAAATTTTTGTTTGTTTTTCTTTGGTAAATGTAATTACGAAGTGGCTTCCGTCTTCTGGTGATTTAAAGAACTAATAGTGAAATACTTATAAATTGGCTGAACACTTCATACAAAGTGGCCTTATTTCAGCATACATATTTGTTGCTCAATAAAGTTTTAATTTGTCCTACATCAGGTGCAACTGCCACAAAAAGATCGTTACATGGGATGTTGATCGAACTAACTGACTATGGCATCGGGAGTATTATACTCGTATTTGTTATACTGTAATACATTCAGACAATTGAGTTAGGTACACATTTTATGTATCTGTATGGCCTGTTCCTTAAAAGATACTTAACGACGGATGGAGTGGACATATGGCTGCAGCTTGTTTCACACTACCGTCTACGTGTAAGTCGTTGCTGAGCCGTGCTGACCCCGGCTTGTGCGTTGCTTTAAAACTTGGCTGTTACTCTGCGTTTGGTTTCCCGTGGTTATTGCGGTTATGCCGTGGTTCTTCCTCTTTTTACGTGTGGCAGCAGCGGTGTGTATCGATATTTGCACCGTATACCATCTTCGGTCTGGTGTCCATAGTTCCGGCTTGGCGGTGTGCAGCCAATCGGTCGGTTGGAGCGGATTAGCAAGCAAGTGTCTGCGTGGCACATTCGGCCGGGCCCGCTGTCGGTCTCTGTGCAGTGTCGGAGCATGTGGGGGCTGTTCCGAGTGCTACGAGGTTCGTGGCTCACCGACCCAGGGCATGGAAGTTGAGTGGTGATTTAATTACCGAAGCCACGTCTGTTCACGTTGTTCCCTTGGTTGGTGGTTCTCTGTTGGTGGTATTCCTGGGAGCAACAGCGAGTGTTCGAGTTAGTGAAGATTTAGCCGCCGTGTGGTGGAATTAACTATATTTGTCGGTTTGAAATTCAAGTGCACCAGCGGAATTTTCTGCCTTGTGGCCGTTAGCATTCCGGTTACCTGCCCAAGTCGCTGACGTAAATTCAGGCAGTGTCCTTTCCTCACCTGTTGTCACTGTCCAACATGGTGTGTAGTTTTTGACAGCTTAATGTATTTTTGGTTGTGGGCGGCTATGTCTGTAACTTTTTGGCTTTGGAATTCTCGTATACTGGTCGGTGGTTAGCAAGTGGTCTTGTCGGTGGGTCCCTGACTTTCTCTTGGTTGTGTTACCGGCGAATCGAGTATAGTTGGGCCGACTTCTTGTCTCACCTAAGCGGATTTTAAGATTTCAAGGGCAGACCGAGCCCCCTGGAAACTTATGAGCACCGTCGCCTATACTGCCTTTCGTGTTGGCGTTTAAGTGTGTATTTTTAATGGTTCATAGCCGATGGTTGGAAATCTTATGCTTGTAATTGTGTTTTTAAAATCAAATGTCTTCAGGAGTTTTAAAAGTGAGTTTTTCTAAATTGGGCAAGTCTTACATTGTCTGAAGATAAAACTTGGGCCTTTTGCCTGTTGAAAATTTATTATATTGTTTTAAAGCATCGGCCTTCAGCCGCTTTAAGTTTTAAGGATCTTACTTATCAAGTATCACCCTTTGGATGATAAAGCTGTGGGCTTTCTGCCTGTTGAGAATTTATTGTAGTGTGTTGTTTTTAAAAGCACCAGCCTTCAGCCGCTTTAAGTTTTAAGGATCTTACTTATCAAGTTTCATCCTTTGGAAGATAAAGCTGTGGGCTTTCTGCCTGTTGAGAATTTAACGTAGTTGTATTGTTCTTAAAATGATAGGCCTTCAGCCGCTTTAAAATTTTCGATTCTTACTTATCAAGTCTTACATCACTTGGGATTAAATGCTACTTAAGGTTAAAGCCTGGAGCCTTCTGTCTCAAAAAAATTTTTTTATAGTTGTTGTATTTAATTCATGGGCCTTCAGCCGTTTTAGAATTAAAGGCGTTTTCTGTCGATAGTCAAGCTTAGAAGTTGCGCTGTAGTGTTTGGATAACTACATAAAGTGTTATGTTTGGGGAGTAACTTACAGCCGCTCATTCTGGCTCCCTTCCACAGTTCCTACTACTTGTCCTGTCCTGCGGGTTTAGCAGGGCGTCTCAGCTGCTTTCAGGCATTTTATTCAGGTTACTGCAACTGCAATTGTAAGACCCTTAAGATGCTAGTATATGAGCAGTAGGGTACTCAGGCTCCCAGGACACTTTTGATATCAAATTGATATGTAAATTTATTCAGTTGATCAATTATTACTCCCACACCCACCCCTATAACAGTCCCACCACCCACTACCACCTATACCCCCACCCCAAATCCACCACATCCCCAGGTGACATCATGTGTTTTCCTCAGCCTGCACATTGCTCCCCAACGCCTCCCCCTCACCCATTCCCATTGGTGGGAATTGCAAATATGATGGCAATTTCGAATTATGGCGAGAATATCGAAATTTGGTGGAAATTTGTTTTTCCCACCGCTACCCTGACATCCCACCTCTCCCCCATTCCACAAAGGAAGTGGTCTGAAATTAAAAATGATGTTGCTATTTCCAGGACTCGAACTCTTGTCCTTTTGGACAGAAAGCCCAAGTGCACCCACAACATAAGGAAACTGTCCAGATGCAGGAGAGGAAGGTTAGTTTAGTGTATTTTATTTATTTTGGTTGGGAAATTGAACTACACACTGGTCTTAATTACATAATTAATCTGGGAAAAGATGTCACAATACCACTCAACAGAGAGGAGTTTAATAAGTGAATTACTTGTAAGCTTGCAGCTGAGGACTGTATCTATCGCTGTTTGGCGTCAGAGTTCGCTACAGATGCCTGCTCGACAATCACATTACAGCCCAGGTAATCGAAGCCGATACATGCTACTGCAGCTGATGGAAAACGCTTCACTGTTTTAATTACACAGTGAATTGGTCGTGAAAAGAAAAATCAGCACTCATAATCAATGGGGAAAAATGTAGTTCCTAAAGATGGCAGAGGGGTGGCAGTTGAACATGCATTTTCCTCATAGTACAGCTAAGAACTAGCAAAATTATAGGCACTCCCACCTCCCATAATTCACTCCCATACTTCCCTGACCCCTCCTTCTACCTTTGCGGGGTGGGGGGGACACAAGCGCTTTCAAATACTCAACTGCTACAGTGTGCCATCTGTGGCAAACTGCCATTCTCCTTGGTCGCTGGCTGCACCCAGCCTTGAGGTGATGGTCTAGGCATCGGCCCTTCGCAAACATAAAAGGATGTAAAGCCAACTAAACAGTATGAGATAACTCAGGACCATCCCAAGTACAAACTGTTTGTTCATCTAAAATGTAGCTGCACTGCACTGCCCCTCACACTGCCCCTTCTGTTGTGGGGCAGCTGCCCTGGTGGCCTCACACACAGAAGGCCCACCCCAGAATGTGGCTACCTTTCTGAACGTGAAAACGCTTCACTGTAACAATAGTATTTAATGTCAAGGCACTTCTTGTATGCGAGCATCTTTTAAAAAGGAAAACACACTCAATATAGTTTTTACGTTTGCTGCAGGATACAATGCGCATCTTATTATTTTGCGTCACCTAACGAAGGGAAAAAAATTACAGCACCGCCATCGATCATAGATGACCAGACTGCTGAGGCCTATACATGTGCACCCTGCATAAAACTGAGGGAAAAATACTTCCACTATGTTGCTGCGATAACTACTGATTACCGCAGAATGTTCTAATTATATCGAAATCATCAATGGAGTAAAGAAAAAGCGAGAATTTAAACTCCAAAGAAAATACATTTGTGTTAAGCAATGTTTTTCAGCTTGCTCGACAAATTACACAGCCTGAGAGCCTCACGTTCAAATCAGTGTCGGAAAAAAAAACAAAAAATAAAAAAAAACTGTTATGTGTGTGTGTATTACAAACATTTCAGACACGTGAAATAACATTACAGAATACAGCCCTTCGCTCCATTTGCTCCACGTCAGAGAGAACACAATCATTTTACATTCGACAATAACAAGCTATAATTGAAGAGTACGGTGCTCTTTTGTACACCATGGCAGGACCCGTTTGGCCAGTGTAATGTTATATCACACTGGCGTTTAGAAACAATTCATGAGAATCTATATTGTAGTAGAAACTCCTATAAGATTTTATTGTGTCTATCTCTTCCGATACATCGAAAGTGTATGCTGTCTGCATGCTTACATGTGACATTTTTACTCCATAACTGCCCTCTACTCACCTGTCTGTAAAGATTCTGCCATAGAGTAACTATCATTTGCAACAGCAGCAGATTTTTGCGTTCTAGTTTTATCAGCAACATACACACATGTCACATACTCACATGTCGGGAAAAACACTATCATTTCGATGTTCTACAACGAGCTATAATTAAGGTGGTGTCTACTTTATAATTAGCGATTATGGAGTATGAAATAACATAGGACTTGTGGTAAGACGTATTTTTAAACACACATAATAATAAAAACAGTTGTGATTCCATGAGAATAGATACAGTGGAGTTCTGTTGGTTTCATGAGCAAAATTGGTGTAGTTTTGAGGGACCTATATGCATGCAAACTTTAATCAGTTATACCACTCCTTATAATAGAACCTCCTATAAGATTTTACCATATCTCTCTGTCTCCTGATGTATCAAAAAACAAATATCATCTTTGTGTTGACTCCAAGCACATTACATATATACGTATCACTCCAATGGAGCTGGTGGGCAGTGGTCGAAGTCTCTTGCGCAGATCTGCACAAAGTTTTTCAACTATACTAGAGGAAGACCATATCCAACAGACTATCAATCACGAGAGAGGGTTCCTCTGTTATTCCTTCATAAGCAATTTAGTATATTGTTCTGTGTTTTTTGTTGTTGTAACAGTTCCAAGCAGTATATAATTACAGCTTTGTGCACTGCCACTTTTTCTGTTATGTCCTAAAGGTCTGTGTCACGTGCTAAACCGACACGTTACGTTTCAATCCATCGGCTCTTACAGAAAGCTGAACACCACATGGTGTAACTACGCAGCTACCACCACATACAGGTTGGTAGAAATAAAATGCACAGGTGATGTTACCCAATGACAAACGTCGGGAATACATCGCAGCATGTTAAAACTGGAAGAGCTTGCGGGATTGTAGAACATTTGCAACAGCAATCAGAAGGTGGTACCCTGTACAGTTAATCTCATCTTCCACAGTGATGGGATAGTGGATGCCTCAGCGTTCTGTTTCGAAGAGCATTGTTCCCTCATTTTTCAGTCATTTACATGATTACTGTTCTGGTGTTGACCCTCGCTGGAAGGTGTTTTCACAGTACATGTGAGGCACTAATAATAAAAAAGGTACTGTTATCTTATTGGTGAAAAAACAAAACATCTGAAGGGTATTGCAGCATATAGAAATAGGATTAGTCTGCAGAATTGAGGAACGCATCCAAATAACTGGGAAGGTGATGACCCCAATGTTTAATACTATGCTCCACACTGACAAGTAGCAGATATCCAGTGTTCCGCCAAGGCTCTTTCCATCTCAACCAATTTTTTTTAATCGTGTCAGAAGCATCGTACATAAAATCAGAATTATTAACACATACATATCAAGTATATAACAAATACAAAAAGAGTATAAAAGTATACAGATATATAAAAATGGTTCAAATGGCTCTGAGCACTATGGGACTTAACATCTGTGGTCATCAGTCCCCTAGAACTTAGAACTACTTAAACCTAACTAACCTAAGGACATCACACACATCCATGCCCGAGGCAGGATTCGAACCTGCGCCGTAGGAGCCGCGGGGTTCCAGACTGTGCGCCTAGAACCACTAGACCACCGCGGCCGGCAGATATATAAGCAGGGTCAAGTAGTTTTTTATTTTATGAAGTCTTGGACCAGAACCTGGCCACGTCCTGCGCTTCCGGGGTGGCATTCATCAAAGCCTTCATGGTGCAGGTGCTTGGGCACAGCACACACTGCGTGAGGTGGATGGTGGTTTGAGTGTGTCCACAGTCACACAGCGCCGGTTCATTTGAGAGGCCTCATTTGCGCATATTCTCTCTGGATCGTGTAACACCAGAGCGCAGCCTTTTAAGAGATTTCCATGTCGCCCATCCTTCCATATGGCCGGGAGGGAGTACTTCGTTTGGGACTAACCATTCCCCAAGGTGCGCGTTTTCTTCTCGCCACATTGCCAGCCTCACTTGTTGCGGTGTCCCGACGATGTTTTCTACTGTGTGCAGGAAGCTTTTTCTAGATTTTACTCGATAGCGGGCTGGCTGGTGTTTGTATAGCGGGTGGGCAGGTGAGGACAACGCCTTTGTCTTTTCCTTCCTGCCCGCTACTTTCCTTCTAATTTCTGGTGGGGCCACGCCTGCCAGGCAGTACAATTTATCAGTCGGGGTTGGTCTCAGACAGCTTATGATGATGCGGCAGCATTCATTAAGCGGTATGTCCACTTGCTTGGCGTGGCTATAATTGTACCACATTGGGCACGCGTACTCCGCTGTTGAATAGCACAAAGCAAGAGCTGTGTTTCTCACTATTCCAGGCTGTGCCCCCTATGTAGTGCCCGTTAGTTTGCGCACAATGTTGTTTCTCGCGGCTACTTTATGTTTAGTGTTAATGCAGTGCTTTTCATAGGTGAGTGCTCTATCCAAGGTGACGCCTAAGTATTTTGGTGTTTCGCAATGTTCCAGCGGCACTCCTTCCCAGTTAAGTTGTAGTCTTCTTGCAGATTGTCTGTTCTTTAGGTGGAAGGCGCAGGTTTGGGTTTTCCCTGGGTTGGGTTTGAGATGGTTCCCCTTAGTTGTTAGAGGACTTCTGACAGATTCTGTTCAACAGTTTCAAAGCTGTCTGCTTGAGCGGTAATGGTGCAATCATCTGCATGTAAGAAGCTTTCAGTGCCTTGGGCGAGGGGCTGGTCATTAGTACAGTATATATATTAAAAAGTGTTGGGGCCAGTACGCTTCCTTGATGGAATCTCAACCAAATGGTGTCGCTCAATATCATGTGGCAATCAAACGCTTATCAGTGGATGGATTGGACTGTCAAAAGTCGTTCAATATGGGATGATGTACTCTAATACACACTGCAGTTGATGGTGTGCGAATTTTTGCAGTTTCACCAGTCGTTCGGTAATTTCAATGCCAGCCAGTGATACAGCACAATGCTTCCCAGTTTCTGTACCATCACTACATCACCCCTCCAATACTTTGTAAGTACCATATACCAGATTGCGAATGCAGATAGACGACTGTCCAGTACGTCCACTCGGTCATATACACCGCATACTAGATTGCGAAAGCAAATAGGTGACTGTACAGTATGTCCATTCAGTCACATACACCAGACTATACCACTTGTTCCACAGTTTCGACGCCACACAGTAGAATGATTACCAGATTCTGTATCATCGCTAAATCACCCGTCCACTACAATGCAAGTACCGTATACTGAATTGTGACTGCAAATAAATGACTGTGCTGTACATTCATTCGGTCATATACACCAAAGTATATTAGACAGTGTTCCATTCCGATGCAGTTAGGTTATCTGTATTTTCCACCACATCGATCATAGTGCAGAATTTATGGTTACGACTGGTCATTTTTCCTGTATGATGGGTGTCACAGAGTTTTCCCGCATTTGTAGGATAAAATTGGAGATTGGCAGGTCCCTCCCACTTTTTCCTTCGCGAATCCTCCCTGCAACACTGTCGCCAATTTAATTAATTAATTTTTTATTTATTTACACGTCAAATTCCGTAGGACCAAATTGAAAAACAAATCTCCAAGGTCATGGAACGTATCAGTTCATGAAATTACAACTTAAAGTAATAACAGATGTAAATAAATGTTCATGAACCCGAAAAACGTCAGTCCATAAGTTTAAGTAAATGCAATCAACAATACAATAAGAATCAGTTTAATTTTTCAAGGAACTCCTCGACAGAAGGAGTGCCCATGAGGAAACTCTTCAGTTTCGATTTGAAAGAGCGTGGATTACTGCTAAGATTTATTAATTCGAGTGGTAGCTTATTGAAAATGGATGCAGCAGTATATTGCACACCTTTTTGCACAACAGTTAAGGAAATTCGATCCAAATGCAGGTTTGATTTTTGCCGAGTATTAACTGAGTGAAAACTGCTTATTCTTTGGAATAAGCTAATATTGATAACATGAAATGACGGTAAGGAATATATATATATATATATATATATATATATATATATATATATATATATATATATTGAGAGGACAATGTTAAAATACCCAGTGTAAGTAGGCTGTTTAGGTTTTTTTATTGGTAACGCCACCTCTGTATGAAAATCACTGGCTGTGCTGTGTGCAGTCTGTGGCTGCTTTGCATTGTTGTAATACTCGCCATTGTAGTGTTAGGCAGCTGGATGTGAACAGCGTGTAGCGTTGCGCAGTTGGAGGTGAGCCGCCAGCAGTGGTGGATGTGGGGAGAGAGATGGCGGAGTTTTGAAATTTGTCATGAACTGCTATATTTATATATGATGATATCAAGGTAAATACATTGTTTGTTCCCTATTAATATCTTTCATTTGCTAACTATCCCTATCAGTAGTTAGTGCCTTCCATAGTTTGAATCTTTTATTTAGCTGGCAGTAGTGGCGCTCGCTTTATTGCAGTACCTTGAGCAGCGAAGATTTTTGTGAGGTAAGTGATTTGTGAAGCGTATAGTTTAATGTTAGTCAGGGCCATTCTTTTGAAGGGAATTTTGAAAGTCAGATTGCGTTGCGCTAACAAAGTATTGTGTGTCAGGTTAAGCACAGTCTTGTATAAATTGTTCAAAGGGGACGTTTCACATGTCGACCCTTAGCCGAGGATACCTCACTGGAATCTTCTGATTTTTTCCTGTAGTTTGTGTAATTAGTGTAGCTTTTGTTTATTGCTAGCGCGTAATTGTAGAGAGAATCTCCTTTGTAGTTGCAGTCTTTCATTGTGGTACAGTAAAACAGTTGTAGCATGCATGCAGTTTTACACCAAGTATTTCTCAGCAGCGCGTGCAATTAACTAGATATTTTTTCAGTGCTATGTTAATGTGTTCTCTTATTTTTGTTCTTCGAATTGAGCTTTTCTGTGTTATCGTGTGAAATATTGTGGCAATAATGGCGTGTGAAAAACGTAACACTAGGCTCCAAAGTAAACTGAGAAATAATAGTGATGACGAGCGTAGCTTATCAGCGCCGCCGAGTAATGAATTTACTAATGTTCAAAGTAGTAATTTGGTAACTGTGCATAGGGAAATGGAGCGGGCGTCAACTAATGGTGTAGACAGTGAAACAGGTAGTGAACAGGGAAGCATTATCGATCGATCGGTCGGCAACAGCTCGCCTCGGGAATCGCGAATGACAGAACACAATATTGCAAATACTGTAGACTCAGGTTTTGGGTTCTCACCGTTTTCTCAAATGAGTCAAGACACATTTTCCGCTTGTCAAAATGTGAATGTTGCCGGTGCAAATTCATTGCCGAAAAGCACTGAGGAACATGTTTCAGACAAAAATGCATTGTTATTACAATTAATACAACAAATGGGACAAACACAGCAAAAGCTTCAGAAGTTAGACACAATGGAACAAAATCAGAGACAAACACAGCAAAAGCTTCAAAAGTTAGACACAATGGAACAACACCAGAGACAAACACAGCAACAGTTAGACGCAATGGAACAAAATCTTCACACCACACTTGAACAAACACGTGAAGATTTCACAACATAACATCGAATCGAAATGTCAAAAAGTCTGTAATGACGTAAAAACACAAATTTGTGAGCATTTCCAACCTATTTTTTCGCGTCATGAAAATGCATTACAGAATCATGAAGCAGCCATACAAGAACTGCAAACTATTGTTCATGAAAATCACAACACCTTGCAAGCTAAAATTGACTCAGTTGCATCTAACGATTCGGTTACGCAACTTGCAAAAACTCAAGAAAACTTAAAGGAACAGTAGATACGATTTCAACACAAATGGACACTCTGAAACTTGGTTCAGAAAAACACAATGAGGAAATGTGTTCACTATCGGAGAGAGTAGCTGAACTTTCGGATCAGGTCACTAACTTATCTACAAAGGTAGATGATGATCTGAATGACACAAGACCTGTAGCCTTCACTGACACAGAAGAGTATGAACAAATTAGAAAATTCAAACAGAATCAAAATCAAATCAATACACAGTACAAAAGAGAAATCCGGAAAGTGCAAGATCAGTTGGCACAAGTAGTACAAGAATTACGTATTTCAGAGGACACTCGCACCCCAATACGGGAAGAGGGACATAGAAATACGGAACAGCCACAAAATAATAACACAGCGCATTTCGGAAATTATGAAAGGAATTGGCAATGTGCACCGAATTTTGAGATTGAACAGCCGACACGACGTAAGAATGACCGACATGCGACTCGCCGACATGATGATTTTGACTATAAGCTGTTCATTACTACACGTAAATTCAAAACATTTAAGAATTCCGGCAACGACATTCATCCACAAGCGTGGCTCCATCAATTCTCTCATTGTTTTCCTCCCAACTGGTCGTTAGAACACAGATTACAATTTATGTGTGGCTACTTGGAGAATGAACCAGCTGTAAGAATGCGATCGGTAATTCACGATTGCCACAGTGAAGGAGAGTTTTACCATGCCTTCCTCTCAGCATATTGGTCTCAAGCCACACAAGACCGAGTAAAACATAGCATCATAATGATGAAACGTTTCGAACAATCTGAATTTTCCAGTCTTATGAAATATTTTGAAGACATGTTGCATAAGAATCAGTATCTTTCAAACCCATACAGTCCTTCAGAACTCATCCGCATTTGCTTAATGAAATTGCCTGAACATTTAAGAAATATTATTTTGGCAGGACGTTGCAAAGACGACATTGAAGCTTTTCAGGGACTCTTACAAGAATTAGAAATTGACACAGACAGTCGCCGGATGCGAAAACACGAAAACAATCACTACAGGTCACATACGTCACAATTCCGTGACGACAGAAACAATAACTGGACACGACAAGGCTATTCTTACAACGCAAATCGTGACCAAAACAGACACCACCCATATGACAACCACTGGCAGAGTAATAATAGTTACAGAGAAAGATCGCATTTCCGTAGTAATGAATATGACAGAGATTACCTTAGAAACAGACAATATGGGAACCAAAACAATTATTATCAAGGGAGACAGAATAACTTCAGACACAACAGTTCAGTGCGCAGGTACGATTCAGGAAGAAATTCTCCACCACATGACAGACCAGAATATGAAATCTACCGACATGACGACAGACGAGATAATCATAACGACAGACCTGAATTTCATCAGAACTGGCGGGATTCAAACAGAGCAGGGCACTTTCGACAACATGAATTTGTAGAAACTAGGTCTCCTAATCCCAATAACGACGCACGCCAACAAAGAGACAGACAATGACTCGCGCCGCAGGCACCCACGTCCGCCGGCTGGCTCAGAGAAAAATAACATAGAAGCTAACCTTGAGAAAAATTCCAGTGTTCTTTACCGACGAATACCACATGATAATTGCGTTGAAGTTGAAACTCTGCGTGCTAGGGAGAGTAAAGGTTTACACCACATTTCACATGTAAAACCGTTTATTGAAAGATAATCTGCTTTTTAACTTTATCATTGCCATAAAACTTTTCACTTTACATTACTAGTATGCTTGTCAGACTTAGAATCTGTTAACATGCAACAATGTTTGAAGTTAAATATCCAGTCAAGAACCAAGAGAACTTATTGAAACAGAAATGACGAATGCATTGTTATAGTGAACAGACGTCACAGTGTTATTGTGTGTGTACATTCTTGCTTGTTAGTTGCACGATTACGTAACGACTATAAGGCTCACATACTTAGAACATTTACCAGTACTGCTAATGAGATTTTAATGCAACATTTTGGTTTACTTGAAAATACATTCTGGATTTAAAGTACTTTCTGTGGAATTAATGATGACTTAGCATTTGGTTTCTTTGACAGATACACGATTATATCACAACGCTACTAATGAGTGACAATTTACAATGTTGCTTTTGTGGTGTATCTGTTTTATATCCGCACAGTTTTTCTGAATTCTTCTGGAAAGCAAAACATGTTTTAGTAGTAAGCTACAATGTGAGGGCCTTTTTCGTAGCACAACAATACTTTACAGTATAGTATTTTCTTGATCACAGTAATGTACATAATAATTACGATATCTATACACAAAGCATTTCACTTTCGTTTATGATGGGGTAAATACATTGACTTCTGCAGAACTTAGCTTTCGGAGGACGATAATTACGACACTTCCACAGAATTATCTTACAGCAAGACGCACATTTAGCGCTACAGGACACGCATTTGAGTGATTAATTTTGTACTTAAAACATTTATTTTTTAAAGATATTTGAAGTACAATGATACAAAGGTTTTCCGTGATACATTTCATTCCATTGCTGTAATCTGTAACACCTGAGGGTATAATTACATTAATCCTCAGGGGGGTACACGCTTACTTTGTGTACCATGTGTGTGGCAACCACAAGGAACCCTAGCTAATATGGTATTTGCTTATACAACTTTACACATCGGTACCATATTTCTCTAACACACAAATTACACAGCTATCTTATCATTTAACCGAGAGATAAACATTTTTTTACTACATCAGTGTCACATGTTTACGCAATACACAGTTGGGTAACTTCACACTTATGAAACTGTATTTTGTCTGTACTTTGTAAACTGTACATATTTTTTCGGAACCATTGTGATACTATGAGAGCTTTGAATGATATATTTGGTAAGGGAGCATGATTTTAAAGTACGTTTGAGGTAGATGACACTATTGAAATGAGCAGAGAATTTTGTTTAGGTTTTGAAATTATTGGAGGAAGCTACGACGATTTTGGGAATTGACTGAGATGTTATGATGTTATTATTACGACGACGATGTGTACTATGCTGTTGAGATATGTTTATGATCAATAAGATAATGCTACCGTATATGAGGAATAAGAAGTATGTTGGAAACCAAGAATCGTACTTTAAGAGTTATGAAATGTGTGTAAATGCGTGACTATATCACAATGCTGATGAATATTTTATTTGGACACTTATATTTATAGAATTTTCTTTCTACAGATTTGCAACGCTAATTCTTGACCTGTGAAATATTTTTATGTGAGACTGTCACTGTAGCGGAAACTGCTGTCGTAAATATTTCCGTAAGAAAGTTGAGTGACCACCTGCACGTAATGCGTCGCGGGCACCCACCCGGACGACAGCCGCCCGAAAAAAAGCCATTAGCCTTTCAGCGGCACCGGTAGAAAATAAGGAAGGGGAGGCCATTGTCCTCGCTATTGACATTTCCTTGTTGAAAGCATACTGTGGAGCTCGTAATTTATGATATTTACTAAAATGCCTAATGAAATGATTAGAAACATTTTACATCTATTGTCTTTGTAGTTAAGAGATTGCTCATTTTGTTTAATATCTGGTTTCCAGCTGTGTTGCAGCATTGGTTTCATAAAATAAAATTAAATGCATTTGCTAATGTGAACACTTTCTGTCAACAGATCTATTAAATAATAATTTTGTGATCCACATTCTTCAAAAAAGGAGCACTTGGAAAGGAAAGAACAATAAGAAGGGACTAGTAACAGTAACTGCATACATAATATTCTTTTCAAGTACATGGTAATATTTCTTTTACAATAAGTGTTGTGGTGCACCACTTTAATTACTTAGACATTAAGATGTGATTATACATTTCCCTTATCTGCATTGTTATCTTTAGTGTACTATTTTTTCTGCTTGAGCTATGTCATGTTTAGATATAAGCTGCTGTTTGCCAGGCATAGTGCTACTGAACTTTAATTTGTGGTACTCTGCTAACCCAGATTTATTTTTTTGTTTGCTGCGCATTGCCTCATATTAGTTGTAATGTTGAATTGCTTGGTAATTTAGATTTACTGTAGCTTGCTTTGCGATTTTCCATTTTTTTTTTGATTGCTGTTTATATTAATTGTTTTATGTGATGCTGCATTGCCTCGTCCCTTAGTTTAGCATCTGAGCTCAGTAGATTTAAGTTAGCTTAAGAGGGGGTAGCCTATAAGAGAATGAGTTGTGATGAATTTGAAGAAATGCACTGAGAGGCTATACGAGAAAAGTACAGAAAGCAGGTATAGATAGGACTTTTGGGAATAATGATGAACAAAGGGAGATCTCCATGCAAAATACTGCAGTAAAACAAACCCTGTCCTTTCCCTTTTGTGTTATCCCACTATATGTTTGTGTACCCTTGTGTATTTGTTTTCTTCCTGTCTCTGTGTACTGTTTCATAGAACTTTTTTCTCTTCTAATACTAAGTTACATTCACTATGATGAGGAATACTGTTATCCTCAAATACAATTGGCATTAATAATGTGTTATTTACTTTGTAAAGATGTTTAGATATTATTTATTCTGTTTTGTGTTAATGCTCATGTGTGAAGTTGATGTTTCGAAAGTTATTCTGATCTTTTATGTATGTACTCATGTCATAATTCCTGTAACACTGACGTATATGTCTATTTCTATTCTTTTGTAACGCCTGTTTTACTACAAATGTTATCTGTATTGTTATGTTCTTTAATGATGTATTTTGTACCTTTGTAATTGTATTCTTATGTTATAAAATTGTAATTGACACCAGTTCATCAAATTAAGTAACTTGTAAGTTACATTTCACTGCACACGTTTCAGTTGGTCATAGTATATGGACAATATGTGAGAAGTAGGGACTGTTAGTGTTTGCACGTGTGTTAATGATTCAGCAAGGGACTGGATAACAGCATTGCTGGTTCTAAGGACAGTTCCGAAAACTTTGTGAGTGCACAAGTGGTGGTTTATGGACTTGCTATATTATCCGCAAGACTCTTCAATGGTGATTGTGCACCTGCATAGTCACAACAGATGGCTGCTGGCCATCTCTACAAGGACTACAGTGGGTCTGCACCTCTGGTGGCCCAACAATACCATTATCTCTACAAGGACTACAGTGGGTCTGCATCTATGATGACCCACCAACGCCATTATTTCTACAAGGACTACAGTGGGTCTGCATCTTTGATGACCCACCAATACCATTATTTCTACAAGGACTGCAGTGGGTCTGCACCTCTGGTGGCCCACCAATACCGTAATCTCTACCAGGACTACAGTGGGTCTGCTCTGTGATGACCTGCCTACCAATACTCTTCAAAATTTCGACTGACTCTGCTGTGGGTTTGCTCTGTTGTGGCCCACTACCTGTATGCATGTCAAGAGTCAGCACTGTCTTTCCGTTGGAAGGACAACACTACTTCTTCAAGACTGGATGGAAATCCACTACTTCTGTGTGCATTTTCTTTTACTGCTCAGACTTTGAGAAAAACTCAGCATTTTTACTGTGATGAACAATCTGGACTGTCTTTATGGACTGTGATAAATTTTTAGCTCTTGACCAACATTGTATCAATAAGTGTGTGCGTTTGATTTCTTTGTTATTGTAATTATGAAAAAATTTTTTCAAATCTGTATTGGCCACTGCCCAATCCAATTTGCAAAATTTTTTGTGGGGAGCATGGGGGCTATGCAAGTAGGCTGTTTAGGTTTTTTTATTGGTAAGGCCACCTCTGTATGAAAATCACTGGCTGTGCTGTGTGCAGTCTGTGGCTGCTTTGCATTGTTGTAATACTCGCCATTGTAGTGTTAGGCAGCTGGATGTGAACAGCGCGTAGCGTTGCGCAGTTGGAGGTGAGCCGCCAGCAGTGGTGGATGTGGGGAGAGAGATGGCGGAGTTTTGAAATTTGTCATGAACTGCTATATTTATATATGATGATATCAAGGTAAATACATTGTTTGTTCTCTATTAATATCTTTCATTTGCTAACTATCCCTATCAGTAGTTAGTGCCTTCCATAGTTTGAATCTTTTATTTAGCTGGCAGTAGTGGCGCTCGCTGTATTGCAGTAGCTTGAGAAGCGAAGATTTTTGCGAGGTAAGTGATTTGTGAAAGGTATAGTTTAATGTTAGTCAGGGCCATTCTTTTGTAGGGAATTTTGAAAGTCAGATTGCGTTGCGCTAACAAAATATTGTGTGTCAGGTTAAGCACAGTATTGTATAAATTTTTCTAAGGGGACGTTTCACCAGACTCGTGGACAGGAGTCGACAAGAGATTCGTGAACTTACACCTCTTATTGCCTGAACCGCTCGTTTCTGAGCCAAAAATATCCTTTTAAATATAATACCACATGACATAAGCGAATGAAAATAAGCGAAGTAGACTAATTTTCGTGTCGAATGATCACTCATTATGATACCGTTCGAATAGTGAAAGTGGCAGTATTAAGTCTTTGAACAAGATCTTGAACATGGGCTTTGCACAACAGCTTACTATCTCTCTGAAACCTAGAAATTTTAAATGTTCATTTTCACTTATCATATGCCGGTTCTGTGAAATTAAAACGTCAGATTTTGTTGAATTGTGTGTTAGAAACTTTAAAAACTGAGACTTACTGCGATTAAGCATTAGTTTATTTTCTACAAGCCATAAACTTACGTCATGTACTGCACTATTTGAAACCGAGCCAACGTTGCACACAACATCCCTTGCTACCAAGCTAGTGTCATCAGCAAACAGAAAAATTTTTGAGTTACGTGTAATACTAGAGGGCATATCATTTATATAAATAAGGAACAGGTGTGGCCTCAACACTGATCCCTGGGGCATCCCCCACTTGACAGTACCCCACTTAGACCCCACATCACAGCCGTTATCAACATTGTGAACAGTGACCTTTTTCTGCCTGTTGCTATAGTAAGAGGTGAATCCGTTGTGAGCTGCTTCCCGTATTCCGTAATGGTCCAATTTCTGGAACAATATTTTGTGATCAACACGAGCAAATGCCTTAGTAAAATCAACAAATATTCCAAGCGTTCGAAACATTTTTTTTAGCCCATCCAGTACCTCACAGAGAAAAGAGAATATAGCATTTTCAGTTATTAAACGACTTCTAATGCCGAACTGTACATCTGATACATAATCGTATGATATAAAACGATCAATTATCCTTACATACAAGCCTTTTCAATAACTTTTGCAAACACTGATGGCATAAAAATTTTTTGAAATGGCTCTGAACACTATGGGACTTAACATCTGAGGTCATCAGTCCCCTAGAATTTAGAACTGCTTAAACCTAACTAACCTAAGGACATCACACACAACCACGCCCGAGGCAGGATTCGAACCTGTGACCGTAGCGGTCTCGCGGTTCCAGACTGATCCCCCTAGAACCGCTCGGCCACACCGGCCGGCACTGATGGCATAGAAATTGATCTAAAATTATCTGCATTATTCCTTTCTACCTTTTTATAAAGCGGCTTTACTAATGAGTACTTTAATCGCTCAGGAAACTGACTACTCCTAAAGGAAAAATTACAAATATGGCTAAATACAGGGCTAACATGTGCAGCACAGTACTTTAATATTCTGCTACACACTCCATGATAACCATGAGAGTTCTTAGTCTTCAGTGATTTAATTACTGACTCAATCTCCCTCGTGTCTGTATCACAGAGGAGTATTTCAGACATCAATCTCGGAAAGGCATTTGCCAAGAAAGTTATATCATTTCCTGTATAAACTAAATTTTTATTTAATTCACCAGCAATGCTCCGAAAAGATTGATAAATACTATACATATATCTGATTTATCAGTAACAGAAATATTTTTATTGTGAACTGACTTTATATTGTCGACCTTGTGCTACTGACCAGACACCTCCTTCACAACTGACCACATAGTTTTAATTTTATCCTGTGAATCTGCGGTTGACACCTACTACATTCCACGTCTCGTGAAAAACAGGGCGAGCTGTGTCTGTAACTGCCATTCAGAAAAGACTGTTCCGCATCAGTCTTACCCACGGCATCCATCCAAATGTACAAGATCTCTCCAGATCAGTGCATATCGAGGTGGGTAGCACCTCTTATCGGTGTGTAGTAGACCTGGGAGTGTTTCAATCATATAACGGATGGTTAAGAATAAACGTGTGGTTTATACACGATGGAGCTCCAGACAGACGGAGTTTGAAACATTTCATGTATATCAACTGTGCTATCAATTCTGAAGTATTATTACACTGTCTGGAGTCACTGCCAGGATGGTACCAGCATGAGAGAAATGATTACAGGGCATAAACACGCATTTCTGTAGCTACAACGTTCTGCACCTAAAAATGCTGTATTGTTAAAGCCACATGATTTCTGAAGTATTAATCATGTGGAATGCAACGCTCTTAACACTCCAATGCTCGATATATTTGTCTGACATCGGACAGTTACTCTGCAAGTTTCCTACCCCAATCACTAATTCGACAAACTTTAAAATGATAAAACTACTTACTTTTGCACTACTCTGGTGACCTAGGAAGGCATCGTCAGTGTATAACCACTGCTCAAGTAGCTTAAAAACCAACTGGAGTGAAGACAGGACACTGCTGTCTCTCTCTTATGAAATTAATGGTTTTTATATGTCTTTTTAAGGGGGATTGGAACACCCTATTCCGACAACGTAAAATTTAATGACTTGGCTTCAATGTATTTCCGGAACCCCTGTTGCCATTGACATGAAACTTTTACAGGACATTAAACTGTATGTTCTGAGTTTGCTGAACTACAATAATTTCATTTCAGCCACTGCTTTCGGAAATACAATTTTTTAATTACACAGTTAAAATTTTGTGTACTTTTTTGTATGTTATCCTATATAATTTTAGTTGTATATAACACTATGTTCTTCTGTTAGTTCAGTAGATTCAGTATATATATATATATACATATATATATATATATATATATATATTATTACTCCCTAAAATTTGAATACTCTATTCGAAGTGATTTTTGAGATTAAGTGAAAAATACAACAGAAAACCTAAATTCTCATGAACGGCTTCTGAAGCTTCGAAAGACTGTAATTCACTTAATATATGCTAATTTTTTATTTTTAGTCACTCAGAAGCATCCTGCACCATAGTGTGTATCATACTCTTGATCTTTTTCCAAGTTTTTTCTTCTTTTCTTCTTTCTGGACTCCTTAGTGGCCAAGTGTGCTGCATACTATGCTTTATCAACGTAAATCTTGTCCACTTTTCAGGTTCTCTGATGCAGTTTCCTCAAGCATTAATTCGCACATGCTGTAGCACTTTCACCCTACCAATGTTGCCATCAATAAAAGCAATAACAACATCACTGAGTCCCCACTTTAGTGTCTTCATTCCAACAAAAACACTTTTTGATAAGGGAATCCATATAAGTTTATTGAACGACTCATTGGGATTTTGAGTCTCACCATGCAGACACTTCAGTAATCCAGGATTTTCCAGGTCTCTGTAAATAAGTTTTATGATATCCATGACTGCTGCTGGGATGGAATGATAATGGCTGTATGAACTGTTTCAGTAGTGGGCATTGCGGTAATTGCACCATGAATCAGGTCCTGGAGGACAAAGGTGGCGTACATCTTTTTCATTCCCTTTACTCGAAAATCTATTACCATGAAACCCAAGTTTCTTAAAAACACTTCATTTTGGCGTCATACTTTACTTTTGAGAGATTTACCAATATATTCGTCACTTTTCCTCTTAAAAACGTTAGCACTTCGACATACAACGCGTGTTTATACTACGAAACGACACGATACTGTTTTTGACAGTGCTACCAATTAAACACATAATTTAACCTTTATAACACAGAAATCCACAGCTTTCAGCACAAAAAATACCGGTTTTATTAGATCTTGAAGTAATGCACGTAAAAATATTAACACCATCGGTGTAGATTATATATATGAAAAAAAATTCTTCGCATGTGAGTTTATAAGTTTGAGATATAAATAATCATTTTATTCAGAAAATTGCACATTTTATAATGAGATAAATATCCTAAAATATAAAAAAAATCCGTTCTGAGTCGGCAACGTATGTACCCTGAATCAGATTTGCCGATTCAGTTGCGCTTATTAATAGTATTAGTATCGGCTTTAATGGATACAGCTATGTCTCACTAGGAAACAGAGTGAGAGAAAACCGACTTGAATATTTTCGACAGCTGATACATTGAGCTACAACCCACGCCCTGCTACACGAAACTGCAAACAAAGAAGTCGTAACATCTTACAAGGGAGTAAGCACCACGATCAGCAGCCAAAGGAAATGTAACTGTCTTATTGCTGTTTATTGTAGCATTACCACAGCTCTGGTACCATTCCTCTTGCACAAAGAAGACCTGGCCTGACGTTAGGTAGTTTTGCTCGTGTGGGATAATACAGAAATTTCGTCGTAACTCCACATATCTTGAGTACAGCCTTCTCACACTACTGAAGGTGGTATTCGCGGCTTCAGCCCACTCTCCTACAGAACACTCTAGGGAATGGGTTAAGTCTGATAAACGCATTGATTCTTATTCTTAATATTTAAGGAATAACATTGGCTGTGTGAACCAACTATAGTTCAGTAATATCTGCATTTGACAGCATGTGTGAGAACACAGCTACGGATTGTTGTTTCATGTTTTCCGTATGTATATGGTCATATTGCTTTCATACCCATGCGTTGTTTGGTTTTTTTACGAGGATATGTATGAGTTCTACACACCAACCTACTAAAAAATCCTTAGAATTCCCCGCTTACCAATGATCTACGTGCATGCATTTTTGGATAAAAATCTCATGAAAAGTATAGTAACACTCGCCTCGTACCTAAATGAGGGTCAACGAATGGTATAGATTGGAAACTCGTAGTCTGAGAACA